>NC_079190.1:336678940-337305607 GCF_029499605.1 Hyla sarda | reverse complement strand
CACTTTCCTGCAGGGAATAAGGCTCCTTACTCAGCCCTGCTCATTTCTCTACATCACCCAATATATTGCTCCATTTATTAGAAGTACAAGCAAAGAAAAGTTTATAAACCCCAGGAGGACTTGTGGCGGATGCCATGCCCCACCTGCCACCCATAGGCCCTTTTCATAAAAGTAAATATATATATATATACCATATGTTAGAAGTTTATTATTGGTATGAAATAGTGTATACACTGTTCTTTATTCTTAGGAGTATATTGGCCTACTGGACACTGTTTTGGCCTTCATCAGGCTAAAGGAACTCTATGGATGGTGCTTTTCTGGAGTACACGCCATGCCGACATAATGAAAGTCATGTGAACACAGCCTAAATTTTTACTTTACTTAAGAGAGTCACAGCATGAGCCATATTCTGTTATTGTGGGGCAACATTTTTAGGGCCTCGATATATACTCAAGTAGCATGAGCATTGTCATACAGCACTCTGGTTTGTACATATGACCTTTAATATTATTTAAAGAAGCTGCAGGCAATGTCAGATATTGTGTTTACAGATGTCAGTTGAGTCTGACAATATGAAATGACTTCTGGTTACATTTAGAAAATTAGAAAATTCAGGCGTCTCATTCAGTAGGCCATAGTATAAACATTATATAAAGGGTCCAGGTGACTACTATACATGTACAACTAAAAAATATCAAATTGTTAGACTGCAAAGTGATTTTTCTAGCCTGGAGCCCACGTAAATAGACATGTAAGATATATAAAACATAACATGCTGGCTGTCTGCGGCCACCACTACAGGAAGCACGGGAGCTCACCCTGTACCGCATTCGTACTGCATTATTTTTTCTTTTTTAAACACATTTTATTGAAAATTTTCAAGAAAAAGAGAAGAAAAACAGTATAACAATCCAACGATAGAGCAAAACATTCGCCATTTGGATACAGAGCCGTGCAATAGGGTCATTAGGACATGTGGATATATGGACTGATACATGAGCAATATGTAGTCAGAACAGTATTTAATCACATCAACAGTAGAGCTACACAGTTCAAGAATCCCATTCAAACGTGTATGCATAAACATTGTAAACGTGTACCCCCTTGACAGATATAGCAATGGTGTATTCATGATGGAAGTTGCAAGGCCCCCAAGGTATTCCCGATGACTCCCAAACAGTACACTGCATTTTTTTTTAAATGTTTTACTTGTTTTTATTCTATTATGTTTTTATATTTTTTATAAATTTTTTGCTGTATAGAATAACGTAGCAATCTGTGCTATTGTGTTTGCCAGAAAAAAAGTATGTGTTGCATTGAGTTTCTTTGCTATAATGTAAGTCAATGGGAAATGTATTCTGCTGTATGGTAGAAAAAGACTGGAAAAGATATAAAATACATAATGGAGATTAGTTAAAAATAGTGCAAGAGAAAAGTGAAGAAGTTGCCCACAGCCAGACAAGCTTTTCTCTTGCGCAAGCTTTAAAAATTCTGCTCCAGTGGGTCTATAAAACTATGACTTCCAGGCAGATGTGGTCTTCGACCAGTCCTGATGGATAAAAAGGATACACAGCTGCTGTCACATGAGGACAACTTTGTTTCTTTCCTTCTTCTGTCTGTCTAGCACAGGGGTCTCAAACTCAAATGATCTGGGGGCCACTGGAGGTAGCGGCTGGGTGAGGCTGGGCCGCATGCACCCCTCACATTTAATGCCCCCATCATGCTGCCCTCACATATAATGCTCCCATCATGTGCCCCCCATCATCCACCAGTAACACCCCCCACCAGTAGTAGCACCCAAATCATCCACCAGGAACAAGACTGAACTTGTTTTAGTCTTTGTTCTACGGATGAATGGACAAGCTTTGCAGCCACTACACCCAAAATGACCAAGAATCTGGCATTGCAACCAGGAATGCAAAGGTGTTGGTCTGATGTAGTGGCTGTGAACCAAGCGGTCCTGCAAACTACGCCCCTTATGAAAGGTTACCAGTGGACAATCTGCCACTACCATAACTAGTAAAGGATCCATTTGTAAAATGCACCAGTTCCTACGGAGAATGTTGTAGATATCGGACTGATGATCATCAAAGGTCCCTATTGTCACGATGCCGGCTGGCAGGTAGTGGATCCTCTGTGCCAGAGAGGGATTGGCGTGGACCGTGCTAGTGGATCGGTTCTAAGTCACTACTGGTTTTCACCAGAGCCCGCCGCAAAGCGGGATGGTCTTGCTGCGGCGGTAGTGACCAGGTCGTATCCACTAGCAACGGCTCAACCTCTCTGGCTGCTGAAGATAGGCGCGGTACAAGGGAGTAGACAGAAGCAAGGTCGGACGTAGCAGAAGGTCGGGGCAGGCAGCAAGGATCGTAGTCAGGGGCAACGGCAGGAGGTCTGGAACACAGGCTAGGAACACACAAGGAAACGCTTTCACTGGCACGATGGCAACAAGATCCGGCAAGGAAGTGCAGGGGAAGTGAGGTGATATAGGGAAGTGCACAGGTGATAACACTAATTGGAACCACTGCGCCAATCAGCGGCGCAGTGGCCCTTTAAATCGCAAAGACCCGGCGCGCGCGCGCCCTAGGGAGCGGGGCCGCGCGCGCCGGGACAGGACTGACGGAGAGCGAGTCAGGTACGGGAGCCGGGGTGCGCATCGCGAGCGGGCGCTACCCGCATCGCGAATCGCATCCCGGCTGGAGGCGGTATCGCAGCGCCCCGGGTCAGTGGATCTGACCGGAGCGCTGCAGTGAGGAGAGTGTAGCGAGCGCTCCGGGGAGGAGCGGGGACCCGGAGCGCTCGGCGTAACAGTACCCCCCCCTTGGGTCTCCCCCTCTTCTTAGAGCCTGAGAACCTGAGGAGCAGACTTTTGTCTAGGATATTGTCCTCAGGTTCCCAGGATCTCTCTTCTGGACCACAACCCTCCCAATCCACTAAAAAAAAGGTTTTCCCTCTGACCTTTTTGGATGCCAGAATCTCTTTGACGGAGAAGATGTCCGAGGAGCCGGAAACAGGAGTGGGAGGAACAGATTTGGGAGAGAAACGGTTGATGATAAGTGGTTTAAGAAGAGAAACGTGAAAGGCATTAGGAATACGAAGAGAAGGAGGAAGAAGAAGTTTGTAAGAGACAGGATTAATCTGGCACAAAATTTTGAAAGGACCAAGATAGCGTGGTCCCAACTTGTAGCTAGGGACACGGAAGCGGACATATTTAGCGGAGAGCCATACCTTGTCTCCAGGGGAAAAAATGGGAGGAGCTCTTCTTTTCTTATCCGCGAACTTCTTCATGCGTGATGAAGCCTGTAAGAGAGAATTTTGGGTCTCTCTCCATATGATGGAAAGATCACGAGAAATTTCATCCACAGCGGGCAGACCAGAGGGCAAGGGGGTAGGGAGGGGGGGAAGAGGGTGACGGCCGTACACCACGAAAAATGGGGATTTGGAGGAAGATTCAGAGACTCTGAAGTTATACGAGAATTCGGCCCATGGTAGAAGATCTGCCCAGTCATCCTGGCGGGAGGAAACAAAATGTCGTAAATAATCACCCAAGACCTGGTTAATTCTTTCTACTTGTCCATTGGATTGAGGATGATATGCAGAAGAAAAATTTAATTTAATCTTGAGTTGTTTACAGAGAGCCCTCCAGAATTTAGACACGAATTGGACGCCTCTATCCGAGACGATCTGCGTGGGCAACCCGTGAAGACGAAAAATGTGTACAAAAAATTGTTTAGCCAACTGAGGCGCTGAAGGAAGACCAGGAAGAGGGATGAAATGTGCCATTTTGGAGAATCGATCAACGACCACCCAAATAACAGTGTTGCCACGGGAAGGGGGTAAGTCAGTAATAAAATCCATACCAATCAGAGACCAAGGCTGTTCGGGGACAGGCAGAGGATGAAGAAAACCAGCGGGCTTCTGGCGAGGAGTCTTATCCCGGGCACAGATAGTGCAGGCTCGCACAAAGTCCACAACATCCGTCTCCAGAGTCGGCCACCAATAGAAGCGAGAGATGAGTTGCACAGATTTCTTGATGCCCGCATGACCTGCGAGATGGGAGGAGTGACCCCATTTGAGGATTCCGAGGCGTTGGCGTGGAGAAACAAAGGTCTTTCCTGGAGGAGTTTGCCTGATGGAGGCTGGAGATGTGGAAATCAGGCAGTCAGGAGGAATGATGTGTTGCGGAGAGAGTTCAACTTCAGAAGCATCCGAGGAACGAGAGAGAGCATCGGCCCTAATGTTCTTATCGGCAGGCCGAAAGTGAATTTCAAAATTAAATCGGGCAAAGAACAGAGACCACCTGGCCTGGCGAGGATTCAGCCGTTGGGCAGACTGGAGGTAGGAGAGGTTCTTGTGATCGGTGTAAATAATAACTGAAAATCTTGATCCCTCCAGCAGATGCCTCCATTCCTCAAGTGCTAATTTAATGGCTAGAAGCTCTCGATCCCCGATGGAGTAGTTCCTCTCCGCCGGAGAGAAGGTCCTAGAAAAAAAACCACAAGTAACAGCATGCCCGGAAGAATTTTTTTGTAGAAGGACAGCTCCAGCTCCCACAGAGGAGGCATCAACCTCCAATAGGAAGGGTTTAGATGGGTCAGGTCTGGAGAGCACGGGAGCCGAAGAAAAGGCAGACTTGAGCCGTTTAAAGGCGTCTTCCGCTTGAGGAGGCCAAGACTTGGGATCGGCATTTTTTTTGGTTAAAGCCACGATAGGAGCCACAACGGTAGAAAAATGTGGAATAAATTGCCTGTAATAATTGGCGAACCCCAAAAAACGTTGGATAGCACGGAGTCCGGAGGGGCGTGGCCAATCTAAGACGGCAGAGAGTTTGTCTGGATCCATTTGTAGTCCCTGGCCAGAGACCAAGTATCCTAGGAAAGGAAGAGATTGGCATTCAAACAGACATTTCTCTATTTTGGCATAGAGTTGATTGTCACGAAGTCTCTGAAGAACCATACGGACATGCTGGCGGTGTTCTTCTAGATTGGCAGAAAAAATCAGGATATCGTCCAGATATACAACAACACAGGAGTATAAGAGATCACGAAAAATTTCATTAACAAAGTCTTGGAAGACGGCAGGGGCGTTGCACAGGCCAAAGGGCATGACCAGATACTCAAAGTGTCCATCTCTGGTGTTAAATGCCGTTTTCCATTCATCCCCCTCTCTGATGCGGATGAGATTATAAGCACCTCTTAAGTCCAGTTTGGTAAAGATGTGGGCACCTTGGAGGCGATCAAAGAGTTCAGAGATGAGGGGTAGGGGGTAGCGGTTCTTAACCGTGATTTTATTAAGACCGCGGTAGTCAATGCAAGGACGTAGAGAGCCATCTTTTTTGGACACAAAGAAAAATCCGGCTCCGGCAGGAGAGGAGGATTTACGGATAAAGCCCTTTTTTAAATTTTCCTGGACGTATTCAGACATGGCAAGAGTCTCTGGGGCGGACAGAGGATAAATTCTGCCCCGGGGTGGAGTAGTGCCCGGGAGGAGGTCGATAGGACAATCATAAGGCCTGTGAGGAGGTAGAGTCTCAGCTTGTTTTTTGCAAAAAACATCCGCAAAGTCCATATAGGCCTTAGGGAGACCGGTTACAGGAGGAACCACAGAGTCACGGCAAGGGTTACTGGGAACCGGTTTTAGGCAGTCCTTGGAACAAGAGGGCCCCCAACTCTTGATCTCCCCAGTGGACCAATCCAGGGTTGGGGAATGAAGTTGAAGCCAGGGAAGTCCAAGGAGAATTTCAGAAGTGCAATTGGGGAGGACCAAAAGTTCAATCTTCTCGTGATGAGGTCCGATGCACATTAGAAGGGGCTCCGTGCGGAAACGTGTGGTACAGTCCAATCTTTCATTGTTTACACAATTGATGTAGAGGGGTCTGGCGAGACTGGTCACCGGGATGTTGAACCTGTTGACGAGAGAGGCCAAAATAAAATTTCCTGCAGATCCGGAGTCCAAGAAGGCCACAGCAGAGAAGGAGAAGGCAGAGGCAGACATCCGCACAGGCACAGTAAGACGTGGAGAAGCAGAGTAGACATCAAGGACTGTCTCACCTTTGTGCGGAGTCAGCGTACGTCTTTCCAGGCGGGGAGGACGGATAGGACAATCCTTCAGGAAGTGTTCGGTACTAGCACAGTACAGGCAGAGATTCTCCATGCGGCGTCGTGTCCTCTCTTGAGGTGTCAGGCGAGACCGGTCGACCTGCATAGCCTCCACGGCGGGAGGCACAGGAACAGATTGCAGGGGACCAGAGGAGAGAGGAGCCGGGGAGAAGAAACGCCTCGTGCGAACAGAGTCCATATCCTGGCGGAGCTCCTGACGCCTTTCGGAAAAGCGCATGTCAATGCGAGTGGCTAGGTGAATGAGTTCATGTAGATTAGCAGGGATTTCTCGTGCGGCCAGAACATCTTTAATGTTGCTGGATAGGCCTTTTTTAAAGGTCGCGCAGAGGGCCTCATTATTCCAGGATAATTCTGAAGCAAGAGTACGGAATTGTACGGCATACTCGCCAACGGAAGAATTACCCTGGACCAGGTTCAACAGGGCAGTCTCAGCAGAAGAGGCTCGGGCAGGTTCCTCAAAGACACTTCGAATTTCCGAGAAGAAGGAGTGTACAGAGGCAGTGACGGGGTCATTGCGGTCCCAGAGCGGTGTGGCCCAAGACAGGGCTTTTCCAGACAGAAGGCTGACTACGAAAGCCACCTTAGACCTTTCAGTGGGAAACTGGTCCGACATCATCTCCAAGTGCAGGGAACATTGGGAAAGAAAGCCACGGCAAAACTTAGAGTCCCCATCAAATTTATCCGGCAAGGATAGTCGTAGACCAGAAGCGGCCACTCGCTGCGGAGGAGGTGCAGGAGCTGGCGGAGGAGATGATTGCTGAAGCTGTGGTAGTAACTGCTGTAGCATAACGGTCAGTTGAGACAGCTGTTGGCCTTGTTGCGCTATCTGTTGTGACTGCTGGGCGACCACCGTGGTGAGGTCAGCGACAACTGGCAGAGGAACTTCAGCGGGATCCATGGCCGGATCTACTGTCACGATGCCGGCTGGCAGGTAGTGGATCCTCTGTGCCAGAGAGGGATTGGCGTGGACCGTGCTAGTGGATCGGTTCTAAGTCACTACTGGTTTTCACCAGAGCCCGCCGCAAAGCGGGATGGTCTTGCTGCGGCGGTAGTGACCAGGTCGTATCCACTAGCAACGGCTCAACCTCTCTGGCTGCTGAAGATAGGCGCGGTACAAGGGAGTAGACAGAAGCAAGGTCGGACGTAGCAGAAGGTCGGGGCAGGCAGCAAGGATCGTAGTCAGGGGCAAAGGCAGGAGGTCTGGAACACAGGCTAGGAACACACAAGGAAACGCTTTCACTGGCACGATGGCAACAAGATCCGGCAAGGAAGTGCAGGGGAAGTGAGGTGATATAGGGAAGTGCACAGGTGATAACACTAATTGGAACCACTGCGCCAATCAGCGGCGCAGTGGCCCTTTAAATCGCAAAGACCCGGCGCGCGCGCGCCCTAGGGAGCGGGGCCGCGCGCGCCGGGACAGGACTGACGGAGAGCGAGTCAGGTACGGGAGCCGGGGTGCGCATCGCGAGCGGGCGCTACCCGCATCGCGAATCGCATCCCGGCTGGAGGCGGTATCGCAGCGCCCCGGGTCAGTGGATCTGACCGGAGCGCTGCAGTGAGGAGAGTGTAGCGAGCGCTCCGGGGAGGAGCGGGGACCCGGAGCGCTCGGCGTAACACCTATGATGCGGGTAAAGCCCTGATTTTCATCATGGACCTGTGGTGTTAATAAATCAGTCCGATTCTCACCGCAAGCATGGTGAAAAGCAGAACTGAGTACATCAGGAGGGTATTCTCGTCAGAGGAATATGTTTTTAAGCTTCCTAGCCTCCCGATTAAATTCTTCATTGGTGGAACAATTTTGCCGGACCCTTAAATACTTTTAGGCCAAGGGATGAAAGCTAGTCTAATGTAGTAGACTATTTGTGGCAGTGGATTTCCTAAAAAGAGTGGTGGATAGTGTGCCAGTTATAGATTTGGTGACAAGAACATCTAAAAATGCCAATGATTGGTTACAAATTTCATATGTGAATTGTAGTCCTTGATTATTGATGTTCAATTGGTCAATGAAACTCATAATTTCACTCTTAGTGCCAGACCACAAAACAAAGATATCATCGATATATCTGGTCCACAGTAAAATATACTGGGACCATGGTCTGTCGTCTGGTGGGAAGACAATCTAGTCCTCCCACCAGCCCAGGAGGAGATTTGCATATGTGGAAGCACAAAAGCTCCCCATAGCGGTCACCCTGAGCTGGTGATAGATCTGCCCATCAAAGAGCAATATATTGTGAGTAAAAATGTATCTGACTAAAGTTACCACAAATTCATTATGGGTGGCAAAATAAGTACCTCTAGTACTTAAATAGTAACCAATAGCCATGAGGCCCTGTTCATGTAAGATGGAACTATATAGGGCCTCAACATCAATGCTTGCCAGCAGAACATCATCACCAACTTCGATGTGCTCTATGCATTTTAGCAGTCACGCGTGTATGATTGAAGGGCTGTAAGAAATCCCTTGAGGATCCTGTCCACATAAACGCAGATGGCTTCAGTTAACGACCCATTGCCGGATACAATGGGACGCCCCTTCAAAGGGGTCGTCCACTTGTGGATTTTCAGCAAGCAGTAAAATGTGGCCTTTTGTGGATATTTAGGAAAATGATAGTCAAATTCCTTTTTGTCAATAAGACCATTGTCTCTGGCCTCGATTAATATCCTCTTCAGTTCATCCTGGAACTCAATAGATGGATTGGAATCCAGGATCCTATAATTCTCTGTGGACACATTTTACGGTAGTTTTGGTGATTCATAACTACCAAATTCCCACCCTTGTCCGCGGCCTTAATTATTAGAGAATCATCCTTCTCAAGTTTAAGAAGGGCTTGTAACTCAGAGGAGGACATGTTTAATCATGATTTTCTACAATTCTGGTCCAACTCTTCAATTTCTCTAATTACCGCCTGTAGAAAAATATCTATGCTGGTAATATCAGACATAGGTGTTACACCTTGCGCTCCGGCCACTTCCCCTGGCCTTGAGCGCACTGTCCCCCTCTCCCCTGCTGCCGGCGGGGCTGGAATTCGCATCGTGTGACGCACCCGCATGTGAATGCCAGCCCGTCACTTACCATGCTAGCCCTCCAGATGTTGCAAAACTACAACTCCCAGCATTCCCAGACAGCCTTTGGCTATCTGGGCATGCTGGGAGTTGTAGTTGTGAAACCACAATGTAGCAGTGAAGATCACTTACCAGATTTTCACTGCTGCATTCTGCTGCCGCGGGTCCCCTGCTATCTGCCGCCTGTCCCCCGCTGTCTGCCGCCGGTCCCCCACTGGTAACCGCTGCTGCCATTTTTGCCCCGCTCTGCCCGGACTGCCAGAGCGGGCAGAGCGGGGATATCAACTTTTACCCCCTGCGATTCACCGATCATCTTGATCCTCCAATCACCCTTGATCCTCCAATCACCCTTGATCCTCCAATCACCCTGCCACCTTGCTCCTAGGATAAAGTTTACATATCTGCATATGCCAGGTTTATTGTTACTGGGTATGAATGTCCCATATGTATATATTTCACTATCTTAAGCACTACACTTACTGTCCAATACTGCATAACCCACATTTAGCCTATATGATGGTTCCAATCAATTTTGTGAGCACTACCATACAATAATTTGTACAATAAGAGCAATAGGCTTCTTGTAGGGTTGTGCTCCTTCTCCTATCCACAGAGACAGATAGCCCCCACTAGTGAGATAGAGTACCTTATCTCCCTCACTGTCTTACACTAGGGATTTGTCAGGCCCATATAGGGTTAGGTTCCAGAGGGGGCCGCTCTTATAAGGGCGGACACGCTGCCTAGGAGTAGAGGTAGAAGTAGGGACCAGCTGTAGGGGTTTATAGGTAGGATCCGTTCTATCCAGGCTCTACCCTGCAGGACTTTGTTGTTTATATATAAGTGATGGTTTCTTCAGTAATGGATTGTTGGTTTTAATTGCAACATTAAATGTTAAGTTTTAGTGTACCAGGGATTTTTTTTTTACTTGCAAAATTAACCCTGAGAATCTGCTGACAATATTCAGCTAGGAATTTCCTTGCTAAATTTCTGTAGTATTTATAGGCCCTTCGTATAACAACAGGTCTCTCAAATCCAAGGTACTTGTTAAAATTTTTTATATTTATTATTTTATTTTTATTTATTTTTTTATTTTTAGAAGAAACATAGAGAATATGCAACAGAAAAAGATCACTTGGTCTAACTAGTAGATTGTAAGGTTCCCTCTCCCCCTCTATATCAGTCTTCAATTTTATCTATATCACATTCATTGTTCCCGGGTTGGTGTTATGTCCTTTAACCCTTATCAAATGTAAAGGGCCCTGAGACCAAGGGCGCAATATAAATAAATAATAATAATACTCTAATCTATAATAATACTCTAGCCTACCCTATCCTTTCCTTTTTATTTCTATCTAAGGATAAGTTCATCCCCGGCATGTTTCCATTTATTTACTTTAGATTTACCAAGCACATCTACTAATAATATTTTCTTACATTACTTTTAACCATCCCCCAAAAAACTATAAAGGTATATAATCACATAGTTTGTGACAGTGTCATCACATCATGTTTATGGGCTCCGCCACAGGTATATGTGGAAATACAACGGAAAAAGGTGTTCAGATATGTACTGTTATGTAGCCATAGGCTTAAATAACTTTTTTTTATTTAAATTAACTGGTGCCAGAAAGTGGAACAGATTTGTAAATTACTTCTATTAAAAAATCTTAATCCTTCCAGTACTTATTAGCTGCTGAACACTACAGAGGTAATTATTTTCTTTTTGGAACACAGAGCTCTCTGCTGACATCACGAGCACAGTGCTCTCTGCTGACATCTCTGTCCATTTTAGGAACTGTCCAGAGCAGCATATATTTGCCATGGGGATTTTCTCCTACTCGGGACAGTTCTTAAAATGGACAGAGATGTCAGCAGAGAGCACTGTGCTCATGATGTCAGCAAAGAGATCTGTGTTCCAAAAAGAAAAGAATTTCCTCTGTACTATTCAGCAGCTAATAAGTACTGAAAGGATTAAGATTTTTTAATAGAAGTAATTCACAAATCTGTATAACTTTCTGGCACCAGTTGATTTAAATAAAAAAAAACGTTTCCACCGGAGTACCCCTTTAAGTGGACCAAACACAGTCTCTTTGGGGCAGATTTATCAAAACCTGTGCAACGGAAAAATTGACCAGTGGCCTATAGCAACCAATTAGATTGCTTCTATCATTTAAAAAGAGGCCTTTGGAAAATGAAAGAAGAGATCTGATTGGTTGCTATGGGCAACTGGTCAACTTTTCCTCTGCACGGGTTTTGATAAATCTCTCCCCTTGTAACTACCTTTAGTCTGTTTTAGGGTATGTTCACACAGAGCCACAGCAGAATGTGGCGGAATTCCGATGGAATATTTCCCACGGACATTCCGCTGCATCCCATTGATTTCAATAAGATTCTGCTGCACTGTGCACACGATGGAATTTTCGTGGCAGAAACATGTTTCTGCTGTGGAAATCCTCATTCTGGCATCCACAGGAACAATAGACGTATATTCTTTCTGCGAATTTCGCACAGAAATGCATTGCTGTCTATGAGAAGACGCACTTCAGAGCTGTCCTTGCGCCAGCCGGAACTTTCAAATACGTGGAATGTCCTCCCATATTTTCCTACCATGTGACCATACCCTTACCCTCATATACATTTTATTAAAGTGATGAGAAAACTTTTCTGTTCCTTAAATAAAAGGTACACTGGCATAAAGCAGACATAATCATAAGAAGACTTCATTTAGTCCATAAATGTGGTGTGACTGGGGCTTTAGTAGCTGACTTTTAATCCTTGGTAGGAACTTTCCTAGCATACAGTGTATTTTTGACCTTTGTTGGAATCATTTCCAATTATTAGAACAATTATTTTGCATCCTATCCATTATGGCAGGGAGATAGATTGCTTCTAGGGAAAAGAAGAATTCAGATAATTGTTTCCCAACCCTTTTCACCCTTTTGGAACACCTACCAAATAATTTTTCACACAAGACAAAAATTTCTAAAAAAGCAATGCACAATATCAATATACCTATAATAGCTATGTAAATGGCAGTGTTGTTATATCCAGTTACTCATAGGTGACATATTCTCTGGTCAGACAGTCTTCCTTTTGCATATTCATCCAGCCCAGACTGTCAAGACAATTTCTTCCAGCCTTAACTTATCTCTGCAAAAACTGCTTGGCTCCGCACTTTTCCAGCACCCTCCTTCCTTTTCCCCACCTATAAGGTCCCAAACAGTAATAATTCCACCATTTGGTGTAACACATAAGAAGGTGGGTAGGTAAGTGGGTTGGTCAGGAGGGGTAGGTTGGTTGGGGAGGATTAGGTAGGTATCCCTTATTTGGCAGATTAGCTTTTTTCTGCAGCCACTATAGGCCTGGAGCATCTCTGTCTTCAGGACACACACGATGCCTAGAGGATGTAAAGCCTAGGATGTGCCTAGCCACAGATGTCCTAACACATCCAGTAACCATTTTCCCGAATGTTGTGGCACCCTTTGTGGATTCTCACCGCACCCTAATAAAGAACCACTGAAAGAGATGAGTGAACTTCCAGTAGTTCGATTCGTCACAAACTTCTCGGCTCGGCGTTTGCTGACTTTAGCCTGCATAAATGAGTTCAGCTTTCAGGTGCTCCGGTGGGCTGGAAAAGGTGGATACAGTCCTAGGAGAGAGTCTCCAGCCCACCGGAGCACCTGAAAGCTGAACTAATTTATGCAGGGTAAAGTCAGCAAACACCGAGCCGAGAAGTTTGTGACGAATCGAATTACTGGAAGTTCGCTCATCTCTAACCACTGATCTAGGTGATGGTGGACAAAATATGTTACTTAAAAAAGAAAGACTTAGAATGTTTCTCAGAACATTAGGTCCAGAAGTAAAAGGGTTATGTAATCATTTGGCAATATTTTCCATCCATTAAAAGGCTGAAATGACTTTTTTCAATGTAATAGTGTTCCCTGTAATTAACCTTCCTCAGTCTTAGGCAATACATCTTACTACTACAGCAATTATTTATTTCTGCGGTGATGCTCTACTTTGTAAAGCCAGAAACTGCACAGAATAAAAATGGAAAAAAATAAACAACTCCAGTGACTGAGCCCATGCATTTCTGTGAAGATGATTTGGTTTTGTAGCCTGTTTTTTTTTTTATGACTGTAGAGAGACCGAGAAAAGTTCCAGTGCAAAACATACTGTAAAAACACAAGTGTAAACCTATGCTAAGCTAGTAGGTACTATAGCTGTCATTAAAAGGCAGGGTCCTATGTAATAAAGGTTTTATTCACACAATATGCAATATGACTGCAATGTGTGTGAATAAATCACAAGGGTACATTCACTGACTGGTTGCAGTTTGTGAATGGCGTTGTTCTCATGGCAGTTACCGTATATACTCGAGTATAAGCCGACCCGAGTATAAGCCGAGACCCCTAATTTCAACCCAAAATCCCAGGAAAAGTTATTGACTCGAGTATAAGCCTAGGGTGGGAAATACCTCATCCCCCCCTGTCATCATCCAGACCCGTCATTAACATCCTCATCATCATCCCCTTGTCATCATCCCACACATCCCCCCTTCATCATCCCCTTATCATCCCACACATCCCCCCTTCATCATCCCCTTGTAAAAATCCCACACCCCCCCTTCATCATCCCCACCCCCCTTCATCATCCCCACACCCCCCCCCCTTCATCATCCTCTTCTCATCATTCGCCCTCAGTGGTCTTCAACCTGCGGACCTCCAGAGGTTTCAAAACTACAACTCCCAGCAAGCCCGGGCAGCCATCGGCTGTCCGGGCTTGCTGGGAGTTGTAGTTTTGAAACCTCCGGAGGTCCGCAGGTTGAAGACCACTGCGGCCTTCAACATCACCCAGCCCCTTCTCACCCCCTTTAGTTCTGAGTACTCACCTCCGCTCGGCGCTGGTCCGGTCCTGCAGGGCTGTCCGGAGAGGAGGTGGTCCGGTGAGGAGGTGGTCCGGGCTGCTATCTTCACCGGGGGCGCCTCTTCTCCGCGCTTCCGGCCCGGAATAGAGGCGTTGCCTTGACAATGACGCAGAAGTACGTTGGCAATGAACGCACCTCTGCGTCGTTGTCACGGCAACGTGACTATTCTGAGGCCGGGCCCGAAGCGCTTAGAAGAGGCCTCCCCGGTGAAGATAGCAGCCCGGAACCACTATCCCACCGGACCACCTCCTCTCCCGACAGCCCTGCAGGACCGGACTAGCGCCGAGCCGAGGTGAGTATTCAGAACTAAAGGGGGTGAGAGGGGGCTGGATGATGTTGAAGGCCGCAGTGGTCTTCAACCTGCGGACCTCCGGAGGTTTCAAAACTACAACTCCCAGCAAGCCCGGACAGCCGATGGCTGCCCGGGCTTGCTGGGAGATGTAGTTTTGAAACCTCTGGAGGTCCGCAGGTTGAAGACCACTGCGGGTGGGGGAGTTCACTCGAGTATAAGCCGAGGGGGGTGTTTTCAGCACGAAAAATCGTGCTGAAAAACTCGGCTTATACTCGAGTATATACGGTACATGGATTTCTGCTTGCCCCATACACATGAATAGTATATGTGCAGATATTTCTGCAATAAAGCTGCATGAATATACCAATATACCTCATGTTTGAGCTCAGTTTGAACTGTAAAAGGTTACCCATTGAAGTTTATGGAACTTTATTGGTTCTCCATTGTGATTATGGTATACTTCATTGGCTGCTGTATTTACTTAGCTTTTCTCCCCTAGAAGCATTGTTTTTCTGCCACAAATACTGCTTCTACATGCTTCACTGCGTGCATGAAACCCAAGACTAGAGAGAGCATCGATGCTTCACATAGGCATGTTTTGTGCCTGCGTGTCTGTACCACCCTAAGGCTGTATTCACACAAGTATATTTTATTACCATATTACATCTGTTTTTGTGAACCATAATATAAAAAAAATGATGCATACATTTTTCAAAGTATAATTTAACTTCCTAATTTAATATCCCATCAATATTTACTATACAGAAATACAAATGCAATACTGAAGATGTACTGATACAATCTCATTTGCAGTATGTCCATATTTTGGATGCATATTATAACAGATATATACAGTAGAATATACAGTAGGATCTCCCATCCATTTTTTCTACCTGTGCCATTTCATTCCCCCTTTTTCCCCCTGTGCCTTGTGCTGTGCCAAATCATCCCCCCCCCCCTTACCCCTTGTTCCACATCACTTTTACCCTTCCCTTCTCCCCCTGTGGTTCTTCATACCTGGCCAGTAAGCTCAGGTGCAGGGGCTCTTAGCAGGTTTGACGTTCTCCTGACGTCCTCTGCGCTGCACTTACTGAGAGCAGCTGCGGGCCCTGGCAAATGATGTCAGGAGCGTCACTCGTCAGTGTCCGCAGCCGCCGCTGCTCACAGCCTTCAGTGAGTGCAGCACAGAGGATGTCAGGAGAAGATCAGGAGAGCCCCTAAGCTTGTTGGCCAGATAAGAAGAACAACAGGGGAGGAGGGAAGGGAAAAAGTGATGTGGTACAAGGGGTGAGGGGTTTTGTTCCCTATTGGTTGTGTCCGCGTCCACTATTGGGAATGTCCCCTATTCGAAAGGTGCAAATACATTAAGTCTTAAGGAACTCTACCTGGGAATAAAAAAAACTGTCCTCTATTGGGAGGCGTCCCCTTTTGCAGGGTGTCCACTAAGGTAGATTTTACTGTACCCATATGCCCATGTGAAGCAGGCCTTAGGTCCCATGGACACTGCTTCATTAGATGACTTATGTACAGCGCTATTCTCCGCTAGACCCAATGGCCCAGATTTATCAAACTATGTGAGAGTAAAAGTGGAGTGATTTTTCCACAGCAACCAATCACAGCTCAGCTTTCACTTTACCAGAGCTCATTAGCTGAGCTGTGATTGGTTGCTGTGAAAAAATCACTCCAGTTATTCTCTCACAAAGTTTGATAAATCTGGGCCAACCCTGACATCTGATTTTATATGTGGTTATATATGGTAAAATCTTCTTTTTTACAATGCCCAGAAGACATTCCTGCTGGCAGCTATGATAAAGATATGAACTTTGAAAGGTGTCCCTACCTGTCCGTAAGTAGTCTTCTTGGCGGAAGCCATCCTCTTCTAGTCCCGTCTGCTCCAGCTGTAATTATTCCCCCTCAGCGTGATTGACAGCCCAGGTATAGCCTGCTTAATCACTTTGCTCCAGGGGCAGACGGGATCACTCTTAGTGGGCGTGATGACAGCTCCTGCAGACGGGACTAGAGTCCCAGGGAACTACTTACAGGCCAGTGGGGGACACCTTTCAAAGCTCATATTTTCCCCATCGCTGCTAGCAGGAACATCTACCGGGAAGAAAGAAGTTTTTACAATACATAATTCGCTGCCACACGGTATATATGGTAAAATCTGATGTCAAGTCCCCTTTAATAAAATTGGAGGCATATAGAGGTACAGTATTAGACCCATGGAAAAGAGACCTTATTACAGTTCTGTACAAGATACAGCCTTAATGTGCTAAGTCTATGAGACCTAACTGTAATTGATATAGTTTAGAATACATGTTGCTCACATCCTCTATTATTAAAAACTTCTTTCTGGGTGTATGCATGCATCCTCTGCGGTAAATGAACTACTCCGATCAGCCATCTACGAGATGTGTGTGGCAGTACCATGCTTAGCTGTCAGGGCAACCCCTTCCCTGCTGTGGTTAGCTGCAGTGCAGCAGTAAGTTAACTCTTCATCAGCTGGAGGAAATCTATTTTTAGCAACAGAGTTGGGTATTTAAAACTGTATTTCCCGTCCTAAGAGCTAGATGTGCAGAGGAGGAGAAGACAGCGGATGCTGAGTGACAGAAATAACCTTGGGGAATGCAACAAGCCACAAACAGAGGATGTAAAAATAAGGTTTTATTGAAAGAACAGCAAGTGCATGCGGCAACAACACAATCAAGATATCCCTCAATGTAACCTTATTACCATATTATGGGGGCTTTGATCGAAAGAAAAAAAAAAAAACCCAGGTCGTCTTTCTTTTGTGACAGTCTATAATAAGACTTGAGTGTTTGTTTCCTGCTGAGAAATGATTAAATAATCAGGGGAGATAAGGCACTTAGTGCTCCAGGTACTTTCCTTTAACCCTTTACTCGACTCAAAGCCTCCGGTAACCTTGTCTTCGTTCTTTACCTTTGTCTGCCGTCTGTTTCATTACTAATTAACAGGAACAGCTGCATAACTAAGTGGGAATCAAAGCAGCTGCCTCCATCCTGGGCCGATCATCACAGGGATACATGGTATCTGTGGCCTGGATCCTGAGCACCCAGAGGTGGTCTAACCTATAGCAGATGGGATGACCACAAGAAATGGAGCACAAAAACTTTTGATAGAAAAGGCCTGCCAGAATGTAATAGTTTGTAAAGCGGTGAAGTAAATAGGCAGATCAATTTGTATGTGTGTAGAAAAATTGCATCAATTAATCCGGTTTTCAAATACATTTTGTTTGCATAATGACATCTATCATCATTGTCATAGTAGTGAAATATATAGTTCATATGTTCATGAATGTTCATTTAGGGTTGGGCCACACTTGCTGTATTTTGCAGCATATTTTGCTGCAGCTAATTTTGCTTCCCGTTGAGTTCAGTAGGTAGGAAAATACACAGCCACAAATACACAGCAAAATACAGCAAAATATGGCATGTGTCACCCTACCCTTAGGGTGCTGTCACACACGCCAGTCCTTCCTTTATATTTCTTATTCCTTTCAAACCACTCTTAAAGTTCATTCACACTATGGAATCTCCACCCAGAAATATTGCAGGTGAAGATCCCATATGGAATGGGCACTGCCAAAACAAGCTGGTGCTAGGATCACTCTTAAACGCGCTGTCTCAATAGAAGGCAATGCATACCAGAGCGTGAATGGGCTCTTAGTTGTGTCTCAAAAACAGCAGTTGTAGTTTTAACCTCTTCAGGACGCTGGGTGTATGCATACGCCCTGCATCCTGAGTTCTTAAAGGGGTTGTGCGCTGCCATGACTTCCGGGCTCCGCTCACAGCGTCCGGAAGTTCATTACTCCGAACGCTGTGTGCGGGCTTCCGTGTTCGCAGCCGCCGGGCGTGACGTCACGCCCAGCCCCTCGCGACATCTCGCCCGCCCCCTCGTGACGTCTCGCCCGCCCCCTCAACGAAAGTCTATGGGAAGGGGGCGCCACCGCTGTCACGCCCCCTTCCCATAGACGTTGGTAGAAGGGGCGGGCGTGAACACGGAAGCCCGCACACAGCGTTCGGAGTAATGAACTTCCGGACGCTGTGAGCGGAGCTCCGAAAATTAGGGCAGCGCACAACCCCTTTAAGGGCGTAGGGCGTATGGGTACGCCCGTGGGAATTTCGGTCCCCGCCGCTAGCCGGTCGGGGACTGGACCAGGATGCCTGCTGAAATCATTCAGCAGGCATCCCGGCACATCGCCGAGGGGGTCCTGAGACAATTCAGACCGGTGATTTATGGCAATTCCGGGTCATATGGGTCTCCGGTGACCCGAAAAATAAGGGGGATCGGGCGGGGGTTCCGTGTGACCAACGGCGGCAGTGGAGGTCCCTTACCTGCGATCGGCGGCGGTGGAGGTCCCTTACCTACCTCCCTGGTGCGGCTCCCTGGTACAGACTACGGAAGCCGGTGAGTAGTTGACTAGCAACATCTGGAGGGCCACAGTTTGGAAATCACTGTGCGGTGGTTTCTAAACTATGGCCCTCTAAATCTTGCAAAACTACAACTTCCAGCATGCACGAACAGCAAAAGGCTGTCTCACCATGCTGGCTGTTGTAGTTGCGTACCTCCAGCTAATTCTGTGGGCACAGCAGCATCATTATTATGTGCGGCACAGTGGCATCCTTAATTCTGGGGGCACAGTGGCATCCTTAATTCTGGGGGCATAGTGGCATAATTAATTCTGGGGGGCACAGTGGCATCATTAATTCTGTGCTGCACAGTGGTATCATTAATTCTCGGGGCATAGTGCCATAATTATTGCAGGGAAATGTGTGGCAGTATTATATTCAGAGCGTACAGTGTGTGGCAGAATTATTTTCAGGGGTACAGTGTGTGGCAGTAATATACCAGGGGTACAGTGTGCGCCAGTGATATACCAAGGGTACAGTGTGTGGCAGTTTTATATTCAGGGGCACAGTGTGTGGCAGTATTAAATTCAGAGGGTACAGTGTGCAGCAGTATTATATTCAGGGGTACAGTGTGTGTCAGTATTATATTCAGAGGCTACAGTGTGTGGCAGTATTATATTCAGGGGTACAGTGTGTGGCAGTATTATATTCAGAGGCTACAGTGTGTGGCATTATTATATTCAGGGGTACAGTGTGTGGCAGTATTATATTCAGAGGCTACAGTATGTGGCAGTATTATATTCAGGGGTACAGTGTGTGGCAGTATTATATTCAGAGGCTACAGTGTGTGGCAGTATTATATGCAGAGGCTACAATGTGTGGCAGTATTATATGCAGAGGCTACAGTGTGTGGCAGTATTATATTCAGGAGTACAGTGTGTGGCAGTATTATATTCAGGGGTGCAGTGTGTGGCAGTATTCAGGTCATACATCCTCCACAATTCAGTCGCTCGTTTGCTCTTTACTTCATGGCACTGAGGCCGCTAGGTATGAACAAGGCCTTAGCGTTCAGCTCGGACCTTTACCGGATGGCAGACCTGGATAAGCGGACCCTCACTAAAAATAGTTGAGTACCCCTGCTGTAGACTATCCTATATGAATAAAAGACATGAGTTAAGCTCTCTGGCTTGTAGCTGTAATGTCCCTTCACACTCTTTGAATGGAAACCTCCTGTCACTGCTTCTTCCTCCCGTCTGCTCAGGACCAGACTTGCTGCCTTAAAATTTAATCAGAAGTAATATGAGCTCCTCCTCTTCACATCAGTTTTCTTGTCCTGAACAGACAGGAGGGGAGGGGAGAAGGGAAACAGGATCTTTCTGCATTCACAGCCTGTTACGTGATGTCACAGCTACAAGGGAGAGAGCACAGTTGTTATGGAAGTTCTGTGGCCTGTGGCTCATTACATAATATTAGTAAGTTGCTTTAACATACTTTTTGACATCATACACATTATTAATAAATGTTAAGCAACATATCAGTACTCCATTATACATCTGTCAGCAAAGAAGGAGGCTTAAAGGGGTATTCCGGTGAAAACCTTTTATCTTTTAAATCAACTGGTGGCAGAAAGTTAAACATATTTGTAAATTACTTCTATTAAAAAATCTTAATCATTCCAGTACTTATTAGCTGCTGAATGCTACAGATGAAATTCCTTTCTTTTTGGAACATTGATGAGATCACAAGCACAGTGCTCTCTGCTGACATCTCTGTCCATTTTAGCAACCATGCACAGCAGATGTATGCTAAGGGCAGCATGGTGGCTCAGTGGTTAGCACTACTGCCTTGCAGTGCTGGGGCCTTGGGTTCACATCCCACTAAGGACAACAATAAATAAAGCATTATTATTATAATAACTTCAGCAGAGAGAACTGTGCTCATGATGTCATCAGAGAGCATTCCAAAAAACAAAGAATTTCCCCTGTAGTATTCAGCAGCTAATAAATACTGGAAGGATTAAGATTTTTTAATAGAAGTAATTTACAAATATGTTTAACTTTCTGCCACCAGTTGATTTAAAAGAAAAAAGGTTTTCACTGGAGTACCCCTTTAAATAGCAAAACCCATAAATTAAAGGATGCTAGAATATACTGTACTTTTGACCACTCCGTTCCTAGTTTGAAGACCATAGCTTGCTTTAGTATGCACAATGCAACATTGCCATGTTTAGTATATGCTTAGCAACATAACTGCCATAAAAACCTCATTTCAGCCAGGAAATCATTTGCATCCTCGCATGATATTCTGGAGTGTATTAACATGATGAAATTGGAATTGATGTCAGTTATCATGTCAGTAGTTGCAGAGCATATTATGCACACTCAAAATTACTAAAGAGACTAAATATATATATATATTTCTAGCAAAGGTTCTCCTTTATGCATCATATGAAACATTACTGATATAATTAGTTAGGGAGCAGAGTGCATATCTGAGAGTGCACAGCTCGAGTGTCGAAGTCCTTCATTCTGGCAGTCGGTGGGGGTCTCAGCTCACAGGCCTTAGACAATGACAGCTTAGGACAAGCCTAAATGAACATGTCAGAAAATGTAATCTCCTAGAAATGTTCCTCGGGTGCAATATCAAAGCATTATCTATTTATTAAATAATTTCATGTTCATATTTTTTTGCAGTGCCATATCCTATAGCCATTTTATCTCTGGATATTTTCAGAAAAATCCTTAAGGTAGAGAATTTTAATTCTGTAACTGTATTTCTGGCTGCATTCAAGTTGCATAGAGCCATAATACAGCAACCATAAGCTTCTATGGGGCCGTACTACACCTTCATATGCCTCTAATTTTATATAAAGTATTTTTTTCTGTTGGATAACTTGCTCCCTGTATCCCCAATTATAGAGCTAGTCTACCCCAGATTAATTGGGATACACACAACAAGAAAAGAAAAACAGAGTCACTTGTATGAAAATATCAAAAGGCAGTTTATTGTTGATACATCATTGCAAAATACACACTATTATGGAAATACAAATACATATATAAGGAGGAACACAGACATCAACAAAAAGGCAATGTCACTGGATCTGTACGTAGGGATGTATATACAAGAAATGGTAGCGTCACAGTGGTAAGTAAAAATATAGCTACTGGAAAGGATATTGCAAAAAGACTAGAACTCAGTAGCAACAAAAGAAAAGGCACTTAAAACAAGTAAAATACAAAATGCATTCAGCAAAGTGCATGATTAAAAGTGCCATGTAACAGGAGGATAAAATTAAGCAATCTGTAGCCCAACCATACTTTACAGACCAAAAAAACATAGTCACTGAACGGTAGTAGTGCAGAGAAAGCACCACTCCAATGCGTTGTAACGGCAGTGGTGAAGTGGATCCGCTGAACCTGTGTGGATGATGATGTGGGCCATACCAGGGAGCGGAGACTAAGGTGCCGATGGTTTTCACCAGAGCCTGCCGCAAAGCTGGATGGACTTGCAGTGGCAGGTGGCACCCAGGTCACTACCCCTGATACGACTCGTCCACACAGGCTGCGGAGGTGTAACGTGGTACAGGAAGGATGATGCAAACTTGTAGTCTGGGACAGGCTGGAAAGTCAGGACAGGCAGCACTGGAACGTGGTCAGGGAACAGAGCTGAAGGAACTAGTATACGGAATAGCAGAACACACAGGAGGTACGCTTTCTCTAAGGCAGCAAGGCACAAAGATCCGGCAGGGGTTAAAGGAAGTGCAGACATATAAAGGGGCAGGAAACAACAAGGGCCAATTAGTGGCGTACTGGCCCTAAAAATACCAGAGAGCCGGCACGCGCGCACCCTGGGAGGCGGGGATGCACACACCGGCAGGCAGGAAGAACAGAGGAGACACGGGGACGACGGGGGGAGGTAACAGGCAGTGGGCTGAGCACGATCACATTGCGGGATGTGAATTGCAGCGCCTAACACGCGTGTTTCGGCACGTCACAGATTCATTGGGGCAGATGAATAAAAATTGTCTAATTCTTAGACAGTGTAAACTTTAACAATATAGACAAAAAAAAACTTCAGATTTATCACAGTGGCTAAGGCTGTTTTAAAATCTGGCAAATCTTTAGTTTAATTTACACCATTTAAGTCACATCCCTTACCCCATTATAATACAAGGTCAAAAGTGTCTAAACATGCCTAAAACACATTAAAAAAAAGTGTTGTAAGTCAGGTTAGACAGTTATTTCACCAGGTGTTTGGCGTACACAGTTTTATTTCCCCCATTGTTTTAGGGAAGGGTGAACTTGTAATACTCGGCCAGAAAATTATGATCAAAAGATTTTTTCCAACATGACATATATCTATTGGTAAGTGGTTGTTTGCACAAAATTATTTAGACAAATAATACTTCATAGTCTGGGAATACAGTCACAATTATCTATATTGAATGATTTTATTTCATGTCTATGGCAGTACATTTGACCTTATACCTCGGGAAAAGATTTTTCCTATTACAGTTTATACTAATCCAAACCATAGAAGGCAAAAGGACACAACTATGGACCTGTATGGCAGTTGCACTATGGGTCCCAACTACAGAAAGAGATGCCTCACGAGTCTTCATCCCATTTACTATTTATCCCCTGGAAGGACTGATTCTGGTGAAAACAAGCTCTGAAATACTGTGATGGAACATGCTATGACAATTATTTTCAGAGTTCTCACAGAATCTCTGTACACCTTCAAGTGTTCCTGTCATATCACATAAAAAAAAAATATATATATATATATATGTTGCTTATATATGTTGTTCATTAGGTCATGCAAATTCTTTATGTCTTTTTATGTGTCTTCCTTCTGTATTTTATTTACAATTGGTCACTAGAGTGTAAATGTAAGGCATAAGTGCTAATAATGATTAGTAGTATAGCTGCAGACTTAGACGCAAACATGTCCAACGTTTCACTACAGGCAGTGGCTTTGTCAAGGACTCATGATAGCCCATGAGTCCCACTGCTTGTGGCGAAACATCGGATGGGTTTGCGTCTAAGTTTTTAAGTGCAGAGTGGTGCGGTGCGTGGGGGGGGGTTACGTTGTCGGTGTTAGGACTCAGGACCCCAGGACAGGCAGGGGGAGAGAAGCGGGTCGTGGTGGCGGTCTCTGGCACCGCAAAAGCCGCTGCAGTTCACTGATATAAAGCGCCTGCTTTAAATCAATGATCTGCAGCGGTGTCGCTAGGGGGGATAAATAGCCGTTAACTTATACCGGAATATCAGTATAAATTATCGGCTATCGGCCCTAACCTCCACAGAGTATCGGTATCGGCCCTAAAAAAACGATATCAGTCGATCCCTATTTGTAACCACAGCACTATTGTCGCAAACTCATATCTGAATCGAGTAAGCAGGAAATGCTGTAACAATGAAACAAGAGTAAGGCCGGGTTCACGTGGTAGAATTACTGCACTTGAACCCGGCCTCACAAAAACTTGCATGTGCGCCTAAGCACTTTTTTGTGCGACTTTTGTCAAACAGCCTTACCTAAGCAAATTTGAGTTTTCGCTTTGCAGTGGTCACCAATTTATGATGTGCGAAAGTTGCAGGTAGGGAAAATAATGTTGCAGACTCTTTACAAAAAGTTGCAAGTCTGCTCCAGGTCTGACTATGAGTACGTATGTGAGAACATTTTAAAAGTCACTAAAAAGTCTTACAAAAGTCTTGCTGCAACTTTTTTGTTTTGCTTATGTGCTCCAAATTTATCAACCCCCCTGTGATAGTATGATAAATTTGTAGCACATAACCAAAACTAAAGCAAAAAAAAAAAAGCCTTAAGAACTCGCTTAGCAAAGCCAACAATGATAAATGTCCCCCAATGTCTTTTGGACTAATCACAGGGTAGAGTAAATCCCACTTATGATGTGACAGGTGCCTACCTGACTGAAACACTCTTACTATATCTTAACAGTTAACAAAGGGGTGTACAGCAATGAAATAGCTGTGTTCTAGCGTATAGAACACTTTATTCATTGCTCTAAAAATGCCCTGCCAGTGTATGAACCAACTGGTAACTTTGTGAGATAGGTGGAGTAGCACCTTTCATGTGAGCTAAGGCTTCTTTCACACTGCTGTAGTTACACGGCAGTGTGAAGTCCGTCAGGGAACCCGGGGAGAATAGTGGGAGGAAAAATACATCAGGCAACGTTTTTTCCTCCTGCTAGTCCCGTCAGAAAACAACGACGCCCGACAGACCCCATGATAGTGAATGGGATCTGTTGGCACACGTTTCCCCTTGTGCCCCACGTCAAAAATAACGTCCGTTAAGGCAAAAGAAAAAAGTGCCTGACGGACGTTTGCCAACGGGGCACAACATCAGTGTGAAAGGGGCCTAAGAAGTTGTACTGTAGGCAATAGTAGTCTGCAAGTCGGGCCACTATAAAGCAACATGGCCCAAGCAGGCAGCTTCCTCTTGCAGGAAAGCTTCATTTGTGTTCTATACAGACTGCAAGTGAATTAAAAATAGCTATTTGACTGTATAGAAGCCTCTTAATAAATACAGAAACATGGTCCTTATTTTGCTTTTGCAGACAGAAGGGCCTAAACCTTTTTTATACCCCCCCCCCCCCTGTCAGACAAATGACAAAATAGCCCTCAGCTTGGTTATCCTCTTCTATAGACTAGTGATTCCCCCAGAGGTTCTTGCTCCTCGTGGTGATAGCTGATGAGGGCCAACATGAGCTGCCTGTGTCCTCATGGTCCCCACAGAAGCCAAAAGAACTGCTTCTATGGTGTATACACAATGGCAGAATCGTCTCGTAGTCATTTACATATAGATGCCATTAAACACATTTTAAGATGCTTCAATCATAGTAGTCACTTCTCATGAGAAATTATATACTACTGTTACATTCATTTTATACAGAAAAAGCTTTGTAAACGAAGATGTTTTTTTTTTCTGCAGTGAATGCATAAGTACTGAGATTCGCTGTAAGTGATTTACAGTATACCGTTATTTGAATATGTCAAACAAATGCATGCATCACAGTTGGTACAAGGCAAGATTCCTCATGTTTCATGCATACTCTCTGCCAAAAACTTGTCACACATAGAGTCTGTTCACTGAGCTGAAGACACTGGGAAGCCAATACTAGAGTGCAGGTGTATTCTACTAGGACACAAGTATGTATAGCTGGAACACCAGACGGACGTCTTCCCAAACATGCTGTTCTTAGAAGTGATGCATTATTTGCATATGACAGTAAAACAGATGGGAAAAGATGAAACTCTCTCTAACGCTTGCATCCACGTAAATTAGATTTGTGCTGAAAATGTGCTTTCAAATCTATAAACACCTTTAAAAAATATTCCATTAGTCCATTAGTACAGTGATCCCTCAACTTACAATGGCCTCAACATACAATAGTTTCAACATACAATGGTCTTTTCTGTACCATTGTAGGTTGAAACCAGACTCAACATACAATGACAATCTGGGCAAAGACAGTCCAGATCTGTGAAACTTGTCAATGGCCGAGAGAACTGACCAATCAGAATGGGCAATTTACTGGTAAAACACCTGTATTACTGAAGCATATGCGCTGACTGATGTCTGGTAGCGCCCCCTACAGTACAGAGAGGTACTACATGTTCTGTATTCTTTACCTGTATTACTGAAGTGCATGCACTGACTGATGTCTGGTAGCGCCCCCTACAGTACAGGGAGGTATTACATATTCTGTATACTTTACTTGTACCAGGGTTACCTGCTTCTTTGGACAGCAGGTGAGGGCGACTCCATGTTACTTTTAGGACATTGCATGTACTGTACAGGACCCTGAAGAAGCTCCTGTACTCTACATAGATCAGTGTTTCCCAAGCAGGGTGCCCCCAGCTGTTGCAAAACTACAACTCCCAGCATGCCCAGACAGCCTTTGGCTGTCCGGGCATGCAGGGAGTTGTAGTTTTGCAACAGCTGGAGGCTGCCTGCTTGGAAAACACTGACATAGACAGTGATTTACAGCTCCCAGTAGATCTTTCTTACTTTTATATGTAAGGATTTATTTCATATATATTAATGCAAGGAAAAGGGTAAAAAATGGCGGTTGGTGGAGGCGCTGCTCGTATGGCGTCAAGACTCGAGAATGCAGACCGGCAACGGTATATCAATAGATTTTATTTTGGTAAAAATGGACAACGTGTTTCGGCATACTTCTGATGCCTTCCTCAGGTCCAATAAAATTGCATACTTCGTTGATGGTGCTGTGGGAGCGTGCTGGTGTGGATCCTGTTTGTTGACGATGCCGGCGTTCATATATATTAGTTATCTACTTATTTTTCTTTAACCCCTTAAGGACCCGGGCTTTTTCCGTTTTTTCATTTTCAATTTTTCCTCCTTAACTTTAAAAAATCATAACTCTTAAAAATTTTCACCTAAAATTATATATAATGGCTTAATTTTTGCGTCACTAATTCTACTTTGTAACGACATTAGTCATTTTACCCAAAAATCTACGGTGAAACGGGAAAAAAAAACAATGTGCGACAAAATTGATGAAAAAACACTATTTTGCAAGTTTTGGGGGCCCCTATAGGGGCTATAACATTGCATTAACTGATCTTTTACACTGATTGATCCATCTCCATAGGAATGGATCAATCAGTGTTTTCGGCGATTGAATGCTCAAGCCTGGATCTCAGGCTTGAAGCATTCATTCGGCGATCAGACAGCACAGGAGAAGGTAAGAAGACCTCCTCCTGTGCTACAACTGTTCGGGATGCCGCGATTATACCGCGGCGATCCCGAACAGCTCCCTGAGCTAACCGGCACATTTTACTTTAGTTTTTAGCCGCGCGGCTCAGCTTTGAGCACAACTAAAGGGTTAATAGCACGCGGCACAGTGATCAGTGCCGCGCGCTATTAGAGGCGGGTCCCGGCTTCACTATGACGCCGGGCCCGCCGCGATATCATGCGGGGTCACCGTGTGACCCCGCGTTATATCGCAGGACCGGGACTCATGACGTATGCATACGTCATGGGTCCTTAAGAGGTTAATTCTCCCTTTTTCCTATTTTTGGGATGACATTTTGGGGCTTTAGAACCAATTACCAGGTTTCCATAGAGTTATGGTCTCAACATAGAATGATTTCAACATACAATGGTTGTCCTGGAACCAATTAATATTGTAACTTGAGGGACCACTGTATCGATGAAGTTGGACTACTAGAGATTGGTTGTATCTGTGCACACATAGCATCTCTACTCATGATGGGACCACTTCATACTTGCATGGATGGTGTAACCCTCTAAAAAAGATGAACCTCCAGACAGACAAAGCTATTTTTTTTCTTTTTTAAATAAATAAATTGTATATCGATATATCGATGCGGATTAACTTTTTTTTTTAAGGCTATAGGACAGAACTAAGACTTTTGTTTTTGTTTCTTTCTTTTCTTCCTATTATAACATTCCAGATAGCAACTAAATTGATGCACAATGATCTCTGTGAACCAGAATGTCTTGTTATTGTGTCTTCCTTTAAACTATGCACATGTTTGACCTTTTCCACCTTTTAATAACTAGGCCTGATTTCCATATCTAAGAACCAGATAGAAAGAGAAGTGTGTGGGAGAGATCAAAGTAGCTTGTAGTACATTGTTAAGTACCTACAGCAAATACTTCTATAAAATAAATGACACAGACGATACTTTATGCTTAAAATGGTATTTATTTCTACTGCGTAAGAGTTGTGGTACTGTCTGACTATAAGAAGCAAGCATCATGAGGTCTGTAATTCAGTAGGAATATGCGTCCCATGGGCATCAAATACATTTTTATATCAATGGAGGCAATGGAGGTACCTTCTATATTGCCTAAAAGTAACACCAATCTGACTTGTGCTTTCTAATATCTGTTCCAGATCAGGCCAAGATAATAAGTAAGGAGTTATAGCAGAAACAGAATTCAACAGAAAGAAGTTTCTTGCATAAAACAGGAGGTTTCTCTACTTTGCTTTAATGGGGTACTCTGATGCAAAAAATGTTTTTCAAATCAACTGGTGCCAGAAAGTTAAACAGATTTGTAAATTATTTCTATTTAAAAATCTTAATCCTTCCAGTACTTATCAGCTGCTGTATACTCCAGAGGAAGTTGTATAGTGCTTTTCAGTCTGACCGCAGTGCTCTCTGCTGCCACCTCTGTCCATGTCAGGAACTGTCCAGAGTACAAGCAAATCCCCATAGCAAACCTCTGCTGCTCTGGACAGTTTGTTTTTGACACGGACAGAGGTGTCAGCAGAGAGCACTGTGGTCAGACAGAAAAGAACTACACAACTTTCTCTGTAGTATACAACAGCTAATAAGATAATAAGATTTTTTTTTTAAATAGAAGCCATTTACAAATCTGTTTAACTTTCTGGCACCAGTTAATTTGAAAAAAATGTGTTTTCCACCGGGATTGTCCAGCCCAAAAAAAAAGTATCCCCCTATCCAAAGTGTCTGATCGGGGGTCCAACCGCCAGGACCCTGGCTCTCCGTGTCTCCTGGAGCTGCAGACGCTACATCATCCATTCATTCTATGGGAGTACCGGAGATAACTGAGTTCAACACTTGAATATCTCTAGCGCTCCCAAATAAATGAATAGCTGACTTAGTGCCTGTAGCTCCAGAACACATGGAGAGCCATGGCTCCATTATGAAGATCGCAAGGTGATGCCAGTGATTGGATGCCCTACGTTCAGACACTTCCCCCTCTGCTGTGCATAGGGGATAAAGGTTGTTTTTGAATAGACAACCTCTTTATTGGCTATGAACACCTTTTGGAGGCTTTCTGTATTAGATTATGTATTGTAAGAAGGCAGCATTGGCTGGAATGGCAGTTTGATCAGGTTTCAGAAGTTAAATGGTTCAACACTTTTAATAAAAACCTGTTATAAAAATGTTGTACTCAAAATTTATTCATTCATTTGATTTAGAAAAAATACTACTAAAGGTGTCTATAGCCTTTAGGTATAGATGAGAAGCTGTAAGATATTTATGAACTTTCTTCGAGGTGTATAACAAATTATTTTTAATACATGACCATATGTCATGTACGTATAACTTCTGTTAGTATAACTGTGTACAATGTAACCAGATAATTGTCATAGTCACCTTCACATCTATTACTAAGAAATGTCAAACACTTGTATCCATAGTTACTAAATTATGTCCTGCAATGTTGAGCTTAGGATGAAAGGTTACTGACTGCAGTCAGATTTTATGTCTACATGTACATATACATTAAATGGGCACTGTCAGATACAATAACTTTTGATATGTTATAATGTATGCAAAAACAATATGTTTTTAATTGCTTTCATCACAAAATTTTCAGTATTTCATACTTAAAAAGCTAGTCAAAAAAGTGGCCACTACTGGTCCCCCTGCCTCCTGGGACACATACCAGTCCTGCAGTGTCCAGTGGTCATCGACATGTCATGGACACCATTAGTGATTGACAGGGCTGCAGGCAGATCCAGGGCCCTCTGTGAGTCAGAGTAGAGTGAGGGAGGGGGGGGGGGGTCATCACAGGGAGGAGAAGAGAAGGACACAGCCCATGCTTCTGCATGGACAGAAACCTTACTGAGCCATTGATGGCAAGTAAATAAAGGTTATTCTGAGAGAAATATAGGTCATAGACACATAAAAATTAGATGTACATGATTAGGTTGATGTACTGAGCAACATGTAACCGTTTTTTGTTTTTTTTGGGGGGGAGGGAGGGGGGGATGATTCTGACAGGTACGCTTTAAAATTAAAAGCTTAATACACCCAAAGGGAGTCTGTAAGGATATTTATGCTGCCTGGATCACAGGCAGCATGACATTCCATCAGGTTCCCTTATAACTATTGACTACATTTTACCGTGGACATCCTTTGGACATTTTATTGTTGATTTGTTTCTTGAATGCAAAACAACTTTCTAATTAGTTTATGAGAATATGCTTGCTTCTCAGATACAGGTAAATCTGTCAGACTTTCTGCTCTGTCTGTGTTAAAAAATGGCAGAAGTGAGGAAAAGTGGGTTATAAACACCCTAAAGAGTGGACATGGGAGAGAGTCCGTGAGAGGACAGTGTACACAGGCTATTAAGAGAGGAGATCAGATATAGGCAGTCTGCAGTAGATAATCATATAGGGGGTGTACAAGTAAAAAGAGAAAACAGAGCTTACATAGAAAGCTGCATAGGCTTACAGACAATCTGTCATCTCTATATCATGCTCAGAGTTCAAGTGGCAGCGCCAAGCCACATTATATTCTCCGACCCTCTCCCCTACCCCTCCCTGCCCTGATGTATAGGACTCAGCCATGGGTATAGACACATCCCCCCAGGAAATCATGAGGGGGGACCGAGGATGACCGAATTTCCCCCCCCCCCCCCCCCCAACTTAAAAAGTGAGACTGCAGGCAAAGTTGGAATTGCGTGTGTAAGGAAGAAAAGAAGGAGTCAGCGTCAAGGGGGTGCAGGATGCAGTGATGTCCCGGTCTCCTGCCGTGGCCACTTTAAATGACTGGAGGCTGACGTGCCTGTGTGAGCCCGGATAGAAGGAAGACAGGCAGCTGGCCAGGTAATTATACCAGCACAGCAAGCTGCCTTTACTGCTCTGATCACTGCTCCTCCAATCCAGGGACCTGCTGCTATAGCCCATAGGTCCTGTACTGAAGGAGCAGTGAGATTGGAGTACAGAGGCGGGTCCATACACAGAAATACTACCTGCAGCCATATACTGTACATGGCTGTAGGCAGTATGTCTGTGGGGGGAACTGGGGGCCTACACCTAACTATAGGGGCACTGGGGGCCTACACCTAACTATAGGGGCATTGGGGGGCCTATATCTACCAATGGGGGCACTGGGGACCTACATCTACCTATGGGGGCCTACATCTGACTATGGGGCAATATGGGGGCCTACATCTACCTATGGGGGAAATATGGGGGCCTACATCTACTTACGGGGGCAATATGGGGACCTACATGTACTTACGGAGGCAATATGGGGGCCTACATCTACTTATGGGGGCCTAAATCTACTTACGGGGGCAATATGGGGCCTACATCTACTTATGGGGGCCTACATATACCTATGGGGGCAATATGGGGGCCTACATCTACCTATGGGGGCCCACATCTACCTATGGGGGCAATATGGGGACCTACATCTACCAGTGGGGGCATTGGGGACCTACACCTACCTATGGGGGCCTGCACCTACCTATGGGGGCCTACACCTACCTAGGTGGGTAATATGGGGGCCTACATCTACCTATGGAGCCTACAACTACCTATGCAGGCTCACACCTACCTATGGGAGCAATATGGGGGCCTACACCTACCTATGGGGTCCTACACCTACCTATGGGGGCAATATGGGAGCCAACACCTACCTATGGGGGCATACACCTAGCTATGGGGGCAATATGGGCACCTACACCTACCTATGGGGGCAATATGGGCACCTACACCTACCTATGGGGAACTGTACCATCTGACTGTAGAATTGATTCCTGCAGTGTCAACGGGAGGGAGAAGAACAGATCACATGACCTCTTATCATGTGACCTGTAAAGAAATGTGAGAAAAGGCGGGACTTGGCAGCAGCATTCAGCAGCAGGAGCAGAGTGTGACAAGTCCTTGTACAGGTGCCCTGGAGGAATTGAGTGGTGTGTGTACAGGCAGGTACTTGTTTGAATAATGTACACCACATCTATATCATGATTGGGGTCTCTGAGAGGTCATTATAAATATAGAGAGGGCATATAATATCTGGCTAGGGACTACAGAGGGGGAGCTATATGGGCTACATAGGGGCATTATGCCTATACAGGGGTATAGTTTATACAGAGGGGGACATAATGCCTCCCATGTACCCACTATGGCTCCTATGCAGTCATTATGCCCCCTCTGTAGCCATTAATATGTCCCCTATACACAGAATGAGCCCTCTGTAGCCAGTAATTTGCCCCCTGTACAGTCATAAGTCCCCCTCTGTAGCCTCTATGCCCCTCTGTAGTCATAATGCCCTCTCTGTAGCCAGTAAAATGCCCACTGTGCAGTACAGAGGGCATATCACTGGCTACAGAGGGGGCATTATGACTGTACAGGGGCATAATACCGGCTACAGAGGGGAGATTATGACTGTACAGGGGCACATATTAATTAAGCAAAAATGAAGCTCAATTTGGTACCGTCATGCAATATTGAATGGCTCTCCCCCTTTTGGCCCCTCCCCTTTGGTACGCCCCTTAATGGCCCCACCCCTGTATAGCCACACCCAGTTATAATGCTATCCCCCCAGATTTGTGGGGGTTCCTACGCCCCTGGACTCAGCTTCCAGCACTGCCCATCAATCAGGGCAAGGAGAGTGGGGAGAAGGAGAAGATGTGTTTTTTTTTCTCAATTATTTACTATTCTTTGTGTGGGGTTTTTGTGGCAATTTTGGTGCACACTGGATATTTTGGCGCACACAGGAAAAATAATAATTCTAAATTGCCTTCCAAATGGGTAATTGTACACACATTTTAATTAGTGATCTCAAGATAAGCAAAATCACTTAGAATAAAAACAACCAAAATTTCCAAGGGTCAGAAGTGAAGGAATTGGATAATGGGGATTTGTACGGTTATTTTCAGACCATCTTCTTTTGATTAGAAATTTACTTCCCACAATTCTCTCGTAAACCTTGGGTTCTTATGCAAAGTTTACATTCCCCTTTTGTTGAGTTTCATTTGCTTTTTAAAGGTTTTGTGGGGTTTTCTGGCACATAATGTTGCATGCTTCCGTACAATGGCGTGGCTCTGTATCAGTAAAAAAAAAAAAAAAAAAAATATCTTAGTAAATGAGTCATACAAAAAAAAAAAAATGGAAAGAGCTTAGTAAATGAGAGCCCATGTCTTTAATTTCTGCTGTAGTCATGCTGCAGAGAAATTTAAGGGGAGATACAAAATGGGATTTCCTGCAGCGTAAAATCTGTACCCAGTCATGCATATTTTGATGTGAATTTGTGTTGGGTTTGGCACTGTGGATTAAGTTGCGGATTATATTAATACAGTAATATAGAAGAAAAACCCCAGGGTATTTAAAATCCACAGTTGCAGATCTTGTGGCGGATCTGCAGCATTTCCTTTGCAAAATCTACCTTTCCGGTACCACTATTTACCCATATGACTGGTGCTGTGACTGCCCTAATCCCACAGTGAGCTAAAAGCAGTAGAAAAGTTTCCTCTAGATGCAAAACCCTCTCTGGATGGAATCAAATTGGATGATGATTTAGAATTAAAATTCTTTTTATTTGAATCTAAAACCAATGACGCTTTTCGGGTATGCACCCTTTCCCAGATTGGCAAGTTGCTTGACATAAAGGTACATAGAGAAAGTGACTTCTGGTCCATGCAAAAGACACTGTGGGATTTGGGCAGAAAGAGCATCAGTCATGTGGGCAGCAAGAAAGACCAGGACATGATCCTAGTCCAAAACTGAAGCCGCTTAGTAATGTTTTTGTGGTGCCTGGTAAAGATATACATTGCGTGATAAGGTGGCATCCATCATACATTGACTCCCATATAAAAAAGATGTATACTTTTTCTTATTACAGGATTCTGCTCCGTGGAATTGTGCAGAGATCTGCTCTATTCCATCCAACGTTAAAATCAGAAACAGTAACGGTAGCCAAACAAATGGAGGACAAAATTACACTTTTGACTTCTGATGATTGGGGTGTATGAATTTGTTTGACATAAGCGTATGAAGTATTCCCCACATATATAGCAAATAGACACCACAAAAAAAGCACATAAGAGAACATTTAGTTCAGCTATTTTATTTCTTAAGTTGCTAGTGAGCATTTAGAAAAAAACAAACATTTAAATGTTTCATTTGTCCTAAGGACATAGTAAAATAGGCATACCTAATGTTATGTACTTTTCAAAATAGAACACATCCACAAGGCATGGAATGCACAGACAAAGAACACAAGCAACATTTTTAAATGCTTATATAGATTATATAAGCAGCAGTCATTATGCATATCCTTCCTCGCCCCAAAGTCATCGGTGTAACGTGAAGCAGTATTTTTCTTTCAATAAAAGTGTTGAAACTTGTGGTTGAAGCAAGAAGCACATTGAGCAGACCTGATAACATCATCTGCACATAAGCTTCTGGAATCTAGATGCCTGATCTTTGCCCCCTACCTACACACACATTAATAGGCCAATAATAATCCATTGGGCTGTGTCTGAGGTGCGCAATTGTTATGCTTTGGGAAAAGCGGTAATAATTGCATATATAAAGCAGATAATAAAGAGCAGGTAATGCACATCTACAGACACCCGTCTACTGTGGTTTTCCCCACAGGCGTGTAGGAGGGCAGAGGAGGGGAGAATGGGTTTATTTATAGAAGCAAAGGCAGAGAGAGAAATCTCACAGAGGAAGTTTCACTTCCCAGCTCGAGGTGCGATCACAAAACAGTATGATATATGGAAGATAGTCACTGACATGTGTCCTCTTAACCCTTCTCTGCCACACAGGTCAAAGGGCTTCTGGAGTTTTTGTATACATTATATCTGTATGGAGATTTGTGTAGCAAATTTATTAACTGTGCGAGTGTACCCTTAATATCAAGTAATATTTTCTTTTCTGAGCTTGCAGCTTGCATCTTTCTGTAGGCTTGCTTGGCACCGTAAACATAATACGTAGTGATCTATGAGAATGTCATCCACCCTGCTGTATTTTGCTTCTGGCATAACCGGGTCACACAGGGCAAGGCTGTTTGTGACTTTTACTTTATGTCTAAAAGCAAAGTATGCTACAGAACTTGAAGAGTGGTTATGCAATGTTTCTGGCCAAAAAACAAACGTCAAAAATATGGGATTTTAAATATTTAATAGTATTTAAAGCTTCATATTATGGAGAGAAACTACATAATGATCCCAGTCCTGTAACAGAGGTCCCCAACCCAGTCCTCAGGGCCCACCAACCATCCAGGATTTGAATCTTTCCCTGTTCCATTCCAATAGAATTGCTGAAAAAAAATGTGTTGGTGGGCTTTGAGGGGTTGGTTTGGGAACCACTGTGAGTGTAATACTTCTGTAATAATTCTTCTGGATTCCAGTATCCTTTCTGGTTCTGGTGTCTTTTTTATAGCTTGCTCTACGTTTTTTGCATTTTAAGAGATGCACGTTTAACCCCATTTTCACCTTAAGGACCGGAGCGTTTTTTGCACATCTGACCACTGTCACTTTAAGCATTAATAACTCTGGGATGCTTTTACTTTTCATTCTGATTCTGAGAATTTTTTTTCCTGACATATTCTACTTTAGGTTAGTGGTAAATTTTCATCGATACTTACATCATTTCTTGGGGAAAAATTCAAACATTTTATGAAAAAATTTAAAGTTTAGCATTTTTCTAACTTTGAAGCTCTGTTTGTAAGGAAAATAGACATTCCAAATAAATCATATATTGAATCACAGATTCAATATGTCTACTTCATGTTTGCATCATAAAGTTGACATGTTTATGGAAGACATCAGAGGGCTTCAAAGTTCAGCAGCAATTTTCAAATTTTTCACAAAATTTTCTAAATCGGAAATTTTCAGGGACCAGTTCAGTTTTGAAGTAGATTTGAAGGGCCTTCATATTAGAAATACCCCACAAATGACCCCATAAAAACTGCTCCCCTCAAAGTATTCAAAATGACATTCAGAAAGTTTGTTTACCCTTTAGGTGTTTCACAGGAATAGCAGCAAAGTGAAGAAGAAAATTCAAAATCTTCACTTTTTACACTCGCATGTTCTTGTAGACCAAGTTTATGAATCTTTACAAGGGGTAATAGAAAAAGCCCCCCAAAATACCTCATATGTGTATGTGAAATGTTCCGTGGGTGCAGTAGAGGGCTCAGAAGGGAAGGAACGACAATGGGATTTTGGAGAGTGAATTTTGCTGAAATGGTTTTTGGGGGCATGTCGCATTTAGGAAGCCCCTATTCTGCCAGAACAGCAACCCCCCCCCCACATGGCATACCATTTTGTATACTACACCCCTAAAAGCAAGTAACAAGGGGTTCAGTGAGCCTTAACACCCTACAGGTGTTTGATGACTTTTCGTTAAAGTCATATGTGTAAATGAAATATTTTTTTTCCATAGAGCATTTTACGCCCACATATGGGGTATATCCGTAATCAGGAGAAATTGCGTTACAAATATTTTGGGTCTTTTTATCCTTTTACCTCTTGTGAAAATAAAAAGTTTGGGGCAACACCAGCATGTTAGTACGCCTTTGGTCCTTAAGTACCAGGGCGTCAGGGCGTACCTGTACGCCTGTGGTCCCTAAGTGCGTAATACTATATGTTGAACAATAATGTAATGTAAGATAAACATACCTTTCTACAGTGAGAAGCTCAGCTAATGGTTTCCATTTACTTTCAATATCTGTTTAACAAATGCTTATGTGGTTGACAACTATTCCTCTCCATTTACCTGGCGAACATGCACGCGTTTTCAGTGGAGAGACAACTGCAGACAAACACCTCTGGCAGCTGCTTATCTCTAGGGCCCACACCATATCTTTCTTTCCTTGACATCTTTTTTTCAGGGAGGCTATGAAGGCTTCCAAAACGAAAATCGAAAGGGTATGAAAACTTGCTTTCCTAGATGAAGGCGCTTGCTCCAGGAGAAGTATTGAACAATTTTTATTATGTAGGCAATGCGTTTCGATCCTGAACTAGGATATTGGTCAGGTATCGAAATGTGTTGCCTACATAATAAAAAAATTTCAATGCCTCTCCTGGAGCAAGAGCCTTCATCTAGGGAAGCAAGTTTTCGTACCCTTCTGATTTTCGTCAATATACCGGACTGACAGTGTCATCTCCGGCACATCCCTGTGGCGGCTGCCCCAAACTTTGACTTTCCCAACGCTACTGTAGGTGTTGTGCTCTGAGCCCAACACCTAAGGGTAAGGAGCCTAATTTTATTACCGCCTCATTGTACCCTAGCAGTGTTCACGAGGGACGCGTTAGGCTAGGTTCACACTACGGAAATTCCAAGTGTTGTTCTGCTTAGAAATTACACTTTGAAATTCTAGTGCAGCAGTATCCCATTGTTGTCAATGTGATTCTGCTATACAGTGAAGACTATGACATTTTAGCAGTGGAGCTTTCCACACTGAAATTCCGCCATGGAAAGACTTATTCTTCTCATTTTGTCAGTGAAACCCAAGTAAAATACATTGCCATCTATGGGGACAGCAATGTTCAGGCAGTCCTAGCATCGACTGATTCTGCCGGGGCAGACCGTTCACTTAATTTTTCTGGTGGAAATTTCCGCAGTAAGGACCCTGCATTATTAATTTGGTTATACTGAATTAATTGGTTTCACTGGAATTTTTTCTAATATGTATGGCAGCCTAAGACTTCTTGACTGTTTTTCTGGTTGAATAGTTTTTATTAGGAGTTTCAAAGTACAAGTCAATACAATAAACATAAAACAAACTAACAAACAAAACAAAGATACAATGTATAATACATTGAGGAGTAATGAGTCCAAGGTAAGGTATGCAATTCATACACTATATAAAATGCACAATATCTATAACAAATACAATAATATTATAGTATGTTTGGATAATAAAGGTAAATATAGTAAGTGTTTAAAGACAATTAAGTGGAACAATAAGGGGAATTAGCCCTTTGAGACCATGTAGATTTAAAGGAGGAAGAAGTAGCACTTCCTAATGCAATAGGTTTTTCATATATATAAGTGGTATTAATCCCTAAGACCGCGCCAGCACCGATCTTAGCATGTGGCAGTCCTATGGCCTTAGTCCCCCCTGGGTGCCAAGGCCCTTTACTGGGGTACCGGCTGTACCCCTCTGATGGTGGCCCTGTCCATGACATTCATTGTATGAAATCAAATAGAAGTAGGAAAAATAGTAGACGGTGCAATGGGCACCCCTCTATTCTGGGCCTCAATACTTCTCTTCACAGCTTGCTCTTATGTCATGTCCACTCCTAACTTTGAATTTGCTGTTTTAAATCCCTACTCACTCTGGACCTATGGGTCTACTGGATGTTCTTATTAATATACAGGGATGTGGAAATCTTATCACCTGACGCCCAGGACATGTAGTTCCGGGCGCTGGGCAGGTGAATTTTTCATAGATTTAGCCCTGTATCGGCCAAGCAGGGCTGGATCGGCACCCCCCCCCCCCTTTTTTTTTTGTCATGCGGTGTGAGGTGCAGGAGCGGATGCTGACTTGCATGGGACGCAAGTTTACACCTTACACCGGCACTCAGGGTGTATGGAACGAGCTCCTGACTGGAGCCCGCTCCATACTCAGGAAGCCCCCGGCTGATTTCAACAGCTGTGGGCCGCCGCTAATAGCCCGGCATGCGGCGATCGCCGTAGGCGGCTATTAACCCAATTAGATCACCACCTTTTAACCATCCTTGGTGGTCTAGCGGGATGCATCGCGGGATACAATCTATGGAGGCATATAAAAGTATGTAAACATATAAAACATATAAAAAAGTTCCATATAAAAATATGTAAACATAATAAAAATAAACATATTTGTTATTGGCGCTTGTGTAATTGACTGAACTATTAAAAAATAACATTTTATATCCCGTACGGTAAATGGTGTTAACTAGAGATGAGTGAATCGAATCTGACGAACCAGAATTCGTTATGAATTTCAGGAAAAATTTGATTCTGATCGAATACGAACTTCGCCGCGACTCGATCGCACGAATCGCTTTATTAAACTCCATTTTCCTGCGTTCTAGGCTGTTTTAGACCTAAGATGGTGGCTCCACATGTCAGTACATGGGGCAAGGCACCATGGGAGGGTGGGAAGCTGGCGCGGGAATCAGGGTAGGCGGGCTGACCCTGAATCACATGTCAGATGTAGCCTATCAGTGTTCACTGACCCCTGTGATGTCACAGCCCTATATAATCGGCGGCCATCTTCCCTCTGGTCATTTCTTCTATGCACGAGATAGGGAAAGGAAGTGACTGCACGTCTGTGTGCTGATTGCATACAACGGCGTTCTACAGCATCCGACCGCTACGAGTAGAAGTGACATCAGCATTAGGGAAAGACACAGGGCACAGTGTTTCTGCTGTTCTGACCGAGAACGATTCTAGCAAAACCTCGTATTCTTGTTATTCAATATAGCTGGCAGAGAGGTGCTGCATAGCAGTCACCTGCGTCATAGATCTCACAGCTGTTTTACCTGTATGGAGCATCTAATCTCCTCTTTTTTCAGCCCAATTGAGTTTTTTTTTGTTGCTCCACAAATCTGATTCTTACAAATTTAGGGTTTAATCCCTGTAAAAAAAAAAATTCTGTGGTGCTGCCCAGTTGGGTCCTGCTGCTGTTCAGAAATAAGTCATATTAGTGTGGACTTTAGTGCCATTTTACCATTTTTCACCTGTTAATCTGTCTCTGTGCTAAATTCAGTGTTATACCACACGTTATACACCTGCCGGTGTATGAAAGAAAAAGAAAATATGCTTAACAGTGCCCTTATCATTGCAAAGGGCCTACATACAACCAAATAGTGTACCATATGCTACCTTTTTTTCGGTTTCTGTGCTAAATTCAGTGTTATACCACACCTTATACACCTGCTGGTGTATGAAAGAAAAAAAAACATTTTTCTGCATATAAATACGCTTAACAGTGCCCTCATCATTGCAAAGGGTGTACATAAAACCGAATAGTGTACTATATACTACCGTTTTTTCTGTCTCTGTGCTAAATTCAGTGCTATACCACACAGTATACACCTGCTGGTGTATGAAAAAAAAAAAAAAAAAAGTTTTTTCTGCGTATAAATACGCTTAACAGTGCGCTTATCATTTCAAAGGGCATACATACAACAAAGTAATGTACTATTTACTACCTGTTTTTCTGTCTCTGTGCTAAATTCAGTGCTATTCCACACAGTATACACCTGCTTGTGTATTAAACAAAAAAAAAGTTTTTTTCTGCGTATAAATACGCTTAACAGTGCGCTCAGCCTTGCAAAGAGCATACATACAACCAAGTAGTGTACTATTTAGTACCTGTATTTCTGTCTCTGTGCTAAATTCAGTGCTATTCCACACATTAGTATACACCGGCTGGTGTATACAACAAAAAAAAGAGTTTTTTCTGCGTATAAATATGCTTAACAGTGCACTCATCATTGCAAAGGGCATACAGAGAACCAAGTAGTGTACTATTTACTACCTGCTATTCTGTCTCTGTGCTAAATTCAGTGCTATTCCACACATTAGTATACACCTGCTGGTGTATTAAACAAAAAAAAGCATTTTTTCTGGTAGAAATACGCATACCAGTGCGCTCATCATTGCAAATGGCATACATACAACAAAGGAGTGTACTATTTAGTAACTGTTATTCTGTCTAGGGCCTACATACTGTGAAAGGACAACAGTAAGTAATCGCCTGCTGCTGATCTAGACAAATACCTTTTAAAGAATAGTGTGGTGTATTGTAATACCCTCATAAACGCACTAAGTATGTCAGGCAGGGAAGTGCCAGGACCTGCACAGAGAAGGGGCAGAGGCCTACATACGTCAGGCAGAGTTGGCAGCAGACTTGGGGCGAGTGGCAGCAGGAGTCGCAGCAATAGGCCTGAGCTCCCGTTAACACCCAGCGGTCGTGTCGTCGACCCATCTCTCCTCGTCAATTGGTTTGCACACTCATCCCCATCATCACAAGCGACATCTGACAACCCCAGTCAAGAGTCGGTGGGTTCCTCAGACACAACCCTCAGTTGGCATGGCCCGGGAGCAGTCCCCGTAATCCCATTGCCTTTGTCCTATGTTGTTCCCTCTCGCAAAGAAGTATCTCATGCTTTGGGTTCAGCTCCACTATTTAGTGAGGACGATGTAATAGAGGACAGTCAGCAGCTAATGGGCAGCCAAGAATGTGAGGAGACATGCGTCGCTTGCTCCGCAAGGCGGCCAAGTAGTGATGCGGAGAGTGACGTGGGAGGCGGTGTTGCAATTGTTCAGGGTCCTGAAGCAGACACTGTTGTGGAACCTGAGGAGGACATCAGTGACGTGCACACATCTTTTGATGATGATGAAGCCGATCGCAATTGGGAGCAGGGTGCAGAAGCCGGGGCTTCATCATCATCAGGAGGAGAGATTTGCTCTTTGTCTATGAGGCAGCAAGGCGGTAGCACGGTTGGCAATCAGCGTGGTGGTGGCAGTAGTGGAAATTCAGGAGCCAAACGTGCCAGGGGGAGACCACCTGCTTCACGGCAAGCTATCATTCTGGGAGGTAGTGGAACAGGGGTTCCTGGAGACGGCGCCAATAGCAGTCAAATAGTGCGGACTGCGGGTGGGAAAATCAGCTACTCTGCGGTGTGGTTGTTCTTCATAAAGAATCTGGAGGACCTTAGCGTAGCCACATGCAAAATCTGTCGGCAGAAAGTGAAGCGTGGCCAGGGTCCCAATCTCGGCACCACGGCCCTGCGTCAACACTTGATTCGCCACCATAAAGCGGCCTAGGATAACCGTGGCTCCGATGTAGTGGTCCAGCCTGCCTCATCACCCAGTGGCCATCCGCTGCCTCCGTCATCCAGCCAAGGCTCCACCACCTCAGCTGAAGGTAGCATTGTGTCAAACCGTCCTTCTGGCACTCCTGCTTCTTCTGCTTTTAGTCAGCCATTCTGCCAACAATTGATAGGTGAAGCCATGTCCAAGAGACAACAGTATGCGCCCACTCATCCAACGGCGCAGAAGTTGAATGTGTTCCTGTCCAAGTTGCTGGTGTTGCAGTGCCTCCCTTTCCAACTGGTGGACTCTGCAGCTTTCAGGGAATTGATGGCTTGTGCCGAGCCCAGGTGGAGAGTCCCAAGCCGTCATTTCTTTGCGAAGAAGGCAGTACCAGTCCTGCATAAGTTTGTACAAGAGAAGGTGGGCTAGTCCTTGAGCCTGTCGGTGTGTTTAAAAGTGCACAGCAGCGACGACGTGTGGAGTTGTAATTACGGTCAGGGACAATACATGTCTTTTACGGCCCACTGGGTAAATGTTGTTCCTGCACAGCCACAACAGAAACTTGGACAGGTCACACCGCTTCCTCCTCCACGCTCTCGCTCCCAGGCAGTTGTTCCTTTTACAGTGTGCGCCTCCTCCTCCTCCCCCGTGTCCTCGGCCTCCACTGCACGTACAAATCTCGGTGGCCCTTCATCGTACCAAGTGTGTAGGGCACAGCGGTGTCAAGCCGTCCTTCACATGGTTTGCCTTGGCAAAACGGAGTCACACAGCGGAGGAACTGCTAAAGTTCATTTTTGAAGAAATCCGAGTATGGCTTACTCCACGAAATCTGGAAATGGGAACCAGGGTGACCGACAATGGGAAGAACATCGTGGCCGCGCTGCGACAAGGAAGTGTGAACCATTCGCTCTACATGGCACACGTGTTGAATCTGGTTGTCAAGAAGTTCATCAAGTCTTCACCCCATTTGCAAGATATCCTGACAATGGCAAGTAAACTGTGCATGCACTTCAGCTACTCGTACACCGCCAAGCACACTTTGCTTGAGCTGCAGCGTCAGAACGGTATCCCACAACATAGTCTCATTTGTGACGTTGCCACACGTTGGAATTCCACCCTCCAAATGTTGGACAGACTATACGAACAAAGAAAAGCCATCACCGATTTTTTGATGATCCAAGCAGATAGGAGTACTCCCCTGTGTAACTTCAATGTGAACGAGTGGCAGCTCATACGTGACACCTGCCGTTTTCTGAGGCCTTTTGAGGAAGCCACATTTTTTGTTAGTCGCTCGAATTACGCCATGAACGACGTAATTCCACTCCTATATTTACTCCAAAAAATGATTGAAAACATGGCTGGTCACGGCAATGGAGACGTTGCGCCTACATCAGAAGGCTACATGAGTCCTGTGGGGTATGAACTGGAGGAGGAGGATGATGATGAGGGGCAGAGCGGAGCACAGTTTACGGTGGATAAGATGGCCGGTGTTTCTAGTCATTGGACAGGAGAGGAGGAGCAGACACACCTTGGCAGTATGCAGTGGAGATGGAGGCAGGTAGTCCCAGCGAGTCCAAGAGACAACAGTATGCGCCCACTCATCCAACGGCGCAGAAGTTGAATGTGTTCCTGTCCAAGTTGCTGATGTTGCAGTGCCTCCCTTTTCAACTGGTGGACTCTGCAGCTTTCAGGGAATTGATGGCTTGTGCTGAGCCCAGGTGGAGAGTCCCAAGCCGTCATTTCTTTGCGAAGAAGGCAGTACCAGCCCTGCATAAGTTTGTACAAGAGAAGGTGGGCTAGTCCTTGAGCCTTTCGGTGTGTTCAAAAGTGCACGGCAGCGACGACGTGTGGAGCTGTAACTACGGTCAGGGACAATACATGTCTTTTACGGCCCACTGGGTAAATGTTGTTCCTGCACAGCCACAACAGCAACTTGGACAGGTCACACCGCTTCCTCCTCCACGCTCTCGCTCCCAGGCAGTTGGTCCTTTTACAGTGTGCGCCTCCTCCTCCCCCGTGTCCTCGGCCTCCACTGCACCAGCCATCACCGATTTTTTGATGATCCAAGCAGATAGGAGTACTCCCCTGTTTAACTTCAATGTGAACGAGTGGCAGCTCATACGTGACACCTGCCGTTTGCTGAGGCCCTTTGAGGAAGCCACATTTTTTGTTAGTCGCTCGGATTACGCCATGAACGACGTAATTCCACTCCTATATTTACTCCAAAAAATGATTGAAAACATGGCTGGTCACGGCAATGGAGACGTTGCGCCTACATCAGAAGGCTACATGAGTCCTGTGGGGCATGAACTGGAGGAGGAGGATGATGATGAGGGGCAGAGCGGAGCACAGTTTACGGTGGATAAGATGGCCGGTGTTTCTAGTCATTGGACAGGAGAGGAGGAGCAGCCAGAGGAGCTGGAGGGTTATTACGAGGGAGGCGAGACAGAGGACCCACAGACACACCTTGTCAGTATGCAGTGGAGATGGAGGCAGGTAGTCCCAGCGAGTCACTGTCACAAATGGCACGATGCATGCTGAGTTGCTTGCGTAGTGACCCCCGAATTGTCAAAATTCATCAGCGCGATGACTTCTGGATCTCCACCTTATTAGACCCTCGCTACTGGCCCAGAATGGGGGCCTTTTTTACATCCACTGAGAGGGAGGACAAACTGACCTACTACAGAGAGCTTCTACGTAGTCGGTTGGCTGATGCCTATCGGCCACATGGTCCATCCACTCGCAGGTCTGACTCGGGGGGCCCTTTGCGCTCACCTTCCTCTGCCACGGCTGCTGGGGAGGGGAGGGGTGGCAGGAGCAGTACCGGCTCAATCAGCAGCAGCCTGAGTCTACAGTCGCTGATGAGTAGCTTCCTTAAGCCGCATAGTGAAGCTACTCATCAGCAGCAGGTGGACATGGAGCAGGACCTGAACCAGCAGGTGGTGGCATACCTCGACATGACCGTGCCAACAACCGTTGAAGATCCGCTGGACTTCTGGGCAGCCAAACTCGATTTATGGCCGCAACTAGCAGAGTTTGCCCTGGAAAAGCTGTCCTGCCCGGCCAGTAGTGTGCCACCCGGTGTTTAGTGCGGCCGGGGCCATAGTCACCCCAAGGCGAACTCGTCTGTCCTCTAAAAATGTGGAGAGACTGACGTTTGTCAAGATGAATCAGGGATGGATCAGCCAGGATTTCCAGCCACCAATGACAGCTGGGTCTGAGTAGATTGACTATGCTCCTACAACAACATTTTCTCTATTATGGTTGGTTATGAAACCCTCTGGGGCAGACCTGGGCATTGTACGGCCTGCTTGCCACAAGCGGCCCTTTGATTGGCTCTGACTGGCTCGCGCTGACTGGGGGACATCTATGCTGCCTAATCTGGGAGACAAGTATGCTCCTAATCTGGGGGACATCTATGCTGCCTAATCTGGGGGACAACTATGCTCCTAATCTGGGGGACAACTATGCTCCTAATCTGAGGGACATCTATGCTGCCTAATCTGGGGGACAATTATGCTCCTAATCTGGGGGACATCTATGCTGCCTAATCTGGGGGACATCTATGCTGGCTAATCTGAGGGACATCTATGCTGGCTAATCTGGGGGACAACTATGCTCCTAATCTGGGGGACATCTATGCTGCCAAATCTGGGGGACATCTATGCTGCCTAATCTGGGGGACATCTATGCTGCCTAATCTGGGAGACAACTATGCTCCTAATCTGGGGGACATCTATGCTGCCTAATCTGGGGGACAATTATGCTCCTAATCTGGGGGACATCTATGCTTCCTAATCTGGGGGACAACTATGCTTCTAATCTGGGGGACATCTATGCTGCCTAATCTTGGGGACAATTATGCTCCTAATCTGGGGGAAACTGATGCTTCTGGCCTTGGGCCTATAATTTTTTGAAGTTTAGCAGTAGCTAAATACATGCTTAATGCAAATGTAAACATTGATCTTTAAATGTAAGGGGTTATGAAACCCTCTTGTGTACTGCGAATGACTGCTACAGACTCATTCTGTGTCTTTCACAAACTACTTGCCTCCCTGGTGCCTCTGGCCTTGGGCCTTACATTTTTGGATGTTTAGCAGTAGCTAAATACATGCTTAATGCAAATTTCAACAATGATCGTTAAATTCTCGGCGCTCTGCCAGGGCCTTCTCCTACCCCGCCTGGGCCGATCTGAGGACCTCACTAACCAATCCAATCGGTTGCAGCGACGGGCGGTGTGTACAAAGGGCAGGGACTTAATCAACGCGAGCTTATGACCCTCACTTACTGGTAATTCCTCGTTTTAAGGGTAAATAATTGCAATCCCAGATCCCTATCACAAACTGGTTTCAGCGTGTAACACGCACCTGTCCTTGAAAAAAAGAGACACGCTAATCCGTTCAGTGGAGCGCTAGTGCAGCCCAGGACATCTGAGGCCATAACACACCTGTTATTGCTCGATCTCGCAATTGATCGGGCAAGGTAAGGGGTTATTAAAGCCTATTGGGTACTGCTGAGGTCTACTCCTGACTGTTCCTGATGCAATGTATGGGGTAATTAAACACTCTTGGGTAGTGTTATTGTGAAATTTACTGATAATTTTATCAGTATTAAAATTGAATTTTGCAGAATGCTAACCGTTACACAACGGAACGCTTGGTGCGTGTGATTTTTTTAATGAAAATAAAAAAAAAAATACGGAGAGGGATTAACTCTGCTTAATCATTTTTGGCGAAAAAAATCCTTTGGTGATCTGATCTTATTGAAACAGATGCGCTTACCCACATATGTAATAATTTTTTTAACCAAATTTCAAACATTGTGTGGTTTATTATTTTTGAGAAGAAAGTCTTTGGGTGGTCCACCGTCCTGCATTATAGAGTCTTCTGAACTGTTGTATATGCACTTGTTTTTACACAAAGGTATTTCGTCAGACAATTTCAAAAATAAATTGCTGTTTTTTGGGGTGGATTGTGAAGCCCCGGTGACGGGTGTGTACTCGTGCATCAGTCAACTCCAGTCTGTGTCTGTTAGGCAATATATGGGTTACTGAAGCAGCAGAGGTGGGGCCTTGGTCTTTGAATTTCCAAATTATTTTTTTTCACAAATTGTGTGGTTTATTATTTTTGAGAAGAATGTCTTTGGGTGGACCACCGTCCTGCATTATAGAGTCTTCTGAACTGTTGTATATGCACTTGTTTTTACACAAAGGTATTTCGTCAGACAATTTCAAAAAATTTTTGCTGTTTTTTCGGGTGGATTGTGAAGCCCCGGTGACGGGTGTGTACTCGTGAATCAGTCAACTCCAGTATGTGTCCGTTAGGCAATATATGGGTTACTGAAGCAGCAGAGGTGGGGCCTTGGTCTTTGAATTTCAATTTATTTTTTTTTTTTAACAAATTGTGTGGTTTATTATTTTTGAGAAGAATGTCTTTGGGTGGTCCACCGTCCTGCATTATAGAGTCTTCTGAACTGTTGTATATGCGATTGTTTTTACACAAAGGTATTTCGTCAGACAATTTCAAAAAATGTAGCTGTTTTTTGGGGTGGATTGTGAAGCCCGGGTGTGTACTCGTGCATCAGCCAACTCCAGGCTGTGTCTTTCAGGCAATCTATGGGTTACTGATGCAGCTGAGGTGGGGCCTGGGTCTAGGAATTAAATTATTTTTTTTTTTATTCAAAAATTATGTGGTTCATTATTTTTGAGAAGAAGGTCTTTGGGTGGTCCACCGTCCTGCCTTATGGAGTCTTCTGAAATGTTGGATATGCGCTTGTTCTTACACAAAGGTATACATTTTTTTTTTTTATTATACAATTTTGTTGATTTTGGGGCGGATTGTGAAGCCCTGTGTGTACTGGTGCATCAGCCAACTCCAGGTTGTGTCCTTCAGGCAATAAATGGGTTCCTGATGCTGCAGAGGTGGGGCCTGAGTCTGGGAATTTAAAATTTTTGGATAGCGGGTGCTTCCTATGAGAAATCTTTGTCAAACATTTCTCATATTGTGTTGTTTTTTGGAGGGATTGTGAAGCCCTGGTGTGTAGTGTACTCGTGCAACAGCCAACTCCACGCTGTGCCATTCAGCCACTATATGGTGTCCTCATGCTGCCAACACCTCCACGCTGTGCCATTCACCCACTATATGGTGTCCTCATGCTGCCAACACCTCCAGGCTGTGCCATTCAGCAACTATATGGTGTCCTCATGCTGCCAACACCTCCATGCTGTGCCATTCACCCACTATATGGTGTCCTCATGCTGCCAACACCTCCACGCTGTGCCATTCAGCCACTATATGGTGTCCTCATGCTGCCAACACCTCCACGCTGTGCCATTCAGCCACTATAGGGTGTCCTCATGCTGCCAACACCTCCACGCTGTGCCATTCACCCACTATAGGGTGTCCTCATGCTGCCAACACCTCCACGCTGTGCCATTCGGCCACTATATGGTGTCCTCATGCTGCCAACACCTCCACGCTATGTCATTCAGTCACTATATGGTCTCCTGACACTGATGCCACCACCAGGCTCTGTCATTGTGCTGCTGTACGGCAGTGATTCTAAGAGCGATGCTGGTAATCTGCATTCTATTCTGAATAACAATATTATTTCGCTACCCCAGCACACTCCATATGCGTTTTAGGACACAGCAAAGTGTTCTATACCCCTATAGATGCTGTATGTAGGCTAGAAATAGCCTTTTTTAATATCAATTCGCCGCGAACAAATTCGGATCAAAACAAACTTTTTTCGGAAAATTCGGCGAATCAGCCGAATCGAATTTTTGAAAAGTTCTCTCATCTCTAGTGTTAACGTAAAAAAAAAAAATCACAGAATTGCGTTATGTTTATAACATCACATCCGAGAAAAAAATGAAGTAAAAAAGTGTTCAAAAAGTCCGATACTGGTACTGATACAAACAGCATATTACAACCCAAAAAATTAGCCCTCATACAGCCCATTATACGGAAAAATAAAAATATTATAGGGATCAGGGATTTTTTTTTATTAAAAAGTAAAAAAAAAAAAAAAAAAAGATTATTAAAACATGACGGAAACTAAACAAATTTGGTATTGGTATAATCAGGCAAACCTAAAGTATCAAAATAATATGTAAGTTTGACCACAAGGTAAATGGCGAAAAAAAGAAAACCCCCAAATTTGCATTTTTTTTCAATTTCACCTCACAAATAATTTTTTTTTGTTTCAGAGCATAAGTTATGGAAAAATGAAAGGTGTCATTACAAAGTATACTTGACCCCACAAAAAGCAAGCCTCATATGTGTCTGTAGGTGGAAAAATAAGAGTTTTGGCTATTATAGGCCGAGGAGGAAAAAAACGAAAGTGCAGAAACTAATAAAGACCATATTTACAGACTGTTTTGGTTGAAATTATTTTATCTACCAGGACAAGTGGATTTTCTTGAGGGACAAGTAGACTGTGTTCCGCTTTAGTCCCTTGGACAAGTAGTCTTTTTTTAAATTTTCACACCCCTGATATAGATATTATCTGAGCGATACTGGGGTGGGTGGGCTACAAAGCATACCAATCCATCCAAATATGCATATTCTTTTTCCCAACCTGTTACAGATAATATTGTATGAGCATTTGCTATTTAAATCTGTTTTTTACCCACTGACAGTGGTAGGATTCTATGCAATATTTATTGCTATTCAATCGGTTACAAGGAAAAAGCTCTTGATCACTGTACTTACTAAAACTTTATCAGCCTGACTTCCTAAACAGAACTCGACAATTGGAGTCCAGTTCTCCCTTTTTTGGTGCATTCATGTGTGAGAGAAAGGAAAGTCACGGGTGAGAGACAGAAACATGTAACCAAAAGAATCATATGGTTAATGTAGCAGATTGTCCTTAGAACATATCTGCAGCCTTGTACTATTGATCGACATATAACACTCACTTTTAAAAACCAAAATATCAGGCAGAAACCCTACCTGTGTATTATAAATGCGTGTTATGTTCCGGCCCTGAGAGGATTAAAGAGGAGCCATGGAGAGCTGCATTATCTTCCCCTGCACTGCGCCCTCTCTGATGCCGGGAGGCAAGAAATTACATCTACAGATGAGCGAATTTTTGAAAAATTTGATTTGGCCGATTTGCCAAATTTGATATTTCTGGCCTACAGAGAACCTCAATAGGGGTGTAGAACACTTTGCCTTGCTGCATAGGGTGTGTGCTGGGTTAGTGAAATAATACTGTTATTCAGTATGACATGCAGATCAGAGACGTCGCTATTAGAATCACTGTCGCAGAGCAGCACAATGACAGAGCCTGGAGGTGGCATCAGGAGACCATATAGTGGCTGAATGACACAGCCTGGAGGTGGGGAAAGCATGAGGAGACCATATAGTGACTGAATGACACAGCATGAAGGTAGCGGCAGCATGAGGAGACCACATAGTGGCTGAATGTCACAGCCTGGAGTTGGTGGCAGCATATAGTGGCTGAATGAAACAGCGTTGAGGAGAACATATACGGGCTGAATGACACAGCATGGGGTGGCGGAAGCATGAGGAGACCTTGTAGCCTCAATAGGGGTGTAGAACACTTTACTTTGTCCTAACACGCATAGGGAGTGTACTGTGTTAGTGAAATAATACTGTTATTTAGTATGACATGCAGATTACAAGCATTGCTATTAGAATCACTGCCGCAGAGTGTCTGAATGTGGCAGCAGGGAGACCATAGGGCATCAAAATTGAAGAGAATAAAGAGATTTTTTATGTAACTGTATTTAATTTAATTTGAATTTATAAAAAAAAAATTGAGTACCCATTCTGGTGAGCATCGAATTGGCGGTCCTCCACCAGGTGTTCCAGCTCCTCCTTTTCCAGCTCCTCTCATCGCCCCCCTGACTATGAAAGTGTGAATGTTTCATTTAATCAGTTATGGTTCATTGTTATTCCTCCAAGCTGTTTCATTGGATTCTTGTGATAATTCCACAGGTAATATGATGTTGACGACCATAGGGCCTCAGTCTTGAAAAGATTACATCAAATTTTTTAAAATTAAATTTAAGATTTATATTAGATTCCAAGCGTTTACTTTGAACTAATACTGTATGACCACAAAACCCAATCTAACACATGGCAGCATAATGACAGAGCCTAGAGGTGGCAGCAGCCAGACGAGACCATAGGGCCTCACAATAGAAAAGATTTTGTAAAATTTTAATTGAAGATTTTAGATACATGACAATTTTTCAAGTTTAATTCAAGGTGCCAACAGCATAAGGAGACCATATGGTGGCACAATGACACAGCCTGGAGGTGGCAGCAACATGATGAGACCATAGGGCCCCACAATTCCAAAGAATAAAAGATACATTTTCAAATTTGAATTGAAGATTTTTGGTAGCTAGTGCTACCATAAAAATTTTAGTTAAAGGGGTTATCCAGCATAAGGGGATTTTAGTATATACCTGGCAGACAGTAATGGACATGCTTAGGAAGGATCTGCGCTTGTCATGGGGCTAAATGGCTATGTTGTGAGATTTCCATAATACTGTGGCTAGCTGTTTGTGAACCAGTATTTCCTGTTTGACTTTTTTTTTTTACTACAAATCCCACAATGCCATCTTCCTCCCTCCCACACATCAGCCACCCCACCCATTGAAACATAAATGAGCTGCATCCATTCAAATCAGTGTGGTTTTAAATCAGGGTGCCTACAGCTGATGCATTAGTTGCAGATTGATCCCTCCACTCATTGAAGCAGACAGGCTCCCTGTCATCAGCTGACGAGTGAGTCAGATCTCGGCCGTATTTTAAACTGGGAAAAATCCGAGACAACAGTCATTTTGTATGCTGGTAAAAATAAATATTGTGAAAATCACAAATAATCAACTAGACGTAAATATGTTAAGTCAGACCACGCTTAAGCGTAATTCCACCCAGCATTCAAATATGTCAAAAGAACAGAAAAAATATAGGTGTTCAGGGTAGTGCCTAAAAATTAACTTTTATTTGGATCATTAAAAAATCACCCAAAAACGTGTTTGATTCCAACACCATTAAAAATTGAATAAATGTAGACCATCAGGAGCAATAACCTTCCAGAATCGGAGGAGACGCTCAAACTGTGCCACAGCTAATTAGTCACTATGGGTTACCAAAATTAGCAGCATATCATACCACTATTATATTGTACCACGCGTCGGTGGTACAATATAATAGTGGTATGATATGCTGCTAATTTTGGTAACCCATAGTTACTAATTAGCTGTGGCACAGTTTGAGCGTCTCCTCCGATTCTGGAAGGTTATTGCTCCTGATGGTCTACATTTATTAAATTTTTAATGGTGTTGGAATCAAACACGTTTTTGGGTGATTTTTTAATGATCCAAATAAAAGTTAATTTTTAGGCACTACCCTGAACACCTATATTTTTTCTGTTCTTTTGACATTGTGAAAATCACAGAAGAATTGTAAGAAAACCGTCACACACATACAGACACATACAGACACTATGTTATGAACTACACTAACTTTATAGCCCCTGTAGCATAGTCAAATAAAAAAAAAATCCTGAAATACCCCTTTAATGTCCCAGTAGCATGATGAGACCATATAGTGGCTAAATGACACCGCGTGGAGGTGGCGGCAGCATGAGAGGACCATATAGTGCCTGAATGACACAGCGTGGAGATGGCAGCAGCAAGAAGAGACCACATAGTGGCTGAATGACACAGCCTGGATGTGATGGCAGCAAATAGTGGCTGAATGACACAGCCTGGAGTTTGCAGCAGCATGAGGAGACCATATAGTGGCTTAACCCCTTAAGGACCAAGAACGTCCTTGGTCCTGCTCTTCTGATATAATGCGGGGTTACACAGTAACCCCGCGTCATATCACGGCGGGCCCGGCGTCATAGTGAAGCCGGGACCCGCCTCTAATAGCGTGCAGCGCCGATCGCGGCACCGCGCGCTATTAACCCTTTAGCCGCGCGCTCAGAGCTGAGCCGCGCGGCTAAAAGTGAAAGTTCCCGGCTAGCTCAGTCGGGCTGTTCGGGATAGCCGCGGCTAATCGCGGCATCCCGAACAGCTGACAGGACAGCGGGAGGGCCCCTTCCTGCCTCCTCGCTGTCCGATCGCCGAATGACTGCTCAGTGCCTGAGATCCACTGCTCATGCGGCAGAATTGTTGATCACTGGTTTCTTATGAGAAACCAGTGATCAGCATAGGAGATCAGTGTGTGCAGTGTTATAGGTCCATATGGGACCTATAACACTGCAAAAAAAAAGTGGAAAAAAAATGAATAAAGATCATTTAACTCCTCCCCTATTAAAAGTTTGAATCACCCCCCTTTTCCAAAAAAAAAAAAAAAAACACAGTGTAAATAAAAATAAACATATATGGTATCATACGCGTGCGGAAATGTCCGAATTATAAAAATATATCATTAATTAAACCGGTCGGTCAATGGCGTGCGCGCAAAAAAAATCCAAAGTCCAAAATAGTCAATGATCAATAAGTCCTATCAATGCAAAAATTGTACCGTTAAAAACTTCAGATCACGGTGCAAAAAATGAGCCCTCATACCGCCCCATACACGGAAAAATAAAAAAGTTATAGGGGTCAGAAGATGACAATTTTAAACGTATTAATTTTCCTGCATGTAGTTATGATTTTTTCCAGAAGTCCGACAAAATCAAACCTATATAAGTAGGGGATCATTTTAATCGTATGGACCTACAGAATAAATATCAGGTGTCATTTTTACCAAAAAATGTACTACGTAGAAACGGAAGCCCCCAAAATTTACAAAACAGCGTTTTTTTTTTCAATTTTGTCGCACAATGATTTTTTTTCCCGTTTCACCGTAGATTTTTGGCAAAATGACTGACGTCATTACAAAGTAGAATTGGTGGCGCAAAAAATAAGCCATAATATGGATTTTTAGGTGCAAAATTGAAAGAGTTATGATTTTTTAAAGGCAAGAAGCAAAAAACGAAAATGCAAAAACGGAAAAACCCCCGGTCCTTAAGGGGTTAATGACACAGCCTGGAGGTGGCGGCAGCATGTGGAGACCACATAGTGGCTGAATGATACAGCCTGGAGTTGGTGGCAACATATAGTGGCTGAATGACACAGCCTGGAGTTTGTGGCAGCATGAGGAGATCATAGAGTGGCTTATTGCCACAGCATGGAGGTGGCAGCAGCATGAGGAGAACATATGGTGGCAGTATGAGACAGCTTGGAGCTGGCATCAGCATGAGGAGAACATATGGTGGCAGAATGAGACAGCCTGGAGGTGGCAGCAGCAGCATCAGGAGTCCTGAAAGTGACCCGGTGACAGACTGGTGCGGTAGGTGGCAATACTAGTACCTGTTGACGAGGGTGGGTGAAAAAGGGGAACTTGGCATCAGATTTGTGGCACCTATTTCCACTGCCATTTCCCAGGGTTATAGGTGAAAATAGGGATTGGTTCCTGTTTGGGGCCGCCCTTTTTAAGACAAGTAACACTTTCCTCAAAAAGGTGGAAGGGAACAACGTATTGTCCATTGTAGCAGGTGGGGGTAAAAACTTCCCCTGTAAGGCCCTACTTTTGCCCTATTAATTCCCTCCTTGGCAAGTGTTACTCACCCTTTACAGGGCAGCCCCACACATGAAACTCTCTCTATTTCCACCTAAAAATCCTGGGAAACAGCAGTGATTGTAGGGGGAAATAGGGAGAGGTTCCTATGTGGGGCCGCCCTCCTTAGTGCATGTAACACTTGCAAAGAATGGAATTAATAATGAGAGAGTAGGGCCTTACAGGGGAAGTTTTTACCCCCACCGGTTACAATGGACCAAACATTGTTCCCTTCCACCTTTTAGAGGTCTTTGCATCCCATCAATACTTGGTGGTGTAGGTGGCACAGGGTGTTTTTTGCACACCTTTCCTTTTGTTTGATTTAAAAAAAAAATGAGTTGGTATATTTTATCCTAAGAAAAGTTAAGTTTTAGCTAAAGCATATCCTCAATACTTGTGGTCTGATGGTGAGGAATGTCTGTAACTGGGGAGTAGCACCTTAAACATGTTTTGCACTATCCATATTTGTGAAGGGTTGGTGTGGCACCATGGTCAATCTTCTCTGATGCATCAGGCATTCTTGGGTGGAAATCCTGGCTGATCCATGCCTGATTCATCTTCACAAAGGTCAGTCTCCACATTTTTTGTGGACAGACGAGTTCTCCTTGGGGTTACTATGGCCCCCGCTGCACTAAACACCCGCTCTGATGGCACACTACTGGCCATGTAGGATTGCTTTTCCGGGGCAAACTCTGCTAGTTGTGGCCACAAATCAATTTTGGCTGCCCAGAAGTCCAGCGGATCTTCAAAGTGTGTTGGCATGGTCATGTCAAGGTATGCCATCACCTGCTCGTTCAGGTCCTGCTCCAGGTCTACCTGATACTGATGAGTTGCTTCACTATGCAGGTGAAGAAAGCTACTCATCAGCGACTGCAGACTCAGGCTGCTGCTGATGGAACTGGTACTGCTCCTTTCACCTCACCCCTCCTCAAAAGCCATGGCAGTGGAAGGTGAGCGCAGAGGGCCCCCCATGTCAGACCTGCGAGAGGATGGACGATGGCGCAGATAGGCATCGGCCAACTGACTTCAGGGCTGGTACTGCCTTCTTCGCAAAGAAATGACTGCTTGGCACTCTCCACCTCGGCTCGGCACAAGCCATTAGTTCTCTGAAAGGTGCAGAGTCCACCACTTGAAAAGGGAGGGACTGCAGCACCAGCTACTTGGACAGGAGCACATTTAGCTTCTGTGCCATCGCATGAGTGGGCGCATACTGTAGTCTCTTGGACATGGCTTCGCTGATGGATTGCTGGCGGAATGACTGACTAAAAGTAAGAGGAGCAGGAGCATCTGGAGCGACATAAGATGGGTATGACACACAGCTCCCTTCTTCTGAGGTGGTGGAGCCTTGGCTGGCTGAAACAAGGAGCGGCGTGCCACTGGGTGATGCAGCAGGATGGACCACCACATCGGAGCCACGGTTCTCCCAGGCTGCTTAATGGTGATGCAGCATATGTTGACGCAGGGCCGTGGTGCCAACATTGGGACCCTGGCCACGCTTCACCTGATGCTTGATAAAAATCTGCCACACCGCCGAGTAGCTGATTTTCCCACCAACAGTCCGCACTGATTGACTGCTACTGCCGCCGACTCCAGGAACCCCTGTTTCACTACCCCCAGGGAAGGTAGGCTGCTGCGAAGCAGGTGGTCTACCCCAGGCACGTTTGGCTCCAGACTCTCCACTTCTGCCACCATTCTGACTGCCAACCACGCTACCACCTTGCTGGCTCAGCTGCTGCTTCATGAGCAACCTGCAACCCTCTTCTCTTGATGATGATGAAGACCCTTGTGCCTGGCTCCCAATCAATCGGCTTCATCATCATCGAGTTGTGTCTGCACGTCACTGATGTCCTTCTCAGGTTCCTCAACAGTGTCTGCTTCAGGAGTCTGAATGCTCGCAACACCATCTCCCACACCACTCTCCTCATCACTACTTGCCTGCCTAGTGTAGGAAGTGTCCTTCCTCTTCTTGGCTGGGCAGTAGCTGCTGACTGTCCTCTGGATCATACTCACTAAATAGTGGAGCTGAACCCACAGCATAAGATATTTCTGTGGGGGAGGGAACACGATAGGACAGAGGCAATGGGAGGACAGAGACTACTCGCGGGCCATGCCAACTGAGGGTTGTGTCTGAGGAACCCACCAACTGTTGACTGGGGGTGTCAGATGTCACTTGTGATAAAGTGGATGACTGTGTTAACTAGAGATGAGCGAACTTACAGTAAATTCGATTCATCACGAACTTCTCGGCTCGGCAGTTGATGACTTATCCTGCGTAAATTAGTTCAGCCTTCAGGTGCTCCGGTGGGCTGGAAAAGGTGGATACATTCCTAGGAAAGAGTCTCCTAGGACTGTATCCACCTTTTCCAGCCCACCGGAGCACCTGAAAGCTGAACTAATTTATGCAGGAAAAGTTATCAACTGCCGAGCCGAGAAGTTCGTGACGAATTGAATTTACTGTAAGTTCGCTCATCTCTAGTGCTAACCAATCGATGACAGCAGATGGGTTTCTGGTCGAAACACGACCACTAGCTGATACCGGGAGCTCAGGCCTCTCGCTGAGACTCCTGCTGCCACTCGCCCATATTCTTCTGCAACCTCTGCCTGATGATTTTAGGCCTCTGCCACTCCTTTGTGCAAGTCCTGGCACTTCTCTGCCTGACATACTTAGTGCTTATATGAGAGGAGTACAATACGCTACAGTATGCATGAAAATGTATTTGTGTACAACACCAGCCGGTGAGTACTTTTACCTGGCCCTTCACAGTATCTAGGCCCTCAAGACTTTAACAGGTACAAAATAGTACAACACTTAGATGTATGTGGTATTCACTTATGAGGGGAGAAAATGCGCTACAGTACGCTTAAAAAAGTATTTGTGTACAACACCAGCCGGTGAGTACTTTTACTTGGCCTTTCACAGTATCTAGGCCCTTGAGACTTTAACAGGTTCAAAATAGTACACCACTTAGATGTACGTATGTGGTATGCACTTATGAAGGGAGAAAAATGCGCTACAGTACGCTTAAAAAAGTATTTGTGTACAACACCAGGCGGTAAGTACTTTTGCCTGGCCTTTCTAAGTATCTAGACCCTTGAGACTTTAACATGTACAAAATAGTACACCACTTAGATGTACGTATGTGGTATGCACTTATGAGGGGAGAAAAATGCACTATGGTACGCTTTAAAAAAGTATTTGTGTACAACACCAGCCGGTGAGTACTTTTGCCTGGCCTTTCACAGTATCTAGGCCCTTGAGACTTTAACAGGTACAAAATAATACACCACTTAGATGTACGTATGTAGTAGGCTCTTATGAGGGGAGAAAAATGTTTTACAGTACGCTTTAAAAAGTATTTGTGTACAACACCAGCCGGTGAGTACTTTTGCCTGGCCTTTCTAAGTATCTAGGCCCTTGAGACTTTAACATGTACAAAATAGTACACCACTTCGATGTACGTATGTGGTATGCACTTATGAGGGGAGAAAAATGTGCTACAGTACGTTTAAAAAAGTATTTGTGTACAACACCAGCCGGTGAGTACTTTTGCCTGGCCTTTCACAGTATCTAGGCCCTTGAGACTTTACCAGGTACAAACTAATACACCACTTAGATGTACGTATGTATTATGCACTTATGAGGGGAGAAATTTTTTTACAGTACGCTTAAAAAAGTATTTGTGTACAACAGCAGCCGGTGAGTACTTTTGCCTGGCCTTGCTAAATATCTAGGCCCTTGAGACTTTAACATGTACAAAATAGTACACCACTTAGATGTACGTATGTGGTTTCCCCTTTGAGGGGAGAAAAATGCGCTACAGTACGCTTAAAAAAGTATTTGTGTACAACACCAGCCGGTGAGTACTTTAGCCTGGCCTTTCACAGTATCTAGGCCCTTGAGACATTAACAGGTACAAAATAATACACCACTTAGATGTACGTATGTAGTATGCACTTATGAGGGGAGAAAAATGTTTTACAGTACGCTTAAAAAAGTATTTGTGCACAACACCAGCAGTACACACAAGTGCTGCAGCTCACAGTCGCTGTGTACTACAGCCAAAATTGCACTTTCTCTCTCAATCCCACTCCCTTCCCTATCAGAGCTTCTAGGCAGGATTTGTGCTTGAGCTGAATTGTTGCTGTTCTGTGTTGGGCTGCACAATATATCGCAAAAGCAATCGAATGCTGCAGTACAAAATGGGACAAGGGGGGGAAATTGTGACGGGAGGGAGAATGTGACATGGGGGGAGAATGTGACAGGGGGGTGAGATGTGATATGGGGGGGAGAATGTGACAAGGGGGGGATGTGATGGGGGGAGAATGTGACAAGGGGGGAATGGGACAGGGAGGGGAGAATGTGACAAGGGGGAATGTCACTGGGGGAATGTGACATGGGGGAGAGGGTGGCAGAGGGAGGGGGATTGTGACATGGGGCAGAATGTGGCAGGGGGAGGGGAGAATGTTGGAGGGGGAATGTGACATGGGGGGAATGTGACAGGGAGGGGAGAATGTGACAAGGAGGAATGTCACTGGGGGATTGTGACATGGGGAGGAATGTGGCAGGGGGAGGGGAGAATGTTGGAGGGGGAATGTGACATGGGGGAGAGTGTGGCAGGGGGAGGGGAGAATGTGGCAGGGGAAGGGGGGAATGTCATATGGGGGGAGAATGGGGGGAATGTGGCGGGGGTGAGATGTGATATAGGGGGCAAATGTGGCAGGGGGAATGTGTCAAGGGGGGGTGAGATGTGATATGGGGGGGGATGTGGCAGGGGGATGGGAGAATGCTGGAGGGGGAATGTGACATGGGGAGAATGTGGCAGGGCGAGGGGAGAATGTGGCAGGGGGAGGGGAGAATGTGGCAGGCGGAGGGGGGAATGTGACAGGGGGAGGGAGAATGTGGCAGGGGGAGAGGGGAATGTGATATGGGGGGGAGAATGTGGGGAATGTGACAGAGGGGGTGAGATGTGATATAGGGGCGAATGTGGCAGGGGGAGGGGGGAATGTGACGGGGGTGAGATGTGATATGGGGGGAGAATGTGGAAGGGGAGGGGGGAATGAGACATAGGGGGGAAATGTGACCACGAGGGGAGAATGTGACAGGGGGGGAGATGTGAGATGTGAAATGGGCGGTGGGCATAAAATGGATGGATTGTTGTAAAATGGAGGAGATTGGACATGAAATGGCGGGATTTCACCATTTATTTATTATATCGCATCGCATATCGAAATCGCAATATTTAGGCCCATTTTCCCAATATCGTGCAGCCCTAGTTATGTGCAACACACTGCTCTCTGTCCCTCTCTGTAATAGAATGCTGTAGACAGTGACTGGGAGGTGAATTGCTGCTGTAAGAATGCTTTTCTGTGAAACACACACTGCTCTCTGTCCCTCTCTCTGTGCAACAGAACGCTGACTTGACTAGGAGGTGAATCGCTTCTGTAAGAAAGCTTTTTTGTGCGACACACAACGCTATCTGTCCCTATCTATCTCTCTGCACTAAAAGGCAATATAGCTGCCGATTATATAGGTCTGTGACATCACAGGGGTGACTGGCTGCTGCAGTCTACATGTGATTCACCTACCCTTGTTCCCGCCTTCCCAGGATTCCTTGCCTTATGTCCTCACATGGATCCGCCATTTTAGAGCCTGGACCGCACTAAATGGAGTTTAATGAAGCGATTTGCACAATAGAATCACGGCGATATTCACATTCGTTGCGAATCGAATTTTGCCTGAAATTCATAACGAATTTGGATTCATCAGATTAAATTCACTCATCCCTAATTATATCATACCAGCCCTGGAATCAGCACAAGTAAAGGACCCAGGAGAGAGAGGGTCTGGATGGGCCTCTTATACCAAACAGTATAAAAAATGTACCACTTTTTAGTTAACCCCTTCCCAACCCATGACATACATGTACATCATGGGTCAGATGAGGGGAATGTGGCCCGCGAGTCGGGTCTGTGTCGTGACTGGCAAATGTCCGCTGCTATCAGCAGCAGACATCTGCTGGTAATGATGGACATCGGCGAAAACTCTGATGTCCGTCATTTAAATGGGTACTCTCATTAAAACTAATTTTTGCTATTGCACTCCTTATAGTAAATAAAAAATATTTCTAATATACTTTGTTTAACCCCTTAAGGACTCAGCCCATTTTGGCCTTAAGGACTCCTCCTCGCCTTCTAAAAATCATAACTCTTTTATATTTTCATCCACAGACTAGTATGAGGGCTTGTTTTTTGCGCGACAAGTTGTCCTTTGTAATGACATCACTCATTATATCATAAAATGTATGGCACAACCAAAAAACACTATTTTTGTGGGGAAATTAAAACGAAAAACGCAATTTTGCTAATTTTGGAAGGTTTTGTTTTCACGCCGTACAATTTATGGTAAAAATGACATGTGTTCTTTATTCTGAGGGACAATACGATTAAAATGATACCCATTATTATATACTTTTATATTATTGTTGCGCTTAAAAAAAATCAAACTTTTTAACCAAATTAGTACGTTTATAATCCCTTTATTTTGATGACCTCTAACTTTTTTATTTTTCCGTATAAGCGGCGGTATGGGGGCTCATTTTTTGCGCCATAATCTGTACTTTTTTTATACCACATTTGCATATAAAAAACTTTTAATACATTTTTTATCATTTTTTTTTAATAAAATGTATTAAAAAAGTAGGAATTTTGGACTTTTTTTTTTTTTTTCGTTCACGCCGTTCACCGTATGGGATCATTAACATTTTATTTTAATAGATCGGACATTTACGCACGCGGCGATACCAAATATGTCTATAAAAAATGTTTTTTACGCTTTTTGGGGGTAAAATAGGAAAAAACGGACGTTTTACTTTTTTATTGGGGGAGGGGATTTTTCACTTTTTTTAACTTTTACATTTTTTTACATTTTTTTTACACTTGAATAGTCCCCATAGGGGACTATTCATAGCAATACCATGATTGCTAATACTGATCTGTTCTATGTATAGGACATAGAACAGATCAGTATTATCGGTCATCTCCTGCTCTGGTCTGCTCGATCACAGACCAGAGCAGGAGATGCCGGGAGCCGGACGGAGGAAGGAGAGGGGACCTCCGTCCGGCGTTTTGAATGATCGGATCCCCGCAGCAGCGCTGCGGGCGATCCGATCGTTCATTTAAATCGCGAACTGCCGCAGATGCCGGGATCTGTATTGATCCCGGCACCTGAGGGGTTAATGGCGGACGCCCGCGAGATCGCGGGCGTCGGCCATTGCCGGCGGGTCCCTGGCTGCGATCAGCAGCCGGGATCAGCCGCGCATGACACGGGCATCGCTCCGATGCCCGCGGTTATGCACAGGACGTAAATGTACGTCCTGGTGCGTTAAGTACCACCTCACCAGGACGTACATTTACGTCCTGCGTCCTTAAGGGGTTAAAAAAATGAAGTTATCTATGTTTTATTTGTGCTTAAAAAAGCAGTGCAGGGGGGGGGGGGTCCAACCAACAGCATATGGCAGTTAAGTGTGAGAGGAGCTATGATTGGATGAGACTGGACACACCCCCCTCAGCACTCCAGGCACCTCGGTCCTAAGTCTGTGTATAAGATGGGGGAAAATGTGCTCTTGAGCTTTTTTGAGCACAAATAAAACATAATAAAAAGAGGAGTTGGGGGGCTCACACTAATATTTGGAATGAAGTGTATTCCGGGGTTTCTGCGTTACACGTAACCCCATGTGTAAAAAGTGAATACAATAAAAGAAAAAGGGTTGCAGACCTCAAGGTATATACTTACTATATGTGAAATGGATCACTGGGTTTTTAATAAAAGTATATAGTGGTTAAAATGGGATATATGTGTAATGGAATAGAATGTGCAGACTAGTTGTATAGATAACCAAAAAATGTTTATTGATTAATTAGTTACATAAATGGTCTCAGCAGGGACCTTGCAAGAGACCAGTATTAAAAAACAAAATAGTATTAAAACAATGATGTAAGATAAAATAAAATAATAGTTTATAGCAGCCACCTCTGTATAACTTGAATTATATTTGTTCAAATCCAGCCGTTTCGGTTATCTGATTTGTATTATCGGCAGTCTTAGAATAACAGTAGCAATTATCGGCAGTCTTAGAATAACAGTAGCAATTAAAATAACAGTAGCAATAGGTGTTGTAATCCAGGAAATATTGTAACAAGTATGGATCCAGAGATACTTTAGCAAGTAATGATTGTTGGTGCTACTGCACCACTCACCGCTCCGTTTAGGTCGGGATGGTAGCCCCTAGTGTGCTGGGCTCCTCGTTGCAGGCTGGCTTGGCTGGGCAGCCGGCACAATAGATGTGTCTGCGCGGTGTGTCCCGAACCTCCTCCAGTGGGGCACAGATGATTGCTTGGTCTTATGGATGGAATCACGGCAAACAGGCAGGTTGGTGAGATAATGCAGGTGATGCTTGTATGTGCAGCAGCGTGCGCACGTCCTGAACAGTGGTCCCGGCAATGGGGGGTTCCAGCTGTTGCCAATGTTGGTAGTGGGTAATAGTTCCAGAGGTGGTCTGTGTGAAGTAGGTACAGGGCTAGACGCATTTTGGGGAGACCCCTTTATCAATAGCTGATGTACCCCATGTTCTGTGGACATTTATATAGTCTGTGTACTTTAACCCCTTCATGACCCAGGGTTTTTCTGTTTTTGCACTTTCGTTTTTTCCTCCTTACCTTTGAAAAACCATAACTCTTTCAGTTTTGTACCTAAAAATCCATATGATGGCTTATTTTTTGCACCACCAATTCTACATTGTAATGACATCAGTCATTTTACCCAAAAATCTACAGAGAAACTGAAAAAAAATTCTTTGTGTGACAAAATTGAAGAAAAAACAAAATTTTGTAACTTTTGGGGGCTTCCGTTTCTACGCAGTAAATTTTTTGGTAAAAATGACACTTTCTCTTTATTCTGTAGGTCCATACGGTTAAAATGATACCCTACTTATATAGGTTTGTTTTTATTGTACTTCTGGAAAAAATCATAACTACATGCAGGAAAATTAAAATTGTCATCTTCTGACCCCTATAACTTTTTTATTTTTCTGCGTATGGGTCGGTATGAGGGCTAATTTTTTGCGGCGTGATCTGAAGTTTTTAGAGCTACCATTTTTGTAATGATCTGACTTTTTGATCACTTTTTATTCATTTTTTCATGATATAAAAAGTGACCAAAAATAAGCTTTTTTGGACGTTGGAATTTTTTTGTGTGTACGCCATTGACCGTACAGTTTAATTAATTATATATTTTATAATTCGGACACTTCCGCACCTGACGATACCACATATGTTTATTTACACAGTTTTTTTTTAAATGGGAAAAGGGGGGTGATTCAAACTTTTATTAGGGAAGGGGTTAAATGATCTTTATTCACTTTTCTTTCCACTTTCTTTTTTTGCAATGTTATAGCTCCCATAGGGACCTATAACACTGCACACACTGATCTTTTACATTGATCACTGGTTTCTCATAGGAAACCAGTGATCAATGATTCTGCCGCTTGACTGCTCATGCCTGGATTTCAGGGACTGAGCAGTCAGTCGGCGATCGGACAGCATGGAGGCAGGTATGGATCCTCCGGCTGTTATGTAAGCTGTTCGGGATGCCGCGGCGATCCCGAACAGCTCCCTGAGCTAACCGGCATTAGTTTACTTTCACTTTAGACGCGGCATTCAACATCTATTGCTACTGTTATTTTAATTGCTACTGTTTTTCTAAGACTGACGATAATTGCTACTGTTATTCTAAGACTGCCGATAATACAAATCAGATAACAGAAACGGCTGGTTTGACCAAATATAATCCAAGTTATACAGAGGTGGCTGCTATAAACTATTATTTTATTTTATCTTACATCAAGGGCCCTGCTGAGACCATTTATGTAACTAATTAATCAATAAACATTTTTTGGTTATCTATACAACTAGTCTGCACATTCTATTCCATTACACATATATCCCATTTTAACCACTATATACCTTTATTAAAAACCCAGTGATCATTTCCACATATACCTTGAGGTCTGCAACCCTTTTTCTTTTACAAATAAAACATAGAAAACTTAATTTTTTTTAAAACAAAGTATTTTAGAAATATTTTTTATAAACCATAAGGAGTGCAATAACAAAAATTAGTTTTAATGAGAGTTACCCTTTAAATGTTTAAATACTGTGATCAATTGCAATCACGGCATTTAAACATTAAATGCCGGTAATCCCTGGTATCTTGGGGAATTGGGTAGCTGGGGAAGGCCAGGGCCTTATCTGGTCCTGGGCGCCTTCCCCGGCTCTGTGATTGTTTAAAGGAGATCTGCAGTCCTAGACACTTATCTGCAAGATAGGAGATAAGTGTCTAATCGCGGGGGGTCTAAACGCTGGGACCCCCCTCCATGTCTCTCTATGGAAGAGGGGAAGATGCAGCATTCATTCATCCTCTTCACTCCCATAGAGCTATATGGAGGGGGGGGGGTGTCATTGACCTCAGTGAGGTCAACGAAACATGCATTTGTTGCGCAGAGCCGCGGCAATGCCAGGTCCTCATACAGGAGATCGCAGGGGGTCCCAGTGGTCGGAACCCCCCTTGATCAGACACTTATCCCCTATCTTGCGGATAAGGGATAAGTGTTTTAGACTGCAACACTCTTTTAAGGCTGCCATAGGCAGCCCTTAGCAATCGAGCTCAGATAACATAGATCAGTGTAATGCAATAGGGTTGAAAGGCCAAAAACATGTAAAATAAAAAGTAAAAAAATTTCCCATACAAAAAAGGAATTGAAAATTTTTGACTTAAAAAAAAAAATCATTGCACCACGAATGGCCTAAACACAAAAAAATTCCAAATGCCCAAATTGCAGATTTTTGATCACATCATATCCCAGAAAAAAAAGAAAAAAAAAGTGATCTAAAAGCCAGCCACACAAATGTGGTACTGTTAAAAATTACAGCTCATGACGCAAAAAATAAACCCTAACACAGGTTTGTTGGTGGAAAAATAAAAAAGTTATATGGATCAGAACATAGCAAAAAACAGAGTTTTTTTTTCTTATTCAAGTTTCAAGTCATTTATTTAAATTTATTTATGTTAACGCAGATTTCCTTAACCCCCTAAAGGACTGAGGGCGTACCCATACGCCCCCGTTTTAGAGTGTTTAAGGACTGAGGGCGTATGGGTACGCCCGTAGGAATTCCATTCCCCGCCGCTAGCTGGTCGGGGACCGGACCAGGATGCCTGCTGAAAACATTCAGCAGGCATCCCGGCACATCACCGAGGGGGGTTCTGAGACACCCCCCCCCCCCCCCCCCCCCATGTCGGCAATCGCCACAAATCGCCGGTCAATTCAGACTCGATTCTGTGTCATACGCGTCTTCGGTGACACGGAAAATAATGGGGATCGGGGCTGTCCAAGACACCCATGATCCCCCTGAAGGGATAGGAGTGAGGTGGCAGGGGTGCTCGGTACTTACCATGCTGTAAAGGGGGGTGGGGATCTGATCATAAGTGTTGCTTCCGATATTGCCCATTTTCCTATCAAAGAAGAAATTGCAGAAGCTCCACTGCATAGAGATAAGAAGTTAAGATACTCATTGTCATAACTTCACGGGCTGATATGCTATCAGTGCTTCTTTCATAGGTACACATGATAAGGTACTCTGTTCTCACACATTGGATGGTTCTTAGGGTAGGGTCCACTTGGGCACATGGAGGAGAGCAGCTTACCTCAGTTAATAGACTAGACGACTGATGCTACTCTCCCCTGATATTATCTTTAATATAGAGAGTTGGGAACTTACTTTTATATATGTCAGCCTGTCCCACTGAAATGGGTTGGTTCTCTATAATAATAATGAAATTTGCCACTGCTTGCATAGTCATTGTGCCATTCTACAGATAACACATATGTGATAACCTCACCAGTGTGTTTATTAAGTGTGATAAGCTGACCTCTAACTACAAGCTAAAGTCATTGAGCAGAACTATGTGAAAGAAATGACAAGAAATGTATATAAGCCTTACAAGTTTAGAAGGCACTTCCAGATCATACATCGTGTTCTTATTTATCAAACTGTATTCTTTCCTAGGTGTACGATAGCAGAATTCCTATTTGCACCTTTTATGGACAGATAAGGAGAATGGATGAAAGTCTGCATCTGGAGCAGATTGGCAAAAGGTTGAAAATTTTTGTAAAAATTCATGTTGGAAGGTGCTTCGTACAGAGGAGGCATGGTTCCACATAAAGGGGGCTTCAATTTGCTACAAATAACCCCTGCTAAATGGCGTGAATTGTAGCTGACGTAGACTCTTGAAGCTGCCACACGTGCATCTCTTGATAATTCCAGTGTTATCCTACACTGGCCAGGGTTTACTTTAGATCAGGGGGTCCCCCTTTTAGTAAGTCTTCCCCCTTAGAGTTTGATGTTGGTGCCGGAAGAACTTACCACTGGACATCACGCATGCATTTTTATTCCACAACGTAAGGTATTTCAGAGAATCATTTGGCATATTATGTTCCGTACTGAACACTGTAGATGTTTTCACATATTGAGATCAGTGCTTCTACTGCCTGAGGAAGTGTTCCATCACAAATACCTCATGAGCACGCTGTTTCTGCAGCAGCTACACTGTTCATGTGTATGAGCCCATCTAGGGATTGTCCAAACCCTTAAAAGTTTTCAAAAGCAGCTCAGAATGAAGTAAAATGTAAAAAAAAATATATATATATATATATATATATATTCAGCATAGTGATCCCTCGCTTCTCCCTTTCAGACCCCCCTCACCATTCTGCTAGTAACTGGTTGCAATGGTTACTTTTCCATAACCAGAGGGATCAGTGAGTACAGACCTGCTGGCAACCTGGGAAGCATCTGGGAAATGTCCACTTTATTAGAGACACTGGTCCTTTTATGTTTGGGGCTTCCCTAGATTAGTTCCATGAACACAACAGTGAGTCTTCCCTGCTTTCATTGTCTTCACAGTCTCAAGATCTTATTGCTATAGGGCATCTCTGGAATGAGGTAGAACATACTGTTCAGAGCACATCACAACTTCCATCTACCCTGCATAAACTGTGGGAAGCTACCCTGTTATGTCTTACATCAGGGTTTGTTTCACAGCTTATTGGACCTTGTGTATACTTTAAACTCTTTCAGTGTATCATTCCCATGTAATCTGCCTCACCCTACAGCAACTGTGTACAAAATTAGTAATTAGGGTGCAAGTAGTAATGTGTATTTACTGCTCAGTTTATTAACCATTAACCACAAAGTATAGCATTGTTTAAAGTGTCCCTGTCATTTTACGAAGCTTTGGACATGTCACAGAAACATGTCAAAAGTTTTGGTCAGTTGGGTTCGCAATGCTGAAAGCTTTACCAATCTTTAGAACATAGAGCGTGGAGAAGCACACGTTTGTGCACTTCAATCACTAGCTTGCAGAGATCTCCATTCTGCTTTACAGGATGACCTATAGACTTATGGTAGGGCTGTCTTGTGAAGAAGGATAGAGATCACTACTACCGTGCCACCCACTTGTTCTTATGATTGTTGGGGGTCTCAGTATTGAGACCCCAACAATTCATAACATTTGACATGTCTCAGTTTTTTTTTTTTTTTTTTTTTTTATGACAGGGACACCTTAAATGGGTTTTCTGTGAGTGGAACCATCTTCATGAGAAATGGGCACCAGCCTGTTTTTGGGAATGAGGGTGGTTCCTAGTCTGTCATGTTAGTATACATTAGTATATATATTTTATTTTTATTTTTTTGCTGTATGAAATGGTGTAGTAGACTGTGCCCATGCAGAAGAATTTGATTTAAAAAAAAATTGCTGTGGACAGTTGATGCCACAGAATGCCTATACAGTGGCATCTGTCAAAGGTATACATGCTGTTTAAAAGTAATGTGTTTGTATCTAGAACTAGAAGTAAAACAAATCTGCTAATATTTGGTTTATTTTGTCGGTGCTTAATGTAGCAGCAGGCCTTGTTCCTGTAATGATTAAACAGTATAGAAATTCTTAAGGGCAGAGATAAGAATTTGATAAGAGCTATTACTTGCTAGCTCAAATTTCTTTTGTAAAGGTGTACCATCCTACAGATTAACATATACTGCTTGATTTATACAGGCAAATATTACAATATACAAATACGATACTTCAAAATATAATATCATTTTTTATATGTAGTCACATAAGAAGGCCTGAGAAGACCACACATTTCATTATACAGATCACTGATGGGCATAATGGAAGAACATTTACAATAGCTATGTTATAATGAGAAATGGAAGAATATTTCCACATATCGTTATGATATTATCATTAAAATGTACAAATATTTGTGTGGGACACATTGTAGAGTGGTATTTCTTATGGCCCTTAAAACTGTTATTAGCAGATCTGTCTGTTGATACATAAAAAAATTCCACTGTTCTATTTTAAATTCTGGCAAACTATTGATCTTAGAATCCAGATAAGTACAGTGCATTCGGAAAGTTTTCAGACACTTTCACTTTTTCACATGTTGCGGACTTGTGCTAAAATAAAAAAATCTTCTTGGTTGACTTGCTCAAAATAATGCCCCCAACTGGGGATGGTCGCTAAGCTGGACTAAGTGCAGGCATGTCAAGAGGAGTCAAACAGTCCAGGTCAATACGACACAGGCAAATACAGTACAGAATCAACAGACAAAGAGTAAACAGGATCAAGCCAGAGGTTAGAACCAAGACGACAGCAAAGTAAAAATATCACAGGCCAAAATTAGGTAGAAATCAGCATATAAAAGAAAAGTCAGGGCATCAGGAAAGGTCAGGTCACAGGAGGTCAGAACAGAAATAGAAACGCAGGAAAGTCACAAGGATAACAAACGCTAGTAAATAGAAGATTCCACAATCATCTGCTGCAGCTGGCCAGTTTAAATATTCCGTTCTCATGAAATGTGAGCACCCTCACCACACTTGACTGGCCGCAGGCCTCCACCTCCTGACTGGTCAGCAGAATGACAAGCTTTGCACCCCCAGAGCTAAACTGTCATTGAAAAGTGTCATAGAAAAGCGCCTGAACACTTATGTCCATGCAAAATTTGAGTTTTTCATCTTTTACAAAATTTGCAAACATTTCAAAAATGCCATTTTCACATTCTCATTTTAACCCCTTAAGGACTCAGCCCATTTTGGCCTTAAGGACTCAGACAATTTAATTTTTACGTTTTTATTTTTTCCTCCTCGCCTTCTAAAAATCATAACTCTTTTATATTTCCATCCACAGACTAGTATGAGGGCTTGTTTTTTGCGCGACCAGTTGTCCTTTGTAATGACATCACTCATTATATCATAAAATGTATGGCGCAAGCAAAAAACACTATTTTTGTGGGGAAATTAAAACGAAAAACGCAATTTTGCTAATTTTGGAAGGTTTTGTTTTCACGCTGTACAATTTATGGTAAAAATGACGTGTGTTCTTTATTCTGAGGGTCAATACAATTAAAATGATACCCATTATTATATACTTTTATATTATTGTTGCGCTTAAAAAAAATCACAAACTTTTTAACCAAATTAGTACGTTTATAATCCCTTTATTTTGATGACCTATAACTTTTTTATTTTTCCGTATAGGCGGTGGTATGGAGGCTCATTTTTTGCGCCATGATCTGTACTTTTTTTTTATACCACATTTATAATTATTTTTTTACTAAAATGTATTAAAAAAGTGGGAATTTTGGACTTTTTAAAAATTTTTTCGTTCACGCCGTTCACCGTACGGGATCATTAACATTTTATTTTAATAGTTCGGACATTTACGCACGCGGCGATACCAAATATGTCTATAAAAAATGTTTTTTACGCTTTTTGGGGGTAAAATAGGAAAAAACGGACGTTTTACTTTTTTATTGGGGGAGGGGATTTTTCACTTTTTTTTTACTTTTACTTTTACATTTTTTTACATTTTTTTTTACACTTGAATAGTCCCCATAGGGGACTATTCATAGCAATACCATGATTGCTAATACTGATCTCTTCTATGTATAGGACATAGAACAGATCAGTATCATCGGTCATCTCCTGCTCTGGTCTGCTCGATCACAGACCAGAGCAGGAGACGCCGGGAGACGCACGGAGGAAGGAGAGGGGACCTCCGTGCGGCGTTATGAATGATCGGATCCCCGCAGCAGCGCTGCGGGCGATCCGATCGTTCATTTTAATCGCGAACTGCCGCAGATGCCGGGATCTGTATTGATCCCGGCACCTGAGGGGTTAATGGCGGACGCCCGCGAGATCGCGGGCGTCGGCCATTGCCGGCGGGTCCCTGGCTGCGATCAGCAGCCGGGATCAGCCGCGCATGACACGGGCATCGCTCCGATGCCCGCGGTTATGCTTAGGACGTAAATGTACGTCCTGGTGCGTTAAGTACCACCTCACCAGGACGTACATTTACGTCCTGCGTCCTTAAGGGGTTAAAGGGGTATTCCAGGCCAAAACTTTTTTTTATATATATATCAACTGGCTCCGGAAAGTTAAACAGATTTGTAAATTACTTCTATTAAAAAATCTTAATCCTTCCAATAGTTATTAGCTTCTGAAGTTGAGTTGTTGTTTTCTGTCTAACTGCTCTCTGATGACTCATGTCCCGGTAGCTGTGCAATTCCTATGGGGATATTCTCCTATCATGCACAGCTCCCAGGACATGACATCATCATTGAGCAGTTAGACAGAAAACTTCAGAAGCTAATAACTATTGAAAGGATTAAGATTTTTTAATAGAAGTAATTTACAAATCTGTTTAACTTTCCGGAGCCAGTTGATATATATAAAAAAAAAAGGTTTTGCCTGGAATACCCCTTTATGGTATTGAGTGCATAATGATGGGGGGGGGGACTTGATTTTGTTTTAGTTTTTTTAGCACAGGGTCGCAATACAACAAAATGTGAAAAACATTTAAGGTTCTGAAAGCTTTTGTAATGTATTGTATATGCACATTATTCTCCCATAGGTGGAATCCCTAAAAAAAAAAAAAAAAACAGTGGCACTTATAGAGCAACAACCTAACTCATTCTTGTTGTTTCCATGGTTTCTAGTCATAGTCTCTGAGCAGTACTGAAGGGTCTGTGATTCTAGAAGGCAGATGAGGTCCGGACCTTAAGAAACACCATCACAAATCTAAAGGTTATTTTTTAGTTAACCCCTTCCCTTCCTAGGACATATAGGTATGTCTGGTGGTGGGGAGACATTGGAGTGGGATTCTGAATTTACCCTGTTCCATACTGGGTGGCCCACATTTGACATCAATAGCCAGGGGCCACAGCTAATAGCCTGCAGCGGGCAGGCTATTAAGCCTGTGATCAAGGTTGCTTGCGGGAACTAAATCCAATAGAATACTGGTGCCGGTGGGTTTGGGGGATTGATCAGGGCCACCTCGGAGGGATGTCTGAAGAAGCGGAACTTCCCCGAAATGTGTTGCATTGTGGGTAATTAAACACCCTGAATTTTATCTTGGTCTCAGCGCTTGATTTTACCTTGCTGTTGTTTGGAGGAGTTTTCTATCTGGTTCTATTTATACAAGCTTGGAGCGGCTGCAGAGACCCCTGGTTTCATTACCTTTCTTCACGATTATCCATTGTTGTACTTGGATCAAGTACAACCACCTCTGGTAAGCACAATTCACATTGTGCGGTTGTGTCTCTTACCTAATGACATTACACTACGGAGCACATCCTTTTGTCTTTTTGTCTTTATACCTCGGAGTGATGGCAGGGTCCCGATCTGCTGACATAATGGCCATAGGGTTCCACCTGCCTCCTTGCTGTTTTGATTTTCTCTCTGCTTCTCTAGGTTGCTTTGGTAGGCTGGAGAAGCAGAGTGCAGATGACACTGAACAATGCTATATACCAAAGTCAAGAATACCAAAGTCCAAAATTGCTGAATTTTGGTCACTTCATATACAAGAAATTGTACCCATAAAAGCTACAGATCACTGTGCAAAACAATGAACCCTTGGGGCTACCTCTGTAACCACTATAGTTATGCCCCTGGTTCTGGGACAACATCATATGTGGAAACCACATCTCTACTGCAAACTGCCAGTTGGTCCTGAAGCCCTTAAAATGTCAACCTGAAACAAGGGAAATGACAGGGATGCCTCTTTAAGCCTTACTTCTCTCTTAGGCTGTGTGTACAATGGATTAAAGGTGTTTTCTCATAATGATGACTTATCCACAGGATGAAGGATGAGTGTCTGAACAGCGAAAGGGGCTCACTACTGGGGCCCCCACTGATCTTGACAACAAAATTACAAGTCTACCTTTTTTTAATTCAAACCGGTGAACTAAAAACCCATGTTCTCGTGATCAGTGAGGGTTCTAGTGGGCGGACTTCATTGGTACCAACATTTTATAGTAACCACCCAGTTCATGCTGCTAAAAGTTACACCAGTCATATACAATGTGTTATCCATCATATATATTTGCAATGAGAATAGTCCATAACTATAAATCAGACATCTATTGGGTACAATCATGTCTCCAATTACAAAATTATTGAAGAACTGAATTATTGACAAGAACATAGGACATTTCCAGAAAAACTAATTATTGTACAGAAAATAGGAAATTTCCAGAAAAACGAAAGTTTCCACATTCATTCAAACCTATTTCTCGAAAGAGAATTTTACTAGTGGGATCTCTACAAATCAGTAAGCACAAGAGACCGTACTGTACACACCTAAACCTGTTTCTACAGGCTCCATGAACTTTTCTGACCTGGCAGCCTTAAAGTTCCTATTACTTATGTAGTGATAACATTGCCTATAATGTGCTATTTATAGGGGTGGACAGCAGTTAAGTATTCTCTCTATGATAAGGATGAGCTTTTTTGTTTACTCAAGCAGGGTGGGAAATGCATGGGAACAAATTTACAACGAAAAAAAGCAGAAGTAGCTGTATATCAGAGCAGCACAAGGAATAATAACCAGGAACATTGTGCATTGTAAACAACCACTTGAGACCAGCAGCCTAATATCCCTTTAGCACAGGCGCAGGGTCAAGTCTATAAAGCCTGGCACATAAACCAGGTTCACGTATTTTGTTACAATGTGATTAAGTGTACAGAAAATGAGAGCACAAATGAAGAAGTTGAGCAGTATTATTGCCTCATAAATCCATTGTATCAGGAATGCCAGCCTCATTACACAGAATAGGGCAGTTCAAGGGCAGGGACAGGTTAGATTTCAAGGTACAAGAGCTTGCAGTCTATCGATTCAGGTAAGATTAAGTATGTAAAGAGGAGAGTGCCTCAGCTGCTTTATGTTGTCTACAAGACAGTGATAGAAGATGCAGCAGATGTAGCCCTCCCACATGCTTGCATTCTTTTCTTACCGGAGCAGCCTGCACTTCTCTCCTCTCCTTCATCTATTCCTAACTCAAATACTGATGGTTATCTGTCCTTTACCCTATCCTATGTAATGTAATTCATAAGCTGTTTCTCTTATCATAAAAACATAACAGTTTTTTCCTTAAAGTAATCCCATTTACCCATGAGCCTTAAAGGCGATGGTCTCCAGCCTACACTTGTGTTGTCAATTGTCGCTTTAATATTGGGAGCATTCCACTATTCTCAAATTTTATTTCCAGTCCTCCTCTATCTCACTATTCCCATCTCTTGTTTCTCTCCTCTCTCTCTCTCCCTTACATTCACTCCCATTCTTCTTTCACACATGCTCTGCGTACCTTCCTCTTTCCTTTTATGAAATCTTTCTCACACACAGTTGTATCTGTCCTAGGTCTACCGTGTGAATATGAACAAGATGAAAAATTTCACGCGACGGTTCTCCCTTTCTGTTCCCCGAACTGAGACAATAGAAGAATCTATCACTGAATTCACAGAGCAGTACAACCAGAAGAACAGTCGACATAGTGCAGGTGAGTGATTTTGTCATAAATGGATTGAATACTGCAAGTGTGCATTGGTATATAAGGTTATTTCTTGGCTTCCTCATGTTTACTCTATTTATTTCTGTAGCACTGCAAGAGTTAAGTTACACTGTTAAGTTACTGTTATATGCATGCTAAATCTTCTTATAACTATAGGACACCTTAAACCTGGGCTAACCTTGTAGCACATACTTGGACCGATCAAAAGTAGAACATTCAGTCCAAAGTACCACTGTTTTCTGGTCACACAGAAGTACAATACGCTGTGCAAAGTGATAAATATGGTATTACTACATTAGAGTTCTTTGTTATTTTATATGTATAGGATTAATGTACCATTGAAAACAGTGATTGATGTGCTGATAATCCCAAATATATTGATTATAAGCTCCAACTCATATATATTAAGATAAATCACGAATAATATAGGCTATTACAGTATATAAAATGACCATAGCTGCTTGTATAACTCCTCAATCCCTCTTTCATGCCCCCAAAACATCTATATCTATTGTATCTATTGTACAGGCTTCTCAGGAGATTTTTATTTTTTCTAAGGCATGTCCAAGTTGTTCCTCTGCGTCATTTGACATAATGGCCCTCATTTACTAAAAGTGTAGGGTTGTATTTGTTGTAAGTTCAATAATTTATGTGTTTTTTTCCTCATATATTTACTATTCTTTGTGTTTATGTGGATTTTTTTGGCTCAATTTTGGCGCACGCTGAATTTTCTGTGTAATGTGGGAAATGTGTAAAGGAGACAGCACTGGACCTCTCAGCTTGTGCAGGTAATCATCCAGGAATGCCAACCCGGAGAAGCATACAAAACCAAAGTGGATACAGCACCAAAAAGCCAGAGACTCAAATCTTGATAGAATGTGACTTTATTCGCTCCCCAGAGCGCAACGTTTTGGCAACAAACTGCCTTTTTCAAGCATATCAAATAAAGTGACAATGTGCATATATACTGTATATAAGAATCACAACATTCAGTGATTGGTTACATAACAGGTGTTTCACATGTGTCATTATAATCCTCTTCAACATCCTATTGGCTAAGGTCTGTTACCATAATGAATTATATAAACAAACATCAGATTAGCTCACTGGGACTTCACTTACATCGATCCATGTTTCTGATTGCATCCTCCACTTGCTGATGACATAAAATTTCCACGTCTGTATGTTGTGAGATGATTTGTAAATAAACAGACTGCGGCTGCGTGGTTACTTGATTCGCAGGATGTAGTTCGGATCAGCTGATAACTATAGGTCAGCTGATGTACGGAGGTCATCCCCAAGATGCCTGTAACCTTACAATTGAATATGCGCATGCGCCAATTATTTGCGCATGCGCACACAAACGCAAAATATGCGCACGCAAAAATACGCGCATGCGAGAAGGAGGATGCAATCAGAAACATGGATCGATGTAAGTGAAGTCCCAGTGAGCCCATCTGATGTTTGCATATATAATAGATAGATGTCAATATATATATATGCACATTGTCACTTTATTTGATATGCTTGAAAAAGGCAGTTTGTTGCCGAAACATTGCACACCGGGGGGCGAAGAAAGTCACATTCCATCAAGATTTGAGTCTCTCTCTTGAGGCTTTTTGGTGCTGTATCCACTTTGGTTTTGTATTCCAAATGAGTTATTGTACACACATTTTAACTAGGGAACATATTACCAAGCAAAATCACTTAGAATAAAAAACTACCAAAATTCCCAAGGGCCAGAAGTGAAGGGATTGGATAATGTGGTTTTGTAGGGTTATTTCAGACCATCTTTGTTTTGGTAAGAAATTTTTCCTACAGAATTCTCTTTTTTTTGTGGAAAACTTTAATAAATATGTTGCTTTCTTATGCAAATTAGTAACTACGCCCCTTTTGGTGTATTGGTAGGGTATTATTTGAGTCTGGTTGGTTTTGTGGATTTTTCCGACTTATTATGTTGCATGCTGGTGAAGACATGTCGCAAAAAGTGTGCGCCAAAAAAAACAACACCAAAACCTTCTTGTTAAATGAGGGCCAGAATGAAGAAGCAAGCCATGGAGTGGTAACACTTAGAACTTACCTAGTAATCAGGTGTATAATTACTATCCTTGAAATAACTTAATGTTCACAATACTAGTATCTGTGCATTACATTTTAAATGTGCATTTGAAGGATAGTTATTACCGTATATAATTATTTCAAGAAATGTTTCCAAGTAAATCTAACTGGATTTTGTAATTATTCAAAGCAAAAAACAAAATGAAGTTGTGTTTATTACATATGATACCTTAGTATCGAGCTGTGTTCCTTAACCTGTGGCTCTTCAGCCGCAGCAACACTATAACCCCTTTAAAGTATAAACTGTCTAAAAAAAATGGCCTAATTTGCCTCAGTGTTTATTAGGCAGTCACAGTCCTATAAAATGTGAGGAGGTCACCCAGGGATGGACAAGGAGAAGACTGCAGGATGGACTACAGGGGTGTGGAAATTTAATAAAAAAACTACTTGTTAACGGGACTAAAACAGAGCAAAATCTACTTGTCCCTCATGACGATCCACTTGTCCGGACCAATTTTCGCTTTTACATTCTCATTTTTTCCTCCTCGCTCTATATATAACTACCTACTATAATGATACCTTTTAATTTTTCAATAACATATTCTCTGAACCCCCAAAAAATTAAAATATATATATATATGTATATATATATATATATATATACACACACATATATATATATATATATATATATATATATATATATACGGTATATATATATATATATAATCGGTGAAGTGAAATTGAAATAGTAAAAGATAATTTTGCAAATTTGGTGGTTTTCTTTTCTAAACCATTTACCTTGTGGTTGAGCTAACATGTTGCTTTGATACTTTAGGCCGGCCTGATTGCAGCAATACCAGACTTGCATTCACATGTCCCTTTAGACGCTGCTGTCAGCTTTGACAGTGGCAATTTAAAGGGTTAATAGCCAGCCGCAGCGATCGCCGCATGCTGGCTATTAGCGGCGGCACCCAGCTACTGAGAACACCCGGGGGCTGCAGAGTATGGAGCGGGCAGAAGTCGGGAGCCGCTCCATACAGACTGCTGTCACTGACAAGCTGACCTTTCACTGCTTCAACCTCTGCAGCAATGCTGACATATTTTTCATACATATTGTTACGCCGAGCGCTCCGGGTCCCTGCTCCTCCCCGGAGCGCTCGCGGCGTTCTCCTCTATGCAGCGCCCCGGTCGGTCCCGCTGACCGGGAGCGCTGCACTGACATTCATGATGGGGATGCGATTCGCATAGCGGGACGCGCCCGCTCGCGAATCGCATCCCAAGCCACTTACCCATCCCGATCCACGGCTATCATGTTCTGGCACGCGCGACTCCGCTCTCTAGGGCGCGCGCGCGCCAGCTCTCTAAGATTTAAAGGGCCAGTGCACCAGTGATTGGTGCCTGGCCCAATCAGTCTGATTAGCTTCCACCTGCTCCCTGTCCATATAACCTCACTTCCCCTGCACTTCCTTGCCGGATCTTGTTGCCTTAGTGCCTAGAGAAAGCTACTACTGTGTTTACCATTACTGTGTTTCTGACCTCCTGCTATTACTATTGACTACGTACCTTGCCGCCTGCCCCGACCTTCTGCTACGTCTGACCTTGCTTCTGCCTAGTCCTTCTGTCCCACGCCTGCTCAGCAGTCAGCGAGGTTGAGCCGTTGTCGGTGGATACGACCTGGTTGCTACCGCCGCAGCAAGACCATCCCGCTTTGCGGCGGGCTCTGGTGAAAACCAGTAGCAACCCTAGAACCGGTCCACCGACACGGTCCACGCCAATCCCTCGCTGACACAGAGAATCCACATCCAGCTAGCCGAATCATAACAGTAGATGCGGCCATGGATCCCGCTGACGTGCCGCTGCCAAGTATCGCTGACATATCCACGGTGGTCGCCCAGCAATCCCGACAGATCGCCCAACAAGGTCACCAGCTGTCGCACTTGACCACCATGTTACAGGAACTTCAGTCGCAGCTACAGAAGCTACAACAGCAGCTACCATCTCCTCCGCCAGCTCCTGCACCTCCTCCACAGCGAGTGGCCGCTCCTAACCTCCGCTTGTCCCTGCCGGACAAATTTGATGGGGACTCTAGACTCTGCCGTGGTTTCCTGTCACAATGTTCCCTACATTTGGAGATGTTGTCGGACCAATTTCCTACAGAACGGTCGAAGGTGGCTTTCGTGTTTAGTCTCCTGTCTGGGAAGGCTTTGTCATGGGCCACACCGCTCTGGGACTGCGATGATCCTGTCACCGCCACTGTACAGTCCTTCTTCTCTGAGGTTCGCAGTGTCTTCGAGGAACAAGCCCGAGCTTCTTCTGCCGAAACTGCCTTGTTAAACCTGGTCCAGGGTAGTTCTTCTGTAGGCGAATACGCCATCCAATTTCGTACCCTCGCCTCTGAATTATCCTGGAACAACGAGGCTCTCTGCGCGACCTTTAAAAAAGGCCTATCCAGTAACATCAAAGATGTGCTGGCCGCACGAGAAATTCCTGCCAACCTGCATGAACTTATCCATTTGGCCACCCGCATTGACATGCGTTTTTCTGAAAGACACCAGGAACTCTGCCAGGAAAAAGACCTTAATCCCTGGGCACCTCTCTCACGGTATCCTTTGCAATCTACCCCTGTGCCTCCCGCCAAGGAGGTTATGCAAGTGGATCGGTCTCGCCTGACTCTTGAAGAGAGGTCTCGCCGTAGGGATAAAAAATCTATGTCTGTACTGCGCTAGTACCGAACATTTCTTGGTGGATTGCCCTATTCGTCCTCCACGTCTGGAAAATGCATGCACGCACCCAGCTCACGTGGGTGTGGCGTCTCTTGGTACGAAGTCTGCTTCTCCATGTCTCACTGTGCCCGTGCGGATTTCTCCTTCTGCCAACTCCTCCTTCTCAGCCGTGGCCGTCTTGGACTCTGGTTCTTCTGGAAATTTTATTCTGGCCTCTTTGCTTGATAGGTACTGCATCACGGTGACCCGTCTCGTCAAGCCGCTCTACATTTCTTCGGTCAACGGAGTGAAGTTGCACTGCACTGTGCGTTACCGCACAGAGCCCCTGCTTATGAACATTGGACTGCATCACGAGAAAATTTAATTTTTGGTCCTGCCCAACTGCACCTCTGAAGTCCTCCTCGGTCTGCCATGGCTCCAGCATCATTCTCCCACCCTTGACTGGACCACCGGGGAGATCAAGAATTGGGGTCCTGCTTGCCGCAAGAAATGCCTCACGTCTGCTCCCAGCCCCGTCTGTCGGGCCTCAGTGTTTCCTCCTGTGCCTGGTCTCCCCAAGGCCTATCAGGACTGTGCCGTGCCTCCTCATAGCCCCCGTCCTGGTGACACTCTGCCCTGTGACATGCTTCTCCCTCTGCCCCCCCTCCCCATTCCTTCTGAACTGCCTGCCGCTGGTGTAGCTACCCAGGACTTCTTTTTCCAGAAGGAGACTCAAGAGGCGTCCCCTATTTTCTCGTCTCTTTTGAAGGGACAAGGAGACAAAAAGAGGGGGAGACCTAAGGGGGGGGTACTGTTACGCCGAGCGCTCCGGGTCCCTGCTCCTCCCCAGAGCGCTCGCGGCGTTCTCCTCTATGCAGCGCCCCGGTCGGTCCCGCTGACCGGGAGCGCTGCACTGACATTCATGATGGGGATGCAATTCGCATAGTGGGACGCGCCCGCTCGCGAATCGCATCCCAAGCCACTTACCAGTCCCGATCCTCGGCTATCATGTTCTGGCGCGTGCGGCTCCGCTCTCTAGGGCGCGCGCGCGCGACAGCTCTCTAAGATTTAAAGGGCCAGTGCACCAGTGATTGGTGCCTGGCGCAATCAGTCTGATTAGCTTCCACCTGCTCCCTGTCCATATAACCTCACTTCCCCTGCACTTCCTTGCCGGATCTTGTTGCCTTAGTGCCTAGAGAAAGCTACTACTGTGTTTACCATTACTGTGTTTCTGACCTCCTGCTATTACTATTGACTACGTACCTTGCCGCCTGCCCCAACCTTCTGCTACGTCTGACCTTGCTTCTGCCTAGTCCTTCTGTCCCACGCCTTCTCAGCAGTCAGCGAGGTTGAGCCGTTGTCGGTGGATACGACCTGGTTGCTACCGCCGCAGCAAGACCATCCCGCTTTGCGGCGGGCTCGGGTGAAAACCAGTAGCAACCCTAGAACCAGTCCACCGACACGGTCCACGCCAATCCCTCGCTGACACAGAGGACCCACATCCAGCTAGCCGAATCATAACACATATTCATACATTCATGCATCTTTTTCCCAAAGACAACTTCTGGATATGACGCTGAGCACATGCACTCAACTTCTTTGGTTGACCATGGCGAGGCCTCTTCTGAGTGGAACCTGTCTTATGAAACTGCTGCATTGTCTTGGCCATTGTGCTTTAGCCCAGTTTCAGGGTCTTGGAAATCTTCTTATAGCCTAGGTCTTCTTTAGAATATTTAATAAAATATTTACAAAAATGGGAGAGGTGCACTCACTTATGTGAGATACTGTACCTGCAGATTTTCAGCCACGCCATGCTTATTATGTTGTGGCTTTGTAATTGATTCCACCACTATCTTTGTAAAGGGTTGAGATCGATGGTGAATTTGCAATAAAATGTTCCATGTTGCATTTACCACATACATTTTTTACTGCATATTTGTAACAGATCTGTGTGAAAACTTTCTGACTTATGTATGCTTATTGAGTATATTTGGCCTGAGTACCTAGGGCAGCAGGAGCTGTAAATACGGCACTGGGTAGCCCTCACGTTTCTGCTCTGGACAATAATTTGTCCAGATATTCATCATAACTTTACCACAATCATCTGCTGTTCAATCCCTGTAGTTTTGGCAGAATTTCAGTCTGACTTTAATGTTTTTCTTGGAGAGAAGTGTCTTTTTATGTCCTTCTTGACACTAGGCCAGCCTTCAGAATCCTTCACCTCACTATGCGTGCATATGCACTGACACCTGCCTGCTGCCATTCCTGAGTAAGCTCTTCACTGGTGTTGAACTGAACTGCATTGGAGTTAAATGGTTACTCCGGCGCTTAGACATCTTATCCCCTATCCGCTGCTGGAGACCCCCGTGATCTTGCATGCAGCACCCCAGCTAAATCAGTCCCCTGATTACCGGCGACCACGGGGCCGCTGGCTTGTGACGTCACGTCTCGGCCCCCGTGTGACGCCACGCTCCACCCCTCAATGCGAGCCTATGGGAGGGGGCGTGACAGCTGTCATGCCCCCTCCCATAGGCTTGCATTGAGGGGCGGAGCCTGACGTCACACGGGGCGGAGGCGTGACGTCACATGCCGCCGGACCCGTGGTCGTCGGTAATCTGACCTGGAGCGAACATGCTCTGGGGACCGATTTTAACTGGGGTGCTGCGTGCAAGATCACGGGGGTCCCTAGCGGCGGAACTCCTGCGATCAGGCATCTTATCCCCTATCCTTTGGATAGGGGATAAGATGTCTAAGCGCTGGCGTACCCCTTTAAAGATGGTCCTGGCATCTCATTTGCCTTTGCATCTCATGGGTGTCCTAAAGCCTACTTCATAGGAATTGAACCCTTTTTCTTGAAGTTCTTGATGATCCTATAAAATGATTGATTTAGGGGCAATCTTACAAGAAGCATTGTCTATTCCTGTAAAGCCTTTTTTTATGCAAATCAATGATGACTGCACATCATCCTAGAGGACAATAATTTTAAGCACCATCCCACTTTTAAAGCAAAAAGTCTGCTCTTATGAATCAGCTAGACAGGGTAATATCAGCTTCCTTATTCTCATTAACACTTTCTCCTGAGCTAAGAAAATGGTCACTGAAAATATCGTAGCAGGTCCTTTTGTGGCAGGGATAAAATGGAAATGGGGTTTTTATTAACCGCTTAGGAACACAGGACATATATGCTGATAGCAACCAGGACCCACGGCTAATGCCGAACATCGCCAATCGGCCTGATGTCCAGCATTAACCCCTCAAATGCCACAATCTAGGTTGATAGGGGCATCTAAATGCAGGAATATCTGTTCCGGTTAGCTCAGGGTGCTGATTGGAACCACTTTTATAAAATCCCAAACAGCTGTTAGCTTTTTGGTAAAGCACATCATTCTACTTTTTACCAAAAACAGAATGAGGCCTACAAAGAAAAGAACACAGTACCTACAGGGAAATATGGTGGAGGTTCAAAGATGTTTTGGGGTGGTTCTGCTGCCTCTGGCACTAGGTGCCTTGAATGTGTGCAAGGCATCATGAAATCTGAGCATTACCAAGGGATTTTGGGTCGCACTGTACAGCCCAGTGTCAGAAAGCTGAGTTTGCATCCGAGATCTTGGGTCTTCCAGCAGGACAAAGACCCCAAACATACATCAAAAAGCCCCCAGAAATGGAAGGCAACAAAGCGCTGGAGAGTTCTGAAGTGGCCAGCAATGAGTCCAGATCTAAATCCCATTGAACACCTTTGGAGAGATCTTAAAATTGCTGTTGGGAAAAGGCACCCTTCCAATAAAAGAGACCTGGAGCACTTTACAAAGGAAGAGTGGTCCAACATTCCAGCTGAGAGGTATAAGAAGCTTATTGATGGTTATAGGAAGCGACTGATTTCAGTTATTTTTTCCAAAGAGTGTGCAACCAAATATTAAGTTAAGGATGCCAATAATTTTGTCCAGACCATTTTTGTCCAATTTGCTTTTTTTCCTCCCTTTTTTGGTTTTTGGTTTAGTTCCAATACACACAAAGGGAATAAACATGTGTATAGCAAAACATATGTTACTGCAATCCTCTTCTGTGAGAAATACTTCATTTTCTTGAAATATTTCAGGGGTGCCAACATTTACAGCCATGACTGTATATGGTGAAACAAAACAAAAAATTATCTGTGGGTTTTAATTTCTACTCAGTGCACTTTTTGGTAAAAGTAGCACATTATCTTTATTCTGTAGGTCCATATGATCACAACAATATCCAATTTGATTAGCTTTTTTTTTTTTTTTACAACTTTAAAAAAATGATAACTTTTTGTATGAAAATGAGTATACTTAAAATTGTCCTCTTCTGACCCCTATAACTTTTTTATTCTTCCGTATACGGGGCTATATAAGGGCTCTTCTTTTGTGCTGTGATCTGTAGTTTTTATCAATACCATTTTTGTTTTGATCAGTTTTGACCAAAAAATACGCAATTCTGGACTTTGGTATGTTTTTTATGTTTACACCACTGACCGTGCAGTTTAATTAACATTACCGGTATATTTTAAAGCAAGTCATCATATTGATCAGTAGGTGGAAAATAGAAAGCATTATGGCTATTAGGAGGAAAAATGAAAGTGAAAAAATGAAACATCCCTGTGTTCTTAGGCTGCTTTCACACTACAAGTTGTGGCCGGTAGTGTGACGGCCGTTAGAAGATAGCGGGAGAAAAATTTGTGCTTGTGACATCTTTTTCTCCCACTATCTTCCGGCGGAATAACGGGAGTCATAACGGACGTTAAAGGAATCCCATTCAAGTGAATGGGATCCTCTTTCCCTGTTATGACTCCCGTTAGGCTCCGTTACAATAACGGACGTTAATGACATTAATTTTCATGGCAAGGAATGGCTTTGCAACAATCTAGAAGGAGATATATCATTCTTTTCAAATGTATAGCTTTTATATGACAATTTTTTGTTTACTTACTTTTGCTTATGTGCGACCTATTTATCAAATTGTTGCTTGACCTTGATAAATAAATCGTACATAAGCAAAAACCGGGAAACCCGATTACAAAAGCATTTTTTAAAGCAGAAAATGTTTCCCTTATGTCTGAATGTATGAACAGACTCTTTTCCATGATGGTAGTAGTAGTTCCCCAGCTGCGGGAGTCTTCAGGTGGCTGGGGAGGCTACATTAGTGTTTGTACTACTACCCCCATCGTGGAACAGAGTCTGTTCCATGTTGGGGGTAGTATTACAGGGGATCATCTGAGACCCGATGTGATCAGCAGTTATAAAGCAGGGGAGCAGGCAGCATGCTCTGCTCCCCTAAATGCCCGGCACCAAGGAGCCATTCAGGGTTCCTGGCAGGGTTTTTAAATTACTACTTTGTCCCCCAAATTTATGCCCCCATGCATGTTTATAATAATTCATTGGCCCCAGTGTGTTTATAATAATTAATTGGCCCCAGTGTGTTTATAATAATTCATTGGCCCCAGTGTGTTTATAATAATTCATTGGCCCCAGTGTGCTTATTCCCCCTCCCTCCCCCTCCCGCTGCCTGCTCCTCTTCTTCTTGGAGCAGGGCAGCAGCGGGACATGTTGGGAATCGGCGGCGGTGAATGAATGAAGCCGACACTTCCCCGCTGCAGCCCTGCTCCTAGTGCAATCAGCGCACCACCGGGACATGTCTATTCTCTGCTGCTCAATTCTGTACCCGACGTTAATGAGCAGCAGATATTAGACATGTCTTGGCAGTGCGTTGATTGCGCTAGGAGCAGGGCAGCAGCGGGGACGTGTCGGGCGGCAGCGGTGAATTAATGAATCCTGCATGCACTGCTGCCCTGCTTCAAGAAGATGAGTAGCAGGCATCGGGAGGGAGAATAAGCACACTGGGGCCAATGAATTATTATAAACACACTGGAGACAATGAATTATTATAAACACACTGGGGCCAATGAATTATTATAAACACACTGGAGACAATGAATTATTATAAACACACTGGAGACAATGAATTATTATAAACACACTGGAGACAATGAATTATTATAAACACACTGGAGACAATGAATTATTATAAACACACTGGAGACAATGAATTATTATAAACACACTGGGGCCAATGAATTATTATAAACACACTGGGGCCAATGATTTATTATAAACACACTGGGGTCAATGAATTATTATAAACACACTGGAGACAATGAATTATTATAAGCACACTGGAGACAATGAATTATTATAAACACACTGGAGACAATGAATTATTATAAACACACTGGGGCCAATGAATTATTATAAACTCTCTGGGGCCAATGAATTATTATAAACACACTGGGGCCAATGAATTATTATAAACACTCTGGGGCCAATGAATTATTATAAACACACTGGGGCCAATGAATTATTATATACACACGGGGGCCAATGAATTATTATAAACACACTGGGGCCAATGAATTAATATAAACACACTGGGGCCAATTAATAGAATAATGAGTAATGGGTTATTTAGGTAGTCTGTCAAAATTCTTACATAATTATTTTGTGCCTTATTCTATTTTAACACAATATTAATTTTTAAATTTAGAGGGTACGCCAGCATGTACATGTCCTAAAATTAACAAGGTGTGCAGTGTGTATTTTCAACCTTAACCTGTTGGGGACGAAGGGCGTATGCATATGCCCTTGCGTCCTGGTACTTAAGGACGAAGGGCGTATCCATACGTCCGTGGGAATTTCGGCCCCCGCCGCGCGCCGGGCGGGGACCGGGCCGGGGTGACTGCTGATATCCATCAGCAGGCACCCCTTGCAAATGCCCAGGGGGGTCATTAGACCCCCCCCATGTCGGCGATCGGCGCAAATCGCAAGTGAAGTCACACTTGCGATTTGCGCCGATTCCGGGTCATTACGGGTCTATGGTGACCCGGTGACCCAGAATAGAAGGGGGATCGCGGGTGTCTAAGACACCCACGATCTCCCTAAAGCGATAGGAGTGAGGTGGCAGAGTTGCCACCCCTCCTATCTCTGCTATTGGTGGTTTAGACGCGACCACCAATAGCAGATCTGGGGCGGAGGGGTTTACTTTCGTTTTCCCCGTCCTGCCCTCCCACAATAGGCGGGGCAGAACGGGGAAACCCAAGAGGAGCGGCGCCGGAGTCCACCTACCCCTCCAGAGGCAGCGGAGCGACGGGGATCGGCGGGCGGCGACGAAGATCTGCGGCGGCGTGCGGCAGAAGAGGACGGCTCCCGGATGCGACGGAAGCCGGTGAGTAGTTGCCTAGCAACATCTAGAGGGCTACAGTCTGAGACCACTATAGTGGTCTCTAGACTGTAGCCCTCCAGATGTTGCAAAACTACAACTCCCAGCATGCCCAGACAGCTTTTTGCTGCGTGGGCATGCTGGAATTTGTAGTTTTGCAACAGCTGGAGGTCTGCAGTTTAGAGACCACTGCACAGTGATCTCTATACTGCCCTCTAGATCTTGCAAAACTACAACTCCTAGCATGCCCACACAGCTGTTTGCTGTCTGGGCATGCTGGGAGTTGTAGTTTTGCAACATCTGGAGGTCCACAGTTTGGAGATCACTGTTCAGTGGTCTCTAAATTGTAGCACTCCAGATGTTGCAAAACTACAAATTCCAGCATGCCCACACAGAAAACAACTGTCTCGGCATGCTGGGAGTTGTAGTTGCGTACCTCCAGCTGTTGCATAACTACATCTCCCAGCATGCCCTTCTGTGATCAGTCATGCTGGGAATTGTAGTTTTGCAACAGCTGGAGGCACACTGGTTGGAAAATACTGAGTTAGGTAACAGAACCCAACTCAGTATTTTCCAACCAGTGTGCCTCCAGCTGTTTCAAAACTACAACTCCCAGCATGTACTGACAGGCCGTGCATGCTGGGAGTTATAGTTTTGCAACAGCTGGAGGCTCACTGGTTGGAAAATACTGAGTTAGGTAACAGAACCTAACTGAAGGTTTTCCAACCAGTGTGCCTCCAGCTGTTGCAAAACTACAACTCCCAGCATGTACTGACAGACCGTGCATGCTGGGAGCTGTGGTTTTGAAACAGCTGGAGGTTTGCCACCCCCCCCCCCCCCCCCCCCCCCATGTGAACATACAGGGTACATTCACATGGGCGGGTTTACAGCAAGTTTCCTGCTTCAAGTATGAGCTGCGGCAAATTTTTCGCCGCAGCGCAAATTCCTAGCGGGAAACTCACCGTAACCTGCCAGTGTGAATGTACCCTAAAAACACTACACTACACTAACACGTAATAAAGAGTCAAACACTACATATACACCCCCTTACACTGTCCCCCCCCCCCCCCCAATAAAAATGAAAAACGTATTGTACAGCAGTGTTTCCAAAACGGAGCCTCCAGCTGTTGCAAAACAACAACTCCCAGCATTTCCGGACAGCCACTGACTGTCCAGGCATGCTGGGAGTTTAGCAACAGCTGGAGGCACCCTGTTTGGGAATCACTGGCGTAGAATACCCCTATGTCCACCCCTATGCAATCCCTAATTTAGTCCTCAAATGCGCATGGTTCTCTCTCACTTCAGAGCCCTGTCGTATTTCAAGGAAACAGTTTAGGGCCACATATGGGGTATCTCCGTACTCAGGAGAAATTGCACTACAAATTTTGGGGGGCTTTTTCTCCTTTTACCCCTTATGAAAAGGAAAAGTTGGGGTCTACACCAGCCTGTTAGCGTAAAAAAAAAACTTTTTACACTAACATGCTGGTGTTGCCCTTTACTTTTTATTTTCACAAAAGGAAAAAAAGACCCCCAAAATTTGTAACGCAATTTCTCCTGAGTACGGAAATACCCCATATGTGGGCGTAAAATGCTCTGCAGGCGCACAACAAGGCTCAGGAGTGAGAGCACACCATGTACATTTGAGGCCTAAATTGGTGATTTGCACAGGGGTGGCTGATTTTACAGCGGTTCTGACATAAACCCAAAAAAATAAATACCCACATGTGACCCCATTTTGGAAACTACACCCCTCACGGAATGTAATAAGGGGTACAGTGAGCATTTACGCCCCACAGGGGTCTGAGATTTTTGGAACAGTGATCCGTGAAAATGAAAAATGTCATTTTTTTGTTTGCACAGCCCACTGTTCCAAAGATCTGTCAAACCCAAGCGGGGTGTAAATGCTCACTGTACCCCTTATTACATTCTGTGAGGGGTGTAGTTTCCAAAATGGGGTCACATGTGGGGGGGGTCCACTGTTCTGGCACCACGGGGGCTTTGTAAATGCACATGGCCCCTGACTACCATTCCAAACAAATTATCTCTCTAAAAGCTCAATGGCGCTCCTTCTCTTCTGAGCGTTGTAGTTCGTTCGCAGTGCACTTGACGTCCAAACATGGGGTATTTCCATACTCAGAAGAAATGGGGTTACAAATTTTGGGGGGCATTTTCTCCTATTACCCTTTGTAAAAAAAAAGTAAAATTTGGGGAAAAACCAGCATTTTAGTGGAAAAATATTTTTTTTTCATTTACACATCCGACTTTAACAAAAAGTTGTCAAACACCTGTGGGGTGTTAAGGCTCACCGTACCCCTTGTTACATTCCTTGAGGGGTGTCGTTTCCATAATAGTGTGCGATGTGGGGTTTTTTGCTGTCCTGGCACCATAGGGGCTTCCTAAATGGGACATGCCCCCCAAAAACCATTTCAGAAAAACTCACTCTCCTAAATCCCATTGTTGCTCCTTCGCTTCTGAGCCCTCTACTGCGCCCGCCAAACACTTGACATACACATATGAGATATTTTCTTACTCTAGAGAAATTGGGTTACAAATTTTGAGAGGATTTTTTTCCTTTTACCCCTTGTAAAAATTCAAAAACTGGGTCTACAAGAACATGCCAGTGTAAAAAATGAAGATTTTGAATTTTCTCCTTCACTTTGCTGCTATTCCTGTGAAACACCTAAATGGTTAACACGCTTACTGAATGTCATTTTGAATACTTTGAGGGGTGCAGTTTTTATAATGGGGTCATTTATCGGGTATTTCTAACCAGAAGACCCTTCAAATCCACTTCAAACCTGAACTGGTCCCTGAAAAATTCCGATTTAGAAAATTTTGCAAAAAATTTGAAAATTGTTGCTGAACTTTGAAGCCCTCTGATGTCTTCCAAAAGTAAAAACTCATCAATTTTATGATGCAAACATAAAGTAGACATATTGTATATGTGAATCAGTATATAATTTATTTGGAATATCCATATTCCTTATAAGCAGAGAGCTTCAAAGTTAGAAAAATGCTAAATTTTCAAATTTTTCATGAAATTTTTGAATTTTTCACCAAGAAAGGATGCAAGTATTGCCGAAAATTTACCACTAACATAAAATAGAATATGTCACGAAAAAACAATCTCGAAATCAAATTTATAAGTCAAAGCATCCCAGAGTTACAGTGGTCGGATTTGCAAAAAATGCTCCCGTCCTTAGGGTCATAATGGGCTCCGTCCCCAAGGGGTTAAAATTAATAGAGTTAATTAATATATATTATTAATATAATTATATTAATATAATATAAATAATTTTTTTCTATAATTAATATTAACATTGATTGTAGTAGCTTTGTTGCATGATGCAGAACAAGAACAGTTGTTAAAGTGGGTGTTAATGTCCTTTTCTGCAGACGTATGCACTTTCTGTAAGCCAGGTTGACCCTGGAATACATACATATGCGACTTTTATTCTTTATAAATAGCGACTATCGCATTTGATAAATATATGACCACTGCAAAATAAAAAATAAAAAATTACTACGTGAGCAGATTTCAGAAATGCGCTTTGGAATAAGCAAAAATCAAAAAGTAGCAGCATGGATAGAAAAGTCGCACATGCACAAGGACATGCAGCTTTTTTATGCAAAAAATATCTACTACAGAGCTTGATAAATATCCTTCCTAGTGTTTATGTAAATTGCCCATATGAAAAATGTCAATCTTCAAAATTTTTGCCACTACTGTACAAGAGCTTCTATTTTTAAGGCCACCATTTTGGAGTACATATAGTTTATAAAAAAAAAATATGTGTATATTTTTTGAAAAGGGAGACGAAAGAAAACACCAACTGAGCAATTTTTGGGTTTTGTTTTTACTGCATTTCCATCAGGTATAAATGACATGTTATTTTATCATTTGAATATGGAAATGCAATTTTTTTTTCGTCTTTAATGTTTCACGACTTTTTATACAATAAAATAATTTTTGTTTGGTATTTTGTGTCCTTTGGTATTATTTTGACATCATTTAGTTAATTTTCCTTCTATCAAAAGAGCAAAGTGAGGGCTTGTTTTTTGTGTGGGGTGAACTGTACTTTTTACTGGTACCATTTTGGCGTACCTTATCATTTTTTATTCTATTTTTTGGGATGTGACATTGTTTTTGTTTTTTGTTCTACAGCATTCTCTATAAGGGACAAATCACATAATAATAATAAAATGCTGGTAATTACACAGGCAGTTATACCAATTTTGTATTGATTTAAAAATTTTCCCCAATAAGAAAATATTTGATAAGAGGGACATCTGCTTGACATGTGATTCTCTGATCATGTATCCAACTACAGTGGGGTAAAAAAGTATTTAGTCAGCCACCAATTGTGCAAGTTCTCCCACTTAAAAAGATGAGAGGCCTGTAATTTTCATCATAGGTATACCTCAACTATGAGAGACATAATGAGAAACAAAATCCATAAAATCACATTGTCTGATTTTTAAAGAATTTGCAAATTATGGTGGAAAATAAGTATTTGGTCAATAACAAAAGTTCATCTCAATATTTTTTTATATACCCTTTGTTGGCAATGACAGAGGTCAAATGTTTTCTGTAAGTCTTCACAAGGTTTTCACACACTGTTGCTGGTACTTTCCTCCATGCAGATCTCCTCTAGAGCAGTGATGTTTTGAGGCTGTCGCTGGGCAACACGGACTTTCAACTCCCTCCAAAGGTTTTCTATGGGGTTGAGATCTGTAGACTGGGTAGGCCACTCAAGGACCTTGAAATGCTTCTTTCGAAGCCACTCCTTCATGGCCCGATCCATGTGTTTGAGATCATTGTCATGCTGAAAGACCCAGCCACATTTCTTCTTCAATGCCCTTGCTGATGGAAGGAGGTTTTCACTCAAAATCTCACGATACAGGGCCCCATTCATTGTTTCATTTACACCGATCAGTCTTCCTGGTCCCTTAGCAGAAAAACAGCCCCAAAGCATGATGTTTCCACCACCATGCTTCACAGTTTGAGTTTTTACCAAAAAGTTCTACTTTGGTTTCATCTGTCCATATGACATTCTCCCAATACTCTTCTGGATCATCCAATCATCCAAATGCTCTCTAGCAATCTTCAGACAGGCCTGGACATGTACTGGCTTAAGCAGGGGGACACGTCTGGCACTGAATGATTTCAGTCCCTGGCTGTATAGTGTGTTGCTGATGGTAGCCTTTGTTACTTTGGTCTCAGCTCTCTGCAGGTCATTCACTAGGCCCCCCAGTGTGGTTCTGGGATATTTGCTCACTGTTCTTCTGATGATTTTGACACCACGGGGTGAGATCTTGTGTGGAGCCCCAGATCGAGGGAGATTATCAGTGGTCTTGTATGTCCTCCATTTTTTAACAATTGCTCCCACAGTTGATTTCTTCACACCAAGCTGCTTTGCCTATTTAAGATTCAGTCTTCCCAGCCTTGTACAGGTCTACAATTTTGTTTCTGGTGTCCTTCAACAGCTCTTTAGTCTTGGCCATAGTGGAGTTTGGAGTGTAACTGTTTGAGGTTGTGGACAGGTGTCTTTTATACTGATATTAAAGGGGTATTCCAGGCCAAAACTTTTTTTTATATATCAACTGGCTCCAGAAAGTTAAACAGATTTGTAAATTACTTCTATTAAAAAATCTTCCATTTTCTTCCTGTTTTCTGTCTAACTGCTCTCTGATGACTCACGTCCCGGAAGCTGTGCAGTTCCTATGGGGATATTCTCCCATCATGCACAGCTCCCGGGACGTGACATCATCATTGAGCAGTTAGACAGAAAACTTCAGAAGCTAATAACTATTGGAACGATTAAGATTTTTTAATAGAAGTAATTTACAAATCTGTTTAACTTTCCAGAGCCAGTTGATATATATATATATATATATATATATATATATATATATATATATATATATAAAGGTTTTGCCTGGAATATCCCTTTAAGTTCAAACAGGTGCCCTAAATACAGATAATGAGTGGAGGACAGAGGAGACTCTTAACCTCTTAACTTGTACCTGTACCCCCTGCGCCCGGTATATAATGCAGGGTCGCGCCGTTTCGGTCCCGGCGGCTAATGAAAGCCGATCGTTGTGCTGTGCGCTATTAACCCTTTAGATGCGGCGTTCAATGTTGATCGCCGCGTCTAAAATGAAAGTGAAAGCTTCCCGGCAGCTCAGTCGGGCTCATGGGGACCATCGCTTTGAAATCGCGATATCCCAATCAGCTATAACGCGAGCGGAGGTTCCCTTACCTGGTTCACTCGCGTCTGATCGGCGTTTGATTGCACCAAGCCTGTGTAGCAGATGAGTGGGTGCAGTATAATAGCCACAAGGGAGGCTATAACTTCTTAGGTAAGAGTATGACCAACCTGGGGGGGGGGGGGGTTATAGACTAAGATCACTCAAGTCAATCAATCAATCACCATTCTGAATGTAATCGTAATTTTCTAATAAATCCTGTGTTAATTTTATTATTTACTAATTCAGTCACTTAGAAGTGAATACTTAGCTACACCATTGAATCGAGCAGTGATCAAGTAGATTGGTGCTCAATTAAGAGGCCTATTACAGGGCTTGGTTATCATGTGAGCAGGGACACATGAATGGGACATGGGGAGGTGTGTAGCCGATAAATTATGTTTTTTTTTTACCTGTTTAAACTACGTGATCAGCCAAAGAATAAACATTTATTTATCGGCTGATCCATGGACCAATAATCACCTCATGTTGTAATGTCCGTTCATTTGTTTTTGTTTTGTTCTGTTTAGGTGTGTATTCCACACTATTATGTTCAGAGCAGTTTGCTATTCTCCCTGGTTAGGGAATAGTTAATGCTATGGACCAATGAGTACTTGGGTGGGGTTATTTAACCAGAGTTCTCTTGCATTCTGGCGCTGGTTATTTTGTGCAATAATGCTACTATGATGTCTGTTTGTGCAATACACTTCCAAGTCTGCTTGAGCATGCACCTTGTATTTATTCTGTGATATTATCTGAGTTTTAGCCATGGTTAAATAGTCTTGTTTATTGTAGATTTTAGTCTGTGTTATTTGTTGGTTTTTAGGATGTATTTCTGTTCTGCTAAGTCTGTGTTTATACTGTGAGAATCCTCTCCTGTTTCTCCACATAGTGGAATTTGGTTTTGATTTTATCCTGTCTTGTATCTTGAAATTTATCCGGTTTTGAATCTTGAGAAATATTCTGTCTAGTATCCCGACCAGTGTTCCTCTACGTTGTAGAGTTTGGTTTTCTTGTATCCGTTTTTATGAAGTTCATGTTTTTTATCTGTGTCCAGTGTGAACAGTGTTCTATGTTACCTGATCAGTTTAGTGTTTTATCTTTCAGCTCTTTCGTCCATCCCCTGCGTCTCTTGGATTCTACTGTATTCTTGTTGCATACCTAGCCTTGTTCATTTCATCATGTCTGCCGTTTATCTGATAACCTGGTTTATGAACTGTTAATTCACTATTTTTTGCCCTGTAGTATTTGTATCCTATCTGGTATATCTGGTTGTCTGGTAGTTTCCGTTTATGGCCTGTGACCTACTATATATATTATTTGTTTTTACGTCACTGCACTGTAGTGCAGGTAGGGGCTGGCTCCAAGTTGTCCATTCACTGCTTAGGGTGTATGGGCAAGTAGGCAGCGAGAGTGTTTTTAGGAACAGCTTAGGGCTCACTCTCCCTGTCCCCCCAATCGGTCATGACACATGTCATATGGCTTTTAGGTTCAGGAAAAGATAATAAACAGAAAATTGTACATTAAGCCGCAGCCAGTTTTTCAGCTGCCTCAGTAACTGTATGATAGAGTAACCTACAGTGCAGCTATAACAGTGCCTGCTGCAATGGCCACATAGCATGCCACCATCAGTGTCATGTTGGATACACGCTTCAGCAAGCAACTACCTATGCAAAATCAAGGCTGTTAGAACTAAGATTCCTGATGAACCCAACAGCGGGAAACGCGCCGAATCTAAACTGAATCTGAATATAGGAGCTAAGAAGTAGCCACCTGACCCCAATACATGAAGCAAGTTCGGGACCACAGGTTTTTGTTTGATTGTATAGCACCCACTATGCACATTGTTACACTGGAATAGGTTAAATGACACATCCTAAGGATACAGTGCAATTTACATCATGAGTGCAATCATTACATGTGCAATATTTCCATGAACTGTGCAGCAAGATTTGTGGAATATCTCTATGAACTGTGCAATAGGATACGTGCAACTTTTCAACTGTGCAATAGTATTTATGCTGCCATACATGATATCCTGGGCCTTATGCAATGATGAGGTCCTAGTTCAGAGGAGCAGCAATTTTTCCAGTGTGCATAACAGAACTAATACCTAGCGATATCTGATATATATATATATATATGTGGCTCTATGGACACTCTGTTTTGCCCCAAGGCCTATGGACATAAATATATACTGTCTACAGGAGATTGTGAACAGCAAGAGGCCTCAGGGATGTAATGTAATTGATTATACCTTCTCTCTGGATACACCCAGTGGCAAGAATAGAGGGATAATCTTGAGCGAAGTGAGTCCCGGACAATGTACTATATACCATTCTGTTTCCTTATATAATATATCATATATCATAGCCTAGACACTAAGATGGCAGCTACTATGTATGTGTATAGGATATATACCCTCCTTTTTACTTTTTTCTTTGTTTTCTGAGCTTTTTATTACCTATTATTAAGAAGTTTTAAATCTCCTTGTGCTATCAGTGCTATATATATATATATACTGCCTTAATACCCGGTGTTGCCCGGTTTTTCCTTTCTAATCCTTGTTGGGGAGGAAAATAAACAAAGGAGGAAGCTTTTGACTTCATATCCCGTCCTCAAATATTGTTGTCAAATCCCAACCCCATATCCTGTTCTCATATCCCGACCTCATATCCCGACCTCCTATCCCGTCATCATATCTCGACCTCATATCCCGTCCTCCAATCCCGACCTCCTATCCCGTCCTCCTATCCCGACCTCCTATCCCGACCTCCTATCCCGACCTCCTATCCCGACCTCCTATCCCGTCCTCCTATCCCAACCTCCTAACCCAACCTCCTATCCCATCCACCTATCCCGGTACTCCTATCCCGACCTCCAATCTTGTCCTCCTATCCCGGTCCTCCTATCCCGTCCTCCTATCCCGACCTCCTATTCTGTCCTCCTATCCCGGTCCTCCTATCCCGACCTCCTATCCCGACTTCTTATCCCGTCCTCCTATCCCAGTCCTCCTATCCCATCCTCCTATCCTGACCTCCCATCCTGACCTCCTATCCCGACCTCCTATCCTGACCCGTAGTATGTGTACCGGGTATTGAAATATCTCCAGCCGTACAGAAGATATGTGAGAACGTGCATTTCTCATTGATTTGCATGGGACTTTAAACAAAAACCCAGACACTCACAAATGGGGGTAGTAAAGGGTTAAATTAACTATCCTATATTTTAAGTGGACATATAAGTAACATGTGACCAAGTATTATCGAAATATCTCCAGCTGTTTGGAAGTTATGCAGTAACATATATTTCCCATTGACTTGCATGGGACTTTAAACATAAACCCCGCCCCTGGCAAATGGGGGTGAGTAAGGGTTAAATCACCTATCCTATGTTTGTTGTTGGCATATAAGTAACATGTGTGCCAAGTTTCATGTTAATATCTTTAGCCGTTGGGAAGTTTTTGTGGAACATACATACATACATACACACACACACACACACACGTTGAGTTATATATATATATAGATATATATATATATATATATATATATATATATATATATATTCATGAGATACATTTGTAACACATATCAGTGCCTTTTGGATTTGTTACAACACATATCAGTGCCTGATGACACATAACATGCCATAGAGTCACTTGCCACTTCATGTAATTCACTCTTCCAATGCTAGATAGTTGCAAAGAGAGAAGAAACGAATCGGCGATAGCAATAAACAGAATTGTGACACCAAGCATATACTCCAGACAAATCCACCATTCAAAGTGCTCATACCACAGGCTGGAAACACTGACCAAAGCATCAATAAATGTTTGATTTTAGTTTCCAGCATACCAAACCAGCAAGAACCGAGAACAAGGGGTCCCAGTGTGTAAGTAGTGCTAGTAAAAGTTTTAGACCAAGAAAAGTATCATTTAAAAATGTTGCACTTGAAAGAGTTGTCTCAAGATTATTCAGGTGGCTCTCAGCTCTGGTACATAAGAGGGGTCCCAGGTGGGAGATTCCTTTGTATGACATTAATATGCCCTAATAGGTTATCTTAATAACACAGCCCCTCTTACAGCCTCTCTGTTAACATTATAGATATTAATAGTTGTTCCTCATGAATTACCTTGTACACCCATTCACCTAAGTCCTGTTTATATTCATCTGAATTCTAAGCCTTTAGCAAAAAGCTTTGGCGGTTCGTTTTTTTGTGCCTAAAAAAGTATACAGTATATAGCAGTGTTATTAATCATAATGCCCTGACTGTGAGAATGTTTAGACTTATTTGTGTTGGTGCTTTAATAAATCTGCTTTTAAAAAAATGTTATATATCAATTTTTTATCAGGTTAGTGTTCTGTAAAGCTTGTCCCCTTAAACCCTCTTCTGGATTAATAGGTGTAGAGTCTTTTTAAAAAGCAAACATACTCAAGGCAAAATAAAGAGAATAAGTAGACCTCTGTTGAAGAACTCTTTGGACATACCAAGAGGTGCAGTAAAATAGTCAGCAAGCAACTTAAAAGATATCAGTGCTGTATAGTTGGCCACTTTTATTTACTTAGTATTACTTAACTAAACAGAAAATGTCTCAGACCTCAAAGCCAAAAGAATAAGGGGCTGTTTTGTATTCATGAATGCATGATGCTTTTTTCACATGACTGCAGACAATGATTGCCTTCTTCAGATTAGATAGTAAAAGTGACCTGTATTATGGAATATCATTTGATGTGTTATGTGGTATGGCTACATATTTATTAAATGAAATATAACTGGGAGGAAATAGCAAGAGAAGGAAATGGCTAAACTGGTTACTAGTTAAACTAGTAACCAGTTTAGCTAGACATATTATCCCCTATCAAAAGGATAGGGGAGGACATTTCTGATCATGGGGGTCTCTGCCGTGGCACCCCAGTCATCTGGTGCACGGAGTGAAGTCCGTGCAGTGCTAGATGACTGGCGAACACAGCCACCACTCCCCCTCCATTCATGTCTATGGGAGGAGGTGTGACCACTGTATACTAATCGTTTAACCCCCTCCCATAGACATGAATGGAGGGGGCATGGCTTGACATCACAATCACTGTAGCCCCAGGCTTCCGAGACCATAATGTCGCAGCGCCGGCCTGGAGATTGCAGGGGTCCCCGCCACCAGACATGTTATCCCCTATCCTTTGAATAGGGGATAACATGTATAGCGGTGGAGTACTCCTTTAACAGCAGCACTCAGTACTAGGATGGAATGGCAAAAGCAAAAATTATAAAATATAAGTTGTAATAAAAATATAATATTTAACCCACCATGTAAATCCGTCTCAAAGCCTTGTCTTGAATGTTGGATACAGTTTTGGGTTTCACACTGTAAAAATATTTTGGAGACTTAGAGAAGGTTCAAAACGGGCATCTACATTATGAAATCCTTTACATCTAGGATCAAGGTGGTATAGTGATCAATATCGAATGAGTTTTTTTCATAAGAAGTAGTCATACTTTGACATGCCCTACAGTTGTTGATCATAGTCACTGCTATCATTAGAATACGTGCAGCTGACAGATAGCGTCATTGTTGCATCTTATTTGCTTACATATAATTGGCCAATGGTTGAGCGTGATGGACATGTGCCATCTCTCATCCAAGCTTGCATATTCTTCATTCATCAACCAGTTATATACCATCATATACTTTTTCCAAATAAACTATGCATGAGATAACCGACAAAAGCAGGACTGAGAGGATCATTTTAACTTACAGGTAGAGTGTTTCTTTTCTTTAGGTCCGGGCTCACTGTTATATCTTTAAGGGTACGATACAAAGTTACTACCAATGGTATTTTTTCAGTTTCTTTAAAAAATGCATTAGTAAGGCTATATTTTTTTTTTTGGCTTATATGAAATACTCAATCCAGACTTTGATGAGTCTTAATATTGGCACCCTACATAAGTTTAAAAAAAAGCATTTAGAATTGAATTTAGAAATTTGATATAAGGGTACATTGAGCGGACCCACAGCGTATTTTATGCTGCAGATCCGCCACTGAAGGACAGCTGCATGATGGCTTTACATGTGCCTGCTCGGAGCAGTAGTATGCCGCTACAAGCAGACACACTGCATGCACACATCCATGAGCTAGGCTGAAAGCTGCGGCGATGTGCAAGTATACTGCACATGCACGCTGCGACTCGTACATGCAATGTGTCTGCTCCTAGTGGAGTATTACCGCTCTGAGCAGGTGCATGTAAAGCCACCATGCAGGGGTACTTCAGCGGCGGATCTGCAGTGGGTCCGCTCATGTGAACGTACCCTTATACTATATTTGTAAATGTGTACTGCTTGCATCCATAAATAAATAACTATATAGCGGTGGACATGCCTTCTTTACACCACATTTTTCTGTTTACGCTAGACGCATACATCTGAAGACCCTTGTGATTGATCTGTGTAATGGATACATAGGTAGGCTTCTATTTTTTTTTTTTTTAAAGTCCCAGTTTTATTAGCTTCCATAACTTTTCTTTTTTTTTTTTTTTTTTTTTCGCTGAATAGGACCTCTGTGCTGTTCTGTCCAGCTAAAATCTTTTAAAACTATAGAAAGATGGGATTTGCTGGTTGGCATCAAATACAATGGGGATCAAAAGTTTGGGCACCCCAGGTAAAAATTTGTATTAATGTGCATAAAGAAGCAAAGGAAAGATGGAAAAATCTCCAAAAGGCATCAAATTACAGATTAGACATTCTTATAATATGTCAACAAAAGTTAGATTTTATTTCCATCATTTACACTTTCAAAATAACATAAAACAAAAAAATGGCATCTGCAAAAGTTTGGGCACCCTGCAGAATTAATATCTTGTACTGCCCCCTTTGGCAAGTATCACAGCTTGTAAACGCTTTTTGTAGCCAGCCAAGAGTCTTTCAATTCTTGTTTGAGGTATCTTTGCCCATTCTTCCTTACACAGTCTTCCAGTTCTTTGAGATTTCTGGACTCTCTGTCACGCACTGCTCTTTTTAGGTCTATCCATAGATTTTCAATTATGTTGAGGTCAGGAGATTGTGAAGGCCATGGCAAAACCTTCAGTTTACACCTCTTAATGTAATCCCCCGTGGATTTCAAGGTGTATTTAGGATCATTATCCATTTGTAGAAGTCATCCTCTCTTTAACTTCAGCTTTTTCACAAATGGCATCAAGTTAGCATCCAAAATTTGCAAATATTTTATTGAATCCATTTTTCCTTCTACTCGTGAGATGTTCCCTGTGCCACTGGCTGCAATACAACCACAAAGCATGATTCATCGACCCCCATGCTTAACAGTTGGACAGAGGTTCTTTTCATTAGATTCTGTTCCCCTTCTTCTCCAAACGTACCTTTGCTTATTCCGGGCAAAAAGTTCAATTTTAACCTCATCGGCACACAGAGCTTGTTTCCAAAATGCATCAGGCTTGTCTATATGTTCATTTGCAAGGTTCAAATGCTGATTTTTGTGGTGAGGACATAGAAGAGGTTTTCTTCTGATGACTCTTCCATGAAGACCATATTTGTACAAGTATCTCTTTATAGTGGAATAGTGTACAACAACTCCAGTGTCTGCCAGATCTTTCTGGAGGGATTGTGCAGTCAAAGGTGGGTTTTGAATAGTTTTTCTCACAATCCTGCGAGCTCTTCTGTCTGATATTTGTCTTGGTCTTCCAGTTCTTTCTTTAACCTCCACTATTCCTGATGATTGCCATTTCTTAATTGCATTCCGAACAGAGGATATTGGCATCTGAAAACGTTTTGCTATCTTCTTATAGCCTTCTCCAGCTTTGTGAGCGTCAACTATTTTCAGTTTCAGATTTCTAGACAACTGCTTAGAAGAACCCTTGGTGCTGATTGTTGGGGCAAGGTCAGATGAGTCTGAGCATTTAAAACCTTGGAGATTGACATCGCCTGGTCTTCCCAGATGATGATTGAGAACAATCCATGACACTGGCTGGTCTCAGCTTTGCAAAGGGGGCAGTGCATGCTATAAATTCTGCCCAAACTTTTTTGTTTTCTGTTATTTTGAAAGTGTAAATGATGGAAATAAAATCTAACTTTTGTTGACATATTATAAGAATGTCTAATCTGTAATTTGATGCATTTTTTGAGATTTTTCCATCTTTCCTTGGCTTGTTTATGCACATTAATACACATTTTTACCTAGGGTGCCCAAACTTTTGATCCCCACTGTAATGGCCAGGCTTGCCATCCAACAGTTTTGAATGGCATTCATTGAACCTCAAGGACCTTAATTGTGTTTTTTTTTTCAAGATTTCCGTATTCTACTGTATTCTTTCTATTATATTGAATGAAACCATGACAGGACCTCCAGTGGAACACTTAAAGGGGTACTCCGGTGAAAAACTTTTTTTTTTTTTTTAAATCAACTGGTGCCAGAAAGTTAAACAAATTTGTAAATTACTTCTATTAAAAAATCTTAATCCTTCCTGTACTTATTAGCTGCTGAATACTACAGTGGAAATTATTTTCCGTTTGAAACAAAGAGCTTTTCTGCTGACATCATGAGCACGGTGCTCTCTGCTGACATCTCTGTCCATTTTAGAAACTGTCCAGAGTAAAAGGAAATCCCCATAGAAAACATATGCTGTTCTGGACAGTTCCTAAAATTAACAGAGATGTCAGCAGAGAGCACTGTGGTCATGATGTCAGCAGACAGCTCTGTGTTTCAAAAATAAAATAATTTCCTCTGTAGTATTCAGTAGCTAATAAGTACTGGAAGAATTAAGATTTTTTAATAGAAGTCATTTACAAATTTGTTTAACTTTATGGCACCAGTTGATAAAAAATATAAAAAAATAAAAAAACCTTTTCCTCCGGAGTACCCCATTAAGCAAGCGCTTCTCCAGATGTTAACAATGAATAACTACAATCTATCCATGTGAGGTAACTTAAGCATTAAAATCCACTTGCACAAAACATGCTGAAATATAGTTTATCCCCTGTGTAAAAGCATTCATAGTAATGTATAACTTAGGCTGCACTGGCCAACCCAACTTTAACCCCTGATCACAAATGTTAGGGACATCAACGTGAAGTCTGGCAGCAGCCTTCTCCATTGTCTCAATGCCAGCCAACTGTTATCTCAAGTGTATTGCCACTGACATTGTAATAATGAATTTTGTCTCTAACTAAAGTTGTAAACCAGTGTACTGTATACAGCAAATCTGACGTGGAGATCACAATTAGCTAAACACTGTGGAAAATACAAAAAAGTAATTGACACAACTTAAATGGGCACTGTCACCAATTTTATTTTTTGATATGTTGTAGTACTTATGTACTACAACATATCTCTAATATACTTTTATTTTATTTTTTTTTTCATTAAAAAGGTTTAATTTACATTTAAAAACCGGCTACTGAAAAAGGACTGACTTTGGAGTGGCAATCAGTCCTTTTTCAGTTAGGCTGCACTCGCTCCCTGCCTGTCAATCAGACAGGCGGGAGCGAGCGCATTAGCTCCCCGGCCACTGGCTGGGAGGCCACTCCTCCCGCACATCGCCGCCGCCGCCTCGTTGCCGCCGCTGTCCCTGCACGCCCGCTGCCGGACTCTGCAGTAACTGCAAGTGTAATGAGGGAACGGGGTATGCGGGGCAGGGGGGGGGGGAGAGGAGGGAACGGGCTAGTGCCGTAGCGGGGGGGGGGGGGGGGGTTAGGGTCAACGGGCTAGCAAAAAAATAAAAAATAGGATGGTGGGAGCTACCCTTTAAAGAATTGAAATATGAAACCATTATGGAAAGAAAAAAAGAGGATAAGCCTTTTCATTGGTAAATATGTGAACATTGTTTACTAAACAGAGGGTAATATTTATATATAAATCATAGAAGTCCCATTTATAGCTAAAGTTCTGTGGAACAGGACATCAGGATGTTTTTCCATTGATTTACTATAAAGGGATACTCAAACAAGAGGAACTATTTCCATGTTACAACTTAAAGGAGTAGTCCAGTGGTGACTCAGTGGTTTACAACTTATCCCCTAAGTTGCAGATCGCGGGGGGGGGGGGGGGGTCCGACCCCTGGGGCCCCCGCGATCTCCTGTACGCCCCGACAGCCCGCGGGAAGGGGGCGTGTCGACCTCCGCATGAAGCGGCGGCCGACACGCCCCCTCAATACAACTCTATGGCAGAGCCGAAGCGCTGCCTTCGGCAATCTCCGGCTCTGCCATTGAGATGTATTGAGGGGGGCGTGTCGGCCGCCGCCTCATGCGGGGGTCGACACCCGCTATCTCGGCGGAGAGCCGGAGCCCGTACAGAGACTAATACAGATAAAGCAAATCCTTACATATAAAAGTAAGAAAGATCTGCTGGGAGCTGTAAATCACTGTCTATGTCAGTGTTTCCCAAGCAGGGAGCCTCCAGCTGTTGCAAAACTACAACTCCCAGCATGCCCGGACAGCCAAAGGCTGTCTGGGCATGCTGGGAGTTGTAGTTTTGCAACAGCTGGGGCCACCCTGCTTGGGAAACACTGGTCTATGTAGAGGACAGGAGCTTCTTCAGGGTCCTATACAGTACAGGCAATTTCCTAAAAAAGTAATGGAGTCGCCCTCACCTGGTGTCCAAAGGAGCAGCTAACCCTGGCACAGGTAAAGTGTACAGAACATGTAATACCTCCCTGTACTGTAGGGGACGCTACCAGACACCAGTCAGTGCATACGTTTCAGTAATACACGGATTTTACCAGTGAATGCCCATTCTGATTGGTCGGTTCTTCCAGCCATTGACACGTTTCACAGATCTGGACTGTCTGTACATTGTATGTTGAGTCTGGTTTCAACTTACGATGGTCCAGAAAAGACCATTGTATGTTGAAACTATTGTATGTTGAGACCATTGTAAGTTGAGGGATCACTATATAATAATCATAGACATTGTTGGAAATGGGAAAGGAACTTTGGGAGAAGAAAAGGGATCAATTGAAATGTACATGATTATTAGATCTGTAAAATGACTACAAAGCCTAGAGCAGATTTGTAGAAACTAGGCAACTAGTCACAAGGTCACTTTATACAGACATTCCATAGTGAGCATACATAGCATAAAAAATTAAAAGCTACATCTTAAATGTAAAGCATGTGATTCTCACATTACAATTTGCTCATTTAAAAGGGTCTCTAAATTCTATGAACATGTATATACATCCATACAATAGTGTTTGTGAACAGAGACTACAGTGAACTCAGGGAGAACATAGAATACCCATTACCATCATACTGTATACATGTAAACAAACATGTCTTAATCCTGTAGTTCTCCAGTAACTTGTCCCCAGAAATAAATATTGAACAGGATCAGGGACATAGCTGGAATCCAAAGGGTCCCAGTGCAAAAAATTGCTCTGCGTCAGGGCAGAGGCCACAGCCAGCTTTCATCTGTAGGGGCTCCCCCCTGCATGATTTTCTGGGGGGGGGGGGTGTTGGCAGAGGAGACAAGCAACTTTCGAAAAAGTCTGGGCTTCTTGGAAATTATGCCATGAAACAAATTCTGTTTTCAGCACGCTAGCACACTCTCCAGGCTCTGCCTGATACCGCCCCCCCCCCCCCCCACTTCCCCAAAAGGAGAAAATGACCCACGCGTAACAACCCTGAGAACCATTGTTGCATTGTTATTCTGTTGCTAGTCTTCCCTGTCTTATTAATTAGCCATTCATTATTGCACTTACCTATTGGGGTTTATTTACTAAGAGCGGAGTGTAGTTTTATTTGTAGGCATTGATTCCCAACAAGTATTTTCCCAAGGTATTTACTAATGTTTTCCTACATTTTGCACTTTTCCCTTTGTTTTACTTTTTTTTTTACAACTGTTTTGATCTGTCCCAGCTCAAATCCACCACATTTTCTCTGGAAACCTTAGTAAAAATGTTGGGATTTTTCAAAACTTTCTCCCATGGCCACGTCCCCCCCTTTCATTATTTGATTTTTTTGTAAAATGGAAAGTTTTTTGGTTTTTGTGGCCGCATGGAACATGTGACACAATTTGGGCGCAAAACCAGAGAAAAAAGAGTCAGGATCACATTAGTAAATAAACCCCATTGTGTTAGAGCTCTGTTATTTCTGCATCAAGCTGTGATACACCTTCCCTTATTTTATTGGCCGTGTATTTAAATATAGTAGTCCCCCACATACGATGGCCCAGACATACGATCATTTCATCATACGATGGCATCTCAGAGGCCATCGTATGTTGAAGGCAGCATCAACATACGATGCTTCTGTGTGTCTGGGCCATCGCAAAAACGGCTATCGGGCAGAGCTGACTGCTTCAGCTGCGCTAAGATAACCGTTTAATGTGCCCCGTTGATTGATACTTACTTGTCCCCGCCGCTCCGGCCCTTCATTTTTCCGCTCCTCTGCTGCCGCTGCACTGCGCCGTTGCTGTCTGTCCCAGTTATCACGTCACCACTCACGCCGTCCCTTCATCGTTGTGAGCGGCGACATTATGACGGCAACGGAGAGCGACAGCGCAGGGCAGCGGCGACATAGTGATGAGGCAGCAGAGGAGCGGCGAACTGACTGGTCAGAGCGGTGGGGAGAAGTGAGTATGATCTATGGTACGAATCACTCAACATACAATGGTTTCAACAAACGATGGTCCGCCTGGAAGCAATTACCATCGTATGTTGAGTGACCACTGTAGTTGGGTTTATCCCTCTTGCCCTTTTTTCTCCAGATGTACGCTAGTGTTCTCCCTCTGCTCCACACCCCCCCCCCCCATCCCCCACCCCCACGCTTTTCCAGTCCAATATCCAATGCCTTGTCAGGAGAATAAGTAAAATAGTTCTAGATTACAGAAAGACAACGGTAACTCAAATCACCTCTCACTACAACCAAAGTATGCAGAATACCATCCCTGAATGCATATAACATTGGACCTTGAAGCAGATTGGACAAAGAAAGACTGGAGGAAAGTTGCTTGGTCTGATGAGTCTCAATACCAGCAGCGAAATACAGATGGCGGAATTTGGCGTAAAACATGAAAGAATAGATCCATTCTGATGGCGGTGGTTTGATAGTGTGGGGGACATTTCCTTGGCACCCATTGGTCCTTGGTACAAATTAAGCATGGCACTAATGTGACAGCCTACCTGAATTTTTTCTGCTGAACGTGTCCATCCCTTTATGACCACAGGGTGCCCATATTCTGATGGCTACTTTTAGCAGGATAAAGCTCACATTATCTCAAACTGGTTTCTTGAACATGACAATGAGTTCACTGCACTCCAGTGGCCTCCACGGTCACAGGTCTCAGCCCAGTAGAGCACCTTTGGGAAGTGGTGGAACAGGAAATTTACATCATGGATGTGCAGTCAACAAATCTGTAGCAACTGTGTTATGTCATCATGTCCATATGGACCATAATCTCTGGTGAATGTTTCCAGCAACTTGTTTTAAATACCGTATTTTTCGCCGTATAAGACGCACTTTTTCTTCCCCAAAACCGGGGGGGAATGTTGGTGCGTCTTATATGGCGAATACACACCTATTGTGGCGGTCCCTTCGGCCATCAACGGCCGGGACCCGCGGCTAATACAGGACATCACCTGCCGCCTCGGTGTCTGCTCCGTGCCGGGATCCCATGCATGGCGGCGCTCTCCTTCGACGTCATCACGTCGTCGCACACGCCGTCCCATCATCCAATAGAAGCGGCGTGCGTAGCGACGTAATGACGGCGACGGAGAGCGTGGATCTCGGGGAAGAAGACGTCCGGAGCGTCAGGGACACCCACGCGGTGACAGCGATGGAGCTAAATCCAGGGCAGCGGTGACGGGTCCGGAGTGGCGGGGACACGTGAGTATTACCTCCTATCCAGTGGTCTTCAACCTGCGGACCTCCAGATGTTGCAAAACTACAACTCCCAGCATGCCCGGACAGCCGATGGCTGTCCGGGCATGCTGGGAGTTGTAGTTTTGCAACGTCTGGAGGTCCGCAGGTTGAAGATCAATGTTGGGTGCAGAATCTTTTTTTTCTAGATTTTGCACCTTGGGCGCGTCTTATATGCCGGTGCGTCCTATAGGGCAAAAAATACGGTACATCACAAAGAATGAAAGCAGTTCTGAAGGCAACAGGGGGTCCAATCCGGTACTAGCAAGGTGTACCTAATAAAGTGGCCAGTGAGTATATCTTGATAACAGATCTAAGCATTTAAAACTTGCTGGTAATTATTTCCTTATAAAACCTCCTAAAGAATCTCTACAGAAGCTGTTTTTGTATAAAATTTACATTTTGAATCTGCAAATGTTTAAGAGCAGTGTTGTGACATATGTCAGATCAGTAGATTCCTCTGTGAACATGACTAGCTCTTTGACATTATGCAGAAGTCATCACTATCGTTAGCTAATGCTTAATCCTAAGTGCAAGTAACCTTTTAACCTTGTTTTTAGGCCACTTGTACAGAAAGAGTTGTGACCTATATTCCATTAGACATATTTAATTCACTGGTATTTTTGCCCATATGCTACTGAGGCTTATAATGCAATTAAAGTAGGAACTGTGATTAAGGCCGTGGTTGTTGATGCTGCTCATATAACTCAATGTGAATTATTCAGTTATTAGGTTTTTCTGTCCGCATGAGATGCAGACATTTTAAGACAAAAAGCATTTCAGTGGTATTAAGTCATTTTACTAGTAAGCTGGACATTACAATTCAAGTCTTCTTCCTGCTGCCTACACCTCCAGCAGTTTTCCTCCTGTTTGACGTTCTTTTATGAAATAGAATATAGAGGTCAGAACTGCAAAAGCTGGCAGTGCCCATGTATGATAAATTGGCTTTTAGCTTGGAGAGCGGGGGAGAGGATGGAGAGTTAGTTCTTTAATTAGAGAGGGATTTTGCAGGGGGCAGAGCAGGGTGTGTTGGTGCAAGGATAACAAGAGAGAGGGAGCATCAAACAGACAGGGGGAGCTGCAGACCGGAGGCTCTCATTTAGAAAATGCTCATTATCTGCAAGACACAGAAAGGAAGACCCATCATGTTTTTCCCTTTCTAATGAAGGATTCTGTAGAATACATCCAATGTCACGTTTCCTTATTTCCTTTGCTTACTATTCAAACTCCTGTTTCTTTTTTTTCTCCCTGAAATGTTGATATCGTTTCAATGTTTATAAAAACAGCAGCTATGTACAATATCTGATTTAATAGGCCATAGAAATATTTGCCTGCTTCCCTCGCCTATGTGCTAAAGGATGGGGAAAAATTTGAGAGCCTATTTTTCTGTCAGCAGAACAAAACAAATGGAACTAGAGTCCATTCTGCACCTCTCCAAAACAATATTGTCTGATGCTATAGCAACTGTAGTTGTTTGATCCTTGGAATTTAGGCCCATACATAGCTCATACTTTTTCCATAAAGGAAACCGGTCATTACTTTCATTGTGCCAGAATTAGAGTCATGGGGGCGGTCCTCGAGGCTTCTCCCCACACCCCCAGCCTTGATTAATAGATAACTTGTGGTTTTACAGCATGAAGAAGAAGACAGGTTTTCTATACAAAAAAAACAAAAAATTAACCCATACCCATTCTCGAACCTGGCAATTTTACCAAAATGAGAATTTAATTTATGAATGAATTCATGTTTGCCTCTCTAGGTGGATTAGGCTTTCTAGGTTAATATGGTCATCATTTGTGTCCTGGATACATTTTCTACGGGACTATCCTTTGTAATAATGTGTGTACTGGAGGTCAATGTTTTTGTTGTGCAGGGCAGATGTATACAATTAAGCTTTCAGAATCTAAAAGCCTCTATACAAATTAGATATGGGTCAGCCAAACCTTACAATTTTGGTTGAATCAGCTGACTATCTGTGCATGGGGACCTCATAGCCCTCAACAGATGATGTTGGGGGAGAGAAGGACACATGTTGGATTCCAACTATCCAACCCTTTTTTTTCTCAGGCAGATAAGCCTCTGCCAGAGGAGTCAGGATCCGGACTAGTAGCAGGAAGCGGTACAGGTGGTGGATCCTCTGTGCCAGAGAGGGATTGGCATGGACCGTACCGGAGGATCGGTTCTAAGCAGTTACTGGTTTTCACCAGAGCCCTCCGCTAAGCGGGATAGACTTGCTGCTGCGGTAACTACCAGGTCGTATCCTCCAATAGCGGCTCAACCTCACTGGCAGCTGAGACAGGCGAAGTACAGAAGGGGCAGGCAGAGGCGAGGTAGCAGAGGTCAGGGCAGGCAGCACGGGTTCTCAGGCGGTAGTCATTAGCAACGAGATTGGCAACAGGCAAGGAAATACACAAGAACGCTTTCTCTAGGGCACTAAGGCAACAAAGATCCGGCAAGGGCAGGAAGGGGCAGGATACATTTATAGGAGTGACCAATTACGGATTGGGCCAGGCACCAATTAATGGTGCACTGGCCCTTTAAATCTTATACTGCAGGGACGCGCGTGCCGGGAGACACGCAAGCGGGGAGCAGAGGAGATGACCGGAGCGGGCACGGGTAAGTGCGCGCGGGGACATCCCGCAGCGCGGACCGCATCCCTGACACGGGCAGAGACTGAGTGTCCCCGGTCAGAGAGTCTGACTGGGGCACCCCGCTGGGACAGACGCTGCAAGCGCTCCGGTACAGGGGCAGGGACCGGAGCGCTCAGCGTTACAAGGCAGCATTATCCCAAAACCCCGACCCTCTCTATTTCCAGTACATAAATGCTCAGCCATCAGCTATTAAAGGTATGAGGCTAACTTAAGACATTGTCACTTTCTGTAATATACTGTATATCCACCTTATGAGTGAAGTCTCAGAATTTAGCTCTTCCATTACAGAGCTAAGAAATTCAAGTTTCGGGTAGGGTAAACCGTTTGCAGTTCTGGTTAGTAATGAATGTTGGACAGGTCTTGGGATGTTACACGCAGGCTGGTTTTAGGTAATTTCATTAGCCATCTGTAGAGTGATTTAATGAGGACCTGTAGCCAAGCCCAATAATATTTTTCTATAATTGAATGGGTTATCCGGATACTAGAATTTTTTTATATGTTTCTGGGGCTGCAATGAGAATAAAAAAAACTCTCTGAACACTCTGGCTGCTACTTTCGAGATGTTGTTTTTTTTATGGTCATTGAGACCCCAGCAGGATATAAAACATTTCTAGTATCTGGATAACTGCTTTAACCCTTTCATGACCCAGCCCATTTTCACCTTCATGACCTGGGCATTTTTTGAAAATCTGACCACTGTCACTTTAAACATTGATAACTCTGGGATGCTTTTACTTATCATTCTGGTTCCGAGATTGTTTTTTCGTGACATATTCTACTTTATGTTATCGGTAAAATTTCACTGATATTTGCATCCTTTCTTGGTAAAAAATCTAAAAATTTCATGAAAATTTTGAAAATTTTGCATTTTTCTAACTTTGAAAGTCTCTGCTTGAAAGGAAAATGGATATTCCAAATAAATTACATATTGATTCACATATACAATATGTCTACTTTGTTTTTGCATTAAAAAATTGACAAGTTTTTACTTTTGGAAGACACCAGAGGGCTTCAAAGTTCCGCAGCAATTTTCCAATTTTTCTCAAGATTTTCAAAATCTTAATTTTTCAGGGCCCAGTTCAGGTTGGAAGTGGATTTTAAGGATCTTCATATTAGAAATACCCCATAAATGACCCCATTATAAAAACTTCACCCCCCAAAGTATTCAAAATGACATTCAGTAAGTGTTTTAACCCTTTAGGTGTTTCACAGGAATAGCAGCAAAGTGAAGGAGAAAATTCTAAATCTTCATTTTTTACACTCGCATTTTCTTGTAGACCCAATTTTTGAATTTTTACAAGGGGTAAAAGGAGAGAAATCACCCTAAAATTGGTAACCCAATTTCTCTTGAGTAAGGAAATACCTCATATGCGTATGTAAAGTGTTCGGCGGGCGCAGTAGAGGGCTCAGAAGGGAAGGAGCGACAATGGGATTTTGGAGAGTGAGTTTTTCTGAAAGGGTTTTTGGGGGGCATGTCCCATTTAGGAAGCCCCTATGGTGCCAGAACAGTGGACCCCCCCACATGTGACCCCATTTTGGAAACTATACCCCTCATGGAATTTAATAAGGGGTGCAGTGAGCATTTACACCCCACTGGCGTTTGACAGATATTTGAAACAGTGGACTGTGCAAATCAAAAATTTTATTTTTCATTTTCACAGACCACTGTTCCAAAAATCTGTCATACACCAGTGGGGTGTAAATGCTCACTGCACCCCTTATTACATTCCGTGAGGGGTGTAGTTTCCAAAATGGGGTCACATGTGGATATTTATTGTTTTGCGTTTGTCAGAACTGCTGTAACAATCAGCCACCCCTGTGCAAATCGCCTCAAATGTACATGGTGCACTCTCCCTTCTGGGCCTTGTTGTGCGCCCCCAGAGCACTTTGCGCCCACATATGGGGTATCTCCGTACTCAGGAGAAATTGCGTTACAAATTTAGAGGGTCTTTTTTCCCTTTTACCTCTTGTGAAAATGAAAGGGCAACACCAGCATGTCAGTGTAAAAAATTAATTTTTTTACACTAACATGCTGGTGTAGACCCCAACTTCACCTTTTCATAAGGGGTTAAAGAAGAAAAAGCCCCCCAAAATTTGTAAGGCAATTTCTCCCGAGTACGGCGATACCCCATATGTGTCCCAAAACTGTTGCCCTGAAATACGACAGGGCTCCAAAGTGAGAGAGCGCCATGCGCATTTCAGGCCTGAATTAGGGATTTGCATAGGGGTGGACATAGGGGTATTCTACGCCAGTGATTCCCAAACAGGGTGCCTCCAGCTGTTGCAAAACTCCCAGCATGCCTGGACAGTCAATGGCTGTCCGGCAATACTGGGAGTTATTATTTTGCAACAGCTGGAGGCTCCGTTTTGGAAACAGTAGCGTACCAGACGTTTTTCATTTTTTGGGGGGAGGGGGGCTGTGTAGGGGTATGTGTATATGTAGTGTTTTTTACTTTTTATTTTAGGTTAGTGTCAGTGTAGTGTAGTGTTTTTAGGGTACAGTCACATGGGCAGAGGTTCACAGCAAGTTTGCCGCTGGAAGTTTGAGTTGCAGCGCAAAATTTGCGCCATCTCAAACTTGCAGCACTCACTGTAAACCTCCGCCCATGTGAGTGTACCCTGTACATTCACATTGGGGGGAGGGGGCAAACATCCAGCTGTTGCAAACTCCGAGCATGCCCTTTGGCTGTCCGTGCATGCTGGGAGTTGTAGTTTTGCAACAGCTGGAGGAACACTGGTTTGGAAACACTAAGTTAAGTAATAAACTTTCAAGTGTTTTGCAACCAAACTTAATGTTTCCAAACCAGTGTGCCTCCAGCTGTTGCAAAACTACAACTCCCAGCATGCATGGTCTGTCAGTGCATGCTGGGAGTTATAGTTTTGCAACAATTGCAACAGCTGGAGGCACTGAGGTAGGAAACGGACAATGTTTCCCAACTAGTGTGCCTCCAGTTGTTGCAAAACTACAACTCCCAGCATGCCCAGACTGCCAAGGCATGCTGGAAGTTGTAGTTCGGCAATATCTGAAGGATCAGATGTTGCCGAACTACAACTTCCAGCATGCTTGGGCAGTCTGGGCATGCTGGGAGTTGTAGTTTTGCAACATCTGGAGGTCCACAGTTTGGAGACCACTGTATAATGGTCTCCAATCTGTGCTCTTCCAGATGTTAGAGAACTACAACTCCCAGCATGCCTGGACAGACTGAGCATGCTGAGATTTGTAGTTTTGCAACATCTGGAAGAGCACAGATTGGAGACCATTATACAGTGGTCTCCAAACTGTGGACCTCCAGATGTTGCAAAACTACAACTCCCAGCATGCCCAGAAAGCCAAAGGCTGTCTGGGCATGCTGGGAGTTGCAGTTTTGAAACTCTCAGAGGCAGCAGTGAGATCGCTTTACGGCGATCTCACTGCTGCCAATGAAGATGCCGCACTGCTGCCGGAAACTCACCTCCGGGACGCAGTGCAGCCGGGACCGCACGGAGGACGCCGGGACCGCACGGAGGACGCCGGGACCGCTCGGGACACCGCTCCGACGGGTAAATGACGCCGGGGGACGGGTCAGGGACCCTTAGCAGAGCGGTGTGTGTCCCGATCCCCGTGATCGGGACTCACACACCGCGCTGCTAAGTATTCTGATAGCGAAACGCTGCTATCAGCTAGTCAGATTTGACCAGCTGATAGCAGCGATCGCTGGGGGGGGTGGGGGACGAAACCCCCCGTGGTCGCATTGTAAGATGGCTGGCTATCAGTGATAGCCACCATCTTTCCGGGCGCTGCGGGATGCCGCGAGTAGCGGCAGTAATGTCCATGACGTACCTGTATGTCATGGGTCGGGAACACCTTGCCACCCATGACGTACAGGTATGTCATAGGTCGGGAAGGGGTTAAAGGGGTACTCTGCTTGAAAACATTTTTTTTTTTATCAACTGGTGCCAGAAAGTTAAACAGATTTGTAAATGACTTCTATTTAAAAATCTTAATCCTTCCAGTACTTATGAGCTTCCGTATGCTCCACATTAAGTTATTTTCTTTTTTAATTTCTTTTCTGTCTGACCACAGTGCTCTCTGCTGACACCTCTGTGCATGTCAGGAACTGTCCAGAGCATGAGCAAATCCCCATAGCAAACCTATCTTGGACAGTTCCTGACATGGACAGAGGTGTCAGCAGAGAGCAATGTGGTCAGACAGAAAGGAAATTGAAAAAGAAAATAACCACACGTGGAGCATACAGCAGCTGATAAGTTCTGGAAGGATTAAGATTTTTAAATAGAAGTAATTTACAAATCTGTTTCCAGCACCCGTTGATTTAAAACAAATGTTTTCCACAGGAGTACCCCCTTAAATAATGTACAGTGCCCTGATTACACATATTTTGTACAGTTTCTTGATATGCCCCTTGTTCCTGAAATATGTGTGTTTAATGTTTGTCTAAGTAATCAGGGAATCGTCAGATGGGTGTGAACTTATTTTTAATAATGGGATGACTATCAGGTGATGCACCCAATTATACAGTAAGGAGTGTTTATTAGGCCCCCTCAATGTAATACATTTATACCCCTGACTGTATAATTCTGCCCATCACCTTATTTTCACCCCCATTATTAATATTAAGTTCACGCCCATCTGACGATTGCCTGAAGATAAACTATAAATTCACATATCTCAGGGACAGGAGGGATTATCAAAACAACTGTAGAAAAGTGTGTGATTGTAACACCCTAAGATATTCAATGATTGTAAAATCTAATTTTATTTGGGTGGGCCACAGGTCTACTGTATGATATATATATATATATATAGTTACTTTCTCTAAGAGGAACTACTTACATATACAATTTTTGTATAAAAAAATTAAATAAAATGTTATTAGCAGTATATTTTGACTATTTTGTGGCTTCTCTACTAAGTTAACAGTTGTTTTTACTGTATTTTTTAGAGCATTAACACGTACATGCTTTTTATAACTCTTCATCAAATATAAATAGATTGTTGCCAGTAGCTTGTTCTTATTGTAATTTTGTACATTAAATGCATTAAACTGTGAGATGTAAGAGAATATAGACAATATAGATATTAGTCAGAATGTCTTTAGACCCTTTCACTTTTTTCACATTTTCAGGATTGAGAAGATTCTCTGGTTTGATGAAACCAAGATTTAGGTTTTTGGCCTCAATGCTAAGCATCATTTCTAGAAAAAAAAGAGTATGTGCCCCTCACCTGCCCAATAGCATCCCTACATTAAAGCATGGTGGTGGTGGCAGCATCATGCTGTGGGGGTGTTTTTAGTGACTGGGACAAGGTGAATGGTCAGGGTCGAGGAAATGCTGAATGAGGTATTTCTTATGAAAACCTGATCCAGAGTGCTCAGACTAGACACTTGAAAAGGGCACCGCGTTTGCCAAAACATCTCATTTATGATTTTGGTGGAATAAACTCCAGCATTGTTTGAGTACCCAGGCCTCCTGATTTTGCTGCGACCACATCTATACTTATGAATTGGTTTCTGGGGTAGCAACCGGTATTGTCACATTCAAGGCAGAGGGTGTCCTGTGCTGGTTTTTATTTGATATACTGTCATATAAATTGAATACCATGTATTAAACATATTTAGCATTATAAAAGAACATATTCCATTTTTTACATTTTCCTGGGCAAAACAAAACAAACAAAAAGTGGCTTTGATAAAAAAAAAAAAAAAAAAAATAATTGAGAAGTAATACCACTGACCAGGCAAAGGTGGATTTCAAGTATCACTATTTGTGTTAATCTATATATATAAAACTCAATGTGTGTGTATGTGTGTGTGTATGTTCCAGCATCACGTCCAAGCGTCTTAAGATATTAACATGAAACTTGGCACACATGTTACTTATATGTCAACAACAAACATAGGATAGGTGATTTAACCCTTACTCACCCCCATTTGCCAGGGGCGGGGTTTATGTTTAAAGTCCCATACAAGTCTATGGGAAATATATGTTACTGCATAACTTCCAAAGGGCTGGAGATATTTCGATAATACTTGGTCACATGTTACTTATATGTCCACTTAAAATATAGTATAGTTAATTTAACCCTTAACTACCCCCATTTGTGAGGGTCAGGGTTTTTGTTTAAAGTCCCATGCAAATCAATGGGAAATGTATGTTCCCACATAACTTCCGTACGGCTGAAGATATTTCAATAACTGGTACACATATTACGGGTTGGGATAGGAGGTCGACATAGGAGGTCGGCATAGGAGGAAGGGATAGGAGGACGGGATAGGAGGTCGACATAGGAGGTCGTGATAGGAGGACGGGATAGGAGGACGGGATAGGAGGACGCGATAGGAGGACTGGGATAGTAGGACCGGGATAGGAGGTTGGGATAGGAGGTCGGGATAGGAGGTCGAGATAGGAGGTCAAGATAGGAGGACAGGATAGGAGGACTGGATAGGAGGTCGGGATAGGAGGTCGAGATAGGAGGTCGAGATAGGAGGTCGGGATAGGAGGTCGAGATAGGAGGTCGGGATAGGAGGTCAGGATAGGAGGTCGGGATAGGAGGTCGAGATAGGAGGACGGGATAGGAGGACGGGATAGGAGGATGGGATAGGAGGAAGGGATAGGAGGTCGGGATAGGTGGTCGGGATAAGAGGTCGGGATAGGAGCTCAGGATAGGAGGTTGAGATAGGAGGACGGGATAGGAGGACGGGATAGGAGGATGGGATAGGAGGACGGGATAAGAGGATGGGATAGGAGGACGGGATAGGAGGTCGGGATAGGAGGTCGGGATAGGAGGTTGAGATAGGAGGACGGGATAGGAGGTCGAGATATGAGGACGGGATAGGAGTTCGTGATAGGAGGACGGGATAGGAGGTCAAGATAGGAGGACGGGATAGGAGGTTGGGATAGGAGGACAGGATAGAAGGACGGGATAGGAGGACGGGATAGGAGGTCAGGATAGGAGGTTGGGATAGGAGGACAGGATAGATGGACTGGATAGGAGGACGGGATAGCAGGACGGAAAAGGAGGACAGGAAAGGAGGTCGAGATATGAGGACGGGAAAGGAGGATGGGATAGGAGGACGGGATAGGAGGACGGAAAAGGAGGACAGGAAAGGAGGTCGAGATATGAGGACGGGAAAGGAGGATGGGATAGGAGGACAGGATAGGAGGACGGGATAGGAGGACGGGAAAGGAGGACGGGAAAGGAGGACGGGATAGGAGGACGGGATAGGAGGACGGGATAGGAGGACGGGATAGATGGACAGGATAGGAGAACGGGATAGGAGGACGGGAAAGGAGGATGGGAAAGGAGGTCGAGATAGGAGGACGGGAAAGGAGGTCGAGATAGGAGGACGGGATAGGAGGACAGGATAGGAGGTCGGGATAGGAGGTCGGGATATGATGACGGGATAGGAGGTCGGGATATGACAACAATATATGAGTACGGGATATGAAGTCAAAAGCTTCCTCCTTTGTTTATTTTCCTCCCCAACAAGGATTAGGAAGGAAAAATCGGGCAACGCCGGGTACTCAGCTAGTTTTTCATAGAGCAGAAGAATCTGATGTTGGACCACAATTGTCAGTGCACCATTATTCTAACACATTAGGTTATTAGGTATTACAAGAGTTACACATTAGGTATAACAAGATGTTGAAGATGTCGCTAAGAAATACTATGGTTAATTTTGCAAAATAACAATAACATAAAATGCATTTACTCTGTGATACATATCATGTTAACAATTGTTCTCCAAAAGCTGTTATTCTTGATTTCTACTTTCTTGGATGCTCAATGAAGAAAGCAAACTTATTGAACATTTTATTCTCTACTGTATTCACAGAGGGGATAAGTAAACTCTCCATTTAATGTTGCCTGTCTAATGCAGAAATAAGAGCAGCACTGACTATAAGCAGAATAAAAAAGACTACTCATTGGGTCCATGGCATGAACCCATGTGTTCTGAGGGTAATAATGTTGTGAGGGTGTGATGAGGGCAGATGGAATTACCCCATCTTGTTTGTGTAAAATAGGAAAAAAAAAAAAATAGTAACTGCCCTAACTGTGATAGAGAAGGAGCAGGTTTTCTACACATGTTGTTAATGTGTGGTAGAATTCAGGAATTTTGGTTCTATGTATATTATGAAATAGGAAAACAATTGGAGACCACAATTGCCCCCTTTCCCTCAGTAGGAATACTGGGGGATAACCTGGAGATAGAATTAAGCAGAGAAAAAAGGAAACAATTAGATAGAATGCTATTCTGTGCTAGATTTATGATTGTTAAAAAATTGATTGATTCGCACCCTCCTAGTAAGAGGGAATGGCTAGAAATGGTAAAAGGAGATTATACAAAGTAATCAATATGGTAATGAAGTAGAAGATTGGAGAATTTTTATTTTATGTTTTTGTTTTTGTGTGTTTAATAAATATACTTATTGTGACTGTATAATACTAATGTATGAATATTTTTTTTTTTTTTTGCTTTAGTTTTGCTTATGTGCTACATATTTATCACACTAACACAAGCAGTTGATATTGCACTATTGCACTAAAGTTGCAATTGAGACCTTTTTGCTACTTTTTAAGTGCTTTTAACTGGCTTTTGTAAGCCAGTTCAGACCTGGCTTTGCCTTGCAACATTTTGAAACTGGGTTAAAATTACTACTTAGGCATTACAGAAGTCTGTAGTGTGTCAGTACATTTATAGGGGTTGTCTCACGAAGCTAAATAAGTCTAAATTGAAGCATTAGATGAAAGGTAACATATTTCAAATGTGTTTAAGAGATATATTCCCAAATGAAAACTGAGAGGTGTCACTTTAAAAAAATATACCGTACATAAAGTAAATCTTTATTAGAAAAGTAATGTATAAAACATGTATTATAAAATAGGAATTCTTATATAAAAAAAACAGAGCAACATCACCGGAAACCTTCACTAAGCATAAAAAAGTGCAAGTGCCAATTTACTATATAAAAGTGCCATGTGCTAGTACATAATAAAGAGGCAGATAAACATGAGTATAAAGCATGCAAGGGTTTGGCATGACGCTACTTCAACATGTGTTTCAGGAGACAGACCTTCGTCTGTGAGACTGCCAGATAAAGGTGCAGGTGCCAAAATGCTTGTTGGAGTGGCATCATCCCGGACCCTGCTCTTACTCTCTATTCTTGAATACATGGTTTTATACATCATTTTAAAGGCAGGCAACCAAAGTAATACATGGAATAGGTGGACTGTACCAAAGCTTCTCTACTTGGGTCTCACCAACCTATCCATGTTAATGCTGGGGCCTCACAGACAAACACATACTACGGTGCAGTGCCAAATAACGCTGTGCTGTACCTACATTACGCTAAACCACTCCAACCAAATACCACCACACAGTATACATAATAGCCCCTAGCATTTAAGAAAAGTAATAAAACCTTCTTTAGATTTATTAGTGATAGGAGGAAGAAAAACTATAGCATTAAAATAATTAGCAATGGAGAAAATACTTATATTGGATGAGGTGGTCGCTAACCATTTGAATAGCTGCTTCTGCTTTGTTTTTTCATACAATGGATTCTATAATTATAAATTGGTTGGACTTAGTATTGCTTTAAGTTCTTAGGTATCACCTAACTGGGCTTCAGCAAAGCCTTTGGTATGTTATTAAGAATAGGGCATAATCACTGGAGTTTAGAGAATTTGCAGTTGGCTGAAGGAGCTGTCAGAGGGTTGTTTTTAATGGTGTGTATTCTGAGCATAGTGATCAAAACAATGAAAACCGGAGTTCAATGTCTCCAAAAGTAAAACAATACAATTACGGAGAAAGAACCCTCTATCTTGGTATTATATTGGCAGTTCTGTGTTTGCAGAGATTTCAGAAGAAAAGGATTTATGAGTAGTGATTTGTGACAGTCTCAAAATGAGTCAACAGTGTAGCCAGGCAGTAGGGAAAACTAATTGAATGCTTGGCTGCATAGCTTGAGGTCTAACCAGTAGAAGATATAACCTTCTGGGAAGATATTGATAAAAAAAAAAAAAAAAAAAAAAAAAAAAGAACTAGTTAGAACAAAAAAGGTATTAGGTCTGAAAGAGAAACTGACAGCTAGTTTAACCGCACCAAACCCAATATACTGAGTTATATAACGAATGAATAGCTGTAAACATGTCTGTTTACATGTCTATAGCTATTGTGCTCCTGTGTGCAATGGAGGCGGGGAGCCAGCTCACTCCGCTCCCCTGCCTGCTCCATATTCACTGCCCGGTCCGGTCCATCATAAATTTGCAGAGAGTAGGCGCTGCTGCCTCGTTACACCCTGAAATAGTTCACATAATATTGTGAATAACCACTCTTTTTTACAGCAATTCACCTGCACTATAACCCAGTTTCTCTTTATGAATAAAAATGATCAAGAAAGACTTAAGGGGTTTATTTAGGATTCTGGTTTCTTCAAAAAACCTCACCTCACCTGTCCTCAGGTTGTGTGGGATATTGCAGCTCAGTCTGATTAAAGTAAATAGGGCCAAGTTGTAATACCACACATAACCTGGGAACAGGTATGGTGCTGTTTGTTTTTGAAGAAGAAGTTTTTTCTATTTTTCTATTCCTGGAAAAACTTATTTCAAGAACTTCATAGAAAACTTGAATTATGTTAAAGGGTTAAGTAGGGTTCAGGAGTAGTGTTGCTCGCGAATATTCGCAATTCGAATTTTATTCGCGAATATCGCATATTCGCGAATATAGCGCTATATATTCGTAATTACAAATATTCTTTTTTTTTTTTTTTTTTTTTTTTTTTTTTTTCACAGTACACATCACAGTGATCATCCCTCTCTGCTTCCAGCTTGTGTGGTGTAAAGAAGGCTCTAATACTACTGTGTGAGGCCGGTGTGCGAATTTTCGCATATGCGAAAATTTGCAGATGCGAATTTTCGCACACGCGAATATTCACATATGCGAAAATACAACGAGAATATTACGAATATTCAAATATTCGCGAATATGACGAATATTCGTCCATATATTCGCGAATATTCGCGAATTCGAATATGGCCTATGCCGCTCAACACTATTCAGGAGGAAATATGAAACTGAAAACAATAACAATGGTGTACAAACTGAGGTTATTTGGGGAAAGATCAGGAACAGCAGGAGAAAATATTTTTTTACTGAAAGAGTAGTAGATGGTTGGAACAAACTTCCAGAAGTGGTTGATCCACAGTAAGTGAATGTAAGCATTCCTTGGATAAGCATATTTTGGCCCTCAGATAAAAATTAAGATGGACTAGATAGACAAGGTGACCTTTTTCTGCAAACAATCATCTATGTACCACAGAAGAGGATTCTTTACTGTAATAGCAATAAAACTATTGGACTCTTTGCAAGATGAAATTGTTTAAAAGAGGCCTGGACTAAAATTAATAGTTTCCAGAGAGATAACCTTAAAGGAGTACTCCAGTGGAAAATATATATATTTTTTTTATCAAATGGTGCCAGAAAGTTAAACAGACTTGTAAATGACTTCTATTAAACAATCTTTACCATTGCAGTACTTTTTGTGCAGCTGTATGCTACAGGGAAATTCTTTTCTTTTTTAATTTCTTTTTTGTCTTGTCCACAGTACTCTCTGCTGACACATGATGCCCATATCAGGAACTGTCCAGAGCAGGAGAAAATCCCTATTGAAAACCTATGCACACCTCTGGACAGTTCTTAACACGGACAGAGGTGTCAGCAGAGAGCACTGTGGACAAGACAAAAAAGAAATGTAAAAAGAAAAGAATTTCCTCTGTAGCATACAGCTGTTAAAAAGTACTGGAAGGGTAAAGATTTTTTAATAGAAGTCATTTACAAATCTGTTTAACTTTCTGGCACCAGTTGATTTAAAAAAATTTTTTTTTCCTTCGGAGTACCCCTTTAAGCCCTTTGTAATTAACTTAACTCGTAGAATAGGAATCTGGAACAGGATGCCCTTTCTGATGTCGGAAATATCAGCAATTATTAATTGCGTTTTTATTTAACGCTGCTCCTATAGGGGTAGGTCCCTCGTCGAATAGGAATCTGGAACAGGATGCCCTTTCTGATGTCGGAAATGTCAGCAATTATTAATTGTAGGGGGGGGGGGTAAGTCAAATTTTTTTAAGTGGCATTTTGCACAAATGTAAACACTTTAAAGAAAAATTTGAGATGAAGGATAAGGATATATTCTATTACATTAAAATTAAACACGCGGTATTTAGCATGACAGATAAAAATCGTTTCATAATTAAAAATAATTGTTTTTTTGAGGGTTTAGTATGTTGGAATATGGGGGAAAAAAAATTGTCACGTCTGTATACATTTTTGAACGCCTGGTTAGGAGAAGATGGATGGAAGAATATAGGGGAAAAAATGGTTTAAAAACATTGAAGAGTTGTCAAACGAAATATGGCACAATATCGGTGTAAATCTAAATAAGGTATCACTGAATATGCAGCACAAAATCACTCAGTTTAGGGTGTTACATAGGGCTTACTAAACTATTCAAATGAAGAAATTCGATATATGTGATTCATCCAAATGTTTAAATGGGCACTGTCATGAAAAATTATTTTTGATATGTTGTAGTACTTAAGTACTACAACATATCTCTAATATAGGCAAAGGAATATGGATACCGCTCTCACCAGCGCCGGACACCTCTCACACCTGTGCTGCGGACTGCCGGCACCGCCTCCGGCAACTCCTTATGCTAGAAAGAACTCCGTCTGGCACCAAGGTATGGGGTAAAAAAGGGCTTGTCTTTATTTATTCCACTGCAGGATACATACAGATAAAGATGTCTGATGCGTTTCGCCCTTTACAGGGCTTCTGTAATCTCTAATATACTTTTATTTAAAAAAAAATGCTTTTAAAACATTTTAAAAGCAATTTGAAATTCGGCCACTAGGGGGCGCCCTCCTAGTGGCCGAATGCAGTGCGGAGTGACGTCACTGCAAAATTCCGACTGATTCCTGCAGGGCATCAGTCGAAATTTTGCGCAGGCGCAGTAACAGCCAGGGCTGCGCATCGGCTTCCCGCACTCGCCGACGGCCCTTCTGCAAGGTGCGGGTGGCGCGGGGGGGGCTACTCCTGCAAGGTACGGGGGGCGCAGGGGGTTGGCTGCTCCTGCAAGGGGCGGGGGGTGCTGCTGCAAGGTGCGGGGGGCGCTGCTGCAAGGTGCGGGGGGATGGGGGGCGCTTCTGCAAGGTGCGGGGGGATGGGGGGCGCTGCTGCAAGGTACAGGGGGGGGGGAATGTGGGGCACTGCTGCAAGGTGCGCGGGGGGGGGGGGTGTTGGGTGTTACTTGCCGTCCCTCCTGCATCGGCTCCTGGCTCACTCCTTCCCCCATGAAACTCCTGTCCTGGGTGCCTCCAGTTGTTTTACCACTACAACTCCCAGCATGCCCTGACAGCCAATAGATGTCAGGGCATGCTGGGAGTTGTAGTGGTGAAACAGCTGGAGGCACCCTGTTAGGAGAACTAAGGGCAGAAGTGCCGGCCCCAGCAGGCATCAGTGACGTGGTGCCTGCTGGGGAAGTCTGCCTGGTAGTGAGCACACTGCCAGGCAGCCTAAATGCAATTTTAAAAATAGTAAAAAATAAAGGCAGATAGAAGGACAATAGGGATAGAAGGACAATAGGCAGGGACAGAAAAAAAAATCATGATGGTGGGAGCTACCCTTTAAAGTGTAGAAGGGAGGATGCAGACTTTAGAAATAATATGTGGGAGTGTCAAGCAATATCTAAATATTGGGAGCAGATACTGTCCATACTTGAAGGTAAAATTGGTAGAAAGATTCCCTGGACCATTGTTTTTGTAATTGTGGGAAATGTAGAGAATATGGGGTTGACTAAGGAACTTTTGTGTAGGACCCTATTTTATGCAAGACTGATTATTAAAGATGAGTGAATTTTTGAAAAATGTGATTTGTCGAATTTTCCCCAAAAAGTAGTTTTGGTCTGAATTTATTTGTGGCGCATCACTATTAAAAACTACTATTTCTGGCCTACAGAGAGCCTCAATAGGGATGTAGAACACTTTATCTTGCTGTAACATGCATAGGGTGTGTGCTGGGTTAGTAAAATAATACTGTTATTCAGTATGACATGCAGATCAGAGGCGTCGCTATTAGAATTACTCTCGCAGAGCGGCACAATGACAGAGCCTGGAGGTGGCATCAGTATAAGGAGACCATATAGTGGCTGAATGACACAGCGTGGAGGTGGCGGAAGCATGAGGAGACCATATAGTGGCTGAATGACACAGCGTGGAGGTGGTGGCAGCATAAGGAGAACATATAGTGTCTCAATGACACAGCCTGGAGTTGGCAGCAGCATATAATGGCTGAATGACACAGCCTGGAGTTTGCGGCAGCATGAGGAGACCATGTAGTGGCTGAATGACACAGCCTGGAGTTGGTGGCAGCATGAGGAGACCATGTAGTGGCTGAGTGACACAGCCTGAAGTTGGCAGCAGCATATAGTGGCTGAATAACACAGCCTTGAATTTGCGGCAGCATGAGGAGAACATATAGTGGCTGAATGACACAACCTGGAGGTGGTGGAAGCATTAGGAGACCATATAGTGGCTGAATGACACAGCGTGGAGGTGGCGGCAACATGAGGAGAACATATAGTGGCTGAATGACACAGCCTGCAGTTGGCGGCAGAATAAGGAGACCACATAGTGGCTAAATGACACAGCCTGGAGTTTGCGGCAGCATGAGAAGAACATATAGTGGCTGAATGACACAGCCTGGAGGTGGTGGAAGCATTAGGAGACCATATAGTTGCTGAATGACACAGCCTGGAGTTGGCGGCAGCATATAGTGGCTGAATGACACAGCCTTAAGTTTGCGCAGCATGAGAAGAACATATAGTGGCTAAATGACACAGCCTGGAGGTGGCAGCAGCATGAGGAGAACATATGGTGGCAGTATGAGACAGCTTGGAGCTGGCATCAGCATGAGGAGGACATATGGTAGCAGTGTGAGACAGCCTGGAGGTGGCAGCAGTATCAGGAATCCTGAAAGTGACCCAGTGACAGAGTGGTGCGGTGGGTGACAATACCAGTACCCGGTGATGAAGGTGGGTGAAAAAAGGAGAACTTGGCATCAGATGTGTGGCATCAGGCGGGTGACAGGATCAGAATAGTAGCTGAGGCAGGGAGGCAGAAGAAAACGGTCTCTTTTGTAAAAGTGTTAGTGTGCACAAGTAAGTATTGAGGATATGCATTACGTAAAACGTAACTTTTAATAATATGCTTAGGATAAAATATATGGACCCCATAGCGGTGATGCCCTGTATTAACCCTTCAGACGCAGCGATCAAAGTTGACCGCCGCATCTGAAATGAAAGTGAAAGTATCCCGACAGCTCAGTCTGGCTGTTCGGGACTGCCACGATGAAATTGCGGCATCCCGAACTGCTTACAGGACACCAGGAGGATCCCTACCTGCCTTCAGGCCGGAGCAGTCGAGTGTTGATAACACTGATCAATGGTATGTTAATACATGCCAGTGATCAGTGTAAAAGATCAGTGGGTACAGTGTTACAGCCCCCTATGGGTGCTATAACACTGCAAAAAAAAAAAAAAATGAAAAAAAAGTGTTAATAAATGTGATTTTAACCCCTTCCCCAATAAAAGTTTGAATAACCCCCCTTTTCCCATAAAAAAAACTGTTAATAAAAATAAACATATGTCCGAACATGCGTAAATGTCCGAACTATAAAAATATATTGTTAATTAAACCGCACGGTCAATGGCGTACACGTAAAAAAGTTCCAAAGTCCTAAATAGCATATTTTTGGTCACTTTTTATACCATTAAAAATGAAGAAAAAGCTATCAAAATGTCTGATCAAAACAAAAATGGTACTGATAAAAACTTCAGATCACGGCGCATAAAAATTAGCCCTCATACTGCCCCGTATGCGGAAAAATAAAAAAGTTATAGGGGCCAGAAGAGGACATTTTTAAACAGAAGCATTTTCCTGCATGTAGTTACGATTTTTTCCAGAAGTACGACAAAATTAAACCTATATAAGTAGGGTATAATTTTAACTGTATGGAACTACAGAATAATGATAACGTGTCATTTTTACTGAAAAATGCACTGCGTAGAAACAGAAGCCCCCAAAAGTTACAAAATGGCGTTTTTTTTTTCAATTTTAATTACAATTTTAGGGTCAAGTCCCCAAGAACTGCCCTAAACTAGAGACTACTTAACTAAATTATTAAAACTTAACTTTTATTACAACCACTTAATTATAAATTGTGCTTTTGGTACCATAGTTTTGGTACCAAGTGAGAGGTCCTCACTTCTTTGAAAAAGCCAGGGTACGCTGGCGAAACGTTAGCAGGAAGGGCTATAATGTTTTTATAAAACGGCATCCTAGTGACACAAAAGTAATACTTGAATAGGGTGGGAATTTCTCTAGTCAGCGGTGGCGACACTGTCTGGTTGAACTAGACTTTCCCACTGTGACACTGATCACAAGGCATATGGGCAATTTTGACCTATTTTGTAGTCACACAGTGGATGACCGGACTTTTTAACATTTTTTCACTATGGTACCAAAAGCACAATTTATAATTAAGTGGTTGTAATAAAAGTTAAGTTTTAATAATTTAGTTAAGTAGTCTCTAGTTTAGGGCAGTCCTTGGGGACTTGTCCCTAAAATTGTAATTTTCATTGTTTTGCCCTGAGACACTTAGGAGTATTTGATTGTTTTTTTTTTTTCAATTTTGTCGCACAATGATTTCTTTTTTCTGTTTCCCCGTGGATTTTTCAGTAAAATGACTGATGTCACTGCAAAGTAGAATTAGTGGTGCAAAAAATAAGCCATAACATGGATTTTTAGGTGGAAAATTTAAAGGGTTATGATTTTTAAAAGGTAAGGAGGAAAAAACAAAAATGCAATAACTGAAAAACGCTGAGTATGTTTTGCATTATCCATATTTGTGAAGTGCTGGTGTGGCACCATGGTCAATCTTCTCTGATGCACCAGGCATTGGTGGGTGGAAATCCTGGCTGATCCATGCCTGATTCATCTTCACAAAGGTCAGTAGCTCCACATTTTTCGTGGACAGACGAGTTCTACTTGGGGTTACTATGGCCCCCGCTGCACTAAACACCCACTCTGATGGCACACTACTGGTAAGGCAGGACAGCTTTTCCAGGGCAAACTCTGATAGTTGTGGCCACAAATCAAGTTTGGCTGCCCAAAAGTCCAGAGGATTTTCAAGGTGTGTTGGCATGGTCATGTCAAGGTATGCCACCACCTGCTGGTTCAGGTCCTGTTCCAGGTCTACCTGCTGCTGATGAGTTGCTTCACTAAGTGGGTGAAGAAAGCTACTCCTCAGTGACTGTAGACTCTGCTGCTGATGGAGCTGGTACTGCTCCTGCCACCCCCACCCCTCCCCAGCAGCCATTGCAGTGGAAGGTGAGCGCAGAGGACCCCCCGAATCAGACCTGCAAGAGGATGGATGATGGCGCCGATAGGATGTCTCTGTATTAGGTCAGTTTGTCCTCCCTCTCAGTGCGTGTAAAAAAGGCCCCCATTTTGTGCTGGTAGCGAGGGTCCAATAAGGTGGAGAGCCAGAAGTCATCCCGCTGCTGAATGGTGACAATTCGGCAGTCACTACGCAAGCAAGTGAGCATGCATCATGCCATTTGTGCCATCGTACCTCCATCGCCACTGCATACTGCCACGGTGTGTCTAGGTCCTCTGTCCCACCTTCCTTCTAACCCTCTAGCTCCTCTGGCTGCTCCTGCACCTCCTCTCCTGTCAAATGACTAGAAAATCCACCCATCTCACAAAACCTAAACTGTGCTCCACTGTGCCCCTCCTTCTCCTCCAGTTCAGCCCCCGCTGGGCTCATGTGGGCGTGAGATGTAGGCACCATGTCTCCAGTGCCCTGACCAGCCATTGTTTCCAACACGTGTTGTAGTAGATGAAGCAGTGGAATGATGTTGTTCATCCCGTAATCCTAGCGACTGACTAATAATGTGGATTCCTCAAAGGACGTGAGCAAACGGCAGGTGTCACGTATGAACTGCCACTGGTTGACATTGAAATTACACAGGGCAGTCCCCCTATCTGTTTGGATCATTAAGAAATCTGTGTTGGCTTTTCTCTGTTCGTATAGTCAGTCCAACATATGGAGGGTAGAATTCCAACGTGTGGAAACATTGCAAATCAGAATATATTAGGGGATGCCATTCTGACGCTGCAGCTCAAGGAGGTTGTGCTTTGCGGTGTACGAGTGGCTGAAGAGCATGCAAAGTTTCCTTCCCATTGTTAGGATGTCTTGCAGATGGGGGGAACACTTCAGGAACCTCTTGACAACCAGATTGAACACGTGTGCCATGCAGAGCGCATGTATCAGGCTTCCTTGTTGCAGCGCAGACAAGATGTTCTTCCTGTTGTCGGTCACCATAGCTCCCATTTCCAGTTTTCGTGGAGTAAGCCATGATTTGATTTCTTGATGAATGACTTTTAGCAGTTCCTCCCCTGTGTAACTCCGTTCTCCAAGGCAGATAGCGTGACACCACCGTGCCCTGCACACATGATATGCTGGAGGGGCACTGAGACTTGCCCATGCAGTGGAGGCTGAGGAGGCGGAGTCACACACTGGCACAGGACCAACGGCCTGAGAGCATGGAGGCGGAAGCGGCGTGACCTTTCCAAGTTGCTGTTGTGGCTGTGCAGGGCCATAAAGGACATGTATTGTCCCTGACCGTAGTTACAGCTCCACGCGTCAGCACTGCCATGCACTTTGGTACACACTGACAGGCTGAAGGACTGGCCCACCTTCTGTTCCACAAAATTGTGCAGGGCTGGTACTGCCTTCTTTGCAAACAAATGATGGCTTGGGACTCTCCACCTCGGCTTGGCACAAGCCATCAGTTCTCTGAAAGATGCAGAGTCCACCACTTGAAAAGGGAGGAACTGCAGCATCAGCAACTTGGACAGGAGCACATTAATGAGTGGGCGCATAATGTTGTCTCTTGGACATGGCTTCGCCGATAGATTGCTGGCAGAATGACTGACTCGAAGTAGGAGGAGCAGGAGCTTCTGGAGCGACAGAAGATGGATATGATACACAGCTCCCTTCAGCTGAGGTGGTGGAGCCTTGGCTGGCTGAAATAGGGAGCGGCGTGCCACTGGACCACCACATCAGAGCCACGGTTCTCCCAGGCCGCTTTATGGTGACGCTGCATATGTTGACACAGGGCCATGGTGCCAATATTGGGACCCTGGCCACGCTTCACCTTCTGCCGACACATCTATGTGACCAGGTTAATATACTCTGGATGCTTGATGAATAACTGCCACACCGCCGAGTAGCTGATTTTCCCACCAACAGTCCGCACTGATTGACTGCTTTTGTTGCCGACTCCAGGAGCCCCTGTTCCACTACCTCCCGGGAAGGTAGACTCCAGACTTTCCACTTCTGCCACCATACTTACTGCCAACCATGCTACCACCTTGCTGGCTCAGCTGTTGCCTCACGGGCAACCTGCAACCCTCTTCTCCTGATGATGATGAAGCCCCTTCTGCACCCGGCTCCCAAGTGTGATGGGCTTCATCATCATCGAGTTGTGTCTGCACGTCACTGATGTCCTCCTCAGGTTCCTCAACAGTGTCTGCTTCAGGAGCCTGAACGCTCACAACACCACCTCCCACGCCACTCTCCTCATCACTACTTGCCGGCCTAGCGGAGGAAGCGGCAAATGTCTCCTCCACTTCTTGGCTGGACAGTAGCTGCTGACTGTTCACGAATATGCGATATTCGCGAATAAAATTCGCATTGCGAATATTCGCGAGCAACACGAGAGGGGAGTACAATACGCTCCACTATGCTTAAAACAGTATTTGTCTACAACACCAGCAGGTGTGTACTTTTGGCTGGCCTTTCACAGTATCTAGGACTTTAAGCCTTTAGCAGGAACAAAATAGTACACCACTTAGGTGTATGTGTGTGGTATGCAATTATGAGGGGAGGACAATGCGCTCCACTATACTTAAAACAGTATTTGTCTACAATACGAGCAGGTGTGTACTTTTGCCTGGCCTTTCACAGTATTTTGGCCCTTAAGCCTTTAACAGGAACAAAATAGTATACCACTTAGATGTACGTATGTGGTATGCCCTTATGAGGGGAGGACAATGCACTCCACTACCCTTAAAACAGTATTTGTCTACAACACCAGCGGGTGTATACTTTTGCCTGGCCGTTCACAGTACATATGCTCTTAAGACTGCCGATTATATAGGGCTGTGACATCACAGGGGTGGCTGGCTGCTGATAGGCTGCATGCTGCATGTGATTCAGGGTCATCCCACCTACCATTGTTCCCACCTTCCCAGGATTCCTTGCTCCATGTCCTCACATGTGGATCCGCCATTTTAGATGCCCTGGAGCCTGGAAAACACTAAATGGAGTTTAATTAAAGGGGTATTCCAGGAAAATACTTTTTTTTATATATCAACTGGCTCCAGAAAGTTAAACAGATTTGTAAATTACTTCTATTAAAAAATATTAATCCTTTCAGCACTTATGAGCTTCTGAAGTTAAGGTTGTTCTTTTCTGTCTAAATCCTCTCTGATGACACCTGTCTCGGGAAACGCCCAGTTTAGAAGCAAATCCCCATAGCAAACCTCTTCTAAACTGGGCGTTTCCCGAGACAGGTGTCATCAGAGAGGATTTAGACAGAAAAGAACAACCTTAACTTCAGAAGCTCATAAGTATTGAAAGAATTAAGATTTTTTAATAGAAGTAATTTACAAATCTGTTTAACTTTCTGGAGCCAGTTGATATATATAAAAAAAGTTTTTTCCTGGAATACCCCTTTAAGCTATTCGCACAATCGAATCGCGGTGATATTCGCATTCGTTGCAAATCAAATTTTTCCTGAAATTCGTAACAAATTCGGATTTGTAAGATTTGATTCACTCATCCCTACTGATTATCTTGCGTAATTGGGTGAAGATAGAGGGGCCTTCCATAGGGAAGTGGCACAAAGAAATTCAGAAAATTAAAAGCAAAGAGCAATTATGGGCAAAAGGGAAGAAAGGAAAGTTCAGATGTATGGTTTTTTTTTTTTTAGTTTTATTTCTCTCCTCTCCTGGGTCTGTGGCAGGTGGGGGGGGGGGGGGGTTATGGTTATAAAATATAAAATTTTTAATAAAAATGTTTTGCTTAACACAATAATGTAATGAAGAAGTGACTTTTGGATGTATAATAATGTTATGCACATTGGCATTGTTGTAATTTTATGAATTTTCTAATAAATAAATTATATTTTAAAAAAAGAAATAATATGACACATTGTGGATACTAGATTATGGCAGATAGATTGTTGATCCAGAGTTGGCAAAACATTTTCCCCGAAGAGGAAAATTGGCTCACAGGAATAAAGAGCATCCAGGCCATCAATAACCAGGCTTATATCAGCTCTTTTCCTGATATAAAATGAAGCTATTGTGATGATCTGTGCTCATAGCATGAAGCTGTAAAGATCTGCATTTTTGCTTGCATTGACTAATTTAAATGGTTTATATGGAATATATGTTCATCTCTTTCTAACTATATATCTCACTTTCGTTTAAGGTCTTGGACATTCCCATCTACAACTGCCTCACTTGAGCCCAGGAAATCCTGCTCTATCCCCATCAGATGGAGAAGGCTTGTCTCCCACCGAGCTGCGTTACAGGAATGCAGGACACAGACGTCTGTCCATGGATGTGAGTTCAGAGGTCTAACATTGAATCAGTTGTAAATGACAATTGTACAATTAAAACATTATAATGAATATAAAATATTTCTGCTATTGTATTATTATTAGCAATTTTATTGGGTTACCTTCAGGGTTGGGTACCAATGAAATACAGAGGGTTGAGATATTTAACAAAATAAACTATAAAGTACAATAAAGGTGAGCTCAGTAAGTGATATGTAAGATGAATAACTACACAGCTGATTTCCTTTCACCACATTTACTGCTTTCAGCTTGGGTTGTTCAGCTTCATATACATTGGACAACTTTTGGTAGGTACTGACCACTGCAAATTGGAAAAACCACTATGATCTGCCATTTTGGGGATTCAGACATCACAATTTGGCTCTTATGCTTTGTCAAAAGTTGTTCATCGCACTGGGTCTCACTGCTGAGACCCACTGCAATCATGATATATAAGCTGTAAAGCAGGTGGAACGGCGTTCCGCTCCCTGGTCAGCGGAGAGATTTCTCTGCATAGATTTGTATGTTTTTCAGCCAGCCAGGGAACAATGCTGCCCGTTTTACTGCTAATTACTCAACATCATAGCAGGTCTCAGAACTGAGACCCTATGCAATATGTGTATATCCCAAAAATGGTAAAACCTTCCAATAATGGTAAACAGTACTCAAATAATAATGATACACCATGCCCACATAACTATAATTCACTGTGCTTTAAAAATCAGTTTTATCTGTTTATATAACATCCCTCTTTTTCAGTAAACACACATTAAATTTTTTCAGCTATTATGAATAATCACTGTAAATCCTGTAATACATGTGGATCCTCTAGCAACCTCACTTTTTGGATAGAGTAGGGAGCATTGAATAAACTCTTGGCATGTTGTCCAGTCATGTCAAAAATGTAATGGGTACTTCACTGCCCCAGCATTCAGAACATTTTGTTCCGAACGCTGGGTGCGGGCTGCGGGGGTCGTGATGTCACGACCACGCCCCCTCAAAGCAAGTATATGGGAGGGGGCGAGGCTGTTACCACGTGTGACATCACAAGGGGGCGTGGCCGTGATGTCACAACCACCACAGCCCCACCCAGCGTTCGTAACAAAATGTTCCAAATGCTGGGGCAGTGGAGTACCCCTTCAAATCACATCAGGTCTGATTCCTAAGCCCTGCTGCAATTGTGATTTAAAGCCAGGTGCAGTGTGCGGCAGCACGTGTCTCACTCCGACTGTCACTTAAATCTAATCCTTGTGTATGACGTGAAACCGTCTGATAAACTTTCTTTGTGAACAGTGTAAAACGTAGGGTTCTGCTCCCTTTAGTTGGCTCTTTATAATGTTTTGAAGATTCACTGTACTGAACTCTTTCACATATATGTGATCTGTTTTTGTTTGTGGCTGGATTAGTTATATGTTATAGGCATCAGCACTTATTTTTATTGTTTGATCCAAGTAGCTGTATTTACAATATCATTATGTTGTGGAGCAGCCTGTGTTCATTGATCGGATTGGGGTTGCCACCGGGTAGTGGTTATTGTTAAGTATTATTTTATACCTCCATCCTTTTTTATGTTTTTTAGAGTTTTAAAATTTGTACAGTTGCTTACATGCAATCCGTAAGTGTATAATACATTTACATTTTTTCACAATGGTCAATAGGATGTGTCCCATATAAAAAAATACAGGCAGCTATTGATAGACTCCTTTATACTTGTGACTGCTACTGAGGTTAACTGAGGGCAGTTTGCTAGTTTTTGATGCCTTATTTACATCTTAATACAACAGAAACTATAATAACTAAAATACGTTCTGAAAACTAAAGAGGCTTTGTTCACATTTGTATCAGATTTTTCATTAAGGCTAAGTTTCCACTTGGTTTTTTTTCTGGCAGTTTTTGGAAAACTTCCACTGCAGTTTTTGAGCCAAAGTCAGAAGTGAATCCATAAGGGAGGAGAACTGTAAGTCCTTCCTTTATACAGTATGTCCTATTCCTTTTGAATACACTTCTGGCTTTGGCTCAAAAACTGCAGTGGCGGTTTTCCAAAAACTGGCAGAAAAATAAAGTGGAAACTTAGCCTAAGGCTAGATTCAGACTACGGAATTTCCAATGCAATTCCGCTTGGAAATTGCAGGCGGAAATTCCGCTTGCTAAAATGTATAGTGTAGTGAATGGGTTTCCGTTCACAAATTCACACTTCAGAATTTGTGAAGCGGAATTTGTGAACGGAAAATCCGCTTGGAAATTTCTGCCTGAAGAATGGCGTTGCTCTTTCTTCAGGCGGAAATACTCGCGGAACACATTGCAGTCTATTGGAGACTGCAGTGTCCGCATGCTCCTAGGTCCTAGGTCCTGGCCGCACTCGGAATCTCCGGGCGGAAATTTTCTGCCCGTAGATTCCGTAGTTTGAACCTAGCCTAAGAGTCTTTTTGAAGGGATGCTGCACCAATTTTCCATCAACAGGACAGACACCTTGACGGAACCAGAGGAAACCTATTATAAAAAAGGAAAAAAGGTGGAAGTGGCACTGTTTAATAAAACAGAATGAAACAGCAAAGTGTGAACAGGAGTCAAGCTATACAGGGGAGCTTCACTAGATGCAATGCAAGCGGTGCAGATAGATTCAGGAAAGTAATCCAATATGATCCAACATAGAGAAGTGAAGAAAAATCGCACTCACCCACAATTAATGCGAGAGAAAAAATTAGATTTTAATGCAAGGTGTTCATCTAGACAGACATAGGCAATGGACGTGGAGGAGTGAAAGACAAGCGACTGGTTTCGCGCTAGGAAGCGCTTCCTCTGGCTTGAGAAGCATCTCAAGCCAGAGGAAGCTCTTCCTAGCGCGAAACCGGTCGCGCTAGGTTTTAGGTGCCGAGATGAGCCGACCGGACCAAACGTTTCACTGCGGTCGGTTCATTGAAATGAATTACATACGGGAGCGCATAGAAAGGCATACAGGAGCACAGGTTTTTAGCTCTCCCCTGCCGTATGTGCTCCCGTATGGGGGAAAACGTAATGGGAACCCAGCCTAAGTCAGTCCATTTGGCACAGCTGGTGTTGGTTAAATAATAGATCTAGCAGAGTGTTGTGGCTTCTACTATAAACTGAAGCAACAATGCAGATGTCAACAGAGCCAAAGTAGTATTAAAATATTAATATGACCATAAAATTACCCGAGGATGTGAGGTAATGGTGGGTATAGCTTGGTTCCTAATCTTTAACCAGGTTCCCATCTGCCTACCAAAAACTGCCACATAGCCCCTGTATCTATAAAGGTAGCAGAGGTAGCAGTCACACCAGGGCCCTGGTGCCTAATGGGGCCCCAAAGCACATCTGCCCCATAAGAGACCAGTATTATAATTGGCATATGGGGCCCTTTTGCAGATTTTGCGTCGGGGCTCAGAAGCTACAAGCTACGCCTCTGGCCACACACATACTGTACAAACACTTTAGATTTCATTAAGATAACTCAGTCTAACATAACTTTACAGAAGCTTTGTATTTCTTCTGGCAGTGGACCATTATTGCACAAGCCACTTTTGAGAGGGCACACTCTGCACAGATATGCCTTGAGTACCAGGAATTACAATGATCTTGTAGTTTCCATCTCCCTGGCTCTTTTCTTGCGTGCTGTTCTCTTGAGCTGCTTTTAAATAGGCACAGTTCATAGCACTGCAGGACCACAGGGGATTTATTTAAAGAATAGGATGACATGAAATACCATTGATTTTAATAGGTGTCATCTCATGCTTTATTCTTGCAGTGAAGCAGAAGACACTTGCACATGGATAATTTTCCAGACAAAATTTTCCAGGATTTAAAATATCCTTTTTTATTGTATTTAATGCAGTTTCTTTTCTGTGATATGGAGTCAGTATGCTGGTCACAGATTAATTATTTTAATCTACAATATATCAGTTATTAGCTTCATAGCTCAATGTTTGGCTCCCTTATAGGGGTACTTTTTGCTCCGAATGCTGGGTGCAGGTGGTGGGGTCGGGACGTAACAGCCACGCCCCCTCCCATAGACTTGCATAAAGAGGGTGTGGTGTGGGGTCACGAGGGGCGTGGCTGTGAACACCGCGATCAGACATCTTATCCCCTATCCTTTGGATAGAGGATAAGATGTCTAGAGGCCGAGTACCCCTTTAAGAAGCCTTAGAACATGACTGGGGATTTGAAAAGCATAGCAGAAATATAGAAAAAGGTGAAACCTGAGAGCTACTTTGCATATCGTTTTGTCCAGAATTCCCAATACAGTATGAATGAACTATAAGTCTCCTCACACCATTTTGGCATGCTCTTAAAGGGGTCCTCCGGTGCTTGGACATCTTATCCCCTATCCAAAGGATAGGGGATAAGATGCCTGATTGCGGAAGTCCCGCCGCTGGGGACCCCCGTGATCTTGCACGCGGCACCCCGTTTATAATCAGTCCCCGGAGTGTGTTCGCTCCGGGTCTGATTACTGGCGACCACAGGGCCGACGGCGTGTGATGTCACGCTCCGTCCCTCAATGCAAGCCTATGGGAGGGGGCGTGAAGCAGTGGATAAGCATAGCACTTCTGGGACTTGTAGTGGTAGGCGTGGTGGTGACCATCATGGTGGATATGCTGAGGGGTATCATAATCGGACATCAGAACTTCATACTGAGAGGGGTGGTAGGGACGATGAGGAGTTTGAAGATTATAATGTCATAAATGAAGAGTAGAGCGGAAGTAGGGCCAGAACATCTATTAAAAGTACCAGACGTAAGTCACTTTTTTAGGTTTTCTTGCCGCCGAGTTGTCGTCCACTAAAGTTCTGTTTTGGCCTTCAGTTGCGCTCTGAAGGCTGGTTCCCCGCTGGCAGCCTTGCTTTGGTTCCCAGAGGAAGGGGCCTTAGCCCACCCCTTTGTTTGCATATTTATTTTCCCCCTGAGTGCAGCGCTCTGTTTGTAGAGTGCACGTGCTGAATTTTTTACCCTGCTCCTACATCCTGATGACGTGAGAGCTGTGCGTCAGGAGAGCGCTCTGTGCAGTGTAACTGCGCATGAGCCGGTCCCTCACTACACCCGGAAGTACCTCGACTTCCGGGATTCACATGCGGGCGTGTCCCGCGATGCGAATCCCAGCCCCGCCGGCAGCAGGGACATGACAAGAGAGCGCTCACGGCCAGCGTGTCAAGCCGGAGCACAGATGTTACACTACTACAACTACCACCATTCCACCATCCTTGCTGCTGCTAACAGCAAGGCCTACACAAACACAACCAAGAATCCCCAAAAAAGCATAATTTTTTCAGCTTTCAAATAAAAGCTATTTCTTCACAATTTTGGGACACCAATTCTGTTCCAACTTCCATAAAGGGAGAATTATTGGACAACCCTTGACTCCAAAAAAAAAAAGGATATTTTTTTCAAGGTTTACATAGAAAACTTATTTCTGCTTTACCACTTTGGGACACTAATTCTGTTGCACCTCCCAAAAGGGAGAATTTTTGAAACACTTGGTAAAAACCATTGTGTCTTCTTTACTTGCCAGCCACAAAACCTGTTGCAACTCCCAAAAGTTGCAACAGGTTTTTAGATAATGTTTTCAAGAGCTACTTCTTCACTATCTACTAGTTCTTCACCATTTTGAGACCAATCCAGTTGCAACTCCCAAAAAGGAGAATTTTTGGAAAGCTTGGAAGAAGCCATTGCGTCTTCCAAAACCTCTGTGTTCATTTTAACACAGGCAGGCATCTGCCAACAAAAAGGGATATTTAATGCAGCTTTATTTTAGTGTTAGAAATCATACAAAATCAGCTGTTACCAAGGATTACCGCATGTTGCTGCCCATAACCTTGACATTAACTTAGCCTTAAAGCAACTTTAAAACTACTTGAATGCATTCCTAGGTGGCCCTAGCTGTGCTATACGGGGCTTTAGAGCTATGACATATGACATTACTAAGGTTTTTTTTTTTCAGTAAACAGAGCAACTTTAATAATAAAGTGGCAATATAGATACATTTCCTGTCAATTATCATAGCGGATAATACTATTGTTGTCATAGCAACCCCTGGAAGGAATAAGTGAGTTTTTTATTATAACGTGTCAGTAACGGAATCAAAGAAACTTGCCAAGGAAAAAACATATCACCATTGTAGTTTTTTTTGCAAAATGAAGCAATCATATTTTTATTCTATGCTTGCTTAAAAAATACACCTACTATAAGAGCAGATGGTAGAACAATAAAGCCATTTACCCTAACTTTAGCATCTTTACTGAGGAGAAACTTATATTTTATGCCCCACTATGGAATATTTTGCCGGAAAAATTCCGGGCAGACATTCCGTTTGCAGCATGTTCCGCTGTAATTATTCAGTTCTAGAAGTGCTCGGACATGCGCCATCTCAATTGAGGGCAATGCATTTGCAAGCGAATGCCGCTGAAAGAATGAACTTATACATTCTATAGTCCAAAATTTGTATGTCAGCAGTGTGCATGGTGCAGCAGAATCGCATTAAAGACAATGGTAGGCTGCAGTGGAATCTCTGACCAGAGAAATTCTATAATGTGCAAGGGGCCTTAAAGGGTATACAGTGTGTGGAATTGACTGGTATTGTCTTATGCCATATTCACACACTCACTATGGGTGGTGTTACAAAAGCAGACTCTTTCCCAATGCAAGTGCCAATCAGGTAAAGCGGTGCCTGTTTAAGAAGTCTGATACATCTTTACACCTAAACTTCCATAATTTTTGGCTGCACATCCCCCTATTACACAGGCAGATGGGTGGCCAACGAGCAATGTTTTTTTTAACCAGCTGTGATCAGCCAACGAATACGTTTTTTTTCATTCATCAGCTCATTACTGGTCCTATTACACAGGGCAATATCGGCCTTTTCAACTGACCACTAGGCTAGCTTCACATCTATGTTAAAAACTATGTTTGAAGTTCCTAACGCAGATTCCCTAATTTTTGCTGGAAAATATAGTAAGCATGAGCCAAGAGCTACATCTTTTAAAAATCGAGTAGCAATTTGGTGATGAACAATGCTTATTCCAGCATGATGGAACACCAGGTCACAGGCAAAATTGGTGATGACGAATTGCACTAGTTTTGAAAAAGAAGGGTTAACCCCTTATCGACCTGCGCCATATATATATGGCGCGGCCATGCAGCAGGTTTATGAAGCGAGCTCAGTAGCTGAGCTCGATTTCTATCCGTTCAGTCCCGGTTGCTATCAGCAGCCAGGACGCATGGCTAATGTCGGACACCGGCAATCGGGCCGATGCCTGGCATTAACCCTTCAGACGCCACGATGAAAGTTGATTGCGGATTCTAAAATGCCAAAAATACACTCCTGGCAGCTCTACGGAAATCCCAAAATCCCGATCAGCTGAGAGGATGGTGGGAGGGCCCTTACCTGCCTCCTCGCCCTTCCGAACGGTTCTTCAAGGCTCCAGTCAGCCTCAGCAGACTGTAGCAATGGCGTACCAATAACACTGATCAATGTTATAATTAAACAGTGTATGCAATCTATTGATTGCATGTAATAATCTCCTATGGGGACTAAAAAATGGTGTAAAAAAAAGTAAAAATAAATCAAATAAAAAAAAGTTAATAAATGTGATTTAACCCCTTCCATAATAAAAGTTTGAATCACCTCCCTTTCCCATAAAAAAATAAATAAATGTAAACAAAAATAAACATAAACATGTGGTACCGCCGCGTGTATAAATGTCCGAACTACAAAAAATTTAACCGCATGGTCATTGGCGCATATGTAAAAACAGAATTGCATATTTTTGATCACTTTGTATACCCTTAACATTTTTATAAAAAGCAATCAAAAAGTTCCATCAAAATAAAAATGGTAGCATTAAAAACTACAGATCACGGCACAAAAAATTTGCATAGTGGTCAGAAGAAGACATTTTTAAACATGTTAACTTTTGTACAAAAAAGTTATTCTCTTTTAAAAGAAGTAAAACAAAATAAAACCTATATAACTTGGGTATTGTTGTAGCCATATGGACCCACAGAATATAGAAAAGGTTTCATTTTTACCGAAAATTGCTCTGCGTAGAATTGGAAGCTTCCAAAAGTTACAAAAAGGAGGTTTTTTTTTTTTCAATTTTGCCCCACACATAATTTTCATCGCCATAAAATGATTGATGTCATTTCAAAGTACAATTGGTGGCGCAAAAAAGAAAGCCCTCATATGGGTCTGTAGGTGGAAAATTGAAATCGTTATGATTTTTAGAAGATGAGGTGGACATTTTTTTTTTTAAACTGTGTCCTTAAGGGGTTAAAAATGTATGAAATGCTTATAATTGTAGTTCATCTGACTAAAAGATCTAAAAACACGAAAGGAGCTCATTTTGTGAAAAACTTGTCAGTCTCAAAACTGTTTGCAACGACTGTATTCTATTATCATGGCCTTTCATTTGCTTTGTCCATGCCTTCTTTAAGTGACATAACTTACCTGTATTTCCCCAACAGCATGTGGGTAAACCATTCTCTCTACCCGTGGGCCTCCCACTACCGCCAGAGCTCCTTGACAAATTACAAATAAATAGTCCAGAAGACTTTCCAAAGCAAGAAAGCCGAATATCAAGAAGAGCGTCCTTGGTTAGTGAAAACATAGTTGATAAACTATATATTTTATAACTTTATATTTCTTTTCAGTAATTGATACAGTGATCCCTCAACATACGATGGTAATTCGTTCCAAATAAACCATCATTAGTTGAAACCATTGTATGTGGAGGGATCCGTGCAATAATAATATAGAAAGATATACTCACGTGTTCCCGCCGCTCCGGACCATCACCGCTGCTCGGGATCGTCGCTCTCCATTGCCGTCATCACATCGCTGCTCACACCACTCCTATTGGATAACGGGACTGCGTGCGCGGCGACATGATGACGATGAAGGAGAGCGACAGCCATGCAGGGGATCCTGAAGAGGATGGTCCGAAGCATCGGGGACAGGTGAATGACACTCACCACAGCACACGGGGCACCGTAAACGGCTATCCGGCTGCAGCTGAAGCAGTCTGTGCTGCCGGATAGCTGTTTATGCGATGGCCCTGACATACAAAAGCATTGTATGTTGATGCTGCCTTCAACATGCGATGGCCTCTGAGAGGCCATCGTATGTTTAAATTATCGTATGTCGGGGCCATCGTATGTCGGCAGGTCACTGTATTAATGTATGGTATACAATATGATATTTCTGTCCTTACTTCATGCTTTTCTTTAATTTAAAAGGAGTAATTTTTTCAGCATTTAAAGCAATGTGGAATTAGATTTTTATGCTGGTGCTGCGCTGTGCGTCATCCATTGCTGCCACGGGCTATGTCTATGGGGAGGCAAGGCCCAGGGTCTTGTTTGGGCGGCATTAGGGCTGCTCTGCCAGTGGGTCGTTCCCCCTGTGGGGACTAGTGTTGCAGCGGTGGTGGTCGCTGCTCAGTGTGGCGCCATTTTGTGCTAGGGATGTTAGGGACTCGTTGCTTACAGGTGGCCGTGACTTGGCTATTGGGCTTGCACTTTATGATCATTAAGTACACTGACGACCTGTTAGTTAAATACATTTTGCAGAGAAGCCTTAGATCACTGTGCATGTTGTTGATGTGCAACCATGTCTGTTTTTTTCTCTATATGAATTCAGATTTTTATTCTATGTTTACTCCATGAGGTGGTTTTGAGTGTAAAGCTAAGTTCACACGGCAGAATTGCTGCATGGAATTCTGCATGAAAAATCTTCAGTAAATTCCACAGAAATTTATTGCCCATTCACTTTACTAGAATTCTTACACCGGAGTACCATAAAAGGTATTGGCTATAAATTCATGCAGAATTCCATACAGAAATTCTGTCAGATGAACCTGGCCCTAGACCCCAACCCTCTCTTCATAGTATAAATGGGTATGCTTCACTGTAGATTCTATAGTGGAGCTGTTCAGAGACACCTGCAGCCCTCCCAAGATAACCTGCTGTTCTCTGTCAGATGGCTAATCTCTTCCCCTTGCTATTGTTTGTGTGAAAGGTGCTTATCTTGATCAGGCAGTACAATATAGTGTACCTGTCATTCTGCCATTAGCTGCTTGTCTAATAGAGATAATGAGGTGATAACATTCAGTTTTATTGAAGACTGAAAAATTTGCAATGTAACCTGTTTAACTACTCGATCTCAGGAAAAGTGAAAACATATTATCAGTTATTTTATTATTAATAGATATGACAACATAAAAACTAAAGTATTAATTTACCTAGTTGATTGCATTATATTTTATATACGAAAATTGATGTATATAACTCAACTAACAAGCTGCAGTCAAAGGAGTACTCTGTTGGGAAACAACCTTTTTCAAAGCAGCTGGTGCCAGAAAGTTAAACAGATTTGTAAATTTCTTCTATTTAAATATATTATTCCTTCCAGTACTTATCAGCTGCTGTATACTACAGAGGAAGTTCTTTTCTTTTTGAATTTCTTTTCTGTCTTACCACAGTGCTCTCTGCTGACACCACTGTGCATGTCAGGAACTGTCCAGAGCAGGAGCAAATCCCCATAGCAAACCAGCAGAGAGCACTGTGGTCAGACTGAAAAGAAATTCAAAAAGAACTTCCTGTAGAGCATACAGAAGCTGATAAGTACTGGAAGGACTAAGATTTTTAAATAGAACTAATTTACAAATCTGTTTAATTTTCTGGCACCAGTTGATAAAAAAAATTTGTTTTCTACCGGGGTACCCCTTTTTATGATAATATCATCATAATGTATCTTTCCTTGATACTAGCCAAGATCTATACTAATCTGCATGTTGCTTACAGTCAGATATTGGATTTGGAAAACTGGAAACATATGTGAAGCTGGATAAACTAGGAGAGGTGAGAACAAATCTCTACTTTTTACTTTTGTAAAGTAACTTCCAGTCTGTTTGTCTACCCTTTTGACACATTTCTGTGGGGTGCCATCAGCTGATATTAGAAGACATGTCATTTATGTCTATTTCTAATGCTGAAATAAATTAGCACTGTGCAGATTCACAATACACATAGGTATAGATTTGTCAAGTCTGTTTTGCTGACATTTCTGAGGATGAAGCATCTAGCAGCATCGATCTTTTGTGGAAGCTAAGAAGAAAAACAGAAATATTGACACAAGCTGGTTAGACAATTAAATGAACTTTCCATTTTTCTCTCTTATTGAGGATGTGGTTGTGTCTTCCATTCCATGTTAGATAATCCAGGTGTGGTCTGTAGACTGGAGGGCACTGACTTACTGGAGTATGGGAGAGTCTTTTAATATTTAATAGTACGTCTAGCGTGGAGACCCTTTCGCATAAACTATTTTTGTTTTTGATGATCTGGAAGTTTAATATTTTAACAATCCCTTGTATAAAGCACAAGCTGGCACCACAGTAATGTAGACTGGTGCCAGAGTATTGTAAACCAACACTATAGAACCAGCACACATAACAGAATAAGGTATATAAATGATATTTGTGCACATAAATAATTATTACAATATACAAACTTTATTATCACCAAGACCCAGATCAAGAGCATTAAAAGGGAATCTGACAGCAGGGTCTCCCATGCTAACCAGCTTATACTGGGTGATAGTGTGGGTGATGCTGATCACAACAGTGCTTTTATTTTTCACCTACCTTGCACTGTTTAGAAGCTATGGTCCAGTCAGATCACTCACCTAATAGATATGGATAAACTTCCTCAGTATAAAGAGAGCTGAATCTCACAGCTCGTAACAGCTACCTCACTGCTAAGGAGGTTTATGGTTGTGTTGCACCAATATTTTGTCGCATTGGGCAATTTTGTAGATTTTGCACCAAAATGTGTGCCACTTTTTGTTCAACCCATTTTTTTGGTCTGGAAACATAACATAGTTGAACTTGTCCATTGCCTAGTAGTTTTACATTGTAGGTACATTTTTGCAGTAAAATTGTTGCATTGCTTGTGCAATATGATATTCATAAAAAATACCAAGCTGCGAGCACATGAACATCTCACTCTTGTCAACTCTAGGGTACATATGCCACTGTGTTCAAGGGACGAAGCAAGCTCACAGATAATTTAGTAGCCCTAAAGGAAATCAGATTGGAGCACGAAGAAGGGGCACCTTGCACGGCGATAAGAGAAGGTATGAGAGAATGATGAGATAAGAGCCATAGTCATCCTGGTTAATTTATTAACATCTCTATAATACCTACTGACAAAGTTTTACTTCATTTTACTTCCTGAAAGTGTTCTCATTGAAAAGCATTGCTAAGCTTACATATAATGACTTTTTACTTTTGAATCTTTTACAAATGCTGTTTCGCTTGACTAATATATATATATATATATATATATATATATATATAGTAAAAATAAAATAAATATCCTTGACAGATACCTGAACCCCTACCCCCCTCCAAAGGTCTGTTCCCCCCCCCCATCTTCCTTATATTCCGTTCCTCATATTCTGTATCCCCCCAAAAAAAAGACAAGATACACTATATTAGATTAAGTTGGCCAATGTAGTCTTTTTATGAAAAAAGCAACATAAATCAAAATATTCATGAAAACATTGTACAAATAACCATTAACCATGGGGGCGATCTTTGGGGCTACCGACTTCCTGCTGCCATTTTGCCTGTCCACTTTTATTTACTCCCAGCCACCCACCACAAGCTTAAAGGGGTATTCCAGGAATTTTTTTTTTACTTGACTATGCTACAGGGGCTGTAAAGTTAGTGTAGTTCATAATATAGTGTCTATACCTGTGTGTGACGGTTTTCTCACAATTCTTACGTGATTATCACTCCAATATTTATTTTTAACAGCATACAAAATTACTGTTGTCTCAGATTTTTCCCAGGTTGCGGCCGAGACCTGACATCACTAGTCAGCTGATGAAAGGGAGCCTGTCTGCTTCATTGGGTGGAGGGATCGCTTGGTGGGAGAGAGATCAATCTGCAATTAATTGTATTTTTGCAACAGCTATAGGCACCCTGATTGAAAAAGACAGGTCTTTTGAATGGATGCAGCTTATTTATGTTTCAATGGGTGGGGTGGCTGATGTGTGGGAGGGAGGAAAATGGAATTATGGGATTTGTAGGTAAAGAAGGAAACTCAAACAGGAAATACCAGTTCACAAAAAGCTAGCCACAGTATTATGGTAATCTCACAACATAGCCATTTAGCCTCAAGACAAATGCAGATCCTTCCTAAGCATGTCCATTACTGTCTGCCAGGTACATATTAAAATCACCTTATCGTGGATAGCCCCTTTAAGAGCACAGCCAACCAGACTGTAGGTGGCTACTCATCCAAATGAACTACTCCTAGGACTCCACACAGCTACTGTGTAGTCTCTATTCTGTGCAGTCACATCACCGCCGGAGTACAGTACAGTGCATGCTTCCTGCTTCTCCCAATTATAAAGGACAATCGCAACAGGTGTTAGTTGTGAAACCCGCTGCGATCTATCTCTTAGTGAAAGTACTGCAGCTCCCAACATCTATGCTAGGAGTAATAGTAGTAGCTAAATAATGATGAAAATATAGTAAAGTTCAACAGGTCAAATCACAGTTTATAAATTACATTATTAAAATACATTAAGAATAAAAAGTTTTACAAAATTAATTTTAAAAAATATATTATTTTTACAAATGCAAAGCCCTTTTTATCCATTTTTAATATTGCAGCTACATTTTTATGTCCCTGCCCGTTCACATAAATTGGTCCCTGGTTGAAAATTAATAAGATTTTTTTTTTATTTGGTGTATTTTACTTTTTTTTTGGTACCCAACAAAATTCTTAAAAAAACAACAGCAGGGAAACTGCCAAAAGGGCCTAAAATGCCATTTCCACAGAAAGGTAAAAACGCCTGAAAAAATGCCAAAACACAGAGAAAATCAGTGGCAGTTTTTCCATGCGTTTTTCTGGCGTTTTTTAGCCTAAAAACCCCAAGGACAAAACCTCAGTGGAATCCTAGCCTCAAGGGGATTTTTTGAGCAGTGTTGAGTGCATAACTGTTTTTTGTGTCTTTGTGGAACATAGATGGAAGTTGGATTTGATTAGTTAATCAGGAGCTGATAAATGACAGTGTGGGCAGCCTGCTAGTCCCTCTTCATTCACTTCCAAGCAGATACTGCAAGAGAAAGAAGACTTTAGGATAACTTTAACCCCTTAAGGACTCAGCCCATTTTGGCCTTAAGGACTCAGACAATTTAATTTTTATGTTTTCATCTTTTCCTCCTCGCCTTCTAAAAATCATAACTCTTTTATATTTTCATCCACAGACTAGTATGAGGGCTTGTTTTTTGCGCGACCAGTTGTCCTTTGTAATGACATCACTCATTATATCATAAAATGTATGGCGCAACCAAAAAACACTATTTTTGTGGGGAAATTAAAATGAAAAACGCAATTTTGCTAATTTTGGAAGGTTTCGTTTTCACGCCGTACAATTTATGGTAAAAATGACATGTGTTCTTTATTCTGAGGGTCAATACGATTAAAATGATACCCATTATTACATACTTTTCTATTATTGTTGCGCTTAAAAAAATCACAAACTTTTTAACCATATTAGTACATTTATAATCCCTTTATTTTGATGACCTCTAACTTTTTTATTTTTCCGTATAAGTGGCGGTATGGGGGCTAATTTTTTGCGCCATGATCTGTACTTTTTTTTGATACCACATTTGCATATAAAAAACTTTTAATACATTTTTTATAATTTTTTTTTAAATAAAATGTATTAAAAAAGTAGCAATTTTGGACTTTTTTTTTTTCGTTCACGCCGTTCACCGTACGGGATCATTAACATTTTATTTTAATAGTTCGGACATTTACGCACGCGGTGATACCAAATTTTTTACGCTTTTTTGGGGTAAAATAGGAAAAAACGGACGTTTTACTTTTTTATTGGGGGAGGGGATTTTTCACTTTTTTTTAACTTTTACATTTTTTTAAATTTTTTTTTACACTTGAATAGTCCCCATAGGGACTATGCATAGCAATACCATGATTGCTAATACTGATCTGTTCTATGTATAGGACATAGCACAGATCAGTGTTATCGGCTATCTTCTGTTCTGGTCTGCTCGATCACAGACCAGAGCAGGAGACGCCGGGAGCCAGACGGAGGAAGGTGAGGGGACCTCCGTGCGGCATTCTGAATGATCGGATCCCCTCAGCAGCGCTGCGGGCGATCCGATCATTCATTCAAATCGCACACTGCCGCAGATGCCGGGATCTGTATTGATCCCGGCAACTGAGGGGTTAATGGCGGACGCCCGCGAGATCGCGGGCGTCGGCCATTGCCGGCGGGTCCCTGGCTGCGATCAGCAGCCGGGATCAGCCGCGCATGACACGGGCATCGCTCCGATGCCCGCGGTTATGCACAGGACGTAAATGTACGTCCTGGTGCGTTAAGTACCACTGCACCAGGACGTACATTTATGTCCTGCGTCCTTAAGGGGTTAAAAGACAAAAAACAAAGCTAGTGTTGGATTGTACTAGAGTGTGTTCATACCAATTGTGTTTGGATATGAAGTGTAGGGATTTAAGATTAAGAGACTTTAGTGCAGGGCAGGCCAGACAGGTGCTGGTAGTGGGGGACTCAGTTATTAGGGGGACAGACAGGGCTAAAAGTCACTAAGACCGAAGCGCAACAGTGTGTTGTCTTCCTGATGCTAGAGTTCGGCACATAGCAGATCAGGTTGACAGATTACAGGGAGGGGCTGGAGTAGACCCAGCATAGTGCATATTGGCACCAAAGACAAAGTAAGAGGACATTGAAGGTAGTATTTTCAGAAATACTACCTGTACCATGTGCCACATCAAAGAGGCAGCGGAAGATAAGGGAGGTAAACAAGTGGCTCAGAAACTAGTGTAGGAAGGAAGGAGGGGTTTTCTTGAACTGGGTCGACTTCTCTATCGGATTCAAGCTCTACACCAAGGATGGTGCCGTCCAGCGTGTCCAACCACCTGCCATCAAAATTCCGACGCTGTATGACTGTGAACTGTCCCATTCAAATAAATGGTATCTTAGGGGCTCAATTACAGCAGTAAGTGCACAAAAATGACCTAAAATAACCATTCTGGAGGGTTAATCTAACCCTTTTAAAATCTAAATCTTTTAAAACAATATAAATGCTTTAAAGTCTTCTTCTGCAAGCCATCCTCCAGGATACATTTTACTCACCTTTCAGCCTTTGTTCTAAAAAGGTTCTGCTTTTCAGACCAGTTTGTGCAAAATATGGATAGATTCTGACTGATGTATATGTTTTGTGCTGTAGGTTTGCTGCTTTTTTCTATACTTTAAACTTTCTATAATTTATATCTTACAGTATCGCTTCTGAAGGACCTGAAACATGTTAATATTGTAACACTACATGACATTATCCACACAGAATATTCTCTAACATTGGTCTTTGAGTACCTAGTAAGTATAAAATGTTTTTGTATGATTAATACTGTAAAGGGAACCAAAGCTAAAGGGGCTTCGGTGGCATTATGATTGCACATTAACTTCTCAGGTAACTGTCCCATGTCCTTTGTTATGCCTTAGTACCTGTCAGCAAAGAGGAGTCTATTAGGAACTGTACAAACAGCTTGCTATGAAAATGCCATAAATGTCTGCTATTGGAAAAGGTATTTCCATTATTTAATTTAAAGGGGTTATCCAGGAAAAAACTTTTTTTTATATATCAACTGGCTCCAGAAAGTTAAACAGATTTGTAAATTACTTCTATTAAAAAATCTTAATCCTTTCAGTACTTATGAGCTTCTGAAGTTAAGATTGTTTTTTTTCTGTCTAAGTGCTCTCTGATGACACGTGTCTCGGGAACCGCCCAGTTTAGAAGCAAATCCCCATAGCAAATCTCTTCTAAACTGGGCGCTTCCCGAGACACGTGTCATCAGAGAAAAGAACAGAAAAGAACAACCTTAACTTCAGAAGCTCATAAGTACTGAAAGGATTAAGATTTTTTAATAGAAGTAATTTACAAATCTGTTTAACTTTCTGGAGCCAGTTGATATATATAAAAAAAGTTTTTTCCTGGATAACCCCTTTAAAGGCATACCCTTACCAATCTGGAGAACAGAGGGACAGATGTCCCATCATTGAAAACCCTTTTATTGCAGCCTAATAAAAATGCAAAGCAAATGTAGTTGCTGTTTTTACTTTGTTCATCTCTATGTTTTTTAATTTCAGAATTAAGATAATCAAAATCTGTCTGTTGCACATAGCAACCAATCACAGCTCAACTTTAATTTTACCAGGGCTTGTTGAGAAAGCTGAACTGTGATTGGTTGCTATGGGAAAAAAAACACAGATTTACTATTAGACATTTTCTGACTCTCCCCTGCTATGCTGCATACACAGCTGTAAAGTATCACAATATCTTCCCCATGGAGCAGCCCAGTATTTGACCTTTATTTACTGCAATTGTTTATGATAACACCAGATTACACACCATCACCTAGTTGTATACAGGTTTTTAATGCTCCCTGAAAGGCCTGCTGCACACGAGTATATATGAATCCAGAATACAGACGTATTGTGGCTGAAATACCAGTATTTCTTTAGTATTGCATCCATATTTTGTATAGTAAATACTGACGGGCGATCTTCTAGACAGAAAACTGAATTAGGCTGCATTCACATCTCGTTTTTGCAATACTGTTGCCGTATCCAGTTTCTGTTAAAAAAACGTATGTCACCGAACCGGACCGAAACGTATGCAAACGTATGCAACCGTATATGCCTCCTCACGTTTTGAAACTGTATACGGTTTAAAAACGGATATACGTTTGCATACGTTTTAATACGTTTTTCTTGAAAAAAAATATGTACGGTTTTAAAGTTTGTCAACATTTTAAATAAAGGTCTTCTTCTTTTTATTGAATTTCCCCCCCAAAAAAAAAAAAAAAATGAAAAACCTTATTGTGCAAACCGGATGTAACCGTATGCACATACGGTTACATACGGTTACCATAGAACTCCATTTTAAAATAACCGTATACAGGTTGGATACGGTTTTTGACCGGCACACAAAATCGTAGTACACTATGGTTTGGTGTACCGTTAAAAACTGTATACAACCTTAAATGATGCAAAACGTACACAACCTGATGCTACGGTTGGCATACGGTTAAGGCTGGGTTCACACTACGATTTGAACTACGGTTCCCGTATATGGCTGGGAGGAGGGGTGGGCGGTGCTTAATCGGGGCGCCCGCACTCAGCCGTATAGGGGAACCGTATTTAATGTATGTCTACATTTTCGGCCATATGCGGTTTCCCGACCGCAGGCAAAAAACGTGGTCGACCACGTTTTTGCCTGCGGTCGGGAAACAGCATACGGCCATAGACATGCATTAAATACGGTTCCCCTATACGGCTGAGTGCGGGTGCCGCGATTAAGCCCCGCCCACCCCTCCTCCCAGCCGTATACGGGAACCGTAGTTCAAATCGTAGTGTGAAATGAAATGTCTATGTATTCGGTTTGCACTACGGTTCGATACGGTTTTTGAAATCAAACCGGATACGGCAATCGTATTGCAAAAACGAGGTGTGAATGCAGCCTTACACTTGGCTGCAAGAAAATTGAATGAATGCTGAAATACAGATGCAATAAGGATCAAATCCAGATGCATCCATATTTTAATCCATCTCCATAGACTTTAATGGGCCCAGCCGCATACCATTTCCAAAACTGATGAAAATAGCTGATACTGCATTTTAAAATATATTCACGTAATATACACTCACGTGAATAGTCTGCAAAAAGCAGACATAATACAGTCACAATATATACTTTAGTAAAATCAGCCTTAGGTTTATTTTATTGTTCTTCCTAATCTTTAACCTTTATTTTTTTTTTTTTTTGCTATTCACAGGATAGTGACCTAAAACAGTACTTGGACAACTGTGGCAATCTGATGTGTATGCACAATGTCAAGGTAAGCTAATAATATGAAACAGGTTTTTATATGATATTTATGGTCAATAAAAACATACAAGGTATTCCTGTCCTTACTCCTAGCACACAGACAGTTGACAGCTGTCACACCCCTTCCCATAGACTTGCATTGAGGGGTCGGGGCATGACGTCACACGGGGGGTGTAGTCGTGACATTGCGATACTCTGGCCCCGTGGTCGTCACGTTTCACACTCGGAGCCTCCAGTGCTGCGGAAAGCTCACAAAAGGTGGGTGCTGAATGACAGATTGCGGGGCGGCCCCAGCGGCGGGACCCCCGCGATCATACATCTTATCCCCTATCCTTTGGATAGGGGATAAGATGTATTAGGGAAGGAGTACCCCTTTAACAACAGATACCATATTTTTTGCCCTATAGGACGCACCGGCATATAAGATGCACCCAATTTTAAAGGTGCAAAATCTAGAAAAAAAAAATTCTGAACCCAACAGTGATCTTCAACCTGTGGACCTCCAGATGTTGCAAAACTACAACTCCCAGCATGCCTGGACAGCCGTTGGCTGTCCAGGCATGCCGGGAGTTGTAGTTTTGCAACATCTGGAGGTCCGCAGGTTGAAGACCACTGGTATAGGACGTAATACTCACGCGTCCCCGCCGCTCCGGACCCGTCACCGCTCGTCACCGCTGCCCTGGATGTCGCTCCATCGCTGTTGCCGCGTCCCCGTGGTGTCCCCGACGCTCCACACGTCTTCTTCCCCGGGATCCACGCTCTCCGTCGCCGTCATCACGTCGCTACGCACGCCGCTCCTATTGAACGATGGGACGACGTGCGCGACGACGTGATGACATCACAGGAGAGCGCCGGCCATGCAGGGGATCCCGGCACCGAGGAGGCAGGTAAGTTCCCTCCCAGTGTCCTGTAAGCTGTTCGGGACGCCGCGATTTAACCGCGGCGGTCCCGAACAGCCCGACTGAGCAGCCGGGTTAGTGTCACTTTCCCTTCAGACGCGGCAGTCAGCTTTGATCGCTGTGTCTGAAGGGTTAATACAGCGCATCGTCGCGATCGGTGATTTCCTGTATTAGCCGCGGGTCCCGGCCGTTGATGGCCGCAGGAACAACCGCGATAGGTGTGTATTCGCCGTATAAAACGCACCAACTTTTTCCCCCCAGTTTTGGGGAAGAAAAAGTGCGTCTTATACGGCGAAAAATACGGTTATCAGTCCAGGCCTGGCACAATAGTGGAATCTATGCATCAGATAAATAAAACAGTTATGTTCGGCAAAAGTATATTGTATATGTCAAGTGAGACACATCACAAATGGTGCTATTCTTATCACATAAAAACATGACGTGTGTGGCTTGAGGTATCATAAGTGTATGTTAAGAGGTGACAGTAACTGATCAGCAGATGGTTTCTTGCAAGCACATTAGTAGATGAAAAATAAATGTGTGTTTTGTCCTATAAGGCGCTCTGAGAGGCTGCATGACCTGCCGAATAAGCAAACAGATTAGGTACAAACCTGAAAGTGATGATCTCTTGCTTTACTCTGTTGGCAAGGTGAAATGTTTTCTCTGAAATAGATAAGATACAGAATACTATGCCATGTTGTGGATAATGCCCAAAGGTGCTGTCATTGAAGGTCAGCCTGTATCACAAACCTTATTATTCACATTGGTAGCTGAAGGACTGGGATACAAAGGGCGTCATCATGTGACCTCATCGTTTCTTTGGGTTTCCTCTGAGTACTTTTCCAAAGACATTCTGATTGAAACTGGCTCTAGTGTGCTTGTCTCAGATTGCGATTTCTGGTATGGACAAAGAGCGAGCCATGCACCAGTATGAGCTAGGCAGGAGAAGGACATTTTACCACACCTGGATGTTAGAACAACCTTTTATTTGCTTAATTGTCAATGGCTGCTTGTCGGTGTGGTCTGTGGGAACATTGTGGCCGCACTCTGAACACATTTAGTCTGCCACATGAGGACCCTGTCTTAGTAAGGATGAAAAGACATGTGTACATTTAGATCGACCTATTATCCTGCAGTGTTTATCAAGAGGAATATTAGGGCACATGCCACATTAGTGGTGGCCACCCCTGATGGTCATTATGTGTCACAGAAACAGCAAGTAACACACACAGTAAAATCCTGTTAAATTATAAAAAGAAAATGCAATTGCTCATGGGGCTTGGATAAGTTTCCCTGCACAAAGTACACCCTTTCCGAGGAAGGATGGGTTGTATTTACAACTTCTTTATGTCTTTTCGGTCCACTGACAATTATTGTGCTTTATTCTATGTAACAACACCTTCACTATATAGTAGCAGAGTAGCAGTGCCACCTGCTGGTTTATGAAGTGTGTTCTAGAATGGAAACTGATCGATAAATTATGGAAGAATGCACAGAAAAGAATAGTCTAATGTGTTTTGTGTATTTGTTGACCCTTTTTTAATGTCATTGCATACCTGGCCCTTCCTGGACTGTCACTGGAAGCACAGACACTGGTGCCGCCTTAATATTGCATGCATTTTCAATTGTGTTTTTGGTGCTTTTAGTTCTGCTCTTCTACGTGAACACTTAATTCTGATATTATACTAATATATTGATGTCTATAACACAACCATTTTTTGCACATTGTCGTTAATGTTAAGCCTTTCCTTTTTTTTTTAGATTTTCATGTTTCAGCTACTTCGAGGCCTCTCATACTGTCATCGTAAAAAGATCTTGCACAGAGACCTTAAGCCACAGAATCTATTAATCAATGAAAAGGGAGAGCTGAAGCTGGCAGACTTTGGTGGGTCATTTCTGCTAAGGGCTATGATACCTATGATATGCATTGTAAGATCTCTATTTTATGCCTCACACACTGTACAAGTGACTCCATAGCTGTGGGAATGAAATGATATACCGTATATACTCGAGTATAAGCAGAGTTTTTCAGCACGATTTTTCGTGTTGAAAACGCCCCCATCGGCTTATACTCGAGTGAACTCTCTGCCTGTCAATCCCTTCTCAGTGGTCTTCAACCTGCGGACCTCCAGATGTTGCAAAACTACAACTCCCAGCATGCTGGGTGTTGTAGTTTTGAAACCTCTGGAGGTCCGCAGGTTGAAGACCACTGCGGCCTTCGTCATCATCCAGCCCCCCCCCCTTTTTGTTTTGTACTCACCTCCCCTCGGCGGGAAGTTAGGGCGAGCTGGTCCAGGCCATCTATGCTGCAGGGTCCGTCCGGTGGGGATGGTTAGTCATTGCGGGCTGTCCATTTTCACCGAGGGGGGGGGGGGGGGGGGGGGGGAGGCCTCTTCTCCGCGCTCCTGGCCTGCCCCGGACTAGTGACATGCCTTGACTACAACGCACACGGACGTTCATGCGCAATGTCCCTGTGCGTCGTCGTCAAGGCAACGTCACTAGTCCGGGGCCGGGCGCGGAGAAGAGGCCCCCCCCATTGAAAATGGACAGCCCACAACGACTAACCATCCCCACCGTACGGTCCCTGCAGCATAGATGGCCCGGACCAGCTCACCCTAACTTCCCGCCGAGTACATAACAAAAGGGGAGGGGCTGGATGATGACAAAGAAGGCCGTAGTGGTCTTCAACCTGCGGACCTCCAGAGATTTCAAAACTACAACACCCATCATGCCCGGACAGCCGATGGCTGTCCGGGCATGCTGGGAGTTGTAGTTTTGCAACATCTGGAGGTCCGCAGGTTGAAGACCACTGATGAAGGGATTGACAGGCGGTGATGATGAAGGGGGGGATGATGACGGGGTCTGGATGATTACATGGGGGGATGATGTATTTCCCACCCTAGGCTTATAGTCGAGTCAATAACTTTTCCTGGGCTTTTAGGGTAAAATTAGGGGTCTCGGCTTATATTCGGGTCGGCTTATACTAGAGTATATACGGTATCTCTTCTAAGTGACATCAGGGAAGACTGACATAAAATTGGAAAGGTTCAGCATAATGTCATGTTTGAGTAATTTATTCAATATTAAATTTACCAAAAAGTTTGTTTTGACATAAAATAAAACATATCAGTAGATCATATAACAGTGTCTATAACCTTTCCATGGGTTATATACATTTTCTGTACCCTATGGAACCAGATACATTCGTGAATAATCTATTTCATTTTACTTTGTCATGTCAAGAAAAGAGATGTTGCAAAAAAAAAAAAATTTGCAAATCACAAAACTATATTGTGATTTATTAAATTATACTTAAAAATGCATGTTGATCTGATCCAAATAGGTAGAGACAATTAGTGCAGTAGCCTCCCATTGTTTTCAATGGGATTCTTCTGCACCATCCACACTACAGAATTTCCGTGGCAGAATGGCGGGATCCTCTCAAAAATGCATCACCGTCTATAGAAACAGCACATTTCTGAATGGTCCTAGCACTGATTCAGTCAGTGCCCACTACTGATGGAAAATCCGGCCAGAGATTCCGTAGTGTGAATGTCCCCTTACAGCAGAAATGAGTAACAATTTCTACAAGTCATTGGGGGAGATTTATCAAGAAATGTCTATTTCCACCTTTTTTTTTGTCTATACTTTGACTAGAGTGCGCCTTATTCATCAATAATGCGCAGCGTAATGATGAATAAGGCGCAGCTCTCGTTTAGCGTGAAAAGTTGTCTAACGTAAACCTTTTCTAAAAAAGAGTCAGATCAACAACCAGAGGCCTGCAAGGGGGGGCGGTGTTGCTGTAATACTCTGCAGGGGTGGTAGTTGCTGCAGGGGTGGGGGTTCTCTTGGTAGGTGTCTGCAAGAAGCATTACAGGACCCCCCCCCCCCCCCCCCCCGCAGAGCATTACAGCAACTTCCCCCCACCGCAGAGCATTACAGCAACCCCATCCCCACCTCTCCTGCAGAGCATTACAGCAACCCCATCCCCCCTCCCCTGCAGAGCAATACAGCAACCCCATCCCCCCCTCCTGCAGAGCATTACAGAAACCCTATCCCCCCTCTCCTGCAGAGCATTACAGAAACCCCCCCCCTCTCCCGCAGAGCATTACAGCAACAACTCATAAGCCTCTGGGGATATGAACTGTGCTTCTTGCAGACTCCAGACTGGCTCTATAGGCCCCTGCAGAGTATTACTTGGCCCCTGCAGAGTAATACTTGTCCACACACCCACCAAGAGAAAACCTAACCTGCTACTAAAGGGCTTCTGCCCTTCTCCTCACCAGCAGACTACTCATAAGCCCACAAAATCATTTGTTCTTCTTGCAAACTCCAGACTGACACCACCTACTCAAGTCTAGTCACATGGCTGGTCACATGACCATGACATCATCAGAGGTCCTTTAGCTGGCTAGGAAATAGCATCTACCGTAAGCCCTCTGGACATATGAAAAAAGAAGATGGAAAAAAAATTCCTGATTATCACTTCTTGATGCAGTAAGGTATTGTGAAGGGGGGACTGTGGGTAAACACTACATTAGACCACCAGGGATTTTGTAAAGCTACCTTTAGACGCCGCTGACAACTTTGACAGCTTCGATCTAAAGAGTTAGTAGTTGGCTAAGGCGGGCGCAAAATGACGGCTATTATCGGAGGACCACAGATAATAATTAAAACTGGGGGGCATTAGTGAATTGACACAACATAATAGATCCGTTATAATTCGCAGAGAAGAGGGGCACAAAATTAGGAAAAGGCTCTGCCCCTGTGAAGTTGCCGCATGGGTCATTGGACCCAGCGGAACCTGTTATAGGTCCGGTAATCCACAGGTGTCAGGGAAAGATTATTCCTGGCACAGCAAGCTGGTTAATAGGTTAAATAATAATAATAATGTTTAATAGGTTAAAGGTCACAGTAGATGTGCGAGATGTAGAACTTTTTGTCATGTCTACTGTGAGGTGGTGTAGCATAGCGACAAATAATTATTGCCATTTGCGTGAGAAATAGCGACTTTTCAGGAAAGTCGCAAATAATAAATACGTGACCACTGGATTGTCAAAAATAAAATGGTCTACATTTGGACAGAAAAGTAAAAAGTATCTATATGTAAAGACACATGAAAGTCGCTAAAAAGCCTGCTAGCGCTTGAACAGCGCCAAAACATAGACAATAAAAATGGTCTAAAGGCAATGATAAATCTCCCCCATTGTGTAGGAATTGAAGTACATTTATGTGACACACCGTCACTTTATTTGACCCTTTACGTGGGCTGGTTTAAGTGGACAGGGGCTGGCCACAGTAACGATAGTTATTCAGGATCTGGATTTCTAGAGAATATAGAATAGTATAATGTGTATACAGGGGACAAATTATATCTAAAATTTCAGTCTGCATAGAATACAATGCCCACCTTCTCTAACTGCTATATACCTGTATTGACTTGAAATAGACATGGCTTGAATTCTTCAGTATCATTCTAGTATGTCTAGCCCTGTCTTGTGTTTTAAGGTCTTGCTAGAGCAAAATCTGTACCCACCAAAACCTACTCCAATGAAGTGGTGACACTATGGTACCGACCACCAGATGTTCTGCTGGGATCTACAGAGTATGGTACGCCTATAGACATGTGGTGAGTGACCGAGAAGATGAACATTTATAGTGTTGGTCATTCTTTAGTGTGTTTAGCTTTAAATGGATTTTTATTTTTCAATACTTTGCATCTGTACATGAACATGAAGTCAAGCTTTTTGGTTAGATTTTGTCTTTAAGCCTATGTTAATTTGTCCATATAACGCAGATGTTATCCATTAGCAACCTTTATATTTATAAAAAAAAATTTATGTAAAGAAGTTTTCCAGAAATTTCTTAAATTAACTTTACCTAAGTACATGGGGGGGGGGGGCCCTCCCAGGGGGGTCTAAATCCTTTGGCCCCCAAAGATCAGTACAATAAAGGAACCCCAGGGCTGGCTGGAGTGCCATGGGTCGTTCTGTGCTGTATTAGACAGAGCAACACATCCATACATGCAGATGGTACTACAGTTTACCCCTTCAGCCCCTTTAAAGGACATGTCCTGTGCTCACTTTTCTTATTGTATCCATTCCGGGCTGCAAAAAAAAGAAAATAAGCTTTCTCTTGCCTGCCTAGGCTCCCCCGGTGCTCCGGTACAGGCGTTCGGTCCCCGGGCTGTATTCTTCTTACTTCCTGTTAGCCCGGCACGTCACACGGAGCTTCAGCCAATCACTGGCTGAGGCGGTACGCTGCTGCCGATGATAGGTTGAAGCTCCGTGTGATGTGCCGGGCTAACAGGAAATAAGAAGAATACAGTCCGGGGACCGAACACCGGTACTGAAGCACCGGGGGAGCCTAGGCAGGTAAGAGAAAAAAATGTTCTTTTATTTTTCAGCCCGGAACGGATAAAATAAGAAAAGTGAGCACCAGACATCTCCTTTAAACACATGTATATTGAATCAAATCTGTATACAATATATTTGAAATAGTCAACATTTTGGTATACAGAATAAAGCTACATACACAAGGCAAATGAAATGTAAGAATTAACGATTTCATGTATAAATATTTATAAACTATAACTTTATATTTTAAATAGGGGAGTGGGTTGCATTTTGTATGAAATGTCCACTGGACGACCCATGTTTCCTGGTTCTACAGTTAAGGAAGAGCTACATTTAATCTTTAGGCTTCTTGGTGAGTGTTCAGTATTCTTTTCTTTTACAATGGGAGAACTGGGCCATTTTCTTATGTTACAACACATCCATGAGGTAACCTAACCCCTTAATGACCACGGACGTAAATGTACGTCCTGGACAGAGGTACTTCGCACACCAGGACGTACATTTACGTCCTGTACATGACCGCAAGCATCAAAGCAGTGCTCGCATCATGCACTGCAGGTGATAGCTGCCGGGGACCCGCCAGTAATGGCGGACGGACATCAGCGATTGTGCTGATGTTCGCCATTAACCCCTCAGCTGCCGTGGAGATCCGATCATCTAAAATGGCAGCCGGAGGTGCTCTACCCTGCCTCCGGCCGTCTCCAGGGATTTTCTGCTCTGGTCTGAGATTGAGCAGACCAGAGCAGGAGATCGCCGGTAACACTGATCTGTGCTATTCCCTATGCATAGCACTAAACAGTATTAGCAATCAAATGATCAAAAAAAAAAGTAAAAAATCCCCTCACTCGATAAAAATGTAAATTGTCCCTTTTTACCATTTTACCCCCAAAAAGCGTTAAAAAAAAATTAATAAACATATTTGGTATCGCCACGTGCACAAATGTCCGAACTATCCATCACATACGATGAACGGCGTAAACGTAAAAAAAAAAATGTTTTAAAAATCCCAAATTGCTGCTTTTTTTGGCACATTTTATAAAAAAAAATTAAAAAAATTTAACCCCTTAAGGACCAAGGGTTTTTCCATTTTTGCACTTTCGTTTTTTCCTCCTTACCTTTAAAAAATCATAACTCTTTCAATTTTGCACCTAAAAATCCATATGATGGCTAATGTTTTGCACCACTAATTCTACTTTGTAACGACATCAGTCAAAAATCATTGTGAGACAAAATTGAAAAAAAAAAGCCATTTTGTAACTTTTGGGGGCTTCTGTTTCTACACCGTACAATTTTCGGTAAAAATGACACGTTCTCTTTATTCTTTAGGTCCATACAATTAAAATGATACCCTACTTGTATAGGTTTGATTTTGTCGTACTTCTGAAAAAAATCATAACAACATGCAGGAAAATTTATACCTTTAAAATTGTCATCTTCTGACCCCTATAACTTTTTTATTTTTCCGCGTATGGGGTGTAATGTGGGCTTATTTTTTGCGCCGTGATCTGAAGTTTTTAGCGGTACCATATTTGTGTTGATTGGACTTTTTGATCCTTTTTATTAATTTTTTCATGATATAAAAAGTGACCAAAAATACGCTATCTTGGACTTTGGAATTTTTTTGCGCGTACGCCATTGACCGTGCGGTTTAATTAACTATATATTTTTTATAATTCGGGCATTCCCACACACAGCGATACCACATATGTTTATTTTTATTTACACTGGTTTTTTTTAAATGGAAAAAAGGGGGGTGATTCAAACTTTTATTAGGGAAGGGGTTAAATTGCACAGCAGGTCATTGGATTACCTCTATAGGTTATATGAGAGCACATTATATATGGAAGACATCAGATGTCTCCAATATTTGCTACAGTGGTGTATTTCATGGTGTACATATAAACACCTATGAGTGCTCTCATGTCATATTGAGGCCACCAGTGGTTCTAAGGGGACTATGTTTTTAAATAGTGTGATTCTCACCATTTACTATATCATTTACTATATTATTTAATAAAAGTTATGTTTTAGTTAAGACACTTTTATATATAGAGGTCTTGTTAACCCCGGTGGGGTTAAACTGTTGTTATTAAATGATCTTTATTCACTTTTTTTTTTTTTTGCAGTGTTATAGCTCCCATAGGGGGCTATAACACTGTACACTGATCTGTTACATTGTTCAATGGTTTCTCATAGGAAACCATTGATCAATGATTCCGCTGCTTGACTGCTCATGCCTGGATCTCACGCACTGAGCAGTCATTCGGCGATCGGACACCAGGAGGCAAGGTAAGGGACCCTCCTGCTGTGTCTCAGCTGTTCGGGATGCTGCGATTTCGCCGCGGCCATCCCGAACAGCCCCCTGAGCTAGTCAGCAACGTTTTAGTTTCACTTTAGACGCGGCATTCAACTTTGAATGCTGCGTCTAAAGGGTAATTTGTTTTACGTTTACGCCGTTCACCGTACGGGATAATTAACAATATATTTTCATAGTTCAGACTTTTACGCACACGGCGATACCAAATATGTGTATTGCAAAAAGGTTTACGCTTTTTGGGGGGTAAAATGGGAAAAACTGACATTTTTACTTTTTTATTGGGGGAGGGGATTTTTCAAATTTTTTTACTTTTTTATTTTACATATTTTTACTTTATTTTTTATTTTATTTTACAATTTTTATGTACCCATAGGGATTCATAGCAATCAGTTGATTGCTAATACTGTTCAGTGCTATGTATAGGACATAGCACTGCTCAGAATTATCGGTCATCTTCTGCTCTGGTCTGCTCGATCTCAGACCAGAGCAGAAGACCCCGGGAGACGGCCAGACCCAGGTGAGGGGACCTCTGGCCGCCATGCTGGATGATCGGATCCCTGTGGCAGCGCTGCGGGCGATCCGATCATCCATTCAAAGTACCGCACTGCCGCAAATGCCGTGATCTGTATTGATCACGGCATCTGAGGGGTTAATGGCAGACATCCGCGCGATCGCAGATGTCCGCCATTACCGGCGGGTCCCTGGCTGCTGATAGCAGCCGGGACCTGCCAGGCATAACGCGAGCACCGCTCCGGTGCTCGCGATCATGGCGGCGCGTAAATGTACGTCATGGTGTGCTAAGTACCACGTCACCATGATGTACATTTACGTCCATTGTCGTCAAGGGGTTAAACATACTGATTTTGTACAAATTTGTTTTTTACAGCAGTACAATAATAGAAAAGTATGTAAAGATGGGTATCATTTTAATCGTATTTACCAACAGAATAAAGAAAACATGTCATTTTTATTGTAACATGTACAGTGTGAAAACAAAACCCTCCAAAATTTACAAAATTGAGGTTTTTATTTAGATTTCCTCACAAATTTATTTTTTTGAGTTTTGCTGTACATTTTATAGTAAAATGAGAGGTATCATTACAAAGTACAATTGGTTACGCATAAAACAAGCCCTCATATGGGTTTGGGGATGGAAATATAAAAGAGTTATGGATTTTAGAAGGCGAGGAGGAGAAAGCGAAAATGCAAAAATAAAATTGGCCTGGTCCTTAAGGTCAAAATGGGCCTGGTCCTTAAAGGGGTACTCCGGTGAAAACCTTTTTTCTTTTAAATCAACTGGTGGCAGAAAGTTAAACATATTTGTAAATTACTTCTATTAAAAAATCTTAATCCTTCCTGTACTTATTAGCTGCTGAATACTACAGAGGAAATTCTTTTCTTTTTGGTATGCTCTCTGATGACATCACAAACACAGTTCTCTCTGCTGACGTTATTATAATAATAACACTTTATTTATTGTTGTCCTTAGTGGGATTTGAACCCAAGTCCCCAGCACTGCAAGGCAGCAGTGCTAACCACTGAGCCACCATACTGCCCTTAGTATACATCTGCTATGCATGGTTGCTAAAATGGACAGAGATGTCAGCAGAGAGCACTGTGCTCGTGATGTCATCAGTGTTCCAAAAAGAAAGGAATTTGCTCTGTAGCATTCAGCAGCTAATAAGTACTGGAAGGATTAAGATTTTTTTAATGGAAGTAATTTACAAATATGTTTAACTTTCTGCCACCAGTTGATTTAAAAGAAAAAAGGTTTTCACCGGAGTACCCCTTTAAGGGGTTAATGGGATTTCTTTTTTAAACTAGACTTTTGTGAAATGTTAACAGGGTGAGGCCAAGAAGTAGCGGGCCATTAATACATACTTGTTCACTTGCCTTTAAAGTGAGTCATAGAAAGCACTCAAATTAATTTCCTTATACAAGTACAGCCACATACTACACCACTGGTAGCCAGGAGTAAACCAGGCATCTGTTTGTTGTGTGTCAGCAGCTGGAACCAAACGGATTACTTCTCATGGTCAATCCTACTGCAGCATCATCCCTTAGTGAATCTAGCCTTGTTGTTCCATAACTTAACAACAGGTTTACTTTCTATTTTCGACTTTAACAATGTATTGCCCATAGTTCTAATTGATGTGATGCTTGCATACATATTTTCCCTATTAAAGAGGTTGCCATGTGTTAGAAAAAAAAGAGTACCTCATCTCTTCATCTCCCGCTTCTCTGGTGCAGATGCTCCAGTAGTCTCCAACCAGTGTTTGTCTACAGGTTGCCTTGTTGGTGTCAGTACTCTGGCTTTTGACCGCTAAACAGTTGCTGGCATACTATAAACAATGATTGGTGGGGACTAGTGGAGTCCCCATTAGAGATGAGCGAATTTTTTGAAAAATTCAATTTGGCCGATTTGCTGAATTTTCTGAAAAAATGTGGTTTGGTCCGAATTTATTTGCGGTGAATCTTTATTAAAAACGGCTATTTCTGGCCTCAATAGGGGTGTAGAACACTTTGCCTTGCTGTAACACGCATAGGGTGTGTGCTGGGTTAGTGAAATAATACTGTTATTCAGTATGACATCCAGATTAGAGGCGTCGCTATTAGAATCACTGTCGCAGAGTGGCACAATGACAAAGCCTGGAGGTGGCATCAGTAGGAGGAGACCATATAGTGGCTGAATGACACAGTGTGGAGGTGGTGGCAGCATGAGGAGACCATATAGTGGCTGAATGACAGAGTCTGGAGTTGGCGGCAGCATGAGGAGACCATATAGTGGCTGAATGACAGCCTGGAGTTGGCGGCAGCATGAGGAGACCATATAGTGGCTGAATGACAGCCTGGAGTTGGCGGCAGCATGAGGAGACCATATAGTGGCTGAATGACACCGTCTGGAGTTGGCGGCAGCATGAGGAGACCATATAGTGGCTAAATGACACAGCCTGGAGGTGGCGGAAGCATAAGGAGACCATATAGTTACACAATGAGACAGCCTGGAGGTGGCAGCAGCATGAGGAGAACAAATGGTGGCAGTATGAGACAGTCTGGAGGTAACATCAGCAGCAACAGGAGTCCTGAAAGTGACCCGGTGACAGAGTGGGGCGGTGGGTGGCAATACCAGTCCCCGGTGATGAAGGTGGGTGAAAAAAGGAGAACTTGGCATCAAATGGGCGGCATCAGGCGGGTGGCAGGATCAGAATAGTAGCTGAGGCAGGTAGGCAGAAGAAAACAGTCTCTTTTGTAAAGGTGTTAGTGAGCAAAAGTAAGTATTGAGGATATGCATTACGTAAAACTTAAAGCGTACTTGTCAGATCACCCAAAAAAAAAAAATCATAATAACTGTTATATGTTGCTCAGTATCACATCCTGATCATGTACATATAGTTTTTATGTGTCTATGAAATATATGCCTCTCAGAATTAGCTTTATTTCTGCATTACCTTAATGTTGTCGACTAGAAGCAGGGGGGCGGGTCCCTTTCTTCTCCTCAGGTAATAACCACTCCCCCTCCTCCCCTTCCCTCACTCTCCTCAGTCACTGGTCTCAGGAGTGAGCATCTGTAACCCTTTCCTTTCTGGTTTTATGATACACACACACACAGTGTGCTTACAGCTTTTGCAAAACTACAGCTCCCAGCATGCCCACACATCCTTTGAGTTGTAGTTTTGCAACAGCTTGAGGCATATGATTGGTAAAACTCAGATTTACAGCAGTGTGGCTTCAGGCTGTGTTCCTCCTACTGTTGCAAAACTACAACTCCCAGCATGCCCACACATCACTTGGCTGTGCAGGCATGCTGGGAGTTGTAGTTTTGCAACAGCTGGAGGCATATGATTGTAGTCCCCCTGTATTAGATACACACACACACATTGACTTAATTTATTCTTACAGATGCACATTACCTAGACAACACAGATTTACACAAATAAATATATATCAACACACATATATACATGCAGGGACACTTACTTTTTAAACAGAAAAACCTCCATTCAGTCCCCATCTTCAGTCACCAGCTTCTTTCATCTTCTGCTTACAGGCAGCAGTATACTCCCACCCCTCCCCCCTTCTCACATGAGGAGACTGTGAAGTAAACACAGACAGTGAGGGGGCCGATCACAGCAGCTTTAGATCTGCCGACCTTTCAATCATGAAGTGGGTCCATGACGTAGGTGATGACGAGTGGACACAGCCAGGCTGGTATGTACCCCAGGAGGCAGGGAGGCAATTTTTTGACTGGCTTTTTCAGTATGAAATACTTAAAAAATAAAAAAAAATTATGACAGCAATTGCAAAACCTATTGGTTTTGCATTCTTTACCACATATCGAAAGTTGTTTTTTTATCTGACAGTGCCCATTTAACTTTTAATAATATTCTTTGATAAAATATATCTACCCAACATTTTTTTTAAATCAAACAAAAGGAAATGTGTGCAAAAAACACCATGTGCCACCTATACCACCAAGTATTGATGTGATGCCAAGACCTCTAAAAGGTGGAAGGGAACAACGTATGGTTCATTGTAACTGGTGGGGGTAAAAACTTCCCCTGTAAGGCCCTACTCTCCCATTATTAAGTCTTACTTGCCCTAAAAAGGGCGGCCCCACACAGGAACCTCTCCCTATTTCCACCTTCAAACACTGCAATTTCCCAGGGTTTTTAGACGAGTGGATAGGGCCATCCTTTTTAAGACGAGTAACACTTTCTTCGAAAAGGTGGAAGGGATCAACGTATTGTAGCAGGTGGGGGTAAAAAATTCCCATGTAAGGCCCTACTCTCGCCCTATTATTTCCCTTCTTGGCAAGTGTTACTCTCCCTTAAAAAGGAGGCCTCTCTCTATTTCCACCTAAAAACCCTGGGAAATGGCAGTGTTTGTAGGGCGAAATAGGGAGAGGTTCCTGTGTGGGGACCCCTTTTTCGGGCGAGTAACACTTGCCGAGAAGGGAATTAATAATGCAAAAGTAGGGCCTTACAGAGGATGTTTTTACCCCCACAGGTTACAATGGACCATACGTTGTTCCCTTCCACCTTTTAGAGGTCTTTGCATCACATCAATACTTGGTGGTGTAGGTGGCACGTGGTGTTTTTCGCACACCTTTCCTTTTGTTTGATTTCCAACAAATTTGGGGTAAATATATTTTATCGAAAGAAAAGTTACGTTTTAGCTAATGCATATCCTCAATACTTACTTGTGGTCTAATGACGAGGAATGTCTGCAACTGTGAAGTCTTGGTGTGGCACCATGGTAAATCTACTCTGATGCATCAGGCATCGGTGGGTGGAAATCCTGGCTGATCCATGCCTGATTCATCTTCACATAGGTCAGTCTCTCCACATTTTTGGTGGACAAACAAGTTCTCCTTGGGGTTACTATGGCCCCTGCTGCACTAAACACCCACCCTGATGGCACACTACTGACCGGGAAGGACAGTTTTTCCAGGGCAAACTCTGCTAGTTGCAGCCACAAATCAAGTTTGGCTGCCCAGAAGTCCATCAGATCTTCAAGGTGTGTTGGCATGGTCATGTCAAGGTATGCCGCCACCTGCCGGTTCAGGTCCTGCTCCAGGTTTACCTGCTGCTGATGAGTTGCTTCACTATGTGGGTGAAGAAAGCTACTCATCAGCGACTGTAGACTCAGGCTGCTGCTGATGGAGCTGGTACTGCTCCTGCCACCCCATCCCTCCCCTGCAGTCATGGCAGTGGAAGGTGAACGCAGAGAGCCCCAGAGTCAGACCTGCGAGAGGATGGACGATGGCGCAGATAGGCATTGGCCATTTGACTACATAGGATGTCTCTGTAGTAGGTCAGTTTGTCCTCCCTCTCAGTGGGTGTAAAAAAGGCCCCAATTTTGTTCCGGTAGCAAGGGTCCAATAAGGTGGAGAGCCAAAAGTCATCCCGCTGCCGAATGATGACAATTCTGTGGTCACTACGCAGGCAAGTGAGCATGCATAGTGCCATTTGTGCAAGTGACTCGGAGGAACTCCCTGCCTCCATCTCCACTGCATACTGCCACGATGTGTCTGGGTCCTCTGTCTCACCTTCCTCATAACCCTCTAGCTCAGGGGTCTCAAACTCCTGGCCCGCGAGCCATTTGCGTCCCACGGAACGAAATTTTGCAGCCCGCACCAGGGATGTGTCATTTGTATTGCCCGACGCCCGGGCACCGACAGGTGACTTCTTCAGGCATTTAGCCCAGCTTCGGGCAAGCAGCGCTAAATGCCGGAAGGCATCACACAAGACTTGATGGGGGCGCATCATCTTTGTTTGCAATCAAAACCCCCCGCCCCATCCAATAGAGCCCATTACCTTCACTTACCCCACCCTCCACCCCCCTGTCTCCGGTTGGCAGGCCGATACTAGTCTGATGAGGGACGCCGTGCATGTGACGTCCCTTCGCAGACCTGCGCAGGAGGATGTCAGTGACGTCCCTCATACCGCTGCCAGAGAGGAGAAGCGCATTGCAGGACAGGTAAGTGTGTCTATGTTTGTGTGTGTGTCTGTCTGTGTGTGCTTGTGTGTGTGTGTGTCAAGGGGGAGGGGGGACAATGCTACCTAATGTGGGGAACATGCTACCTTCCTAATGTGGGGAACATGCTACCTTCCTAATGTGGGGAAACTGCTACCTTCCTAATGTAGGGAAACTTCTACCTTCCTAATGTGGGGAAACTGCTACCTTCCTAATGTGGGGAAACTGCTACCTTCCTAATGTGGGGAACATGCAACCTTACTAATGTGGGGAACATGCAACCTGCCTAATGTGGGGAAACTGCTACCTTCCTAATGTGGGGAAACTGCTACCTTCCTAATGTGGGGAACATGCAACCTTGCTAATGTGGAAAAATAAGATTGTTTCAAGCATGTGATGCTCCTTTAACTCACATGGGTCAAGTAACAGGTGTGGGCAATATAAAAATCACACCTGAAAGCAGATAAAAAGGAGAGAAGTTCACTTAGTCTTTGCATTGTGTGTCTGTGTGTGCCACACTAAGCATGGACAACAGAAAGAGGAGAAGAGAACTGTCAGACGACTTGAGAACCAAAATTGTGGAAACATATCTACAATCTAAAGGTTACAAGTCCATCTCCAGAGACCTAGATTTGCCTTTGTCCATAGTGTGCAACATTATCAAGAAGTTTGCAACCCATGGCACTGTAGCTAATGTCCCTGGACATGGAGGGAAGAGAAAAATTGATGAAAGGTATCAACGCAGGATAGTCCGGATGGTGGATAAGCAGCCCCAAACAAGTTCCAAAGATATTCAAGCTATCCTGCAGGCTCAGGGAGCTTCAGTATCAGCACTAACTATCCTTCGACATTTAAATGAAATGAAACGCTATGTCAGGAGACCCAGGAGGACCCCACTGCTGACACAGAGACATAAAAAAGCAAGACTACATTTTGCCAAAATGAACTTGAGTAAGCCAAAATCCTTCTGGGAAAACGTCTTGTGGACAGATGAGACCAAGATAGAGCTTTTTGGTAAAGCACATCATTCTACTGTCTACAGAAAACGGAATGAGGCCTACAAAGAAAAGAACACAGTACCTAGTGTGAAATATGGTGGAAGCTCAATGATGTTTTGGGGTTGTTTTGCTGCCTCTGGCACTGGGTACCTTGAATGTGTGCAAGGCATCATGAAATCTGAGGATTATAAACGGATTTTGGGTTGCACTGTACAGCCCAGTGTCAGAAAGCTGGGTTTGCGTCCGAGATCTTGGGTCTTCCAGCAGGTCTATGATCACAAACATTCCCGTATATATTCGAGTATAAGCCGACCCGAATATAAGCCGAGGCCCCTAATTTTACCCCAAAAACCAAGGAAAAGTTATTGACTCGACTATAAGCCTAGGGTGGGAAATACATCATCCCCCATGTAATCATCCAGACCCCCGTCATCATCCCCCCCCCCCCTTCATCATCACCGCCTATCAATCCCTTCATCAGTGGTCTTCAACCTGCGGACCTCCAGATGTTGCAAAACTACAACTCCCAGCATGCCCGGACAGCCATCGGCTGTCCAGGCATGGTGGGAGTTGTAGTTTTGAAACCTCTGGAGGTCCGCAGGTTGAATACCACTGTGGCCTTCGTCATCATCCAGCCGCCCCCCTTTAGTTTTGTACTCACCTCCCCTCAATGGGAAGTTAGGGTGAGCTGGTCCGGGCCATCTATGCTGCAGGGACCATCCGGTGGGGATGGTTAGTCGTTGCGGGCTGTCCATTTTCACCAGGAGGGCCTCTTCTCCGCGCTTCGGGCCCGGACTAGTGACGTTGCCTTGATGACGACGCACAGGGACGTTGCGCATGAACGACCCTGTGTGGCGGCGTCAAGGCAACGTCACTACTCCGGGGCAAGGCCCGAAGCGCGGAGAAGAGGCCCCCCCGGTGAAAATGGACAGCCCGCAACGACTAATCCTCCCCACCGGACGGTCCCTGCAGCATAGATGGCCCGGACCAGCTCACCCTAACTTCCCGCCGAGGGGAGGTGAGTGCAAAACAAAAAGGGGGGGGGGGGGGGGCTGAAAAATCATGCTGAAAAACTCGGCTTATACTCGGGTATATACGGTATGAGAAAAAACACTCAGAAATGGATGGCAACAAAGCGCTGGAGAGTTCTGAAGTGGCCAGCAATGAGTCCAGATCTAAATCCCATTGAACACCTGTGGAGGGATCTTAAAATTGCTGTTGGGAAAAGGTTAACATTAAACCATGTAGCTAAAAATTCACAATTTTATTTGATCCTCGTAAAAAACCCAATAACAATAATGCAAATAATTCGTATCAATACATAAAAAAGAGAATAAGCTCTCCTATGATGAACAACCGTATATCCCAACGCGTTTCCCCGTGTATCTTATGATATACAACGGTTCATCAGGGGATGGCAACAACAGTATACACATATATACCTAATAAACACCGAGATATGGAGGGACAATATGTATAGATAACGTACAACACATGGACAGAGGCATAGCTTAATGTACAATGGATAAAAGGACAATTAGAACTATACATATATTATAATACATCAAAGCAGGCACATATGTAATACAAAGCACGTAAATGCAGATAGAAAATGGCAAGGCTTATTTGTGGCTTCATTTGAATATCCTCCGACTGATGTAGCAACCTGTAGCGGGAAGCAAAAAAAGGGGGGAGAACAAACAAAGAAGAATAGAAAGAAAGAAGACACACATACCACATAAAACATAGCATTAGCTTTAGTACACAAATATTCCATTCTACATATAAAAGCAAGAATAATAAATATAATCACATCACATGCCAAAAGATATTGAGACATGAAAAAGTGTCAAGATTATAGTGTAGATAATGGATGTGTTGAAGATGATAACGAAGATGAGTAAGGAAGAAAACAGATAGGTACCTATTAATGACAAACCAGGTGCCAAAAAAGAGGAAAAATAATAAGGTAGATGAAAGTCCTTAATTTACACCAAACGTGGTCTCAAAAAGGCTCCCAAAGAAAAAACATAAAGACATATATATATATGTCATTACCTCTAAGTAGCCAAGGACGAAATCACTGATAAAGTCACTGATAAAGTGAGGACCCTACGATAAGGGCTCCTCCATAGAAAAAGGGGGAAATAGGCTTAGTCAATGGCCCCCTAAAAATGGCAAATAATAATAATCATGATAAAGCCATACCAAGTCTACCATATATATATATGGACCACCTCATTAGTAGTAAAGCCTATACCTGGATTAAAGACCTGAAAATAGTTGCTTCCTTACTACAGATAACTCCAGACCGAAATTGTCCAATCACCAAGAACCTGGTTGACCCTCCAGTTTATTACGTAAAGAATTCAGATAATAATGCCACCTATACACAAACAGGGGAGTGGGAGGGAAATAACTTCAGTACAGATGATATATGCAAATGGTTCAGTGTTACAACCCCAAGACCCTAATCCTCACCTAGGTAACGAAACCTCTATGATGTCCACAAAACCACAGTACAGTACCTATGATGTCCAGCCATTATCCATGTGTAGTTACTGCAATAAATAACTAAACTGATTAACCTACTTCCTAACACCACAATAATTAATGCTCAGTCCACTGCTTACCCCCATGTCAAAATGCCATAGGCATGATACGTCCGTCTGCGACTGGCGATCCACGTCGCAGATGGCTAGATGTATCCCAGCCTCTGTCTTATAAACCTCCACACTCGCGCGCATATCCGGGACGCCAAATGCGTCACTTCCGGTAGCCGCGTATCACGCGATAGCGTCTCCAAGGACGCCGTAACCAGATTGGGTCACATGATACTAGGTCATGTGATAACAACTCCGAGGACGCCGCAACCAAATCGGATCACGTGATGATAAATCACGTGACCCTTACGGCCATCACTGCACTGCACGTCCAGGATAGTTTAGTGAAGATAGGGGTGGGAGGGAAATTGAAAAGAAGGCTGGAAAGAAAGATAGTGCTAAATAGCAGCACAGGAGAACTTAAATAAAGTACCGTATGTATAGATAAACAAAAAAGAAAAAGAGTACCAATATAAATCTAGATCATTGTATAACAAAATAAAGATTTATATTGGTACTCTTTTTCTTTTTTGTTTATCTATACATACGGTACTTTATTTAAGTTCTCCTGTGCTGCTATTTAGCACTATCTTTCTTTCCAGCCTTCTTTTCAATTTCCCTCCCACCCCTATCTTCACTAAACTATCCTGGACGTGCAGTGCAGTGATGGCCGTAAGGGTCACGTGATTTATCATCACGTGATCCGATTTGGTTGCGGCGTCCTCGGAGTTGTTATCACATGACCTAGTATCATGTGACCCAATCTGGTTACGGCGTCCTTGGAGACGCTATCGCGTGATACGCGGCTACCGGAAGTGACGCATTTGGCGTCCCGGATATGCGCGCGAGTGTGGAGGTTTATAAGACAGAGGCTGGGATACATCTAGCCATCTGCGACGTGGATCGCCAGTCGCAGACGGACGTATCATGCCTATGGCATTTTGACATGGGGGTAAGCAGTGGACTGAGCATTAATTATTGTGGTGTTAGGAAGTAGGTTAATCAGTTTAGTTATTTATTGCAGTAACTACACATGGATAATGGCTGGACATCATAGGTACTGTACTGTGGTTTTGTGGACATCATAGAGGTTTCGTTACCTAGGTGAGGATTAGGGTCTTGGGGTTGTAACACTGAACCATTTGCATATATCATCTGTACTGAAGTTATTTCCCTCCCACTCCCCTGTTTGTGTATAGGTGGCATTATTATCTGAATTCTTTACGTAATAAACTGGAGGGTCAACCAGGTTCTTGGTGATTGGACAATTTCGGTCTGGAGTTATCTGTAGTAAGGAAGCAACTATTTTCAGGTCTTTAATCCAGGTATAGGCTTTACTACTAATGAGGTGGTCCATATATATATATGGTAGACTTGGTATGGCTTTATCATGATTATTATTATTTGCCATTTTTAGGGGGCCATTGACTAAGCCTATTTCCCCCTTTTTCTATGGAGGAGCCCTTATCGTAGGGTCCTCACTTTATCAGTGACTTTATCAGTGATTTCGTCCTTGGCTACTTAGAGGTAATGACATATATATATATGTCTTTATGTTTTTTCTTTGGGAGCCTTTTTGAGACCACGTTTGGTGTAAATTAAGGACTTTCATCTACCTTATTATTTTTCCTCTTTTTTGGCACCTGGTTTGTCATTAATAGGTACCTATCTGTTTTCTTCCTTACTCATCTTCGTTATCATCTTCAACACATCCATTATCTACACTATAATCTTGACACTTTTTCATGTCTCAATATCTTTTGGCATGTGATGTGATTATATTTATTATTCTTGCTTTTATATGTAGAATGGAATATTTGTGTACTAAAGCTAATGCTATGTTTTATGTGGTATGTGTGTCTTCTTTCTTTCTATTCTTCTTTGTTTGTTCTCCCCCCTTTTTTTGCTTCCCGCTACAGGTTGCTACATCAGTCGGAGGATATTCAAATGAAGCCACAAATAAGCCTTGCCATTTTCTATCTGCATTTACGTGCTTTGTATTACATATGTGCCTGCTTTGATGTATTATAATATATGTATAGTTCTAATTGTCCTTTTATCCATTGTACATTAAGCTATGCCTCTGTCCATGTGTTGTACGTTATCTATACATATTGTCCCTCCATATCTCGGTGCTTATTAGGTATATATGTGTATACTGTTGTTGCCATCCCCTGATGAACCGTTGTATATCATAAGATACACGGGGAAACGCGTTGGGATATACGGTTGTTCATCATAGGAGAGCTTATTCTCTTTTTTATGTATTGATACGAATTATTTGCATTATTGTTATTGGGTTTTTTACGAGGATCAAATAAAATTGTGAATTTTTAGCTACATGGTTTAATGTTATTCTGGTAGAAAATAGCTATAGGACACCATTGTGTCTGACTGTCAGTGAGTTTAATTTTTGATAATATTATGGAAGGCTATCTCGCAGGGTCTTTAAATTTACATAAATGGGCGGCTGATGCTGCTGATGTCTTTTCTGAACAAGAGAGTGATAAGGGTGACAATGATACCGTATCTCTAAAATCATTATTTAGGGAGTTATATGAAATATATAAAGATAATCTCAAATCATTTTGGGAAGTACAGTCACTAGAACACTATCTAAAAAACAATATTGTTCCAAAAGGGTTAAGGGTCAATATCTTACCTGCGGAGAGATCACGAACTGATAATTTGTTAAAAAAGTGGGAACAAGAAGCTCTAGCAAGCTCCTTCCGTTTCATGAATATCCTCTTGGATGAGGAACGAATCGCTCTTGATAATTCAAGTAAGCGTCTAAAAGAATCTATTGACGCTATTTTGAGGTTCAAGACAGATCCGGAATTTACTCGTAGGGAAGCTGTATTGGAGAGCCTAGTTGATAAATTCTATACCTTATTGAAAAATCGTAAACATAAACAGTTTATACGTGATCTCTCTGAATTTCGTGAAAAAAGAGCTTTTGTCTTTCAGGAAAAGACAGTAGGGGAATATCCTCTAACGGAGGCATCAACATCGGATCTAGAATCATCTGATTCTGAAAGAAGGGGTGATTTTGTACGGCCTTTTCCCTCTCCACAAGGTAGGCCTAAGACTGTGCGAGGCCAAAGAGGAGGGGGGGGTGGGGGATGGAGGGGCAGGAGGGGGGGAGGGAGAGGGAGAAGAGGGGGAGGGTATGGTCCCTCTCGCTCTTCCTCGTCTGTTCCTTCCTCTTCCACTTCCTCTTCTTCTTTTTTAGAGGGGAGGGAAATGACTTATGGCCTTCGGGAGAGACCATACCCACAAAGCCAGCAGAAAACCAAGTAATTAATCTATCGAGTAGACAATTATCAGTTTCCGAGGTCTCAGTCCTTTCTAAAGGCTTAGGATTTGTCCCAGTCACACAATTTAAGGCCTTTAACTGGGTTAAGGATATAAATCTGTTTATAAGAAAACTCAAATGGAGAAAATTCTTTAAGACTAGTGACCGGGAAACTAGCCAACAATTGGGAATTGCTGATGAGGATTTACCCCATGTTAGAACGATGACAAGTCTCTTGAGTGAAAATGATAGGGTTATGGGTCAAGGACCATTCACTAATTTGAGGTGCAAAAGCACGAAAATGCCCCCCCCCTATAGAATCATCTAATTTGGATGTATTCCTTGATATGGTAACTAGAGAAATTGAAAGAATACCCTCATGGAATGAACAAATTCCCTCTAACCTATCGGATAGAGAGTTGACGGCTTTAAAACAACTGGAGCGTGATTCTAGGATTACAATTAAACCATCGGATAAAGGTGGGAATCTGGTGGTCATGGACACATGTGGTTATAAGGAAATGACACTAACACTATTGCAGGATCGTGAATCCTATCGGATTATTGGAAGAGATCCTACTAACTCCTTTAAGGAAGAACTTGAGAAACTCCTTATTAGGGGTCTAGATGACCATCTGATTTCTGATCAAGAATGTAAGTACATGTGTCCGGTTGACCCCCAGATTCCCACTTTTTATGCGCTTCCAAAAATACATAAAGGGGTTATGCCCCTGAAGGGGCGACCCATAGTCTCAGGAGTAAATTCAATTACTCAAAAACTAGGTATATACCTAGATCAGATATTGAGAGAATTTGTGTCCTCTTTACCATCATATATAAGAGACACTAGTGACCTTCTACAAAAAATTGATGGTATACAACTTGACTCAGACATGCTTCTAGCATCGATAGATGTAGAGGCCCTCTACAGTTCCATTCGACATGTAGATGGACTGAGGGCTGTCTCGTACTATCTACAAACTAGGGGCATTCACTTCCGGACCCATAGCGAATATGTCATCCAACTATTGGAATTTCTTCTAACCCATAATTATTTTATTTTTGATTCTCGGTACTACCACCAGCTCAGGGGTACAGCCATGGGGAGCCCAGTGGCTCCCTCGTATGCAAACCTTACCCTGGGCTGGTGGGAGAGTACCATAGTTTTTGGGGAGGAGGATAGTAAGTGGAACCCACATTTAATTTATTGGGGTAGATATATTGATGACGTGTTCGTAGTATGGTCCGGAAGTGACAACCTATTTAAGGAATTTGTAGAGGGTTTAAATCACAACCCCCTTGGTCTTAAGTTTACGTTCGAGATTGACAGGGACGAATTACCATTTCTGGATGTACTAATTAGAAGAGGAGAGAATGGTTTGTTGGAGACAAGTACCTTTAGGAAACCTACATCGACGAACAGCCTACTTAGATGGGACAGTTTCCATCCTATACCCCTTAAAAAAGGTATCCCCACTGGACAATTCCTGCGGATACGTAGGAACTGTTCGTCGATGGAAGGTTTCAACAATCAGGCAAGGGATCTGAGGGATAGGTTCGTTGAACGGGGCTACCCCTCGGATGTGTTGTTTACATCCTTCAATAGGGCCTTAACATCAGAACGTAAAGAGTTGCTAACCCCGAAAAATAGGACCATTGAGGACAATTCTGTTAGATTAATTGGTACCTATGATAACCAATCAGAAAGGGTAAAGAATATACTGAAAAGGTATTGGCCTCTTTTACGAAGTGATCAAGATCTTAACGATATTGTTTCTCCTTACCCCATGATTACATTTCGCAGGGGTAGGTCTATAAGGGATAGGTTGGTACATAGTCACTTTGTGGAACCAACCAGGCAAGGGACTTGGCTGGATAGGAAACCACTTGGTACCTTTCGTTGTGGCCGATGCAGGGCATGTAGCAACATCCAGCAAAGTAAGTCCTTCACTAGTGTAGTGACTGGAAGAGAATACATCATCAGAGATTTTGCCAATTGTGATACTGAAGGGGTGATATATGTAGGGACCTGCACATGCCCCCTCCAGTACATAGGCAAAACTAAGAGGTCCTTTAAGAAAAGGATCAGAGAACATGTTTGTGACATTCAAAATCGAAGAGACACTCCGGTGTCACTACACATGTGGGCAAAGCATGGTGGTGACACTAAATGTATCTCCTTTTGTGCTATGGAAGTAATTCGGAAATCCCCTAGGGGAGGAGAATGGGACAGACGCATCCTACAAAAAGAATCCGAATGGATCTTTAGGATGCGATCTGTATCACCATTTGGCCTAAACGAACGTTTAACTTATAGCTGCTTTTTGTAGCTATTTACAGCATTGTCACTCCTTATTAACTCTCATTGCAATTTATCTAACTTTTGTCTTGGAGGAGATCCCGATTGGTACGGGATGCCTTCCTTGCTTACCGTTTATATTTGAAAAAAATCACTATCATTTAGTAAAGACATTACCCATAATATCATAATCACTTTGTTTTTGGTGAGAAAATACAGAATGGACTTAAAAACTATATGAAACTGCGAGAAATGCCCCTAACTTCATTGGCTCGGTTGAGCAGTTAGTTTTTAAAAGTTATTATACTATTTATGTAGTCACAATTGACACATAATATGGATGTATCATTTGTTCTCAAATATTTATGATTCCCTGTAATTGTGTAATAAGATATGTAGTCTTTATTTTGTTATACAATGATCTAGATTTATATTGGTACTCTTTTTCTTTTTTGTTTATCTATACATACGGTACTTTATTTAAGTTCTCCTGTGCTGCTATTTAGCACTATCTTTCTTTCCAGCCTTCTTTTCAATTTCCCTCCCACCCCTATCTTCACTAAACTATCCTGGACGTGCAGTGCAGTGATGGCCGTAAGGGTCACGTGATTTATCATCACGTGATCCGATTTGGTTGCGGCGTCCTCGGAGTTGTTATCACATGACCTAGTATCATGTGACCCAATCTGGTTACGGCGTCCTTGGAGACGCTATCGCGTGATACGCGGCTACCGGAAGTGACGCATTTGGCGTCCCGGATATGCGCGCGAGTGTGGAGGTTTATAAGACAGAGGCTGGGATACATCTAGCCATCTGCGACGTGGATCGCCAGTCGCAGACGGACGTATCATGCCTATGGCATTTTGACATGGGGGTAAGCAGTGGACTGAGCATTAATTATTGTGGTGTTAGGAAGTAGGTTAATCAGTTTAGTTATTTATTGCAGTAACTACACATGGATAATGGCTGGACATCATAGGTACTGTACTGTGGTTTTGTGGACATCATAGAGGTTTCGTTACCTAGGTGAGGATTAGGGTCTTGGGGTTGTAACACTGAACCATTTGCATATATCATCTGTACTGAAGTTATTTCCCTCCCACTCCCCTGTTTGTGTATAGGTGGCATTATTATCTGAATTCTTTACGTAATAAACTGGAGGGTCAACCAGGTTCTTGGTGATTGGACAATTTCGGTCTGGAGTTATCTGTAGTAAGGAAGCAACTATTTTCAGGTCTTTAATCCAGGTATAGGCTTTACTACTAATGAGGTGGTCCATATATATATATGGTAGACTTGGTATGGCTTTATCATGATTATTATTATTTGCCATTTTTAGGGGGCCATTGACTAAGCCTATTTCCCCCTTTTTCTATGGAGGAGCCCTTATCGTAGGGTCCTCACTTTATCAGTGACTTTATCAGTGATTTTGTCCTTGGCTACTTAGAGGTAATGACATATATATATATGTCTTTATGTTTTTTCTTTGGGAGCCTTTTTGAGACCACGTTTGGTGTAAATTAAGGACTTTCATCTACCTTATTATTTTTCCTCTTTTTTGGCACCTGGTTTGTCATTAATAGGTACCTATCTGTTTTCTTCCTTACTCATCTTCGTTATCATCTTCAACACATCCATTATCTACACTATAATCTTGACACTTTTTCATGTCTCAATATCTTTTGGCATGTGATGTGATTATATTTATTATTCTTGCTTTTATATGTAGAATGGAATATTTGTGTACTAAAGCTAATGCTATGTTTTATGTGGTATGTGTGTCTTCTTTCTTTCTATTCTTCTTTGTTTGTTCTCCCCCCTTTTTTTGCTTCCCGCTACAGGTTGCTACATCAGTCGGAGGATATTCAAATGAAGCCACAAATAAGCCTTGCCATTTTCTATCTGCATTTACGTGCTTTGTATTACATATGTGCCTGCTTTGATGTATTATAATATATGTATAGTTCTAATTGTCCTTTTATCCATTGTACATTAAGCTATGCCTCTGTCCATGTGTTGTACGTTATCTATACATATTGTCCCTCCATATCTCGGTGCTTATTAGGTATATATGTGTATACTGTTGTTGCCATCCCCTGATGAACCGTTGTATATCATAAGATACACGGGGAAACGCGTTGGGATATACGGTTGTTCATCATAGGAGAGCTTATTCTCTTTTTTATGTATTGATACGAATTATTTGCATTATTGTTATTGGGTTTTTTACGAGGATCAAATAAAATTGTGAATTTTTAGCTACATGGTTTAATGTTATTCTGGTAGAAAATAGCTATAGGACACCATTGTGTCTGACTGTCAGTGAGTTTAATTTTTGATAATATTATGGAAGGCTATCTCGCAGGGTCTTTAAATTTACATAAATGGGCGGCTGATGCTGCTGATGTCTTTTCTGAACAAGAGAGTGATAAGGGTGACAATGATACCGTATCTCTAAAATCATTATTTAGGGAGTTATATGAAATATATAAAGATAATCTCAAATCATTTTGGGAAGTACAGTCACTAGAACACTATCTAAAAAACAATATTGTTCCAAAAGGGTTAAGGGTCAATATCTTACCTGCGGAGAGATCACGAACTGATAATTTGTTAAAAAAGTGGGAACAAGAAGCTCTAGCAAGCTCCTTCCGTTTCATGAATATCCTCTTGGATGAGGAACGAATCGCTCTTGATAATTCAAGTAAGCGTCTAAAAGAATCTATTGACGCTATTTTGAGGTTCAAGACAGATCCGGAATTTACTCGTAGGGAAGCTGTATTGGAGAGCCTAGTTGATAAATTCTATACCTTATTGAAAAATCGTAAACATAAACAGTTTATACGTGATCTCTCTGAATTTCGTGAAAAAAGAGCTTTTGTCTTTCAGGAAAAGACAGTAGGGGAATATCCTCTAACGGAGGCATCAACATCGGATCTAGAATCATCTGATTCTGAAAGAAGGGGTGATTTTGTACGGCCTTTTCCCTCTCCACAAGGTAGGCCTAAGACTGTGCGAGGCCAAAGAGGAGGGGGGGGGTGGGGGATGGAGGGGCAGGAGGGGGGGAGGGAGAGGGAGAAGAGGGGGAGGGTATGGTCCCTCTCGCTCTTCCTCGTCTGTTCCTTCCTCTTCCACTTCCTCTTCTTCTTTTTTAGAGGGGAGGGAAATGACTTATGGCCTTCGGGAGAGACCATACCCACAAAGCCAGCAGAAAACCAAGTAATTAATCTATCGAGTAGACAATTATCAGTTTCCGAGGTCTCAGTCCTTTCTAAAGGCTTAGGATTTGTCCCAGTCACACAATTTAAGGCCTTTAACTGGGTTAAGGATATAAATCTGTTTATAAGAAAACTCAAATGGAGAAAATTCTTTAAGACTAGTGACCGGGAAACTAGCCAACAATTGGGAATTGCTGATGAGGATTTACCCCATGTTAGAACGATGACAAGTCTCTTGAGTGAAAATGATAGGGTTATGGGTCAAGGACCATTCACTAATTTGAGGTGCAAAAGCACGAAAATGCCCCCCCCTATAGAATCATCTAATTTGGATGTATTCCTTGATATGGTAACTAGAGAAATTGAAAGAATACCCTCATGGAATGAACAAATTCCCTCTAACCTATCGGATAGAGAGTTGACGGCTTTAAAACAACTGGAGCGTGATTCTAGGATTACAATTAAACCATCGGATAAAGGTGGGAATCTGGTGGTCATGGACACATGTGGTTATAAGGAAATGACACTAACACTATTGCAGGATCGTGAATCCTATCGGATTATTGGAAGAGATCCTACTAACTCCTTTAAGGAAGAACTTGAGAAACTCCTTATTAGGGGTCTAGATGACCATCTGATTTCTGATCAAGAATGTAAGTACATGTGTCCGGTTGACCCCCAGATTCCCACTTTTTATGCGCTTCCAAAAATACATAAAGGGGTTATGCCCCTGAAGGGGCGACCCATAGTCTCAGGAGTAAATTCAATTACTCAAAAACTAGGTATATACCTAGATCAGATATTGAGAGAATTTGTGTCCTCTTTACCATCATATATAAGAGACACTAGTGACCTTCTACAAAAAATTGATGGTATACAACTTGACTCAGACATGCTTCTAGCATCGATAGATGTAGAGGCCCTCTACAGTTCCATTCGACATGTAGATGGACTGAGGGCTGTCTCGTACTATCTACAAACTAGGGGCATTCACTTCCGGACCCATAGCGAATATGTCATCCAACTATTGGAATTTCTTCTAACCCATAATTATTTTATTTTTGATTCTCGGTACTACCACCAGCTCAGGGGTACAGCCATGGGGAGCCCAGTGGCTCCCTCGTATGCAAACCTTACCCTGGGCTGGTGGGAGAGTACCATAGTTTTTGGGGAGGAGGATAGTAAGTGGAACCCACATTTAATTTATTGGGGTAGATATATTGATGACGTGTTCGTAGTATGGTCCGGAAGTGAAAACCTATTTAAGGAATTTGTAGAGGGTTTAAATCACAACCCCCTTGGTCTTAAGTTTACGTTCGAGATTGACAGGGACGAATTACCATTTCTGGATGTACTAATTAGAAGAGGAGAGAATGGTTTGTTGGAGACAAGTACCTTTAGGAAACCTACATCGACGAACAGCCTACTTAGATGGGACAGTTTCCATCCTATACCCCTTAAAAAAGGTATCCCCACTGGACAATTCCTGCGGATACGTAGGAACTGTTCGTCGATGGAAGGTTTCAACAATCAGGCAAGGGATCTGAGGGATAGGTTCGTTGAACGGGGCTACCCCTCGGATGTGTTGTTTACATCCTTCAATAGGGCCTTAACATCAGAACGTAAAGAGTTGCTAACCCCGAAAAATAGGACCATTGAGGACAATTCTGTTAGATTAATTGGTACCTATGATAACCAATCAGAAAGGGTAAAGAATATACTGAAAAGGTATTGGCCTCTTTTACGAAGTGATCAAGATCTTAACGATATTGTTTCTCCTTACCCCATGATTACATTTCGCAGGGGTAGGTCTATAAGGGATAGGTTGGTACATAGTCACTTTGTGGAACCAACCAGGCAAGGGACTTGGCTGGATAGGAAACCACTTGGTACCTTTCGTTGTGGCCGATGCAGGGCATGTAGCAACATCCAGCAAAGTAAGTCCTTCACTAGTGTAGTGACTGGAAGAGAATACATCATCAGAGATTTTGCCAATTGTGATACTGAAGGGGTGATATATGTAGGGACCTGCACATGCCCCCTCCAGTACATAGGCAAAACTAAGAGGTCCTTTAAGAAAAGGATCAGAGAACATGTTTGTGACATTCAAAATCGAAGAGACACTCCGGTGTCACTACACATGTGGGCAAAGCATGGTGGTGACACTAAATGTATCTCCTTTTGTGCTATGGAAGTAATTCGGAAATCCCCTAGGGGAGGAGAATGGGACAGACGCATCCTACAAAAAGAATCCGAATGGATCTTTAGGATGCGATCTGTATCACCATTTGGCCTAAACGAACGTTTAACTTATAGCTGCTTTTTGTAGCTATTTACAGCATTGTCACTCCTTATTAACTCTCATTGCAATTTATCTAACTTTTGTCTTGGAGGAGATCCCGATTGGTACGGGATGCCTTCCTTGCTTACCGTTTATATTTGAAAAAAATCACTATCATTTAGTAAAGACATTACCCATAATATCATAATCACTTTGTTTTTGGTGAGAAAATACAGAATGGACTTAAAAACTATATGAAACTGCGAGAAATGCCCCTAACTTCATTGGCTCGGTTGAGCAGTTAGTTTTTAAAAGTTATTATACTATTTATGTAGTCACAATTGACACATAATATGGATGTATCATTTGTTCTCAAATATTTATGATTCCCTGTAATTGTGTAATAAGATATGTAGTCTTTATTTTGTTATACAATGATCTAGATTTATATTGGTACTCTTTTTCTTTTTTGTTTATCTATACATACGGTACTTTATTTAAGTTCTCCTGTGCTGCTATTTAGCACTATCTTTCTTTCCAGCCTTCTTTTCAATTTCCCTCCCACCCCTATCTTCACTAAACTATCCTGGACGTGCAGTGCAGTGATGGCCGTAAGGGTCACGTGATTTATCATCACGTGATCCGATTTGGTTGCGGCGTCCTCGGAGTTGTTATCACATGACCTAGTATCATGTGACCCAATCTGGTTACGGCGTCCTTGGAGACGCTATCGCGTGATACGCGGCTACCGGAAGTGACGCATTTGGCGTCCCGGATATGCGCGCGAGTGTGGAGGTTTATAAGACAGAGGCTGGGATACATCTAGCCATCTGCGACGTGGATCGCCAGTCGCAGACGGACGTATCATGCCTATGGCATTTTGACATGGGGGTAAGCAGTGGACTGAGCATTAATTATTGTGGTGTTAGGAAGTAGGTTAATCAGTTTAGTTATTTATTGCAGTAACTACACATGGATAATGGCTGGACATCATAGGTACTGTACTGTGGTTTTGTGGACATCATAGAGGTTTCGTTACCTAGGTGAGGATTAGGGTCTTGGGGTTGTAACACTGAACCATTTGCATATATCATCTGTACTGAAGTTATTTCCCTCCCACTCCCCTGTTTGTGTATAGGTGGCATTATTATCTGAATTCTTTACGTAATAAACTGGAGGGTCAACCAGGTTCTTGGTGATTGGACAATTTCGGTCTGGAGTTATCTGTAGTAAGGAAGCAACTATTTTCAGGTCTTTAATCCAGGTATAGGCTTTACTACTAATGAGGTGGTCCATATATATATATGGTAGACTTGGTATGGCTTTATCATGATTATTATTATTTGCCATTTTTAGGGGGCCATTGACTAAGCCTATTTCCCCCTTTTTCTATGGAGGAGCCCTTATCGTAGGGTCCTCACTTTATCAGTGACTTTATCAGTGATTTCGTCCTTGGCTACTTAGAGGTAATGACATATATATATATGTCTTTATGTTTTTTCTTTGGGAGCCTTTTTGAGACCACGTTTGGTGTAAATTAAGGACTTTCATCTACCTTATTATTTTTCCTCTTTTTTGGCACCTGGTTTGTCATTAATAGGTACCTATCTGTTTTCTTCCTTACTCATCTTCGTTATCATCTTCAACACATCCATTATCTACACTATAATCTTGACACTTTTTCATGTCTCAATATCTTTTGGCATGTGATGTGATTATATTTATTATTCTTGCTTTTATATGTAGAATGGAATATTTGTGTACTAAAGCTAATGCTATGTTTTATGTGGTATGTGTGTCTTCTTTCTTTCTATTCTTCTTTGTTTGTTCTCCCCCCTTTTTTTGCTTCCCGCTACAGGTTGCTACATCAGTCGGAGGATATTCAAATGAAGCCACAAATAAGCCTTGCCATTTTCTATCTGCATTTACGTGCTTTGTATTACATATGTGCCTGCTTTGATGTATTATAATATATGTATAGTTCTAATTGTCCTTTTATCCATTGTACATTAAGCTATGCCTCTGTCCATGTGTTGTACGTTATCTATACATATTGTCCCTCCATATCTCGGTGCTTATTAGGTATATATGTGTATACTGTTGTTGCCATCCCCTGATGAACCGTTGTATATCATAAGATACACGGGGAAACGCGTTGGGATATACGGTTGTTCATCATAGGAGAGCTTATTCTCTTTTTTATGTATTGATACGAATTATTTGCATTATTGTTATTGGGTTTTTTACGAGGATCAAATAAAATTGTGAATTTTTAGCTACATGGTTTAATGTTATTCTGGTAGAAAATAGCTATAGGACACCATTGTGTCTGACTGTCAGTGAGTTTAATTGTTGGGAAAAGGTGCCTTTCCAAAAAGAGAGACCTGGAGCAGTTTGCAAAGGAATAGTGGCCCAACATTCCGGCTGAGAGGTGTAAGAAGCTTATTGATGGTTATAGGAAGCGACTGATTTCAGTTATTTTTTCTAAAGGGTGTGCAACCAAACATTAGGTTAAGGGTGCCAATAATTTTGTCCAGCCCAGTTATGGAGTTTGGTGTGTCTTTATGTCCAATTTGCTTTTTTCCTCCCTTTTTTGGTTTAGTTCCAATACACACAAATGGAATAAACATGTGTCTAGCAAAACCTGTGTAACTGCAATCCTTTTCTGTGAGAAATACTTCATTTTCTAGAAAAATTTCAGGGGTGCCAACATTTACAGCCATGACTATGTGAGGGGCATATGATGGGGGCATTATATGTGAGGGGCGCATGATGGGGGCATTATATGTGAGGGGCGTATGATGGGGGCTTTATATGTAAGGGGAGCATGCACCGATCCTCACCCAGCCGCTACCTCCAGTGGCCCCCAGATAATTTGAGTTTGAGACCCCTGCTCTAGCTCCTCTAGCTGCTTCTGCTCCTCCTCTCCTGTCAGATGACTAGTAAAATCACCCATCTCATGAAACCTAACCTGTGCTTCACTGTGCCCCTCCCCCTCCAGTTCAGCCCCCACAGGGCTCATGTGGCTGTGAGATGTAGGCATCAGATCTCCAGTGCCCTGACCAGCCATCGTTTCCAACACATGTTGTAGTAAATGAAGCAGTGAAATGATGTTGTTCATCCCGTAATCCTGGCGACTGACTAATAATGTGGCTTCCTCAAAGGGCCTGAGCAAAGGACAGGTGTTGCATATGAGCTGCCACTGGCTGACATTGAAGTTACACAGGGGAGTTCCCCTATATGCTTTGATCATCAAGAAATCGGTGATGGCTTTTCTCTGTTCGTATAGTCGGTCCAACATATGGAGGGTGGAAACGTCTCAAATCAGACTATGTTGCAGCTCAAGGAGGGTGTACTTTGCAGTGTACGGGTGGCTGAAGTGCATGCAGAGTTTCCTTTGTTAGGATGTCTTGCAGATGGGGGAAACACTTCAGGAACTGCTTGACAACCAGATTGAACACATGTGCCATGCAGGGCGCATGTCTCAGGCTTCCTTGTCGCAGCGCAGACAAGATGTTCTTCCCGTTGTGGTCACCATGGTTCCCATTTCCAGTTTTCGTGGAGTAAGCCATGATTCGATTTCTTGATGAATGACTTTTAGCAGTTTCTCCCCTGTGTGACTCCGTTCGCCAAGTTCAACCATGTGAAAAACAGCGCAACACCGCCATTCCCTGCACACATGGTATGCTGGAGGGGCACTGAGACTTGTCCGTGCAGTGGAGGCTGAGGACATGGTGGAGGATGAGGAGGCGGACTCGCACACTGTCACAGGACCAACGGCCTGAGAACGTGGAGGCAGAAGCGGCGTGACCTGTCCAAGTTGCTGTTGTGGCTGTGCTGGAACCACATTTTCACAAAATTGTGCAGGGCTGGTACTGCCTTCTTCGCAAAGAAATTACGGCTTGGGACTCTCCACCTTGGCTCGGCACAAGCTATCAGTTCTCTAAAAGGTGCCTAGTCCACCACTTGAAAAGGGAGGGACTGCATCACCAGCAACTTGGGCAGGAGCACATTCAGCTTTTGCACCGTTGGATGAGTGGGCGCATACTATTGTCTCTTGGACATGGCTTCGCCTATGGATTGCTGATGGATGACTGACTCGAAGTAGGAGGAGCAGGAGCATCTGGAGCGACAGAAGATGGGTATGACACACAGCTCTCTTCGGCTGAGGTGGTGGAGCCCTGGCTGGCTGAAACATGGAGTGGCATGCCACTGGGTGATGCAGCAGGCTGAACGGTTCTCCCAGGCTGCTTTATGGTGACTCTGCATGTGTTAATGCAGGGCCGTGGTGCCAACATTAGGAACCTGGCCAGGTCAACATCCTCCGGATGCTTAATGAAAAACTGCCACACCGCAGAGTAGCTGATTTTCTTACCAACAGTCTGCACTGTTTGACTGCTACTGCTGCCAGGAACCCCTGTTCCACTACCTCCCGGGAAGGTAGGCTGCCGCAAAGCAGGTGGTCTACCCCGGGTACGTTTGGCACCAGACTTTTCACTTCTGCCACCATGCTGACTGCCAACCATGCTACCACCTTGCTTGCTCAGCTGCTGCCTCACAGGCAACCTGCAACCCTCTTCTCCTGATGATGATGAAGCCCCTTCTGCACCCGACTCCCAAGTGCGATCGGCTTCATCATCATCAAGTTGTGTCTGCACGTCACTGATGTCCTCCTCAGGTTCCTCAACAGTGTCTGCTTCAGGACCCTGAACCCTGGCAACACCTCCTCCCACGCCACTCTCCTCATCACTACTTTCCCACCTAGCATAGGAAGCGGCGGATGTCACCTCCACTTCTTGGCTGGACAGTAGCTGTTGATTGTCCTCTAGTAGATCGTCCTCGCTAAATCGTGGAGCTGAACCCACAGCATAAGATACTTTTGTGGGTGAGAGAACAGCATAGGACAGAGGGTTGTGTCTGAGGAACCCACCAACTGTTGACTGGGGGAGTCAGATGTCACTTGTGATGAAAGGAATTACCGTGTTAACCAATCGATGACGGCAGATGGGTTGCTGGTTGAGACACAACCGCTAGCTGATACCGGGAGCTCAGGCCTCTCGCTGTGACTCCTGCTGCCACTCGCCACTAGTCTGCTGCGACCCCTGCCTGATGAATTTAGGCCTCTGCCACTTCTCTGTGCACGTCCTGGCACTTCTCTGCCTGACATATGCGTATATGAGGGGAGTACAATATGTTCCCCGACACTTAAAACAGTATTTGCCTACAACACCAGCAGGTGTGTATTTTTGCCTGGCCTTTCACAGTATCTAGGCCCTTAAGACTTTAACAGGAACAAAATGGTACACCACTTAGTTGTACGTATGTGGTATGCACTTATGAGGGGAGGACAATGCGCTCCAGTACGCTTAAAACAGTATTTGTATACAACATCAGCAGGTGTATAATTTTGCCTAGCCTTTCACAGTAAATAGACCCTTAAGACTTTAACAGTAACAAAATGATACACCACTTAGGTGTACGCACAGGTTACACTTAATAGAGGACAATATGCTTTTAGTGCTCTGCTCACCCTAACTGGCTGGCTATTAGCTTTTCATTTGTTGTACACACCAGTACTGCAGCAGACAGTCGCTGTGTTCTACACCCAAAATGGCACTCTCTCTCTCAATCTCACTCCCTTCCCTATTAGTGCTTCTAGGCTAGATTTGGGCTTGAGATGAATCGCTGCTGTAAAAAAGCTTTTCTGTGAAACACACTGCTCTCTGTCCCTCTCTGCAATAGAATGCTGAGGTGACTGGGAGGTGAATCGCTGCTGTAAAAATGCTTTTCTGTGCAACATGCACTGCTGTCTGTCCCTCTCTCTCTGCAACAGAACGGCAATGTGACTGGCTGCAAGATGGCTGCCGATTATATAGGGCTGTGACACAGGGGTTGCTGCATGTGATTCAGGATCAGCCCACCTACCCTTGTTCCCACCTTCCCAGGATTCCTTGCCCCTTGTCCTCACATGTGGATCCGCCATTTTAGATGCCCGGCCCCTGGAGCCTGGACCGCACTAAATGGAGTTTAATTAAACGATTCGCATGATTGAATCGAGGCGATATTCGCATTCGTCACAAATTGAATTTTTCCTGAAATTCGTAACGAATTCGGATTCGTCAGATTCGATTCACTCATCCCTAGTCCCCATCTGTGCTGGATTGGCTGGGATTTAGGTACTGTTTTTTTTTATTTTTTTTGTGGGGGTTGTTATTTTAGAACATTTGCTTCTCCATGTTTTTTTTAAAACTGCTTAAACAGGAAACTAAGCAGCAATATCCCTTGAAGTATTAATGTCACTGCTGTCAATAGAAATTTTAATTCTATTTTCCTCTTCTTTAGGAACCCCCACTGAAGAGATGTGGCCTGGTATATCTTCCAATAAAGAGTTTAAGGCTTATAGTTTTCCGCAGTACCGTGCACAACCACTGAAAAGCCACACGCCTCGGTAATGTGTTTATATGATGTCAGACTTCAAGAATATGTCAAGGCATTTTGGGCCTTCTTGGCAAAGAGCAGCAAATACATTTTGTCTTGGATAAATCTAAAGCCAGTTAGTATTTAGATATGTGAATTTGGGTAGAAAAACAGACATGGTGCACATCTACAATCTTGTATAATGATCTGACTGCTTCTCAGCATAATATCAAAAACTAACAGGTTGTTAGTATACATTTTTGATCAAAAAGTACAAGCCCACTCGCCACGTCAAGGCCACCTATTTAGAGTGGGTCCCTAACGCCCCTAGCATAAAATGGCGCAGCATCGGGCGGCGACCACCACCGCCGCGACACCAATGCCCACAGGGGGGAACGACCCACCGGCAGAGCAGCCCCAATGCCACTCAAACCAGTCTATGGGCCGCAACTCCCCCCCCCCCCCGCAGACACGGCGCCACGGCAGAAACGGACGCCGCACAGCACCACACCAGTGTGAACAAGGTGAAATCGCTCACTTACCATGCTCTCCCAGTCAGACTGGGAGGCTGCTAGGAAAGAAATGGCCCATGTGTAGCTAACTACTACTTATATAGGGTTGGGCTGAGGGGGTGGGGAAGAGTGCAGCACATGTTAAAACAAAAAAAAAAGAGGGGATAGAAATCACAGTGTGAATTCGGGTAGAAAAACAGACATGGTGCACATCTACAATCTTGTATAATGATCTGATTGCTTCTCAGCATAATATCAAAAACTAACAGGTTGTTAGTATACATTTTTGATCAAAAAGTACAAGCCCACTCGCCACGTCAAGGCCACCTATTTAGAGTCGGTCACTAACGTCCCTCGCATAAAATGGCGCAGCACCGGGCGGCGACCACCACCGCCGCGACACCAATGCCCACAGGGGGGAACGACCCACCGGCAGAGCAGCCCCAATGCCACTCAAACCAGTCTATGGGCCGCACCCCCCCCGCGCAGACACGGCGCCACGGCAGAAACGGACGCCGCACAGCACCACACCAGTGTGAACAAGGTGTAATCGCTCACTTACCATGCTCTCCCAGTCAGACTGGGAGGCTGCTAGGAAAGAAATGGCCCATGTGTAGCTAATCAGATCATTATACAAGATTGTAGATGTGCGCCATGTCTGTATTCTACTCGAATTAGTATTTAGATATGTCTTTAGTTGCTCCAGATAACTGCTAATTGTGGAGTCTTTGTTTTCAGGTTGGATTCTGATGGCATTGAATTATTGTACAGCCTCCTGTTGGTAAGTAAACCCTCAACTATACACAATAGCATGCAACATGTTATGACTGGAATTTTTGGGAATAAATAAAAAAGGGGAAGATGTATGTACTGTATGAAGACAGCAAGAGTGCCATTTGTGAAAATAATTGTTTACTAGGGTATATCAACACAGGGCAGAAAATCCTCAGCCTTATTACAGTAGCAGCAGAGTAAATGTTATTTGTAAAGTGGGGTCCAGGTGCTGAGACCCTTGATAATCGCTAGAATCGGCACGTTTCTCCCCTGCTAGCTTCTCTCACCCTATTTTTACAGAAGATGGATTCTGTAGTAAGTCTAAGGAGCCTGTCTTCTCCATCAAGATGGGGAGCACAGCAAGCAGGAAAGAGAAGCACTCAGCTGCGCGCTACTATTGGTGGAGGTCTGAGTATCCAAATCCTCAGTGATCAAAACGTTTGAGATGTTTGTGAAATAATAGTAATGCCTTAAATCTATACCATGTCAATTTATGCTGCAGATTCAGTGCAGATTTTCTTATTATGACACACATAGGGTAACGTAAAAGCATTCTAGCAACAGGGGCTATATCTTGAAAACATGTGGACCTATTTAAGTAAGTTATACAGAATTTTACTTCTGTTCACCTACACTATAATCCAGTATATTGGGTTTAGTGCGGATTGAACAGCCTGTCAGTTTCCCTTTACCTTGTAAAGTTTGAAACTTAAAAGGAATAAAAAAGAATGATGAATGATGATTAAAAAAAAAAAAAAATGATGAAAAAAATCTTCTGAACCATGAATCATTCACACATGGGAAATATTGGCCTAAGCTAGCCTTTGGCTTTCTACGTTACCCTATGTGTGTGATAAAAAGACAGCTTTTTGGAGCCAAATGGAGCTCAGAAAATTAGGGTATATACTATTGTGGTTATTTCCAATGATAGTAGAAATTGTGATAAAAGTGTATATAATGAATTACTGCAGATTGTCCCCATTGAATTAAATCAGAAGTTGTTGCTGATTGTGTGGATTTAAGACTGCAGAAATATATTTTTTCTCTTCTACAATGGCAATATAATCATAGGCGTGCGCATCCTATCAGATTAGGGTGTGCACCCAAAATTCAAGCCCTAACCATGCCCCTAGCTATGCCCCTAACCACATTCTTAATCTAACCCATTCTCCTAACTACACCCAGCATACTTTTAATATATTTAATATTCTGTATCTGCTGTTCAATAACACACTCCATTCATTATGGAGCAGTGCCTCCCTATAGAGAAGTAATGTTCATTCTTTTCTGGGGACCTTTCACTTCCATTTTGGTGATCAATGGGGGTCCCAGTGGTCAGATCACCTAGGTATCCGTTATCCAGTGGAAAGGGGATAATTTTAGATTGTGGGAATACTTCTTTAAAGGGGTACTCCGCCCCTAGACATCTTATCCCCTATCCAAAGGATAGGGGATAAGATCTCAGATCGCCGGGGTCCCGCTGCTGGGGACCCTGGGGATCGCTGCTGCAGCACCCCGCTATCATTACTGCGCAGAGCGAGATCGCTCTGCATGTAATGACGGGCAATACAGGGGCCAAAGCATCGTTACGCCACGGCTCCGCCCCGCGTGACGTCACGGCCCGCCCCCGTCAATACAAGTCTATGAGAGGGGGCGTGGCGGTCGTCACGCCCCTTGCGATAGACTTGCATTAAGGAGATGGGCCGTGATGTCATGAGGGGCGGAGCCATGATGTCACGCTGCTCCGGCCCCTGTATCGCCTGTCATTACGCACAGAGCGAACTCTCTCTGTGCAGTAATGATGGCGGGGTGCCGCAGCGGCGATCCCCGGGGTCCCCAGCAGCGGGACCACGGTGATCTAACATCTTATCCCCTATCCTTTGGATAGGGGATAAGATGCCAGGGGCGGAGTACCCCTTTAAAGAGAACTTGTCATCAATTGTATGTTGCCTAATTCGCAGGCAACAAAGATTGGTGCAGACATCGCCAGTCCAGGACACTAAAATTACTCTGATATGCTTGGGTGTTTCAGAGTAATCATAATTTAAAAATTCCACTAGGACCTGGGTAAGTAATTCACAGGACAGGTCCTGGTAGCTGCTTCCTGACCAGCTGGCTTGAATGACGTGCCTCTACATACTGTAGATAGAGATATACAGGGCCGGATTAAGAGCATCATGGGCCTGGTGCTGAAGATTTTCATGGGCCTTTTTATAGAAATATATAAAATGAAAACGCAACACAAAGAAATTTTGTTTAACACAAATAAAGTGCATTCGTCACATATTTTAAGCACATTCAATTACCAGGATAGATGAATATATGATAGTGTATGGGAACTTTGCATATCTTTACAGAATCTGTTCTTCAGCTATAATAAAAATAAAAATAAATCACTTTTATGGGGCCCAGAGTGTCAAAGAGGTGTGGTAGAGGGTCCACTATACTCCCAGACTGTATTATCTATCTGATGTAAAGTCCCACCCACTGCTTCTTTGGTTAACACCAGGGCTTGCTTGCCAGCGACATGTTGACATCCTGTGCATGCGACGTGAATGGGGATTGGGGTTCATAAGCTGCAAGTCTGAATTCAAACCATCACAATCGCCATTCATAGCGCATAGGGGATGCATGTGTCATCAAAGAAGGTGCGGAGAAGTGTTGTGGCCTTGTAGCACAGCGCACCCTAGCCACACCTCTTTGACACTTAATGCACCCATACAAAAAAAAATTTGTATAGCAAAATAAAGGATCAAATAACATCTATGAACATATGCAAAGTATTGAACATCTTTTTTGGCTATGCTAGCAATTTCAAATGCATAAAACGTATGACAGATGCACTTAAAACAATTTTAATTACCAATAAAGTGCCATAACAGAAACCTTATAGAAAAGATTTCTGCAATTATCTGGCACCCTTGGCCCCTCTATACAAGCACTCTATGGGTATGTTCACATGACAGAATGTCCATTGGGAATTCAACTTTAATATCCCACAGCAGCAGAGTCCCATTGGTTTAAATGAGAAGCTGCTGCACTGTTCACACAACATGTTTCTTGTGCAAAAATTCATATTCTTGCATCTGCAGAAAGAATAGACTTGTCTATTCTTTTTGCGGATACCACATGGAAATGCATTGCCGCCTATGAGACGGTGCATTCCCAAGCAGTCCTAGTGCCCTCCGGTTAGTCAAATGTGCGGAATGTCCAAACTTGTTTTCCATTGTTCGCAAGTGTGAACCCCGCCTATCTATAGTGCCCAAATGGTTATAATGCCATGTCTTTGTGGGACTCACAAGCAATATCTTCTCTCATCACAGTCGTACTCTTTTTTATTCCTTCCAGATGTATATCGTTTCTGCAGAATTAGTAGGGAAACATTTTAGGTGCAGCAATTACCCAGCACCACATAAAGTAGTACAGCTATAAGAAGATATGTCATTCAGAAACAAGGAAAAGGTCTTCATACCTAGCTTTTTCATGCTCCTGAATGGCATATCTGTTTATAATAGCTGAGCTGATATAAGCAGATATGCCATTGAGGAGCATGAAAAAGCTAAAAGGGAAATTGTCACCTAGCTTTTCTGTGTTCCTGAATTGCATATCTGCTTATAGGCACATCTGTCTTATAGCAGATCTATTATGAGCAGATATGCCGTTCAGGAGCATGGAAAAGCCAGGGGAAAAATTGTCACCAAGCTTTTTCATTCTCCTGAATGCCATTGCTGTTTTTCCACCTACAGACTCATACAAGGGATTGTTTGCTGCGTCACCAATTATACTTTGCAATGACATCACTACTTTTACCATGAAATCTACAGTGAAACACCCAAAAAAATATAAGTGGGCGAAAAAAAAATTTATGCAATTTTGCAATTTTTGGTGGCTTTCTACACAGTGCACTTTTTGCAAACATATTGGGAGAGATTTATCAAAACCTATGTAGCAGAAGAGTGATGCAGTTGCCCATAGCAACCTATCAGATCACTTCTTTCATTTTTCAGATGCCTTTATAAAAATGAAAGAAGCAATCTGACTGGTTGCTATGGGCAATTGCACCACGCTTCCTTGACACAGGTTTTGCTAAATAGCTGAGCTATTATAAGCAGATATGCCATTCAGGAGCATGAATGCTATTTCTGCTTATAGCCTATAAGGATAACTTCCTCTAAATTATAGGCAAATATGTCTAAAATAGCTTAACTAATATAAGAAGAAATGACAATAAGGAGCAGAGAAAAGATTGGTGACAATTTCTCATCTAGCTTTTTCATGCTCCTGAATGGCATATCTGCTTATATTAGCTCAACTTTTATAGACAGATTTGCCTATAACATATAGTCAAAGCTGTCTATAATAGCTGATGTATTATAAGCAGATATACCATTCAGGAGCATGAAAAAGCTAGTCACCTAGCTTTTCTGGGCTCCTGAATGGCATATCTGCTTATCATAGCTCAGCTATTATATACAGATTTGACAAAAAGTTATAGGTAAATCTATTTATAATAGCTGAGCTATGATAAGCAGATATGTCACTCAGAAGCCCAGAAAAGCTAGGTGACAATTTCTCACCTAGTTTTGTCTATGCTCCTAAATGGCATGTCTGCTAATAATAGTTGAGCTTTTATAAGCAGAAATGCCATTCAGGAGCATGAAAAAAGCTAGGTTAGAAATTGTCACCTACCTTTTTCTGGGCTTCTGAATGGCATATCTGCTTATCATAGCTCAGCTATTATAGACAGATTTGACTAAAAGTTATAGGTAAATCTATCTATAAGCTGAGCTATGGTAAGCAGATATGCTATTCTGGAGCCCAGAAAAGCTAGGTGACAATTTCTCACCTAGCTTTTCCATACTCCTGAGTGGCATGCCTACTTAAGGAACATGGAAAAGCTAGATGAGAAATTGTCACCTAGATTTTCTGTGTACCTGAATGGCAAGTAAGTTCATGCCTGGTGAACTGGTGGTACCTTTGGGGGAGACTCCAAAGGCAAAGACCGCCGGCGGGACCTCAGGGAGGCGGCAGAAACTGTGGGGTAATACTTCAAATTTAGCGTGCGCAGGCTGAACTAAAATGCAGCCAGGGGCAGACTGACAACACTCAGGGCCCCCGGACCAAATAAAGCAAGGGCCCCCAGTCGGCCCCTGGCCACACCTTTGCCTGGCCTTAGCCGAGGGAGTGGGAGCAGGCACTGTTCGTACATGTATGCATTGTGTCTTTGGGGCTCATTTACACAGACGGATCCGCAGCGTATTTTATGGTGCGGATCTGCCGACAATGGACCCTACAGTGCTGCCTACATCTGTGTTTGCTCATAGCGGCAATCCGTTGCTACGAACAGACACTCTTTGATGTGCTTGTTCGCATACGCATACTCACACACATCGCGGCTGCTCTCGGCCTAGCTCATGGAACAGGAGGATGTGTGCGAGTCTTAACACTTAAAAACAACATTCTGTTAACATATATTTCATCACAGGAACACACTGAAGTCAATATGGTTGTTCAAGCCCAAATTTCCTTGCGCATTCGTTCTTAGAATCCAGCGTGCTTCCGTTTGTAAAAGGGCTTTCTGCCTATCCTGGCCTTCACTAACATTAGCTCTCTAGATACCGTAAAAAGATAGGTATTTGACGTCTCAATTATGTTTTTCCAAAACATGATTTTTTAAGTGCGGGGCACCTTTTTTCGACTTCACAGAATAAATATGCTCATGGAACCTTACATTCATTGGCCTCTTGGTGCTTCCTATGTAAAAACAACCGCATTTGCAGTGGATATCATATACTACCCATGGGGCAAAGCAGGTGATAAGACTCTTAATGTCTATTCTAATGCCACCTACTACTGCAATTTTCCCAAGGTGCACCATGTACATGTACCACGGTTATGGTTGCCACAAGGTCCCGACTTGCTAAGCCAATCTAGTCCTTTCTTTCTAGTAAACAAGCTGCTGGTAAGTGTATCCTTGAGATTCTTACATCTTCTGAATGCCACTAGGGGTCTGTCGTTTAACTTTTTACATAAATCAGGCTAATTTTTAACGAGGAACCAGTTTTTATTGATAGCATTTTTTTATTGAATCGGCAAAGGGGGCTATATTTAAAGGAGAACGAGAACTGGCTTTTTCCATCTTTTCAAAAAATGTTCTTTCATTTATTTGGCAGAAGGGTACTCCTATCTTGTGTTAAAAAACGCTCTCAACAATGCTTCGTCAAGAGTCCTTTCTGGATAATTGCTGGACAGCAGTCTCTCCTTCAATTCGCCAGCCTGTGCTAAAAAAACATGATCTGAACTATTAATACGGTGGAGGCGTAAAAACTGCTCATATGGTACCGCTCGTTTGACATGATTAGGATGGTAGCTGGCGAAGTGAAGGAGAGAATTGCATGCTGTTGGTTTCCTACAACTGGAAGTGGTCAGATGGCTGTCCTCAACCTGTACCAACACATCCAGAAATTCTAGACTTTTTTCATCTACCTTAAAAGTAAATTTCAGTTTCATATTCTTAGTGTTGTTAATTATTGAACTTAATTATTGAACTCCGATGAGGTGCCATCCCAGGCGATGAAAACATCATCTACAAACCTGAGATAGCACGTCATGGAGCCCAAAAATGGATTCTCCTTGATAAAATAAACCATTTTTCGAAAGCTGCAACATAAAGATTAGCAAATGTGCAAACTACGGGGGTGCCCATGGCCATACCCCCGATTTGTTTAAACCATTCACTATCAAACTGAGAGAGTTGTATTCAAGTACAAATAATAAGGAATGAAAAATAAAATTGATCACTTCTGGACTTTTACCAGTTTCTGTCAATATTTCCCGGATCATTGTAACACCTAATTGTTGGGGAATACTTGTATATAGGGATTCAATATCAATTGAAGCTAGTAACCCTTTTCCAGGCCAAGAAAGATCTTTCAGGCAGGTGAGAAAATTATTCGTATCCCTCACCAGCGACGGTACCTCCTGTAGAATATTTGGACAATGGCTCAGTGATCGATCTACAATAGGGCGTCCCGGAGGGGAGACCAGGGTCTTATGCACCTTCAGCAGTAAATACCATTGCGGGTGACAAGGAAATGAAGGAATCAGTTTCTCAGCTTTGTTTTTAGATATTATGCCCTCTTCAGTGTAACAACGAAGCAAACTTTGAAGGCGGGACTTAATTCTCGGGGTAGGGTTCTCTGACAATCTTACATATGTGTTTACGTCATAGAGCTGGCGTTTGGCTTCATTTATATAATATTCTGTGGACATGATTACAGTATTTCCGCCCGTATTTGACTTTTTAATCACTATGTCATCCATTTTCTTCAGATGTGTCAGTGCCTGACGTTAACCTACTGTAAGATTGTGGGGGTCAACGGCATAAATAAGAGATTTTATTTCCTCGAGTACTCTAGTGTAAAATATATCTAAATTACTACCCGGAGGTATGGGGGACAGAATGTTGATTTCACCCTACCAGTGAATTCTTGTACTTCTAGAGCTTTATCCTCCCCTATATCTTCCCCCTCATTAAGTAAATCTATCAGATTGTCAAAGCATTTCAGATCAGTATTCGAGGCCACACTTAAAGGACATCTGCAGAGGAAAACACTTATCCCCTATCCACAGGATAGGGGATAAATGTTTGATCACGGGGGTCCGAACGCTGGGACCCCCCCCCCCCCCATGATCTCCAGCACAGGGCCGCTACGCGCATTAACGCTCACACTGAGTGCTAATACCGGGGCCCCGTTTAGGAGATCACGGGGGGTCCCAGGGGATAACTGTTTTCCGCTGCAGTTGTTCTTTCAGATGCTGAACCAGAGTCTACTGCATGTAAATCCTTTATTAGAAAAAACTTTTTTGAGATTAAACTTGCGGACAGATTTAAAGAGATCAACTTCAAAATCATCAATGTTAAAATTTTCAGTAAGACAGTAATTGAACCCCTTTTTCAAAAGGGATAAGGTCTCATCCTCAAAACTGTGATCAGTCATATTTATCACTATACAATTCTCTGCCACAACACTTTCTTGCGTTTTTGTGGATCTGTTTTTTTCTTGTAGCGGTTCTCTCTTTTTCCTGTTTCTCCCGTTGCCCCTTATTGTCTACCTGATAAAAGTGAGATTCGAGTTGGTCTGGCATAGAAGATGTATTTGTTCCCGTATCAGAGGCTTGGTTAGTGGGGGTGGGTAGATCTTCATTCCCTCTTGACTATGAATCCATTGTCCAATAGTCAGAATATCTTTTCTTTTTACCTTTAGCCCACCTGGAACTTTGACGTTTGGGATTTGCAAAAGAGAAGGCTTCTCCTTTAACCTCTTGGGGACGCAGGGCGTATACATACGCCCTGCATCCCCGATCCTTAAGGACTCAGGGCGTACCCGTACACCCTGGTCCAGTTTAACAGGTTTAAACCGTTCTCACTGGTGGAGAACGGGTTAAACCCGGTGGGCAGCCAGGACCCACAGCTAATCGGGCCACTGCCCGGCATTAACCCTCGATGGCATACACACAAAAAAATACCAAAGTCCAAAATTGAAAATTTTTTGTCACTTCATATACCATAAAAATATTAATAAAAAGCAATCAAAAAGTCCCATCAAAATAAAAATCATACAGATAAAAACTTCATATGACGACGTAAAATATGAGCCCTCATACCGCCCCGTACACTGAAAAATAAAAAAGTTATAGGGATCAGAAGGTGCCAATTTTAAACATACTAATTTTGGTGCATGTAGTTCATAATTTTTTTAAGTATTAAAATAAAATAAAACCTATATAAATTGGGTATCCTTATAACCGTATGGACCTACAGAATAAAGATAAGGTATTCATTTTACTGAAAAGTGCACTGTGTAGAAACGGGAGCCCCCAAAATTTACAAAATGGCGTTTCTTTTTTTATTTCACCCCACAAAAAAAATGTTTTGTTGCACCGCAAGTTATATTACATAATAAGTGATGTTATTACAAAGCACAATTGTTGATGCAAAAAACAAGCCCTTATATGGGTCTGTAGGTGCAAAATTTAAAGAGTTAGGATTTTTAGAAGGGAAGGAGGAAAAATCAAAAATGCAAAAACGGAAATTTGCTGAGTCCTCAAGGTCAAAATAGGCTGAGTCCCTATGGGTTCAGTAAAAACTGTCGATTCAGTAAAAAATGCTACCAATAAAAACTGGTTACTCATTAAAAATTACCCTGATTTATGTAAAAAGTTAAATGGTCACACTCATTAAAACAAATTTTTTTTCTATTGCACTCCTTATGGTAAATAAAAAATATTTCTAATATACTTTGTTTAAAAAAAATGAGGTTTTCTATGTTTTATATGTGCTTAAAAAGCTCAAGAGCACATTTTCCCCCATCTCATACACAGACTTTAGACCGAAGCCCAAAAACAGGAAGTGCAGCCTGGAGTGCTGAGGGGGGGGGGGGGGGGGGGGGGGTCCAGCCTCATCCAATCATAGCTCCTCTCACACTTAACTGCCATATGCTGTTAGTTGGCCCCCCACCCCCCTTCAGCACTCCGGGAGGAGAGCAATAGCAAAAAAAAAATGTAATGAGAGTGACCATTTAAAGGACAGACCCCTAGTGGCATTCAGAAGATGTAAGAATCTCAAGGATACACTTACCAGCAGCTTGTTTACTAGCAAGAAAGAACTAGATTGGCTTAGCAAGTCGGGACCTTGTGGCAACCATAAATGTGGTACATGTACATGGTGCTCATATCTACTCCCAAGGAAAATTGCAGTAGTAGGTGGCATTAGAATAGACATCAGTGTGTTCCTGTGATGAAATATATGTTAACAGAATGTTGTTTTTAACGCATGTTTTTGTAAGCCTTCTTTCCATTTAAACACGCAACCTGGATCAAAGGGGCAGGGTCTGATGAAGTTTATTTTTATGTTTACAAATTTTTATATGGATTTTGGAAAAGGGGGGTGATTAAAACTTGTAATATGGAACGGGTTAATGTGCGTTTTTTTTAACTTTTATTAAGCTTAGGGAACTTTTAGGAGGAATCATTAGATTCCTCATACAGATCAATGGAGTGCCATAGAACTCCATTGATCTGTTTTGCTCTGTGCTCATTTGGTTGAGCCTGGTCTAGCCAGGCTCAATCAAATAAAGAGCCACGAACCTGGAAGGAAGCAGAGGTAAGCCCTCCCTCTACCTCCACAGTGGATCACCTCAGCGCTGCCGGATAGCTGTATTAGCGATGGCCCCGACACACAGCAGCATGGTATGTTGATGCTGCCTTTAACATATGATGGGCTCTGAGAGGCCATCGTATGTTGAAACTATCGTATGTCGGAGGACCACTGTACATTATATTGTCCCGGACAGGCGACCCTGCACCGGCTTTACATTGCCCATTGTTTGGGCAGCATAAAACTGATGACAGGTTTCCTTTGACAGCAATAATGTTGTCAGTCTGTCACCTAAGATTAGGAGGACCTTTTATACTGACAGACTGACAACAACAACAACAGCTGTTACTACCATGGGGAAGAGTAGGTAGGTCTCTCCCATTAGGTTAGCTAGCTATAGGTAGTTTTCCTTGTAGATAGTTGTTCCCTGTAGGTAGTTTGCATTCTTGTAAATTATTTTGGTTCTTCTATTTCTGCTCCAAGTAAAATAAATACAAAGAGATTATATGAAAGAGTCTCTTTTTCTCCAGGGTGTGTCTGGTAATGCACCTCCACATATTAACTTGAGTTTTTGTAGTAGCCTTGCTATTGCTGAGACTATAACCAATTCTCAGTACTTATGTCAGCTGTAGTCTCCTGAGTACATAAAACATCTGCTTCATACCTTTCAGTATGAGGACAAGAAGAGGATATCAGCAGATGACGCTCTTCGACACCCCTACTTCAAATCCTTTGGAGAGAGTGTGCTTACACTGCCAGACAGTAAGTGACCGTGTGCTACATATAGTATTCCATTGACATAGCATTCCTCAGAGTTAAAGGAGGTATTTATCACGTCTCCCCCAGTGCACAGGATCACAGGATTTATGTAAAAGAGGACTTATCTATGTGAATCAAGCGAGCCTGTGTGCCAATGCGGAAATCTTTGCTAGCTCCGAAATTTCAACAGCAGTTTACGCTGATTTGCCAGTGTAAACTGCCACATATCTGGTGAACAGGGGCGACCATGCCCACTTTACTGTAAACCACAGCCCATTTCTTACAGGCCACACCCCTTTAGCAAGCGCAGAAAAAAACAGAAAATAAACAGATCACATCTGCAGCTAGCACAGATATTGTGCGATTATTTGCTGTTTCTCCAACCATACCAAAAATTCACATAAATATATATACACCGCTTAGTGTTCCTTCTTCATAAAGTGTTGTCTGTAAATAAATATTATCTTGTGTTGACTTAAGTAACAATTGCTTACCTCTCTATAGATATCTCAATCTTTACTCTAAAGGATATCCAGCTTCAAAAAGACCCTGGCCACCGTGGCTCCATCTTCCATCAGACAGGTAGAGATCAAGCAATTTTCTAGAAGACTAATTTATTTATATGTAATCTAAATACAATAGTTCAGCACTAATACATTGAAGTTCTACATGGCATGTTTATCAATGCATTTAGGTAGCTTACCTTGCTCTCAATAGGCCATCAATATTACATCTGTGCAGGTCCGACTCCTGACACCCTTACCTATCAGCTTTTTAGGGGCTGTGGTACTCTTGAAAGTGCTACAACCTCTTCAATTTCGAATTGCAATCCATTTATTGCCGTACTGTTTGTAGCAACAGGGCAAGAACAACCCTGCAGTTCCTTCTACCACTACTACTATAGTGATGCAAGGACAAGTCCAAGTAAACACTGAAGGCTGCGGCATTCACATAAGCACAAAGGCCCCTCAAACAGCTGACCGTCAGGAATGTCGGGAGTTAGATCCCTGACAATCTTTTATTGATGGCCTATCCATATAATCGGCCATTCATTTTTACAGCCTGAATAAGCCCTTTAACTACTTACTACCTGTGTGTCACCTGTGAACTTTTTTTTGCAGGTCGCGGAAAAACCAGACGACAGAGTATATTTTAAAGCAACTTTTGCACACTGGGTAACATCCATTCTCCACTGCCAGAGACTCCTGCAGTAATAAAAAGCTATGAGTATTAACATTACCTTACTAGTCTGCAGTGAGCCTTGTGCCAAATGTACTATTATTTGTGTATCAATGCTTGGTACAAGGACATGTGTAATAGAAGTGATTACTCTAATAGATCCCATCTGCGCCTTATTAGCCCCTTTGATAAGGAAAGATTAACTGAAATGTTTAAAAAAAAAAGTCATGGATTTGCTTCATCTTATCACACAGTCATTTTATATGTCTTGGTTAACCTATGCTGAAAAGGTGCAGAGAACTCTGAATTCCAAATTACATGGGTAAAAACATCAGTTCATACCAAAATTGTCCCTGCATGCCAGTGGTTTGTAGATCTACAGCTCTGCCTTTTGAAAAAGGACCTGACAACATACCTTCATGTCACCTGTGTCTGCCATCCAGGTTTTTTAAAGCTGCTCCTTGTTGGCTGTGTAGCCCCTATTTGGGTATAAATATTAAAATTACAGCATATATCTAAAAAATAATAGTTTCTGCATAGTTTCCCAACTTTTTTTTTTACTATGAGAGCAACCTTGAAATAGTCAATGTTGTTCTTGAGCCACTTTTATTATTTATTTCATATTGCTTAAATGGTGCCCATGTATTCTACTTATCACCTAATGTAATGTATCACTTAAATCAGTTCCTCGAAATACAAACTCATCACCACTATTATAACTGTGCAGTGGTAGCAAGCAGACATGGCCTTTTTTGGGGCCATCGACTGCTCAATAGCCTCATTGTGGCATGAATAGTGTTCCATTCCATTGGTGCAAAGTTCTGAGCTGTGCCGTGTCAGTGAGTCTCCATTTTGATTTGGAGCAGATCACTTGCCCTTTTGCAGCCCCCAAGGGGGAAACATCTACCTGCAGTTATTTTTTTCTCTGCTCACCTCCCATCCTTTTAACAAAATCTGTGAACGGAGCTTCCTGAATTAAGCTCCAACAGAGATGTGAATGAGCCCTAACAGGGGGGTGCTTTAGGGAGAGCAGAAACTGTACATAGGCCACAACAATGACACACATGCAAAATGTCATAAAAAATCTAATAATACAAGTTATGGGTACTACATTTCTGGAGACAGGGCATTGATCCAAATATTTATTCTGTTTGCCATACTTGGAGTTGGGAAATATTTTTTTTCCTATTATGGAACAATTGGCACCTGCCTTAAAAGGGTTTTGCACCTTCCTCTAGATTAACACTGTGGGGTTATAGGTTGGGCTTGATGAACCCTTGTGTTTTTCAACCTTATCAACCATGGAGCTATCTCACACATGCACACACACACAGACTCCTGGCCACACATAAACTTGTTGTAGTGATGCACCTGCTTAAAGGGGTTATTCACTGAGAACATTTTTAGTTAAATCAACTGGTGCCAGAAAGTTAAACAGATTTGTAAATTACTTCTATTAAAAAATCTAAATCCTTCCAGTACTTATTAGCTGCTGTATGATCCACCGAAAGTTATTTTATTTTTTAATTTCCTTTCTGCCTGACCACAGTGCTCTCTGCTGACACCTCTGTCCATTTTAGGAACTGACCAAAGTAGGAGTAAACCCCGATAGAAAACCTATCCTGCTCTGGACAGTTCCTAAAATGGACAGAGGTGTCAGCAGAGAGCACTGTGGTCAGGCAGAAAGGAAATTCAAAAAGAAAAGAACTTCCTGTGAATTATAACAGCAGCTGACAATTAGTGGAAGGATTAAGATTTTTAATAGAAGTGATTTACAAATCTATTTAACTTTCTGGCACCAGATGCTAAAAAAAAATGTTTTCCAGTGCTAACCACAGGCAAACAGTGTCACCACCAAATGCTGAGCCATTAGGTCCACCAGAAATAGTGTATTAAAGAAATTACCATAATAAAAATAACAATTTAATATTAACCACCAGTCACTAACTAGCTACAAATAAAACAAGGTATGGCAGTGATTGTGGCCACTAGAGATGAGCGAACTTACAGTAAATTCGATTCCTCACGAACTTCTCGGCTCAGCGATTGCTGACTTTTCCTGCATAAATTAGTTCAGCTTTCAGGTGCTCCCGTGGGCTGGAAAAGGTGGATACAGTCCTAGGAGACTCTTTCCTAGGACTGTATCCACCTTTTCCAGCCCACCGGAGCACCGGAAAGCTGAACTAATTTATGCAGGAAAAGTCAGCAACCGCCGAGCTGAGAAGTTCGTGACGAATCGAATTTACTGTAAGTTCGCTCATCTCTAGTGGCCACATAAGAAAGTCTGATGCTCAAAGGACAGTTTCAGTGCAGAATTCTGTTCTACCTAAACTTTAAAGAAGCACTCCATGTTTTACCCATATTACTCACTCTCAGATCACTAGTCCTACAGTGTCATTTGTTTCATTCTAGCACAACTGAATACATACCTTTCATTACTGTAACTAGGGCATGTGATCACAGGTCTGACCCACAGTAAAAAAACAGTGCATAATGTGTCAGAGGAAATGGTTGGTCCTGGGTCAGATGACTTCCTATGAGCTACAGGATTACATCATTACCTATCAGACTCTCTTGGCAGCTTCCAGAGCAGCTCCCTTTCCCCCAGCACTATCTGTATACTGCTGCTAATGCCTCATCAGTAGTTATACACTTCTCTTGAGGCTCTGTTCACACGTTGCATTTTTACTATGTTTTTTCAGTTTTTGCTGTGTTTCCCAAAAGCATGACAAAAAGCAGCACAAATGTGATAATGTGACAAAAAATGTGTTATTTTTAACATATTTTGGAAAATCGCAGCAAATACATAGCTAAAACATGAAACACCTCAGTTGTGATTTTAGGTCAAATCACTTTCTCATGGCAATATTTCTCATAAAATAAAACATTGTGAAAAAGTGCAAAGCCAGAGGATTCAAAACCATGCCTGCTACAAGAACTAAAACAGGTGAGCACAAATCACACACAAGAACCTCTACATTATTTTGTTATAATTGCCTAGACTGCACTATAAATGCAAGAAAATAATTCCTGGAGTGCTTCTTTAAAATTTTAGGCTAAAAGATTTCTCATGAGAAATATTCTCTTGAAGATCATATTTAAGTAATGTGACATTAGTTATTTTTTAGTTTAGCAATATAGGGGCAGGACTGCAAAACCACCAGATTATTTAAACTCCCATTAGATCAAAACTGCTGACTTATATAATAATATATATGACATTTAAAAAGCAGTAGTAGTCCAGCAATGTCCATTCATCACTTGGTAGGGGGCCTCATTATGCATACAAATAGGGATGAGGACTAAAAAGAGATGTATTCACAGGCTGCCCTTTATTATAGAGGATGAATGTACACATACTTGTAGACATTAAGATCACACAAGTATCTATCCTCTAACATTCCTGTGCATTCCATTATCTGCCCGAAATACTCCTAGCTCCTTTAACACACAGATTATGTAATCTATAGCAAGAACTGTTATGAAATACCAGCATACCTTACACCCTTCTAAAGGTTGAACTCCTACTTACCCCAGTATACCTAAATGGAGATCCTTTAAACCCCAGACATCTAGTGTACTTGATCTTAGATTAAATCATTTTGCATAATCTATGTAAAGGAGAAGCTGAAGCTAAAATTTTGTATTTCCCATATTATAGGATTACTGATAAGTGCAAATATATTCAAAAGGAACTCTACCTCATAGATCCCTATATCTAGTCATCTGTAATATGGCTAAACTAGTGGGTGCAATTTTATCCTCTAAATAGCCCCTAAGGTGCTTGTCCGAGAGGCTGGAATTAAGCATATGTGGATCAGTGCATGTGGTGACTTCATGGGATTACATAGAATCCGGTTTATACGTAAACTCACAACATTGCATTGTTTCCTATTGCTCCTACTGACTAGAAAGACTACATTTCTGTATGTGCCCAGATGCACATTATTTTGGCAACCTCTCAACATTTGTGGCTGTTCAGCAGTGCTGTCGTACCCACTAGTTTAGCCTGATTAAAGAATTTTAGGCTCTAATTACACGAACACCATGCACTTGTTAGTGGCATTTCCATGTCAATCAGGGTTCCGATTTCCTAACTACAAAGAATAATGTTGCAGATGGTGTTATTCTTGTAGTCAAAGAGAAATAGGAACCTGGCAGGATAGACGGTATTGGTAGTGTGAACAGAGCCTGATAGAGACCTTGTTTCAGTTCCAATGAGATTCTTAAATATCTAGTATCTACTTATGAATGTTACTTATAGTTAAATATGTATTACATCTGCAGTTCACATTTGTCTTTTAACAAGTACTTATGATCTATTTGGAGCTATACAGAAATAATCCTTTCCTTAAAGAGTACCTGTCACCAAACTAAACTTCTAATATATAACTTCTAATATGTAATTATTAGACACTTTGCTATTTACTTGCTGCTAAAATTCTCAACCTTTATATGTTTTTAATGTGATCTATCCTGTTCCCTGCTGTACGTCAAACCATTATTTTGGTCTCCTTCCGGCCTGGCAGGAGACCAATCTCAGGGAGTGTGTGCGGGGCATGGCGAGGCACAGCTCTGCTGGGGAACGCCCATTTTCTCCTTCCAGGAGCTCACAAAATGTGAGCAGGGGAAAGGTGATACAGAGCTGTTTAAAGCTCCCAAAATTTTTTTAGGGCAGGACGGGTGTTAGGAGTAGTTAGGAAATAAAATCCTAGTTAGTTTAGAAAATATGGTTTGATGACAAGTACTATTTACAGGGTGTCAAAAAGAAAGAAAATAGAATCTGGAGCACTCACCCAATGATCTTGACAGTCGGTACTTTATTGATTGAAATCCACAGAGATAAAATCTGTAAAAAGTACATGCCAGGGAGCAGAGGCAGTGGCATGCACCAGGCGACGGCATCCGTTTCACGCACAGAGGCGTGTCATCAGGCCCATCAGTGACGTTAGTCCGCTTTTATTTGTGCTTTAAATACATGAGCATGCACATACTAACATATAACAATGACTGACACAAAAAACATTAACAACATAAAAGTGCACATATTAAAAACAAAACACCAGGTAGTGAACATAAATCCTGCAGATAAATTGCCAGCAACTTGGTTCATTTAATCCTAGGGGACCTGTAGCATCTGTTTCCATGATCCACCAAGCTTTTCTTTGCATTAATCTCAAATGTCGGTCTCCACCATCTTTTAAAGAGGTACTCCGGTGGAAAACTTTAAAAAAAAATTTAAATCAACTGGTGCCAGAAAATTAAACAGATTTGTAAATTACTTCTATTAGAAAATCTTAATCCTTCCAGTACTTATTAGCTGCTGAATACTACAGAGGAAATTATTTTCATTTTGGAGCAGAGAGCACAGTGCTCGTGATGTCAGCAGAGAGCACTGTGTTCCAAAAAGAAAATAATTTCCTCTGTAGTATTCAGCAGCTAATAAGTAATGGTGGTATCCTTTAACGGTGGTATCCTTTCTATGCCGGCAAATTTTATACATCCAATTTCGCTATTATGGACATCCACTATGTGTTTAATAAAATTAGTGGCTCCTGTCAGGGTTTTAATGGCTCTAAGATGTTCTCTGATACGTTCAAATAGCCTTCTTTTCATTTTGCCTATGTAAAAAACCCACACGGGCAAATTAAACAGTAGACAACAAAATCAGTTTTACAAGTGATCAATTCTTTCACTGAGAAAGATTTAGATCCAAGTTTTTAATATTTCGTAGCCAGGTTATAGGAAAAAAAAGGAACAATTATTACATTTATTGGTGCATTAGTCTTCAACCAATTCTTAGAACAATCATATTTCTTTATGATTTTTAGTTTCTTTATTAGAGATCTAACATGACCTCTCCCACCCAGAACACGTTAAATCAAGTATCCCCTATAACCAGTTTATTAGGTTGAAACAAATTAACAACTACCATGACCGGTTCCTCAAACAGGCTGAGGATTTGAGATATAGATTTATAGAACGGGGTTACCCAGAAATGGTTATCAATGAAGCCAATTACTGAAACACAAAAATAGGAAAAAGAAGAATGCCAAAAAGTTTATTTTTTCATTCCAAAATTCTTCTATAAATTCTATTGTGAAAAATGCGGTAAGGAAATTCTGGTATATGTTGGAACAGGATCCAGATGTTAAATACATTGCTTTGCGTAAACCTGTTATTACTTTTAGAAGGATTAGAACAGTAGGAAGTTTAATAAAGAAACTAGAAAGAAAGAAATATGATTCTTCTAAGAATTGGTTGAAGACTAATGCACCAATATGTAACTATAAATGTAATAATTGTTCCTTTTGTTCCCATAACCTGGATACGACATATTTAAAACTGGGATCTACCGGTAAATCTTTCTCAGTGAAAGAATTGATCACTTGTAAAACTGATTTTGTTGTCTACTGTTTAATTTGCCCGTGTGGTCTTTTTTACATAACGAAAAGAAGGCTGTTTGAACGTATCAGAGAACATCTTGGATCCATTAAAACCCTGACAAGGGCCACTAAGTTTATTAAACACATAGTGGATGTCCATAGCAGCGAAATTGGATGTATAAAATTTGCCGGCATAGAAAGGATTCCACCGTTAAAAGATGGTGGAGACCGACATTTGAGATGAATGCAAAGAGAAGCTTGGTGGATCATGCATATAGATGCTACAGGTCCCCTAGGATTAAAATGAGCGGAACGAATTGAATATTTTCCTATAACCAAGTTGCTGGCAATTTATCTGCAGGATTTCACTTCACTACCTGGTGTTTTGTTTTTAATATGTGCGCTTTTATGTTGTTAATGTTTTTTGTGTCAGTCATTGTTATATGTTAGTATGTGCATGCTCATGTATTTAAAGCACGAATACCAGCAGACTGACATCACCAATGGGACTGATGACACGCCTCTGTGCGTGAAACGGATGCCGTCGCCTGGTGCATGACACTGCCTCCGCTCCCTAGCATGTACTTTTTACAGATTTTATCTCTGTTGATTTCAATCAATAAAGTACTGACTGTCAAGATCATTGGGTGAGTGATCCAGATTCTATTTTTCTTTGTTTTGACTTACTTTATCAGAAGTTGTTTCCATATCTGTGATGCACCACTGATTTATAGTCTATTCCATAACCGGTGGCAGGTACTTGTTTTCTCTTTGGACATTTTTCGACTATTTAAAGGTACTCCAGAGAAGAAAAACATTATTTCTGGTGCCAGAAAGTTAAACAGATTTGTAAATGACTTCTATTCAAAGATCTTAATCCTTTCAGCACTTATCAGCTGCTGTATGCTCCAGTCTGACCACAGTGCTCTCTACTGCCACCTCTGTCCATGTTATAAACTGTCCACAACAGGAGCAAATCCCCATAAGGAACTTCACCTGCTTTGGACAGTTCCTGACATGGACAGGGGTGGCAACAGAGAGCACTGTGGTCAGACTGGAAAGAATTACACAACTTCCTCTGTAGTAAACAATAGATGATAAGTACTAGAAGGTTTAAGATTTTTAAATAAAAGTCATTTACAAATCTGTATAATATTCTGGCAACAGTTTTTTTTCCTGCAGAGTAGCCCTTTAAAGAGGTACATCTTTCATTTGTATCAGTGTTCAGGGAGTCACCTCTTCATGTATCACTTTTTCTTATGCTTCCTGTCTCTGCTTTGCACTTTCTAAAAGCACTTGTATATGTTCTAGATTCCTTGCTCTACTGGTTTCCATTCTGAGCAAGCACTTGTAAAACGGGTGATGAGTATTATGTCTAAAATGCTGATTTCTATTTTTTTCTATAAACTTTATCAAAATCTCTAAGACCATTGGTGGACAACATTTGGTTGCTTAGGGGTTCACACAGTCTTTTTGGACAAGGCTTCAATAGGGGATTCCCAAATTATTTTTCATCATGTATCAGATGTGTCATTAAGATCAGAACCAAATCCAACTAATAGTTGGTCTAAATTAAATTAGACGATCTAAGGCTACGTTCACACACTGTAAAATCAAAACAAAAATATGCCTGTAAAATAGGTTAAAAAAGTGGCAATTTTTTTTTTTTATGTAATAATGTGTGTAAATGCTGAAAGTTTTAATAGAATGGGGGAGATATTGAAAAACTACTGTAATTTCTGTTATAGCGATAATAGCCCCTTTTAAAGTGTATACCTGTCGTCAACAAAAACTTTTTATATAATGTAGATAATACCATTATATGTATATTTGTAATATACATTGGTTAAAAAATGTGTATATTTTTGTCCCTGCAGCCATTGCATGTTTGTCTCTATGAGGAGTCCAAATACAGGAAGTGAGGGCAGGACGAGCAGGGTTCTGTGCAGGCTCCTGACTTGTCAACCATCCTCATGTGTGAGCCCGTAGCATGTCGCAGAGCCTCACTGTACAGAGCCCTGCTTGTCCTTACTGCACAGAGCCCTGCTTGCCCACCCACACTTCCTGTTTTTGGACTCCTCATAGAGACACACAGGCAATGGCTGCAGGGACAAAAATATACACATTTTTTAACCAATGTATATTACAAATATACATATAATGGTATTATCTACATTATATAAACGTTATTTGTTTTTTTACGGCAGGTACACTTTAAGGACCGGGCCATTTTTCATTTCTGCTCTTTCGTTATTTCCTCCTCACCTTCTAAAATAACATAACACTTTCAATCTTGCACCTATAGACCCAAATGATTTTTTTTTTTGTGCCACCAATTTTACTTTGTAATGATGTCAATCATTTCACGATAAAATCTACCATGAAACCAGAAAAAGAATATTTGTGGGGCAAAATTGGGAAAAAATTCCATTTTGTAACTTTTGGGAGCTTCTGATGCTACGCAGAGCACTTTTTGGTAAAAATGACACCATGGGCCTCATTTACTAAGCTGAAACCGACCAGTTTTTGTCGGGTTATTCTAGCGCGACATGTCAGTGACAGTGTGCACCTGGAAAATTCGACAAACCCGACATTGCACTGTGAAAAGCCTAAAAAGGGGCATGGTCTATCGCAAAGGAGGCATGACCGGCCCAAAAGGGGGCATGGTTTCACAACCCGACCGAATTACTATTGAATTCCATTGAATTCCCAGAAAATCCTGTGGATAAGTGGCTGGAAATTTTCATCTAGAAAAAAAGAGGAATCCTGCAAGTCTGAAATAAAAAAAAAAAAAATTTCCCACTAGTAAAAACCCGACCCTCTTAGTAAATGAGGCCCCATAGCTTTATTCTGTAGGTCCATATGGTTACAAGGATACCTAATTTTAATAGCTTTTGTTTTATTTTAGCCAGGCTCTATCAATCAAAGAGCCGAGACCAGCATTAACACTGAGGTAAGCCCTCTGGCTACCTCCACAGTGGATCAACCATAGTGGAAAATTCTGGTGAAGGCATCTCACGTAATATTCCATGATTACTAGTGCCCAGACAATCAATAACTGTATAAATAAAACATTTATAGGGCTTAAAGGGGTAGTCTAGAAATAAAAAAACAGGCCTAATTTCTTTAAAAGACCGCTTCCTGTCTGTCTCCACTTTGGGTGTAGTAGCACAACTTGGCTTCATTCACTTCAATGGAACTGAGCTGCATAACCACATCCAACCTGGAGACAGACAGTGGTCTTTGAATGAAATTATCTCTGTTTCTCAATTCCTGGATAACCCCTTTAAATGTGAGTTCAGGTGCAGTGACCAAGAAAGAAAAAGTGGAAAAAATAAATTTTTTTAATAACTTTTTCAAATAATAATTATTCATTTTTCAATAATTGATTAAATAACAAATTTTCCCCAAAAAAACTAAAGAAAAAAAAACTACAACCATTTCTGTGATTTCTACACTATCAAAAAGCTGGTGTGAAATTTTTGATTTAAAATGGACTCTTACCCCTTTGAAAATATCATGTAAAAACATGAAATTTACATAGCCATGCCCACTTTTGCAAAACTGGTGTGACTAGTGTAAACCTTAAATAATGTAAAACACTTTGAATAACTGATGCAAACTTTTTTGCGCCAACATTTTGGCTCGAAACCCGAAATTTTGATGTAAAGAGTTTTTAATATGACTCCCAATGTGTATGCTGATGGCCGCTTTTCCATGGACTTTAATAAAACACATAATTAGATTTAAAAAAACGGACGCTTTTTATACCTATTTTATTTTTTATTTTTTTATTTTACAGTGTGTGAACATAACCTCAGAATGTAACAGATTAATCAAACAGCACGATGCACTGTTTGGTCCAAGTTCAAGTTGTCTAAGAATTAGACAGTTTTCGTAAACCTAGGCAGTAGTTGTAGACCTTTGGCCACTTGTTGACCACCACTGATCTTAGGCTGCATTCACACAGACGGTTTTAAGTCCGGCCACAAAACTGGAAACGGGGCAATAATGAGCCGACCAGAATCACTGTTTGACTCCGGACGGCTCATTAAAGTCAATGGAGTTCGGCGCCAGTCCGGCTGGGGTACGGGAGCGCACGGTTTTTCCCTCCCCCAGCCGGATCTGGCAGCCATACGCTCCAACCGCAGTGTGAATGCAGCCTTAAATGTACAGTCCTTCAATAAATGAGTAGAAATCTACAGGGAGTCCAATAGTATTTATATTATGCATCCCCAGATATGTGCCTGAGAGATAGAAGTGCTGCCAATCGGGATGTATAAAATCTACTGTATTTATCAGAGCTGAGGTCTAATGTGTGTGCGTCTGTCTGACTGTGTGTATCTGAATGCTATATACAAATATACAGAGAACCCTGTGTTGCAAGTGATTTACCTATTTTAATGTCTAGTTGTTTAAATAAAGGTTATCTAAATATGGAAGATATATATTTACATTTTATTATAAGAGTTCAATACTTTTCGATTCCAAAGTCAGAACACTGGTCTAGATTTTTGTCTGAAAAATTCCAGTGGGAAAATCTCTGCAAATCGGTCATTATTATATGAGGCTAATTTATCAACGTGTATAGTTATTCTATTATACATGAAAGAAGTAATTGAAGAGACAGTCATAAATATAGGACTAAGCTTAATATTAGTATACAAGCTGGGAAGCTACACACTACCGTGTATATTAGTATGTCCAAACCTTGCCGAGGTGCTTAATTAACATAAATAACAATAAACGGATCAGACCTCAAGGGAAGGATGGCTAAATAGATAGTTGATATGTTGTAATTGTGATGCAATATAATCATATATTATATGATAATACAACTGAGGGATATGGCTGGTAAAATAGGTGTTTTATTAACTAATAATGTAACATACAATATTGGATGTACCCAAATTCCCAAGCAGGGCCCTTGCTATGGGAGTGGTAGACAAGACGTTTATGTGACAATAAAGTATGTGTACATATAATACATAAAATGAAATACAAGAAATAAAATATAAAAATAGTAGATTATACTAACTTAATAAAATATCTTAAAATGCCACTTCATGAGACATTTCAAAAAATAGTTGCAGTGTTGGAATGCATAAGATAAACCTATTCAGGATAGGTCCCGGGCTGGAGTTATATAGCAAGTTAAATGTGTGTTGGTAACCTCAATGTTATAATCCAAATAGATAGTAAAAGTGTATGCGCTGGTTGGCATGGGCGCTGGAGTTTGCAGCTCGCCCGGCCTGTGTTACCTGTGATTTTCCGTAATAGAAAAAGATGAACAATGTACAGCAGCAGCGCGGAACTGCGTTGGCTAACTGTATAGATCTCACCAGCAAGTGAAGAAAAGCGAGAGTGTCCTGATGGCGGCGTCCTCGTGTCCTGATGGCGGCGTCCTCGTGCAGTGCGGTCTCGTCTGAGAATGTGACACACTAGGCAGTGGTCCAAATAACCATGGACTGCAGCGGTTGTCAATTAAGTTCGTCAATGGTGAAGGTGGCACAGTCAGACTGTTACAGTCTATGGGCAAGGCCAGACGCATTTCGGGGAGACCTATTTATCAATGGCAGTATAGTGTTGGTGATGTGAATGTGGTCTTATATAGGATGCCATATTTGATTGGCATCTGGGGTTTTTGGGGAAAAAGAAAAGAAGAAAAGTTGGCATCTGCATTATGTGTAGGATAAAGAAGGAAACTAAGGATAATGGATTAAATTGTTTTGAAAACTATAACTTAATTAAATAGATATATAAGTCACATATATTCTTAAAACATAGGCACAATGGCTGTTGACATAGTAAATAAATATATCATGCATAATATAGGGAAATACCAGTTAAGTCTAACAGTTGTATGATGATAACTTAATGTGGTATGAGAATTGGATGTGTAGTATAGACAGATGATCAGCAAAGGGGACATATTTTTGAAAATAAAAATAAAAATTAACCTGGTGATAAGTACATGGAATAGAGTAAAATGGAGAAAATAACTAAACATATATGTAAATAAAAATACAAAAATATATAAATGAATGAAAAAAATCGTGAAAAGGATGGCCGTCATGCCCCCTCCCATAGACTTGCATAGCGGGGGCAGGGGGCGACGTCACACGGGGCGGAGTCATGACGTCACGATACTCCGGCCCCGTGGTCGCCACCCGGCTGTTTGTGAGCTGGCACCACGGCATGCAGCTCAAACAGGTGGGTGGCGAATACAAGATTGCGGGGGTCCCCAGCGGTGGATAGGGGATAAGATGTCTCAGGGCCGGAGTACCCCTTTAAGGGCTCTGGGTTCTAAGGATTCGAATTTGTATATTTTTTGGGTTTTAGCTCTGGACATCTTTGACACGAAATCTTTCCCCCTACAATCTTTCTTAATGTGTTGTATGCCAAAAAATGTTAAACCCTGATGGGTCTTTTTGATGGGATCTGGCAAAGTGGGCAGAATGGGGATGTTTGTCGTTACCTTTTTTGATATTGTATACATGTTCAGATAGTCTTGTTTTGAGTGGTCTTTTTGTGCACCCTATATACTGTCGGTTGCATTTGCACTGTAGGATGTGTATAACCTGTTCGGTGTTGCAGGTGATGAGATCATTAATCTCCCACTTGAAGTTGTTAGCTGTTGAATGAACTAATGTTATTGTTTTGGCAAAATGTCTTATTTTGCAATTAATGCATATCCCGAACTGATGAAAACCTCCAGTAGTTAGCCAGGTTGTTGAATGAATCATTCAAGTTGTTTAATGATTAGTACATTGAACAACTTTAAGTGGGAGATCAATGATCTCATCACCTGCAACACCAAACAGGTTTATACATCCTACAGTGCAAATGCAACCGACAGTATATAGGGCGCACAAAAAGACCAACTAAAAACAAGACTATCTGAACATGTATACAGTATCAAAAAATGTAACGGCCACCACTTTGCCGGATACCATCAAAAAGGCCCATCAGGATTAAATTTTTTTGGCATACAACACATTAAGAAAGATTGGAGGGGAGGAGGTTTCGTGTCAAAGATGTCCAGAGCTAAAACCAAAAAAATATACAAATTCAAATCGATACAACCCAGAGGCCTTAACTCAGAAATGGAAATTTTTGGATTTCTTTAGCCATTTTTTTCATGATTTTTTCATTCATTTATATAGTTTTGTATTTTTATTTACATGTATTTTTAGTTCTTTTCTCCATTTTACTCTATTCCATGTACTCATTTCTATTTGTATTTTTATCTTTATTTTATTAGTATTTTTATTTTTGTCTTCATTTTTATTTTATTTTATTGTTAATACACCACATATGTCCCCTTTGCTGATCATCTGTCTCTATACTGCACATCCAATTCTCATAACATAATTCATTTATCATCATACAACTTAGACTGCTGGTATTTCCCTATATTATGCATTATATATTTATTCACTATGTCAACAGCCATTGTGCCTATGTTTTAATAATATATGTGACATATTTATCTATTTAATTCAGTTATAGTTTATGTTATAGTTCGGTTATAGTTTTCAATAAACTGTTCAATCCATTATCCTTAGTTTTCTTCTTTTTCCTATACATAATCCAGATGACACCTTTTCCTCTTTTCTTTTTTCCAAAAAAACCCAGATGCCAATCAAATATGGCACCCTATATAAGACCACATTCACATCACCAACACTATACTGCCATTGATAAAGGGGTCTCCCCGAAACACGTCTGGCCTTGCCCATAGACTGTAACAGTCTGACTGTGCCACCTTCACCACTGACGAACTTCATTGACAATCGCTGCAGTCCCCGGCTATTTGGACCACTGCCTAGTGTTTTTCATCCTCAGAAGAGACCGCACTGCACGAGGACGCCGCTGCGGAAACTCTCGCTTCTCTTCACTTATCGGTGAGATCTATACAGTGAGCTGGACACAGTTCCGCTGTACATTGTTCATCTTTTTCTATTATGGAAGATTGCAGGTAACACAGGCCGCAAACTCCAGCGCCCGTGCCAACCTGCTCATACATTTTTACTATCTATTTGGATTATAACATTGAGATTGCCAACGCACATTTAACTTGCTATATATCTCCAGCCTGGCACCCATCCTGAATAGGTTTATCTTATGCATTCCAGCGCTGAAACAATTTTTGCAAAAGTCTTATGAAGTGGCATTTTAAGATATTTTATGATAAAAGTATAATCTACTTACTATGTTTATATTTTATTTCTTGTATTTCATTGTATGTATTATATGTACTTTATTGTCACATAAACATCTTGTCTACCACTCCCATAGCAAGGGCCCTGCTTGGGAATTTGGGTTCATCCAATATTGTATGTTACATTATTAGTTAATAAAACACCTATTTTACCAGCCATATCCCTCAGTTGTATTATTATATATCATTATATGGCATTACAATTACAACATATCAACTATCTATTTAACCATCCTTCCGTTGAGGTCTGATCCGTTTATTGTTATTTAAGCTGAATATTAAGTGGAGCTGTTCTTCCTTTGCAAATAAATATACCAATAAATCTACAGAGAATGAGAACAAGTGGGATATAATGTCTCCCAGCAGTAAAGACCTGAAAATAGCAAACATAAAGGTAAACATAAATATAAGGAAATAATTGCAAGGGTTACAAAACAAGCAGTATAGGTCCTTACCAATGGGCATCATACGGAGCTAAATTTTTATTACTAATGTTGTGTTTAACTTGTGGGTGCACATACTTATTTAAAGTAACACTTGATACACTGTGTTATATCTAGTGCACCCCCCAAGGGGGTGATGCATTACACTACCAAAGAGAGAATTCCTGTGTTATGCATCACTCCTATTTGTTAAGAGAAAACATCTCTAGAGAATTGTCTGGGCAGGGGATCTGGCCCAGGCTACATTGAAAATAACAAAGCCGTATTCTCAACTGACCTGCTCCTGTAGTCTCCACTATGCTACTTCTGGTGACAGATGAGGAAGTGTTTGCTAAGCATAGATAGTCTAGAGATCAGCTGCAGAGAGGGCATTTCCTGTCCACACGAAACTTTACCGGAAGTACTAAAGAAGTGAACCACAGTGGAGACCAAGTGTCGGGGAAACTGGCAGCAGCAAGGGAGTGGGCCGGGAAAGTATACCGCTTTGTTATTTTCAATGCAGCCCAGGCCACATAGTGAAAAACATTCCCTGCATGAAAAACTCATATAATTAAAAAAAATACAACAAATAATATTCAGTTTAACTTTATATTTTGTCACCCAGTGAAGATTAAACTTCTTCATTTTAAGAGAAGCCTTTGATGGCCAACAGAGCCACGCATTGTAGTGCTAAACACATATGTATATATTTAAGTCACTTGCATATATATACTTATTGATAAGTCAAGCCTTGAACTTCTACGTAAGGTCTCATTCTTAGATTATTGACATTTAACATCTATGGCTCCAGTGAATTTTTATATCAGGCTGAATCTTTAGCATGTTGTCTTGCATGTCCCTCCTTCTGCAGGACTGTGACGCAACTTCAGAAGTCTACCAAAACATTTGTTCTGAAGAAATAGTCACAAAATATAAGCTCAATTTTATCATTGTAGTCTTGTTTTTAACCCTTGCGATATTACTATGTAGACCTCTTTTTGTGGGTGTGTTACTGTCGATCCTTTCAGATATTTGATAAATTACTGCTTAAAGTCATTTCCCATCTTGGTAAAATGATTGGTATATAAAATATGTGCTTGAAATATTAGGTTCCAAAGATTAATGGTAGATTTGAGAGTTTTTTTTAGAGAGTATTTTTTTGACAATTGTTAAATGTAGGCCTTTGTATTTTTAATGGTTGTATTGATGAAGAACGACAGAGATTGTATTCTGGTAATGCCACTCTGAATGTTTTCTAAAAAAAAAAATGTTTAGATTGTTTTTGTATGTGAAATGCTGTGATAACTTAAATGACGTTGCTGACAATTTATTTGTGAACTGTGAATGTTATATAATAAAATTACAATAAAGGTTCTGAAAAACATTTTTTGAGAGCCAGTCACTTGATTTGCAGCCTATGAATATTTTAGCATAATCGCATAATATGAGTAGGAAAAAGAAAAGATTTTCCTTCCTAGGCCATGTTCATACAGTGCTTACAGCTGGTATTTTCAGCAGTAAAAAAAATTGAGGCAGAAAAGTTCAATTTTGGTTTCATTGGACCTGGGAATTTTGTTCCTCACAGTCTGGGAGTCCTCTGAGTGCTTTTCACACTGCAAGAGCTTTTTATGTGTCTTATACTGAAAAGATGCTTCTTTCCAGCCACTCTGCCATAAAGCCTAGATAGTAGAGTGCTACAGTGATGGTTAATCTTCTGGAAGTTTCTCCCATCTGCTCAAAGGTACTTTGGAGGTCAGCCAGAGTGATTATTGGGTTCTTGGTCGTCTCTCTTACCAAGGCCCTTGTCTTTTGATTATTTAGTGTGATAGGGCGGCCATCTTAGTGCAGCATGACATTTTTTGTATCCTTATTCACGTCTATGCCTATACATAATCTTGACTTTGAGCTGTATAGGCAGTGTCTCCCCCCTCATGGCTGTTTTTTTCCACTAATATGCATAGTCAGGTTTAACCAACAATGAAAGGGCATGCTAACAGGGTTTTTTTTGTTTTTTTTCAGAGGCTTTTAAAAAAATTAAAGAAGCAGTCTGGTTGCTATGGGCAACTGGTCAACTCTTCCTCTGCACAGGTTTTTCTAAATCTCCCCCATTGAATCAATGCTATGACAGATAGCTGTGGTTCTGAAGGCCAAAGGAGGTTTGAAATGCTAGTGACAAATATATAGTGACAAAATTAATATAGCTATTTTTTGTTTTACTTCTACACAAAAAAATGTTTTGTATTACTCTATTTGGATCTATAAATATTTAAGATCAGTACAAACATTAACCTCACCTCAACTACTGTCCCTGCGTACTTGGACAATACACCCTAAATGGCAGCCCCCAGCTTGGGGATGGTCCCTACCCTCGCTAATAACAGGACATCAGGGAAGTCAGACAAGCAAGATCAGCAAAACATGGGCCTAAAGGTACAAAATCAGCAGACAACAGGGTAAACAAGGGACAAGCCAGAGAGTCAAAACCTAGCAGACAGCACAGTACAAAATCAGCAGGCAAAGGCTGGGTCACATCACGGGCAGAGGTCAGGTGAGATCAAAGCAAATACAAGTTACAAGAACACAGGTGAAGGGAAGATTCCACACTCACAGGCAATGGCTGCAAAGAAGTTCAAATATCCTGTTACTGGGAGGCAGCAGCTGATTGGTCCAGCGCTCATACCTCTTAATTAAATGGGCCAGAGGCATCACTAGTAACAAACTCACCATTACATACTGAATGGAAAAACATTGGGTAAAACTGGCATCGAGAAGAAAATTTTAGTCAGATAAGATTATGAGGTACATTGGAAGGGGTTCTAATGCACATGACTTGAACATAGCTCTGCCACTGTACAAATCACTAGTCACACCACACATTGAATAATGTGTACAGTTTTGGGCACCAGAGCACAAGAAAAATATTGGAGAGCTTGAACAGGTTCAAAGGTGAGCGACCAAAGTAATAATGGAATGGGTGCACTGCAGTACCTAAAAAGATTAATAAATGTACAGTTAATAGTTTGAGAAATAACAAAATCTGAGGGGTAACTAACTATGTAAAAATATAGTATACCAAAGGTCAATACACAGATATCTCTATGCAGAGGTGGGATCCAGCAAGTTCTGTTTAATTCTCCTGAATCAGTTGTTAAAACAGTATCCAGTTTGGGGAACAGAGTAGGAAAAGGATTCTTACTTGGTTCCCAATGGGTTCCTTAGAATGCAGATACAATTGAATAAATAGGCACTGGCAGGTGCAAGAGCACTTCGTATGTGATGTAAAAGGTGGTATTCCACAGCCAGGTCTGTCCAGAAGAGGCAAGACTTGTGCAACTAGATGACACCATTGGAATGGACAAATTCCAAATGGGGAGAACCGCCACTGTGAAAAACAAGCTTATTGCTCAAAGTGGGTGCTGTGCTCCTCAGGTCTTGACTCCAAACCCCTTATCCAAACAAATCAAAGTAGTAGAAGCGGCATTCCAATGTAAATGGTAAGAATGTCTTTATTCACTCATCAAAGTGCAAGGTGCGACGTTTCAGCCTCACAACGAGGCCTTTCTCAAGCCTGAAATGGCCAGGTGAGTATCATCAAGGGGTACAGTTACCTTTACTTTTTGTATTAAGGGGCATTACAAAGTGACCATTATTTTTTATTTTAGGTGGCATAATAGCCTCTATCAATCTATCTACAGTCATGGCTGTAAATGTTGGCACCCTCGAAATGTTTCTAGAAAATGAAGTATTTCTCACAGAAAAGTATTGCAGTAACACATGTTTTGCTATACACATGTTTATTCCCTTTTGTGTGTATTGGAACTAAACCAAAAAAGGGAGGAAAAGAAGCAAATTGGACATAATGTCACACCAAACTCCAAAAATGGGCTGGACAAAATTATTGGCACCCTTTCAAAATTGTGGAAAAATAATATTGTGTCAAGCATGTGATGCTCCTTTAAACTCACCTGGGGCAAGTAACAGGTGTGGACAATATAAAAATTGGCTGGAAAAAATTATTGGCACGCTTAACTAAATATTTGGTTTAGTTAAGGGTGTACACCCTTTGAAATCAGTCGCTTCCTATAACCATCAATAAGCTTCTTACACCCCTTAGCTGGAATGTTGGACCACTCTTCCTTTGCAAACTTCTCCAGGTCTCTCTTATTGGAAAGGGTGCCTTTTCCCAACAGCAATTTTAAGATCTCTCCACAGATATTCAATGGATTCAGATCTGAACTCTTCGGATTGCTGGCCACTTCAGAACTCTCCAGCGCTTTGTTGCCATCCATTTCTGGGTACTTTTTGACGTATGTTTGGGGTCATTGTCCTGCTGGAAGACCCGAGATCTCGACGCAACCCCAGTTTTCTGACACAGGGCTGTACAGTGCGACTCATTCAAGGCACCCAGTGCCAGAGGCAGCAAAACAACCCCAAAACATAATTGAACCTCCACCATATTTCACTAGGTACTGTGTTCTTTTCTTTGTAGGCCTCATTCTGTTTTCGGTATACAGTAGATGATAGAATGATGTGCTTTACCAAAAAGCTCTCTGTCTTAGTCGCGTCTGTCCACAAGACGTTTTCCCAGAAGAATTTTGGCTTACTCAAGTTCATTTTGGCAAAAGGTAGTCTTGCTTTTTTATGTCTCTGTGTCAGCAGTGGGGGTCCTCATGGGTCTCCTGCCATAGCGTTTCATTTCATTTACATGTCGACGGTTAGTTCACGCTGACACTGATGCTCCCTGAGCCTGCAGGACAGCTTGAATATCTTTGGAACTTGTTTGGGGCTGCTTATCCACCATCTGGACCATCCTGCGTTGACACCTTTCATCAATTTTTCTCTTCCATCCACGGCCAGGGAGATTAGCTACAGTGCCATGGGTTGCAAACTTCTTGATAATGTTGCGCACTGTGGACAAAGGCAAATGTAGATCTCTGGAGATGGACTTTTAACCTTGAGATTGTTGATATTTTTCCACAATTTTAGTTCTCAAGTCCTCAGACAGTTCTCTTCTCCTCTTTCTGTTGTCCATGCTTAGTGTAGCACAACACAGACACACAATGCAAAGACTAAGTGAACTTCTCTCCTTTTTATCTGCGTTCAGGTATGATTTTTATATTGCCCACACCTGTTACTTGCCCCAGGGGAGTTTAAAGGAGCATCACATACTTGAAACAATCTTATTTTTCCACAATTTTGAAAGGGTGCCAATAATTTTCTCCAGCCCATTTTTGGAGTTTGGTGTGACATTATGTCCAATTTGCTTTTTTCCTCCCTTTTTTGGTTTAGTTCCAATACACACAAAGGGAATAAACATGTGTATAGCAAAACATGTGTTACTGCAATCCTTTTCTGTGAGAAATACTTCATTTTTATTTGTTTTTTTATTTTATTTCAGGGGTGCCAACATTTATGGCCATGACTGTATCTATCTCAGTCTTTTCAATGTACTCCTCATTTAGAAATCATGATAACCTACAGTACATACACTGTGCCAGTTGCTAAAGACTACAGTAAATATTCATACACATTTTCTATCTATAAATAATGTTGGCAGTGATACAACAGACTAGTACTGTAGTTACATGGGTCTTTGTCAGTCTACAACTTCCATACAGCCAAATGCTTTTTTATTCACTAAAACAAACAATATCTTTGGACCTTCCATAGCTACTTCACCTTGAAAATAGATTCTTGAGCTGGACACACAAAGAAAAATTTGCGCTTCCGAGTTTGGGGAAGTGATGTCCCACCCCTGCTCATCCAATCAGTGGCTGCAGCGGTGTGTGGCATCACACCTCCAAACCCAGAGGTGCGGAGCTCCATTATACCAGCAGTGATGCAGCAGTAAGAAAGGTTAAAGGGTGAAGAGGAACGATCATAGAAGGTAGGTGAAAGTGATTTTCACTGATTTTTCCCAGGAGATGATGCCAGAACTTTGACTTTTGCCATTCAAATGAAACATATAAAGATGACTTCCTGAAGAAACAATTGCATGTCAGGTAACGCAAGATGAATGAAGGTTACAGTCATTACCTCAATTTTCAGCACATGGGTGTACATAGGAATTCTGAACTCTATTCCATTTCCATCAATAGATAAGGTTTGGTGATAATTAAGTCATTTTGCACGATAATAATGCATGTTGCCATAGACCAAAGAGTGGCATAGCCTTTCTTTTGTAAAGGCATAGACATTTTTAAAAAATGTGGTCCATGGCAAATGTTGATTTGTTAGTCTTTCTTCTAAAAAGTTGGAACCAGCTTGATGTAATGTTTATCCATGCCTCAAATATTCATCCTAATGTGTTTTTTACGGTTATTAATTTAAAGGGGTACTCTGCCCCTAGACATCTTATCCCCTATCCAAAGAATAGAGGATTAGATGTCTGATCGTGGGGATCCCGCCATTGGGGACCCCTGCTATCTCTCCTTCTCATGAGCTGCATGGAGCAAAGCCGTCATGCCCCCTCCCATAAGCTTGCATTGAGGGGGCAGGGCGTGAAATCATGAGGAGGCGCAGCCTTGAACCCGGCTCCTGTATCACCCGTCATCAGCCATGGAGCGATCTTCGCTCCCTGCAGCTCATGAATGGGGGTGCTGCTGGAGAGATCAAGGGGGTCCCCAGCAGTGGGACCTACGTGATCAGATGTCTAGGGGCGGAGTAAGTACCCCTTTAATATTTTTCTCAGAAAATATAGTATCTATTGTGATAAAGTGGCAAGGAAAGGGTGCATTTCCTGGACTCATTATAAAGAATCCCTCATCTGGCGCCTAAGTGATCAGGCAGCAAACAGGGGAGGTGTTGAAAAGGAAGAGGCTCAGTCTGATTGGGGCTCTCCCTTGGAAACAGCAGGTTGCTGTAAGGGGGAGACAGCCGGCCCTGTTGGAAGCACACAGCAGGAGCTGTGAGTGGCCCAAGTGACAGTGGGGAACTGTGAGTTAACAGGTTGCAGGGGCACATGTTATGCTGGCTGAGGGTAGCTCACCAGTAAGTAGACAGGGCATGCTGAGAGTTGTAGTCAGTGACCAGATGGTCTAGGACTTTATTTTGTTCCTGTTTTATGTTTTGTTTAACCTGCAACCTGTGTAAATAAAGCTGGCGAGGTGCCAGACTTGTATGCTGAACTGTTGTCTGGCGAGTTATTGCAAGGAAAGATGTCCCATGGCAAGTGACCAGTACGATCCCAGAGCTATCCCCGAGAACGGTTCCTCACATTTGGTGGAGGATGCGGGCATCACATTGATAAGGACATCACATTGACAAGGGCAACCCGTTGCAAAGGGAAAGCAACGGGCAAGTTGGAGAGGAGCTGTTGCTAGGAGCAACCCCTCTTCAAGATTGCAAGTCAGATGAGCCCAGCAGAGGAGTACAAGCACAGGATGGAGTCTGTGGAGGAACGCTGCTAGGAGCAACGGATCGAGAGCAACGGTCCCGTGAGTTGTTGGTGGGCGGAATCCCACTGTGGATGGACTTGGATGTTTGTAAGACTGTGTCTTGGATGAGGCCGGAGTTAATTCAGTGTGTGAAGTCCCGACCGGAGACCGGTAAGACTGTTCAAGTTACTTTTGAAACCTCTTTTGGGACAGTGAACCATGTGTGTGTGGTTTGTGCGGGACTTAGGGAGAAAATTGTTCTGGGAAGAGACTTTCCGTACTTTTGGGAGTTGTGGGATGCCAAGAGTGTGCCAGAAATTTTGCACCCAAGGGGTCCGGAAGTAGTAAAGACTGAGGTGTCTTTGCAGGACTGTGTGAAAGGTCTCATATATTGTGAACCCATGCAGGGTAATAAGGTTTTTGTAGAAAAATGTATGATGTGTCCACAGGTAAATCGGTCAATTCCCACCTCTAGCAGGACAAAAGAAAACCTGTGTGGGGTTGAAATAGATCCTTCCATGGAATATGAAGTAGTACTGGGGAAGTATTTTCAGTTTTCAGACAGATGTGGGAAGATAGTCAGGTGACTAGAGCAGGCACACTTAATAGGCTCACAACACTTGACTTACATTATACAGCAGGGGAAAGTAACTCAGCAGAGGCTGAGAACGGGGAGTGTAAGCAAATCCTAGGTCAGGTGGGAGTGTGCCAGACCACTAGGGGAGCTGAAGAGCACTCCACAAGTCAAGCTATGGAGAGGGCTATGGAAAAGCCAAAGTTGTGGAAGAAAGGTCCAGTGGAGCTGGATGCTGCGCTTACAGTCACAGACGGAGACCTAAGCAAACAAGATAGAGAAGAATCGCCATGAGTGTCTGATGGAGGACAAGAGAATGATTCAAGGCCCGACGGAGAGAGTGAGGAGAACGCTGTCAGTAAAAGGTCATGGAAACAACGAGCTGGAATGGGAAAGAAACTGGATCAGATCCAGGTGTTGATAGAAACCCTGCAGTTGGTTTCTATGAAGTTGTTAGAAACAGAAGAAAAGGTACAGTGTATGACAGAAGAGAGGGACAAAGTGCTTGCAGACTTCCAGAATGAGCAGGAACAGAAGTGTCAACTGGATAAAGTCACGGAGCTGCACAAAAGTGACATTGTGGCTCTGCAAGATGAACTGTCCCGCTCCCAGAGTTTGGTGACCTGCCAGAAGAATAAAGTGGAGAGTCTGGCCAAGCAGGTTACCTTTCTGACAGAAGAAGTGAGTCTTCTGCATAGTGCATATCATGCTCCACGGTGTGACTATAAGGCTAGGCTGGTTGCCATAGAGGATCTGGAGCAAGAGGAAGTGCTGTTAGCGCACAAAGTGCAGAGCCTGGAAGCGCAGAATGAAACGCGCAGAAGGTCCCATGTAACTGCAATGGTTTTGCTGGGAGTGAAACTCTACGAGCATGAGGCTGTGCTGGCGGACAATGAGCAGTTGAGGAAAAAATTGCTGTCTTCGGAAGACACTATCAGGGACTTGAGAGTTGCTTGATAGTGAGAGGATGAAGTCTGCTAAATTCCAGTGTAAGCAGCAAAAATATGAGAAAATGGAAGAGGACTGGAAAGTCCTAAAAGAGAGCAGAGACCAAGTTATGGTGGAATTGGCTCAAGAAAGGCTTCTGCAGCAGAAGTCTCAGAATGTAAAGAAGCTAAGATTGAGGTGAAACTCGGTAAAAAGTCCTCTGAAGCTAAGACTGAGGTGAAGCCCGGTGAGAAGTCCTCTGAAGCTTAGGTTGAGGTGAAGTTTTGTAAAAAGTCCTCTGAAGCTAAGATTGAGGTGAAGCCATGTAAAAAGTCCTCTGAAGCTACAATGGAGGTGAAGCTGTATGAGAAGTCCATTGAAGCTAAGACTGAGCTGAAGCCAGGGGGGAAATCCTCTGAAGTGAAGTCTGAGGTGAAACCCAGTGGGGAATCCTCTGAAGCCGAGATGAGTACATGGTGGCTGGTGAGAGTGAGAAAGAAAAATGTCAAGGTCTTCGTTGTCTGTGGGACAAAAATTGCTCAACAGGAAGGAAAGGCAGGTGGATTCTGCCTTTCAGGCACAGGTGCTCTGTCCCGGTGGTCTGAGCAAAGGGGGGGGGGGGGATATGTGATAAAGTGGCAAGGAAAGGGTGCATTTCCTGGACTCTCTCTGAAGAATCCCTCACCTGGCGCCTAAGTGATCAGGTAGCAGACAGGGGAGGTGTTGAGAACGAAGAGGCTCAGTCTGATCTGGGCTCTCAGGGGGAGACAGCCGGCCCTGATGGAAGCACACAGCAGGAGCTGTGAGTGGCCCAAGTGACAGTGGGAGTGTGAGTTAACAGGTTGCAGGGGCACATGTTATGCTGGCTGAGGGTAGCTCACCAGTAAGTAGACAGGGCATGCTGAGAGTTATAGTCAGTGACCAGACAGTCTAGGACTTTATTTTGTTCCTGTTTTATGTTTTGTTTTACCTGCAACCTGTGTAAATAAAGCTGGCGAGGTGCCAGGCTTGACCAGGACGATCCCAGAGCTATCCCCGAGGATGGGGATTTGGTAGAGGATGCGGGCATCACACCAATACCAATAGGGTGTCCTTTCTCGACTTGACTCTGGTGGGTGTACACGGAGACACAGCCCAGTCTAAATCATATCGTAAATCCATTTTGGGGATTAGCCTTCTAAGAGCTGACAGCAATCATCCGAAGCACACCACCAGAGCCATTCCAGTCGGAGAGATGACGCGGTTAAAAATAAATAATTCCACCAGTGAATCTTATGAATCATAGAAGAGGGAACTCAAATGTGGATTACATGATCGGGGGTATTCACATAAAAAACTAGAAATAGCAGAAAGATATGTCGATAGCTGTGACATAAAGGATTTGTTATTTCCTAAACGCTCTGCTAAAACTGTGGCTAAACCGGTTTTAGCTGTCACATTTTCACCCCAGTTCAACAAAGCCCGCAATACCATTTTAAGACATCTCTATTTGCTGAAACAGGATCCCATCTTAGCACACATTTTATCAGAGGGTTGCATGATTGTTTCCAGAAAAGCCCAGTCCCTAGATGTTCGCATAGCCTCCAACAACATAGGTCGTAATTCACACACGTCAGATACATGTTTAAGCTGTCGGGGATTTTACAAGTGCGGCAGATACCCATGGCGCACTTGCAAATATGATAAAACTGTCAACTCATTCTCAAATTCATCAGGCAATAGAAAGTTTAAGATTAACCAATTTCTTAACTGTTGCTCCACCAACGTAATCTTTGTCATTGAGTGCATCCTATGTGAATTAAAATATGTAGGATGCACCAAACGCAAGTTCAAAACTAGAATTTTGGAGCACCTCAATGACATAGACAAGGTTTCCAGACGCTGCATCTTCTCACTTTGTGAAAATACACAGAGGCTCTGACACAATGTTCACTGCATATGCCATAGAAAAAACCCATATGCATGTTCGTGGAGGTGATTTGCACAGACGACTTCTCAACCGAGAGGCTTTCTGGCAATTTATCCTCAACACTGCAGAACCTTTTGGTCTCAATATTCGGAAAGAACTATTCTTACATTATTGAATAAAACATTTATCATTATTTTTTGGTTCTTTAATATCGAAGGTACAAAATGCACATTTGCACTGTCTCTCTGTGGTTTTGATTCAGTGGCAAATTCAAGATCAGTTTCTCAGGTCTTTACAAATATTTATTTTTTTGTGTGTTTTTTGTAAACCAAACTCAGTGTGAATGATCAACTTGATACATTTTTTTTTTTAACATTAAAGCAAAAGCTTTATTAAATGTATAAAACAATGAACACATGGACAGGAGACAGGACAGGAGACACATGAAGGTTTTGGCATGAGGGTGAAACAACCCAAAAATACAGATACAAACATAAGAGCGCATGAGAAAAATAGTAGTTCCTCAAAATAATATCGTCAAAACCAGGATGTTTCACAGTAATGTCCATTTCAACAGTAATGAATGGCAAAAATAGAGAATTCAACCGATGAGTACAACGGTAAAAGTAGAGGATAGAATAGTAGTTCAGTTGGCAAGGAAACCCTCGAAGAGGGATAGAGGAGAAGGAGGAGTGTAAAAGATACAGGGAGGGGGGAGAGAAGGGTACAAGAGCAGGATAACAAATGGTACACCAACCTGTGCTCCCCGGGCCACCACCCCTCATCGATACGTGCGTCACCATCGCCTGACCAACATGAGCCATCATGAAAGGTTATCGAACAGGAGATGAGTCTTAAGCATGTATAGAAGGGAAGGCATCAACCTTCCCGATAGAGGGGATCTCTACAAACGTCAACCAAGGGTTCCAAATCGCAATTAATTTCTCAGCGTGACCCGAAGAGTCGGCCATGAGTTCCTCCATCCGATGGATAAAGAGGATCTCTGTATACCAGTCTGTCAACGTTGGAGGGTGGACAGTTTTCCATCTCCGAGGTAGAACTGTGCGGGCTGCCATGAGTAGGAAATGAGCAAGTTTCTTCGAAGGTGTTTTCCTAGACTGTGGCAGGATGTTCAGTAGAAGGACTTTAGGGTCATTGGGGAACTTGATACATTTTTTACTCAGTAGCTTTGTTCGCCGGTGATCTCACTCACACTGTGCAGTTTGGTCCTATTGGTCGTACCAAACCATTTGATCACAGTCATAATTATGTATTTTATCACACCTGTGTATGTCTTTCTCCATGTAATTGTGGTTGCCTATAAAAGGAAACCTTGTGATTTCTATGTTATCTGTGACAAAGAACGGTTTGCCGTTGAAACGCGTTCAGAATTCTCTTCACCATCCACAATGATGTACTGATTTTATATATATATAATAAAGCTGGAATTTGCATCTCTCTGCTGGATCATCTTTATCTTGTTTCCTAGCATTCTCCAAGCCCTCTGGCAGGGAGCACATGGTACGTTTCACACTGGTGTGGTGCTCTGTGGTGGTCATTGTTACTGTGATGTTTTGTCTGTAGGGTGGTGTGGCCCGGAGCTTGGTCAGGCAGAAGTGGGGCTGCCTGGCCACTGGGTCATTTCCCCTGTGGGCTTGGTGTCGTGGAGGCAGTGGTTGCCCACTCTGACTAGGTGGCCTTGACGCAGCGAGTGGGCTTGTACTTTTTGATCAAAATGTATACTAACAACCTGTTAGTTTTAAATTTATGTAACATAACCAGAAGAAGAAAGAAAGAAAAGCCGGCCACTCACCATAATCCGTCTTCAAACTTTATTCCAGCATGTAATACTCACATAACAAAGTGGGGGAGAAGGGTGAAGGGGGGGGGGGGTACAAGCTCCGTTTCGCACTTAGCAAGAGCTTCTTCCAGCCATACAACCTTCTCTGAAACTGTGCAATAGATATACAGGTAGGTATACCAGGTAACCATTCACAAAATGATACACCCACACACGTGATGTCTTATGTCTCGGATGGGTGTAACTGAAAGCAAGAAGCATACCGCTAGATCTGTTCGGTCATTTAACCCTAGAGGGCCGATGACATTGGATAGAATGATCCAATGTGTTTCTCTCTGCAAGAGTTTTATATCAACACGTTCACCTGCTTTTGCTTCCACTTTTTCAAGTCCCGCAAAACGCAGGACCTCTGGGTTATTATCATGTTTCTCCTTCACATGGGACAATGGCCCTTATTTACTAAGAGTGGAGTGTAGGTTTCTTTGTGAGTTTTAACTCCCTACAATTTTTTCCATGGTATTTACTAAGGTTTCCCTACATTTTCCACTTTCCCAACACTTTGTTTTTTTACATGTGTTCTGATCTGTAGGGTTTTCCTCACCTCAAATCCACCACATTTTATGTGGAAACCTTAGTAAATATGTTGGGGTTTTGTGAAAAAGTCAGGAACATGACCCTTTTCTGAGACCATGCCCCCATTTCCCAGTGTCCACGCCACTTTTTCTGGTTTTCTTAGCAAAATGGAGAGTTAGTAGGGTTTTTTTCAATTCTGAATTCTGGGGCAAAATCTGGCGCAGATGGAATTTCTGGAATGCAACAGAATCTGGCGCAAAACCCGACAAAACATGTCGGGTTTGCAATAGTAAATGAGGGTCAATAAGCGGGAAGCGCCATGCTTACCGGTGCAAATGGAGTAGAAATGCTCCCCCACTCACACGAATATCCCGTTTTCCCTACATAAAAGAAACTGCATGGACAGAACAAGGCATACACTATATTTTTGACTGCCATGTAATTACATCATTTATTGTGTGGTGAATATAACCTATCCTCAAATTCCTCGTTGCCATGTTGCAGAAATAAAAAAATTTTACGGCTTAAATTCCCCTTTGGTAAAAGATCACCCAGCCATGTTGTCTTTAGTTTTTTCTGTTCTTTTCCTATCAATATATTCCCTATCGTTTTGTTACACTTATAGGTAATCAAAGGTTTTCTACTTTCAATATTTTTTAGGCCCTCGTCTGCCTCTATCACATACCAATTTTTACTTATAGCTGACTCTATGGCTCTGTTCATAGGAGAATTTTCGAAGCGTTTTTCCTGTCTTTGCTTAGGTATAGACTGCACAAGCTCCTGTCTGCCGACACTTCTGTGTATTGTAAAAATTCTCTTACATCCTGTACACCCGCATCATGTGGGATGCGGGTGTACAGGCTGACCACGTCAACAGAGCAAAGTTTAAACCCCTCCTTCCATTGAATATCCTTAGCTATATTAAGCAAATGTCTTGTATCTTTTATGTATGATGGGATAGAGGATAAAAGAGGGTTCAAAATCATTTCCTCTCCATTTGCACGGGTAAACATGGCACTCCCCACTTACTGTCCCATGTCAAGGAGAAACATAATAATAATCCAGAGGTCCTGCGTTTTGTGGGACTTGAAAAAGTGGAAGCAAAAGCAGTTGAACGTGTTGATATAAAACTCTTGCTGAGAGAAACACATTGGATCATACGATCCAATGCCACTGGCCCTCTATGGTTAAATAACCAAACAGATCTAGCGGTATGCTTCTAACTTTCAGTTACACCCATCCGAGATGTCAGACATCACGTGTGTGGGTGTATCATTTTGTGAATGGTTACCTGGTATACCTACCTGTAGATCTATTGAACAGTTTAAGAGAAGGTTGTTGCCCAGAAGAAGCACTTGCTAAGTGCGAAACGGAGCTTGCTGCCTATCCGTACCCCGCGCTTTCACCCTTGTCCCCCACTTTGATATGTGAGTATTACATGCTGGAATAAAGTTTGAAGACGGATTATGGTGAGTGGCCAGCATTTCTTTCTTCTTCTGGTTACGTTGTTTCATGAATATCACCTGCAGCCAGAGCAACGCCATTACTTATTTGCAATACCTGCCCGAGCCCCAGAACCAGATCTCCTGATAAGACCGCAGTGCCGAACGTTTCTCTTTGTTGATTTGCAGTTTTAAATTTATGCTGAGAAGCACGTAGATCAAAATACAAATGGTCAATGTTCGGCTATGTTTTTCTCTTTTTGTTTTACATTTGTAGTCTGTCCCCTCTTCCAGAGCCACCACTCCACTCCACCCATTCGGCCCAGGTAGTTTTAATTAGCAGGAGACTGGATATAGGATATAGGTTTCCTTCTAACATTCTCCCAGCCCTCTGGCAGGGAGCACATGGTAGGTTTCACACTAGTGTGGTGCTCTGTGGGGGCCATTGTTACTGTGATGCTTTGTCTGTGGGGTGGCCCGGAGCCGGAGCCGGTGTTACGTTAGTGACCCACTCTGACTAAGTGTCCTTGACATGGCGAGTGTACTTGTACTTTGTCATCAAAATGTATACTAACAACATGTTAGTTTTAAAGAGTACCTGTAACCAAAACAATTTTTGATATGTTGTTTATTATCCTCTTATAAACAATTTTTAAATTACATTCCTTTGGGAAAAAAAATGTTTATTTATACCATTTGTATGCTTTCTATAAAATGACCTCTAGGGGTCTCCCTAGATGTCCCGGCCGCAAGTCTTCCATAGAGTTCAGACTCATGCCGGCCTGGAATGACTCCGAACTCTGTCAGTACAGTCGGAACACTGAGAGGCACAGCGCAGCTCCCTGCCTGTCAATCAGACAGGCGGGAGCAAGCGCTGTGATGCAGCACGGTGCACTCCTGACATGGTACTATTTTTATATTTTTTTATAATAATTGTTACGCCTAGCGCTCCGGGCCCCCGCTCCTCCCCGGAGCGCTCACGGCGTCTTTCTTCCTGCAGCTCCCCGGTCACTCCCGCTGACCGGGAGCGCTGCTCTGTCATGGCCGTTGGGGATGCGATTCGCACAGCGGGACGCGCCCGCTCGCGAATCGCATCCCAGGTCACTTACCCGTTCCCGTCCCCTGCTGTCATGTGCTGGCGCGCGCGGCTCCGCTCTCTAGGGCGCGCACGCGCCAGCTCCCTGAGACTTAAAGGGCCAGTGCACCAATGATTGGTGCCTGGCCCAATTAGCTTAATTGTCTCCCATCTGTTGCCCTTGTGCCTAGTGAAAGCGTTTTGTGTGTTTAAAGCCTGTGTACCAGAACTTCTGCTATCTCCCCTGACTACGAATCTTGCCGCCTGCCCCCGACCTTCTGCTACGTCCGACTTTGCTTCTGCCTACTCCCTTGTACCTCGCCTATCTTCAGCAGCCAGAGAGGTGAGCCGTTGCTAGTGGATACGACCTGGTCACTACCGCCGCAGCAAGACCATCCCGCTTTGCGGCGGGCTCTGGTGAAAACCTGTAGTGGCTTAGAACCGGTCCACTAGCGCGGTCCTCGCCATCCCTCTCTGGCACAGAGGATCCACTACCTGCCAGCCGGCATCGTGACAGTAGATCCGGCCATGGATCCCGCTGAGGTTCCCCTGCCAGTTGCCTCTGATATCACCACGGTGGTCGCCCAGCAAGCCCGACAGATCGCCCATCTAACCCACCAGCTGTCGGAAGTGTCCACCATTGTGCACCAACTTCAGTCGCAACTTCATCAGCAATCATCTCCTCCGCCAGCTCCTGCACCTCCTCCGCAGCGAGTGGCCACTCCTAGCCTCCGCCTGTCCTTGCCGGACAAATTTAATGGGGACTCTAAGTTTTGCCGTGGCTTTCTTTCGCAATGTTCCCTGCACTTGGAGATGATGTCGGACCAGTTTCCCACTGAAAGGTCTAAGGTGGCTTTCGTAGTCAGCCTTCTCTCTGGAAAAGCCCTGTCATGGGCCACACCGCTCTGGGACCGCAATGACCCCGTCACCGCCTCTGTACACTCCTTCTTCTCGGAAATTCGAAGTGTCTTTGAGGAACCTGCCCGAGCCTCTTCTGCTGAGACTGCCCTGCTGAACCTCGTCCAGGGTAATTCTTCCGTTGGCGAGTACGCCATACAATTCCGTACCCTTGCTTCTGAACTATCCTGGAATAATGAGGCCCTCTGCGCGACCTTTAAAAAAGGCCTATCCAGCAACATTAAAGATGTTCTGGCCGCACGAGAGACTCCTGCTAACCTGCATGAACTCATTCATCTAGCCACTCGCATTGACATGCGTTTTTCTGAGAGGCATCAAGAGCTCCGCCAGGAAAAAGACTTAGATCTCTGGACACCTCTCCCACAGTCTCCACTGCAATCTGCGCCTAGGCCTCCCGCCGAGGAGGCCATGCAAGTGGATCGGTCTCGCCTGACCCTGGAAGAGAGGAATCGCCGTAAGGAAGAGAATCTTTGTCTGTACTGTGCCAGTACTGAACATTTTTTGGTGGAGTGCCCAATCCGTCCTCCACGTCTGGGAAACGCACGCTCGCACCCAGCTCTCGTGGGTGTGGCGTCTCTTGATGCTAAGTCGACTTCTCCACGTCTCACGGTGCCTGTTCGGATTTCTACGTCAGCCAGCTCTCCCCTCTCAGCCGTGGCCTGCCTGGACTCTGGAGCTTCTGGGAATTTTATTCGGGAGTCCTTAGTGAATAAATTCCGCATTCCGGTGACCCGTCTTGTCAAGCCACTCCACATTTCCGCGGTCAACGGAGCCAGATTGGACTGCACCGTGCGTTATCGCACGGAGCCCCTCCTAATGTGCATCGGACCTCATCACGAGGAAATTGTATTTTTTGTCCTTCCTAATTGCACTTCTGAAGTTCTCCTTGGACTTCCCTGGCTTCAACACCATTCCCCAACCCTGGATTGGTCCACTGGGGAGATCAAGAGTTGGGGTCCCTCTTGTTCCAAGGACTGCCTTCAACCGGTTCCCAGTACTCCCTGCCGTGACCCTGTGGTTCCTCCTGTATCCGGTCCCCCTAAGGTCATTAAGGACTCTGCCTGCCACAGGAAATGCCTCTCCCCCCCTCCCAGTCCCATCAGGCAAGCCTCTGTGTCCCCTCATGGCCCTCGTCCTGGTGTCACACTGCCCCGTGCCAGGTCTCGCCCTCTGCCCTCTCTCCCCATTCCTACTCCTGCTGTTCTGCCTGCCGTTGAGGAATCCCTCCATCCTTTCCCGGTGTCCTCACCCCAGGGGAGGCAGTTACCGGACAAAGAGAAGGGGAGACCTAAGGGGGGGGGTACTGTTACGCCTAGCGCTCCGGGCCCCCGCTCCTCCCCGCAGCGCTCACGGCGTCTTTCTTCCTGCAGCTCCCCGGTCACTCCCGCTGACCGGGAGCGCTGCTGTCATGGCCGTTGGGGATGCGATTCGCACAGCGGGACGCGCCCGCTCGCGAATCGCATCCCAGGTCACTTACCCGTTCCCGTCCCCTGCTGTCATGTGCTGGCGCGCGCGGCTCCGCTCTCTAGGGCGCGCACGCGCCAGCTCCCTGAGACTTAAAGGGCCAGTGCACCAATGATTGGTGCCTGGCCCAATTAGCTTAATTGTCTCCCATCCGTTGCCCTTGTGCCTAGTGAAAGCGTTTTGTGTGTTTAAAGCCTGTGTACCAGAACTTCTGCTATCTCCCCTGACTACGAATCTTGCCGCCTGCCCCCGACCTTCTGCTACGTCCGACTTTGCTTCTGCCTACTCCCTTGTACCTCGCCTATCTTCAGCAGCCAGAGAGGTGAGCCGTTGCTAGTGGATACGACCTGGTCACTACCGCCGCAGCAAGACCATCCCGCTTTGCGGCGGGCTCTGGTGAAAACCTGTAGTGGCTTAGAACCGGTCCACTAGCGCGGTCCTCGCCATCCCTCTCTGGCACAGAGGATCCACTACCTGCCAGCCGGCATCGTGACAATAATATTTTGGCCACCCACCATATTGTATGTTTCCTCAGCAGGCTGCGCGGCTCACACGGCAGGTCTCGCTCCTAAACTCCTTTTCTCTGTTCAGCCTGTGCTAAACAAGGAGGAGGAGACCCCAGAGCTGCCTGCCATGCTATATGCTGAGCATCTCTGCACACTCATATCACAGCAGAGATGTAAGGGCGGAAGCGGTCCCCCCAGTAGGCTTCAGTGACATTGTGCAGGTAAAGGTATGAAATAGAGATTTTTAAAGCTCTAAAAAAAAAAATTTAAGGACAGGGGTGGGGGGTGTTAGGTGTTAATTAGGGTACATAGTGGGAGTTTGTTTAGGATAGTTTGTTTCATGACAGACACTGAGAAGCTGAGAAGCAAATCAAAATGCAAATGGTGGATGTGCGGCTATGTTTCCCTCTTTTTGTTTTACATAAGCTTCCTACTGAGGCACCTATCTAACAGCTGGGGGGCACTTGATTACCTACTGGGACACCTATCTGTGGTGGCACGGGGCTGCTAGGAATACCTGATTACTTTGTGACGCCAGGGCACTGTTAGCCTATACACGGTCTGAGGTTGGAGACAGCTTCTCCTGGGACAGACATGGGTAGTAAAGAAGCACACCAAAGTTGGTTTACGGATAACTGCCTTTTACTGAGCAGGGTGCAGATGGTATTACATGCCAACAATATGGTTCAGAGTGGAGAGGATGCAGTGTAACCCCTTGAGAGCCCTGTTGCCTGGCTGGGACTTATGGTGCTTTCACCTAACTAATACTGACTTGATATGATTGAAGACTGAAGATTATTCCAGGTCGCTAGGGTTCTGACAAGGTCCTGAGACTTTCTCCACCAGGCTTTAATTTCCTCTATGCAGGGGATTCTTGCAGAATGGCTGGATGAGACTTGAGATTAGATTTGTTCTGGACTTCCCTCAGAGCTTCTCCACATACAGCTCACACCTTTAGCACACTTGAGCTCAGCAGAAACTGAGAACTAGACTGGGGCATCTCCTCCCCCCACTATTCTATATACTACTGAATTTTTGGGGTTCCCATTGGCCGGCAGGGTCATATGGGTCCAAACTGCTCCACTGTCTTAAAGGTATAACACATGTATAAATAACATATAACACTGTATATGAATTCAATTAGAGGAAAAAACAGACATGGTCACACTTCTACAACATGCACCATGATCTAAGGCTTCTCAGCAAAATGTATTAAACTAAAAGGTCATTAGTGTACTTTATGATCAGGAACAGCAAGCCTGCTAGCCACGTCACGGCCACCTGTAAGTAGCGGGTCCCTAACATCTCTACCATAAAATGGTGACCACCACCGCCGCAACGCCAGTGGCCACAGGGGGAAATGACCCACTGGCAGAGCAGCCCCAATACTGCCCGAACCACTCCCTGGGCCACACCTCCTCACAGACATTGCGCCGTGGCATCAATGGACACTGCACAGCGCAACACCAGTGTGAACAGGTGTAAAAGTTCACTTACCATGTGCTCCCAGTCAAAGACTGGGAGACTGTCAAAAAGAATAGGGTCCTTTGCGGCTTCCTGCTAAATTATATAGGCCTGGGCTGAAGGAGAGGGGCAGAGTGCTTAGCAAGTATTAAAAAAAAGAGGGGGATAGAAAACACAATGTGAATTCAAGTAGAGAAAAAAACAGACATGATCACACATCTACAACATGCACCTTGATCTAAGGCTTATGAAAAATATATTATCCATTTGATAAAGTGATTGAACATAACAATTGTAACAGCCAGTCCTTTAGTGGACCCAACACCTGTCCCGCAGGTCTGCTCGAGGAAGTCTGAAGCCCACAGGACAGCCATTGGTGCTGGGACACCACATACCTAACTACTGGGGGGCACTTGGCTACCTCCTGGGGCATCTATCTTTCTATTCAGGGACAAGTACCTAAAGGGGCACATATCTACCTACTGTGGGCACATCGCTACCTACTAGGTAACAACGACCAACTGGGGTCACATAACAACCAAAAGGGGGAATATTTACTGTTTGGGACCCTGTGGGTTCGGAAAAGGTGAAGATGGTGTTAGAAAAATGTGGAGCTTAAAGAGGCACTGTCATTGTTAAAAACTTTTTATATATTGCAGGACTCATTATAATATGACATTTCACAATATACACCTGTTAAAAAAAAATTACATTTTCACCTGAAATTCAAGCTCAAAATAGCCACCACTAGGGGTCGTCCGTCTTTTAGCCAGACAGACTAGTCTAGATTTTACAGCATACTGGATACCGGCCGTAAAGCATACCGGTATCCAGTATAGGAGATTTCTATTGTGTATGCAAAACTACAGATAAAGGATGTGTGGACATGCTGGGAGCTGTAGTTTTAAAACAGCTGGAGGCAACACTGCTTTAACACAGTTATTTACAAACATTGCAGCTTCAGTTGTTACTAAACTACAACTCCCAGCATGCTTAAATAGTCAAAGCTTTCTCGGACTCCTAAATGACAAAGAAGTTGATCAGACATTCAGGAGTCTGTGAAAGATGAATGACACACATAGTGACAGCTATGCTGATTAGCATCCAGTTTTACTAGGAGAAGATAAAACAGATAGAACATGTATTCATAAAAATGCTGTACTTTTATCTAAAAAATCCTTGCACTAATTTTATAAAGATCTATTCTTATATTTATACATTTTATCCTGTTATGAATTCACCATAATGTCTTCTGATTACTGCAGACAAGCTCCAAGTATCTTCCTCTGACATATGACACAGCATAAAACCAGAGAGGAAAGGGTTACAGAGTAGAGAGTACTGATTGGCTGACTGCACAGGCTTGCTCCTGTGAGGGAGACAGACTGACACGCCCCCTCCAGCCTGCACAATGAAAAAGTAACTCACCAGCAGATAAATGCTTATTTCTCTGGATATATAGGTCCGAGACACATAAAAATTATATGCACATGATCAGGATTGGGTCCTGAGTAACATATCACTTTTTTTCTTTTTTTTTTTTGCACTATGACAGGTACGCTTTAAATTAATTTTTCTACAGATTCTGCAGATATGAGTTGTTTCTGGAGGAAGAATCATGTCAATCTGGAGCAGATAAAGAAGAGAAGGCAAGAGAATGACTCCAATCAGTCAAGACGTCACCTATGAGTCACTGGATGTAACTGTAATCACGTATATGGTCTGATGGCCTGTATAAAGCTATATGGTGACTGAATGGTTGCATTTGTGGCCTATGTATAGGGTGTTCTCTTTAAAAACAGTATGGCAGTACTATTCAGACATTTTGTTGTCATGCTTTGTGGTTATGGTGTGGCAATATTTTTTGGTCTTGGCATGCTGAATTTGGTCATTAAAATTATAATGGTAATATGTGTAGTGATAATATTTGCCCATCTATACGTGTAATATTTTATTAATTACTAGCTAAGTACCCGGCGTTGCCTGGTTTTCCTAACTAATCCTTGTCGGGAAGGAAAAGCAACAAAGGAGGAAGCTTTTGTCCTCATATCCTTACCCCCATATTCCCTTCTCAAATCCCGTCCCCAAATGAATTGTCTCTGATTAATTATTCAACTAAGGAGAATAAATTATGTAACTACATGAAAAAGTCAGAATGAAATAAAGCAAACATCGATATAAATATGAAAATGGAATGAAGCTGCAGAATTCAGATGAAAATCAGAATAAAAATAAATATAAAAAATAGAAATAGAAATTAGATGTGGATATATGCATGGTTGAGCGTGGAAGTGTGAGATGAGTGTGAGTGAATCAGAACACAAGTAAAAAAAAAATATATATATATATATATATATATATAAATAATGATAATTAATGAAAATAAAAATAATTTATGCAAAATATAAATAAAATATAACATTGAAAAAAAAATTGATAGGATCCCTGTTGGGCTCTGACCGATTCCCTGTCCAATGCCCAGTTGTTTACCCAGCGCTTGGACAGTGTTTGAAGCCCATTGGGAATATCTTCCAGCAAACCCACCGCAACAGCAAGTCTAACCAACCAGCAAGTTCATTCAAGAAGTTAGTCTCAAATTATCCCTTAATATTATATTTAATTATTTTGTATATCTCCATATTGATAGAAAAACAACTACTATTCACAACAACTTAGTAAACCTATTTTTCGACTACCATTAAGTGGATCCAGTATTCTATTCTCTATTAATTATATTTATTATTTAAAAAAATATATTATTATTATTATTTTTTTATCTTTTATTTTCAATTAAATTTTACATTTTTTAAACATTTTTTTTTCATTAATTTTTTTTCCATTAATTATCATTATTATTTAATATTCATTTATATTTTTTTTTATTTTTTGTTATTTGTGTTCCAGTTCACTCACACTCAACCATGCATATATTCACATCTTATTTATATTTTTCATTTTTATTTTCCTTTTTATTCAGATTTTCATCTCAATTCTGCAGCTTCATTCCATTTTTATATTTATATAAATGTTCGCTTTATTTCATTCTGACTTTTTCATGTAGTTACATCATTCATTCTCCTTAGTTGAATAATTGACAGAAACACTGCATCTCTCTCACTGATATATTAGGGATAGATAGGATTTAGCTGTTAACATTTAGTTATACCATTTATCATTATTCATCTTAAAGGACATCTGCAGCAAAAGATAACTTATCCCCTATCCACGGGAGATCTGACCCCTGGGACCCCCGCCATCTTCTGCACAGGAGGCGTGCCGGCCGCAGCGTGACGTCGCAAGCCGACACGCCCCCTCCATGTAGTTCTATGGGAGAGGTGGGGAGGCAGCGTTCTTGCCTCCCCGCCTCTCCCATAGAACTGTATGTGGAGGAGGTGTACCGTCGACCTCTGAGGTTGACGCTACGCGCATTAGCTGCTCACATAGAGCGGGGGGTCCGACCGCTGGGACCAGACACTTTTCCCTTATTCTATGGATAGGGGATGAGTTGTCTTTTGCTGCAGATGTCCTTTAACATTGTTTTAACTAATAATTGATAGGATGCCACATTCAGTATAAACACTGTTTGCTATTCCAATAAGTAACTCCCAATCCTAACTAACAGGATCTACACCATGTATTTCACTCATCTGAAAAATTGATAAAGGGGGACTCCCCCGAAACGCGTCTGTCCTTATCAGTGCGCGATACGATTGAGTAGTGTCACCTTATTGCCACTGCATATCAACATTCACACTTCCTTGCAAGCACTGCAGCCCCTTCAAAAGGAGACCACTGCCAAGTGTGATATGTGCTTTACAACCTCCTAACTGCCGCACGAGGATGCCACAGCACAAGGCTGTACCTGTTACTCCTGCTGCCCGGACATCGCAGCAGTGAGCCAGAGACAGCCGACAATCCCTTGCCAGAGGGACAGCTATATCGCTACTATACTGCTACTATACTGCTACTCTGCTATCCCTGGTTATCCAGCGATTACTTAATCTTGCATACAAATTATCTATATAACTTGAACTGTTATTCAACAAAGTTTTATGTGACTGGCATTTGATATATTAATTCAGTCATCCTGGTTATCGCTGTATATTGGATCCAAAATAACCCATGCTAATAACTGATTCAGCATAACATCAGAGACAATTCATTAACCCCTTAAGGACCAGGAACGTATGAGTACGTCCCTGCGCCCTGGGTCTTAAGGACCAGGCACGAAATCGCGCGGGCGATCTGCGGTGATTCCGGTCATTCGTGTCAGTGGTGACCCGATGACCAGGAACTAGATGGTGATCGGCAGTGTACGATACACCGCCAATCACCTGCCGTTGCTGGGGAGAGGTGACAATACTGTCACCTCCCCAGCAACGCTACTATTGGCCGGCGATCCTCTGACCAATAGTAGCGTGGCAGAGGAGGGGTTAACGGTCTTTTCCCGCTGCTGCACCCACTCTCTGTGTTCAGTCAGCGGATGCAGCAGTGAGGAGAAGACCGTGGATCCCCCCTCGGAGCTTCGTAGCCCCCTCACCAGCCTTAGAATAGGGACAGCGGATTGCAGGGACAGGTAGGAATTAATAAAGTTAAAAAAAGTTTTAAAAAAGTTAAAAAAAATAAGTCCCCCCCCCCCCTCCGACCTGCACACATGGTATGCTGGCCGTAAGATGTAGGCACAACGTCTCCATAGCCCTGACCGGCCATTTTTGTTTTTTGTATATTTGTTTAAGAACAAGCGCATATCCAAGAGTCCAGAAGACTCTATAATGCAGGACGGTGGACCACCAAAAGACATTCTTCTATAAAATAATTTTTTATGAAATAAAGAAACAGAGTTCATCACTCTGCGTATTTTTTATTTTATTTGAAATTTTACTTAAAAAAATCACACGCAACGATCGTTCAATGGTGTAATGGTTATTATTGTGGAAAATTCAAGTTTATTACTGTGATAATTATCAGAAAATTTGAAAAAAACACTACCCAAGAGTGTTTAATAACCCCATACATTGCACCATAAATGTTGAAATTTAAATTAAGCATGTATGTATGTACTTCAAAAATCCTAAAATTAAAGGCCCAAGCCCAGAAGCATCATGAAGTCAAGTAGATCCTGTCAAGGAGCAGTCAGGAGTAGGCATCAGCAGTACCCAAGAGGCTTTAATAACCCCTTACATTGCACGATCACTCGCGAGATCGAGCAATAACAGGTGTGTTATGCCCTCAGATGTCCGGGGCTGCACGCGCGCTACACTGAACGGACAAGTGTGTGTCTATCTTTAACCGACAGGTGCGGGTAACCCGCTGAACCCCGTTCGCGTTAGGGATCAGGGATTGCAATTATTTGCCAGGAAAGAAGAATCACAACTAAACGCGGGTCATAAGCTCGGGTTCATTAAGTCCCTGCCCTTTGTACACACCGCATGTCTCTACCACCGATTGGATGGTTTAGTGAGGTCCTCGGATCGGCCCCTGCGGGGTAGGAGAAGGCCCTAGCAGAGTGCCGAGAATTTAAAGATCATTGTTGAAATTTGCATTAAGCATGTATTAGCTACTGCTAAACTTCCAAAAATTGAAGGCCCAAGGCCTGAGGCATCAGGGAGGCAATTATTTCCTGAAAGACACAGAATGAGTCAGGAGCAGTCATTCGCAGTGCCCAAGAGGGTTGCATAACCAACCCCTTACATTTTAAGATCAATGTTGAAATTTGCATTAAGCATGTATTTAGCTACTGCAAAACATCCAAAGATTGAAGGCCCAAGGCCTAAGGGCAGGGAGGCAAGTAGTTCCTGAAAGACACAGAATGAGTATGGAGCAGGCATTCACAGTACCCAAGAGGGTATCATAACCCCTTACATTTAAAGATCAATGTTGACATTTGCATTAAGCATATATTTAGCTACTGCTAAACATCCAAAAATTAAAGGCCGTAGCCAGAAGCATCAGTGAGGCAAGTAGTTCCTGAAAGACACAGAATGAGTCAGGAGCAGTCATTCGCAGTACCCAAGAGGGTTTCATAACCAACCATTTACATTTAAAGATCAATGTTGAAATTTGCATGAAGCATGTATTTAGCTACTGCAAAACATCCAAAGATTGAAGGTCCAAGGCCTGAGGCATCAGGGAGGCAAGTAGTTTCCAAAAGACACAGAATGAGTCAGGAGCAGTCATTCGCAGTACCAAAGAGGGTTTCATAACCCTAATTGATAACCCAAGATGGTTTCATAACCAACCATAATTGGGAAATGTTGGTGTAGCAGCATGGTCAATCTACTCTGAGGCATCTGGCTGGAAATCCTGGCTGATCCATCCCTGATTCATCTTGACAAACATCAGTCTCTCCACATTTTTAGTGGACAAACGAGTTCGCTGCACTAAACACCCGCTCTGATGGCACACTACTGGCTGGGCAGGACAGCTTTTCCAGGGCATTTTCGCTCTGCCCCTCATCATCCTCCTCCTCCAGTTCAGCCCCCACAGGGCTCATGTAGCCTTGAGATGTAGGTGCAATGTCTCCATTGTCGTGACCAGCCATGGTTTCAATCATTTGTTGTAGGAAATGTAGGAGTGGAATTATGTCATTCATGGCGTAATCCAGGCGACTCACAAATAATGTGGCCTCCTCAAAGGGCCTCAGAAAACGGCAAGTGTCACGTATGAGCTGCCACTGGTTCACATTGAAGTTACACAGGGGAGTACTCCTATTTGCTTGGATCATCAAGAAATCGGTGATGGCTTTTCTTTGTTTGTATAGTCTGTCCAACATATGGAGGGTGGAATTCCAACGTGTGGCAACGTCACAAATAAGACTATGTTGTGGGATGCCGTTCTGATACTGCAGCTCAAGGAAGGTGTGCTTGGCGGTGTACGAGTGGCTGAAGTGCATGCACAATTTCCTTGCCATTCTCAGGATGTTTTGCAAATGGGGTGAAGACTTGAGGAAGTGCTTGACAACCAGATTCAACACGTGTGCCATGCAGGGCGCATGTTTCACACTTCCTTGTCGCAGCGCGGACACAAAGTTCTTCCCGTTGTCGGTCACCATGGTTCTCATTTCCAGATTTCGTGGAGTAAGCCATACTCGGATTTCTTTACGAATGAACTTTAGCAGTTCCTCCCCTGTGTGACACGGTGGAGGATGAGGAGGCGGCGTCGCTCACTGTAACAGGACCAACTGCCTGAGAGCGAGAGCGTGGAGGAGGAAGTGGTGTGACCTGTCCAAGTTGCTGTTGTGGCTGTGCAGGAACCACATTTACCCAGTGAGCCGTAAAAGACAAGTATTGTCCCTGCCCGTAGTTACAGCTCCACACGTCGGCGCTGCCGTGCACTTTTGAACACACCGACAGGCTCAAGGACTGGCCCACCTTCTCTTGTACAAACTTATGCAGGGCTGGTACTGCCTTCTTCGCAAAGAAATTACGTCTTGGGACTCTCCACCTCGGCTCGGCACAAGCCATCAATTCTCTGAAAGGTGCAGAGTCCACCACTTGAAAAGGGAGGGACTGCAACACCAGCAACTTGGACAGGAGCACATTCAACTTCTGCACCGTTGGATGAGTGGGCGCATACTGTTGTCTCTTGGACATGGCTTCGCCGATGGATTGTTGGCGGAATGGCTGACTAAAAGTGGGAGAAGCAGGAGCGACAGAAGGAGGGTTTGACACACAGCTTCCTTCGGCTGAGTTGGTGGAGCCTTGGCTGGATGAAGGAGGGAGGGGATGGCCACTGGGTGATGCAGCAGGCTGGACCACTACATCGGAGCCACAGTTCTCCCAGGCCGCTTCATGGTGGCGAAGCATGTGTTGCCGCAGGGCCGTGGTGCCGACATTGGGACCCTGGCCACGCTTCACCTTCTGCCGACAGATCTTGTATGTGGCTACGTGAACCTCCTCCGGATGCCTTATGAAAAACTTCCACACCACCGAGTAGCTGATTTTCCCACCCGCAGTCCGCACTAATTGACTGCTACTGGCGCTGTCTCCAGGAACCCCTGTTCCACTACCTCCCGGAAAGGTAGGCTGCCGCGAAGCAGGTGGTCTCCTCCGGGCACATTTGGCTCCTGAATTTCCACTCCTGCCACCACGCTGACTGCCAACCGTGCTACCGCCTTGCTGCCTCAAGGGCAACCTGCAACTCTCTTCTCCTGATGATGATGAAGCCCCTTCTGCACCCGGCTCCCAATTGCGATCGGCTTCATCATCATCAACAGTTGTGTGCACCTCACTGATGTCCTCCTCAGGTTCCCCAACAGTGTCTGCTTCAGGACCCTGAACACTTGCAACACCGCCTCCCACGTCACTCTCCGCATCACTACTTGGCCGCCTAGCGGAGCAAGCGGCGCATGTCTCCCCCCCTTCTTGGCTATCCAGTAGCTGCTGACTGTCCTCTATTATATCATCCTCAGTAAATAGTGGAGCTGAACCCACAGCATAAGATACTTCTTTAGGAGAGGGAACAGCATAGGACAAAGGCAATGGGAGGACAGGGACTGCTCCCGGGCCATGCCAACTGATGGTTGTGTCTGAGGAACCCACCGACTGTTGACTGGGAGTGTCAGATGTCACTTGTGATGATGTGGATGAGCGTGTTAACCAATCGACGACAGCAGATGGGTTGCTGGTGGAGACATGACCGATGGCTGATAACGGGAGCTCAGGCCTCTCGCTGCGACTCCTGCTGCCACGCACCTCAAGTCTGCTGCCAACTCTGCCTGAAGTATTTAGGCCTCTGCCACTCCTCTGTGCACGTCCTGGCACTTCTCTGCCTGACATACTTAGTGCGTTTATGAGGGTATTACAATACGCTACACTACTCTTTAAACAGTATTTGTCTAGAACAGCAGCAGGTGATTACTCACGGCTGTCCTTTCACAGTATGTAGGCCCTTGACAGATTAACAGGTACTAGATGGTACAATACTTGGATGTACTTATGCGGTATGCACTGATGAGGGCAGTAATATGCGTAACTATACGCAGAAAAAAACTCTGTATTTTTGTAAAACACCAGCCAGTGGAAACTATTGTTTGGACTTTGACGGTATGGAGCACCTTGACAGCTTAGCAGGCACTAAATGTTACAATACTTGGATGTACCTATGCGGTATGAACTGATGAGGGCAGTAATATGCGTAACTATATGCAGAAAATACTCTGTATTTTTGTAAAACACCAGCCGGTGAATACTATTGTTTGGACTTTGACGGTTTGGAGCACCTTGACAACTTAACAGCTACTAAATGGTACAATACTTGGATGTACCTATGCGGTATGCACTGATGAGGGCAGTAATATGCCTAACTATTAGCAGAAAAAAATCTGTATTTTTGTAAAACACCAGCCGGTGGATACTATTGTTTGGACTTTGACGGTATGGAGCACCTTGACAACTTAACAGCTACTAAATGGTACAATACTTGGATGTACCTATGCGGTATGCACTGATGAGGGCAGTAATATGCCTAACTATTAGCAAAAAAAAATCTGTATTTTTGTAAAACACCAGCTGGTGGATACTATTGTTTGGACTTTGACGGTATGGAGCACCTTGACAACTTAACAGGTACTAAATGGTACAGTACTTGGATGTACCTATGCGGTCTACACTGATGAGGGCAGTAATATGCGTAACTATACGCAGTAAAAACTCTGTATTTTTGTAAAACACCAGCCGGTGAATACTATTGTTTGGACTTTGACGATTTGGAGCACCTTGACAGATTAACAGGTACTAAATGGTACAATACTTGGATGTACGTATGCAGTATCCACTGATGAGGGCAGTAATATGCCTAACTATTAGCAGAAAAAAATCTGTATTTTTGTAAAACACCAGCCGGTGAATGCTATTGTTTGGACTTTGACGGTTTGGAGCACCTTGATAGCTTAACAGGTACTAGATGGTACAATACTTGGATGTACCTATGCGGTATTGTTACGCCGAGCGCTCCGGGTCCCCGCTCCTCCCCGGAGTGCTCGCAACATCCTCGCAATTGCAGCGCCCCGGTCAGACCTGCTGACCGGGTGCGCTGCGATACCTCTCCCAGCCGGGATGCGATTCGCGATGCGGCAGGCGCCCGCTCGCGATGCGCTTCCCGGCTTCCGTACCTGACTCGCTCTCCGTCGGTCTTGTCCCGGCGCGCGCGGCGCCGCTCCCTAGGGCGCGCGCGCCGGGTCTCTGCAATTTAAAGGGCCACTGATTGGCGCAGTTAGTTTAATTAGTGTGTTCACCTGTGCACTCCCTATTTATACCTCACTTCCCCTGCACTCCCTCGCCGGATCTTGTTGCCATTGTGCCAGTGAAAGCGTTTCCTTGTGTGTTCCTAGCCTGTGTTCCAGACCTCCTGCCGTTGCCCCTGACTATGATCCTTGCTGCCTGCCCCGACCTTCTGCTACGTCCGACCTTGCTCTTGTCTACTCCCTTGTACCGTGCCTATCTTCAGCAGTCAGAGAGGTTGAGCCGTTGCTGGTGGATACGACCTGGTTGCTACCGCCGCTGCAAGACCATCCCGCTTTGCGGCGGGCTCTGGTGAATACCAGTAGCAACTTAGAACCGGTCCACCAGCACGGTCCACGCCAATCCCTCTCTGGCACAGAGGATCCACCATCTGCCAGCCGAATCGTGACAGTAGATCCGGCCATGGATCCCGCTGAAGTCCCACTGCCAGTTGTCGCCGACCTCACCACGGTGGTCGCCCAGCAGTCGCAACAGATAACGCAACAAGGCCACCAGCTGTCTCAACTGACCGTGATGTTACAGCAGCTACAACCTCAGCTTCAGCAATCATCTCCTCCGCCAGCTCCTGCACCTCCTCCGCAGCGAGTGGCTGCTTCCGGCCTACGATTATCCTTGCCGGATAAATTTGATGGGGACTCTAAGTTTTGCCGTGGCTTTCTTTCGCAATGTTCCCTGCACTTGGAGATGATGTCGGACCAGTTTCCTACTGAAAGGTCTAAGGTGGCTTTCGTAGTCAGCCTTCTGTCTGGGAAAGCTCTGTCATGGGCCACACCGCTCTGGGACCGCAATGACCCCGTCACTGCCTCTGTACACTCCTTCTTCTCGGAGATTTGAAGTGTCTTTGAGGAACCTGCCCGAGCCTCTTCTGCTGAGACTGCCCTGCTGAACCTGGTCCAGGGTAATTCTTCTGTTGGCGAGTACGCCATCCAATTCCGTACTCTTGCCTCCGAATTATCCTGGAATAATGAGGCCCTCTGCGCGACCTTTAAAAAAGGCCTATCCAGCAACATTAAAGATGTTCTGGCCGCACGAGAAATTCCTGCTAACCTGCATGAACTTATTCATCTGGCCACCCGCATTGACATGCGTTTTTCCGAAAGGCGTCAGGAGCTCCGCCAGGATATGGACTTTGTTCGCTCAAGGCGTTTTTTCTCCCCGGCTCCTCTCTCCTCTGGTCCTCTGCAATCCGTTCCTGTGCCTCCCGCCGTGGAGGCTATGCAAGTTGACCGGTCTCGCTTGACACCTCAAGAGAGGACACGACGCCGCATGGAGAATCTGTGCCTGTACTGTGCCGGTACCGAACACTTCCTGAAGGATTGTCCTTTTCTGCCAACTTAGAAGAACACCGCCAACATGTCCGCATGGTTCTTCAGAGACTTCGAGACAATCAACTTTATGCCAAAATGGAGAAATGTCTGTTTGAATGCCAATCTCTTCCTTTCCTAGGATACTTGGTCTCTGGCCAGGGATTACAAATGGACCCAGACAAACTCTTTGCCGTCTTAGATTGGCCACGCCCCTCCGGACTCCGTGCTATCCAACGTTTTTTGGGGTTCGCCAATTATTACAGACAATTTATTCCACACTTTTCCACTATAGTGGCTCCTATCGTGGCTTTAACCAAGAAAAATGCCAATCCCAAGTCCTGGTCTCCCCAAGCGGAAGACGCATTTAAACGTCTCAAGTCTGCCTTTTCTTCTGCTCCCGTGCTCTCCAGACCTGACCCATCTAAACCCTTCCTATTGGAGGTAGATGCCTCCTCAGTGGGAGCTGGTGCTGTCCTTCTACAAAAAAATTCTTCCGGGCATGCTGTTACTTGTGGGTTTTTTTCTAGGACCTTCTCTCCGGCGGAGAGGAACTACTCCATCGGGGATCGAGAGTTACTGGCCATTAAATTGGCGCTTGAGGAATGGAGGCATCTGCTGGAGGGATCAAAATTTCCTGTTATCATATACACCGATCACAAGAATCTCTCCTATCTCCAGTCTGCCCAACGGCTGAACCCTCGCCAGGCCAGGTGGTCGTTGTTCTTTGCCCGTTTTAACTTTGAAATTCACTTTCGTCCTGCCGACAAGAACATTAGGGCCGATGCCCTCTCTCGTTCCTCGGATGCCTCGGAAGTAGAGGTCTCTCCGCAACACATCATTCCTCCTGACTGTCTGATCTCCACTTCTCCAGCCTCCATCAGGCAAACTCCTCCAGGGAAGACCTTCGTTTCTCCACGCCAACGTCTCGGGATTCTCAAATGGGGACACTCCTCCCACCTCGCAGGCCATGCGGGCATCAAAAAATCCTTGCAACTCATCTCTCCTTTCTATTGGTGGCCGACTCTGGAGACGGATGTTGTTGATTTTGTGCGGGCCTGTACTGTCTGTGCCCGGGATAAGACTCCTCGCCAGAAACCTGCTGGTCTCCTTCATCTTCTGCCCGTCCCCGAACAGCCTTGGTCACTGATTGGTATGGACTTTATTACAGACTTACCCCCATCCTGTGGCAACACCGTTGTTTGGGTGGTCGTTGATCGATTTTCCAAGATGGCACATTTTATTCCTCTTCCTGGTCTTCCTTCAGCGCCTCAGTTGGCAAAACAATTTTTTGTACACATTTTTCGTCTTCACGGTTTGCCCACACAGATCGTCTCGGATAGAGGCGTCCAATTCGTGTCTAAATTCTGGAGGGCCCTCTGTAAACAGCTCAAGATTAAATTAAACTTCTCTTCTTCTTATCATCCCCAATCCAATGGGCAAGTAGAAAGAATTAACCAGGTCCTGGGTGACTATTTACGGCATTTTGTTTCCTCCCGCCAGGATGACTGGGCAGATCTTCTACCATGGGCCGAATTCTCATACAACTTCAGAGTCTCAGAATCTTCTGCTAAATCCCCATTTTTCGTGGTGTACGGCCGTCACCCTCTTCCCCCCCTCCCTACTCCCTTGCCCTCTGGTTTGCCCGCTGTGGATGAAGTGACTCGTGATCTTTCCACCATATGGAAAGAGACCCAAAATTCTCTTTTACAGGCTTCATCCCGCATGAAAAGGTTTGCCGATAAGAAAAGAAGAACTCCCCCCATTTTTGCACCCGGAGACAAGGTATGGCTCTCCGCTAAATATGTCCGCTTTCGTGTCCCCAGTTACAAACTGGGACCACGCTATCTTGGTCCTTTCAAAGTCTTGTGCCAGATTAATCCTGTCTCTTATAAACTCCTTCTTCCTCCTTCTCTCCGTATTCCCAATGCCTTCCATGTCTCTCTCCTTAAACCACTCATCATTAACCGCTTCTCTCCCAAACTTGTTTCTCCCACTCCTGTTTCCGGTTCTTCTGACATCTCCTCCGTGAAGGAGATTCTGGCCTCCAAGACGGTCAGAGGAAAAAAATTCTTCTTGGTGGATTGGGAAGGCTGTGGTCCAGAAGAGAGATCCTGGGAACCTGAGGACAACATCCTAGACAAAAGTCTGGTCCTCAGGTTCTCAGGCTCCAAGAAGAGGGGGAGACCCAAGGGGGGGGGGTACTGTTACGCCGAGCGCTCCGGGTCCCCGCTCCTCCCCGGAGCGCTCGCAACATCCTCGCAATTGCAGCGCCCCGGTCAGACCTGCTGACCGGGTGCGCTGCGATACCTCTCCCAGCCGGGATGCGATTCGCGATGCGGCAGGCGCCCGCTCGCGATGCGCTTACCGGCTCCCGTACCTGACTCGCTCTCCGTCGGTCTTGTCCCGGCGCGCGTGGCCCCGCTCCCTAGGGCGCGCGCACGTCGGGTCTCTTTAATTTAAAGGGCCACTGCGCCACTGATTGGCGCAGTTAGTTTAATTAGTGTGTTCACCTGTGCACTCCCTATTTATACCTCACTTCCCCTGCACTCCCTCGCCGGATCTTGTTGCCATTGTGCCAGTGAAAGCGTTTCCTTGTGTGTTCCTAGCCTGTGTTCCAGACCTCCTGCCGTTGCCCCTGACTACGATCCTTGCTGCCTGCCCCGACCTTCTGCTACGTCCGACCTTGCTCTTGTCTACTCCCTTGTACCGCGCCTATCTTCAGCAGTCAGAGAGGTTGAGCCGTTGCTGGTGGATACGACCTGGTTGCTACCGCCGCTGCAAGACCATCCCGCTTTGCGGCGGGCTCTGGTGAATACCAGTAGCAACTTAGAACCGGTCCACCAGCACGGTCCACGCCAATCCCTCTCTGGCACAGAGGATCCACCATCTGCCAGCCAAACCGTGACAGGTATGCACTGATGAGGGCAGTTATATATGCGTAACTATACGCGCAGAAAAAACTATTTAAAAAAAAACAGCCGGGGAATACTATTGTTTGGATTTGCACAGTATGTAGCCCCTTGACAGATTAACAGGTACAAAATGGTACAAATGCACTACAGTCCACTGAACAATGACGTATTTCTGAACAACAGCAGGACCCAACAGTGCAGCACCACAAAAAAAAAAAAATCCAGGGATTAAACCCTAAATTGCACTCTGTCACACAATTCTGAGCAGCAGAAGATTTGTGGAGCAAAAAAAAAATAAACTCAATTGGGCTGAAAAATGAGGAGATAAGATGCTTCAGAAAGTTCAGGCAGCTTGGAGATCTGTATGAGGCAGCTGACAGCTATCTGCCCCTCTCTGCTGCAATGCTCAATAACGTGAATAGGAGGTTTAGCAATCAATGATCCTTCTCAGTGTTAACAGCAAAGCACTCTGCACTCCTGTCTTTCCCTAATGCTGATGTGACTAGCAGTTCCAGTGTAACGCTGTGGTATGAGCTATTCACACACACGCAGTCCCGTCCTCTCCATCTGAGTGCATAGATGAAATGAAGAGAGGCAAGATGGCCGCCGATTATATAGGGGCTGTGACATCACAGGGGTCAGTGAACACTCATAGGCTGCATCTCACATGTGATTCAGGGTCAGCCCGCCTACCTTCATTCCCGCCACTGTTTCCCGCCCTCCCATAATCCCCTGTCCCATGTACTCACATGTGGATCCGCCTTCTTAGGTCTCCAATAGTCTGGAACGATGTAAAATGGAGTTTAATGAAGCGATTCGCGCGATCGAATCGCAGCGATATTCGCATTCGTTGCGAATCGAATTTTTCATGAAATTCGTAACGAATTCGGGTTCGTCAACTTCTATTCGCTCATCTCTAGTTGCCATGTACAACCCTTTGTACTATCCCAGTACACTGGCAACACAGGGACATTCCTCCAGTACCAAGAAGAAGTCCTAAGGTTCCTGATCTTTGGCAACCGGGAAAGATCAGGCTGTAGTTCCCAAGGGTCTGGAGTTATAGGCGCCAAGATCGTCCCAGGCCAACACTTTCCAGGTGTGATCCCCCACAGTGGAAAGATGGGACGATCCCAGAAAAGATGCAGAGTGTGTAGCAGGAGGGGGATACGGAAGGACACCACGTATCAGTGCGACACTTGCCCAGATAATCCGGGCCTCTGCATAGGCTGCTTCAGGGAGTATCACACTTCCATGGAGCCCTAAATTTTCCCTTTTCAGTTTAATTTTCCATAATTTGACCAATGTACGAAGTCCAGAGTACATTCCAAATTGTTAACCTCCTAAAACCACTAAATTGCCCCAAAAAAAACCAGAAAAAAAAAAATACCTGATAAGACCTCTGGGGGTGTTTTTTCAAAAATGGGTCATAGGTCACTGAGTCACTATCATCGGGGACTTTTTTATGTTGCCTCAAATGCGCAGCGCTCTCTCTCCACCTGAGCGCGTGCGCATTTGAGGCAACAGGTTAGGGACGGCAACACACATCACATTCCCAGATTGATGATTCAGAGCATAGGGTTTCGGGTGGGCATATTTTTTTTAGTTTTGGCTATGCTCTGGGTTATCATTCTGGGAATATATGCTTTTTATTATAATTTATAATTTTCTGGCCCACTGTACCCCATATTATGGGCCTCTGTACCCCACCTTTATACCCCAGTTATGGCCCGTTGTCCCCCATAGTGTTCCCCTATTCTAGGGATCAGTGCTCCCCCCATTAACGCTTCTTGAGGGGGGGTCCCACATCCTCTGCTATGAAAAGCTCAAGGCCCCTGACTGACCTCATGCCTATACCAAGACCTGGTGTGCACCAGCAGAGCCAAAATCATCCAAAAATCAGGTATGTCCTTACTCCAAAGAAATGTATTTACAAATTTTGGGGGGTCTTTTCTGCTATTAACCTTTATAAAAATGTCAAATTTTGGGGAAAACCCACATTTTACATATGCAAAAGTCGTGAAATCCCTGTGGGGTATGAAGGCTTACTTTACCCCTTGTTACGTTTCTCAAGGGGTCTTGTTTCCAAAATGGTATGCCATGTGTTTTTTTTTTTTCCCCTGTCCTGGCACCATAGGGGCTTCCTAAATGCGACATGTCACCCCCCCCCCCCCCCATTTCAGCAAAATTTGCAAATGTGACTCCTTTTCTTCTGAGCATTGTAGCGCTTCCGTAGTACATTTGATGTTCACTTATGGGGTACTTCCATACTTAGAAGAGATGGGGGGTATTTTCTGCTATTAACCCTTGCAAAAATGTGAAATTTGGGGGGAAACACACATTTTAGTGAAAACATTTTATTTATTTTTTTTACATATGCAAAAGTCGTGAAACCCCTGTGGGGTATTAAGGCTCAATTTATTCCTTGTTATGTTCCTCAAGGGGTCTAGTTTCCAAAATGGTATGCCATGTGTTTTTTTTTTTTTTGCTGTCCTGGCACCGTAGGGGATTCCTAAATGCGACATGCCCCCCCGAGCAAAATTTGCTCTCAAAAAGCCAAATATGACTCCTTCTCTTCTGAGCATTGTAGTTCACCAGCAGTGCACTTTAGGTCCACTTATGGGGTACCTCCATACTCAGAAGAGATGGGGTTACAAATTTTGGGGGGTATTTTTTGCTATTAACCCTTGCAAAAATGTGAAATTGGGGGGGAAACACATTTTAGTGAAAAAAAAGTGTTTTTTTTACATATGCAAAAGTTGTGAAACCCCTGTGTGGTATTAAGGCTCACTTTATTCCTTGTTATGTTCCTCAAGGGGTCTAGTTTCCAAAATGGTATGCCATGTTTTTTTTTTTTTGCTGTCCCTGGCATCCTGGCACCATAGGGGCTTCCTAAATGCGACATGCCCCCGGGCAAAATTTGCTCTCAAAAAGCCAAATATGACTCCTTCTCTTCTGAGCATTGTAGTTTGCCAGCAGTGCACTTTAGGTCCACTTATGGGGTACCTCCATACTCAGAAGAGATGGGGTTACAAATTTTGGGTGGGTATTTTCTGCTATTAACCCTTGCAAAAATGTGAAATTTGGGGGGAAACACACATTTTAGTTAAAAAATGTATTTCTTTTTACATATGCAAAAGTCGTGAAACCCCTGTGGGGTATTAAGGCTCACTTTATTCCTTGTTACGTTCCTCAAGGGGTCTAGTTTCCAAAATGGTATGCCATGTGAGGGTTTTTTGATGTTCTGGCACCATAGGGGCTTCCTAAATGCGACATGCCCCCCGAGCAAAATTTGCTCTCAAAAAGCCAAATATGACTCCTTCTTTTCTGGGCGTTGAAGTTCGCCCGTAGTGCACTTCAGGTCAACTTATGGGGTACCTCCATACTCAGAAGAGATGGGGTTACAAATTTTGGGGGGTATTTTCTGCTATTAACCCTTGCAAAAATGTGAAATTTGGGGAGAAACGCATTTTTGTGAAATTTCTTTTCTTTTTTACATATGCAAAAGTCGTGAAACACCTGTGGGGTATTAAGGCTCACTTAATTCCTTGTTACGTTCCTCAAGGGGTCTAGTTTCCAAAATGGTATGCCATGTGTTTTTTTTTTTTGCTGTTCTGGCACCATAGGGGCTTCCTAAATGCAGCATGCCCCCCAAAAACCATTTCAGAAAAACGTACTCTCCAAAATCCCCTTGTCGCTCCTTTGCTTTTGAGCCCTCTACTGCGCCCGCCGAACACTTTACATAGACACATGAGGTATGTGCTGACTTGAGAGAAATTGGGCTACAAATACAAGTATACATTTTCTCCTTTTACCCCTTGTAAAAATTTAAAAATTGGGTCTACAAGAACATTCAAGTGTAAAAAATGAAGATTGTGAATTTTCTCCTTCACTTTGCTGCTATTCCTGTGAAACACCTAAAGGGTTAAAACGCTGACTGAATGTCATTTTGAATACTTTGGGGAGTGCATTTTTTATAATGGGGTCTTTTATGGGGTATTTCTAATATGAAGACCCTTCAAATCCACTTCAAACCTGAACTGGTCCCTGAAAAATAGTGAGTTTGAAAATTTTGGGAAAAATTGGAAAATTGCTGCTGAACTTTGAAGCCCTCTGGTGTCTTCCAAAAGTAAAAACTTTTATGATGCAAACATAAAGTAGACATATTGTATATGGGAATTAAAAAAATGTATTTGGAATATCCATTTTCCTTATAAGCAGAAAGCTTCAAAGTTAGAAAAATGCAAAATTTTCTATTTTTTCATAAAATTTGGGGATTTTTCACCAAGAAAGGATGCAAGTTACCACAAAAATTTACCACCATGTTAAAGTAGACTATGTCCCGAAAAAACAATCTCGGAATCAGAATGATAACTAAGAGTTATTAATGTTTAAAGTGACATTGGTCAGATGTTCAAAAAACGCTCTGGTCCTAAGGTGAAAAATGGCTTGGTCCTTTACCCCTTAACGACGCAGGACGTAAAATGCACGTCCTTGTGACGTGGTACTTAACGCACCAGGACGTACATTTACGTCCTGAGCATAACCACGGGCATCGAACCACGGGCATCGAAGACATCATGCGCGGCAGGTCCCGGCTGTGCATCGCAGCCAGGGACCCGCCGGTAATGGCGGACACCCGCGATCCCGCGGATGTCCGCCATTAACCCCTCAGATGCCGTGATCAATACCGATCACGGCATCTGCAGGATCGTGGTCACTTAACAGGATGATCGGATCGCCCGCAGCGCTGCCGCGGCGATCCGATCATCCTGCACGGCAGACGGAGGTTCCCTCACCTGCCTCCGCTGCCTTCTGGGAGTCTTCTGCTCTGATTTGCCTTCCCGCAGACCAGAGCAGAAGATGACCGATAACCCTGATCAGTGCTATGTCCTATACATAGCACTGAACAGGATTAGCAATCGAGTGATTGCTTTAAATAGTCCCCTATGGGGACTATTAAAATTTAAAAATAAAAGTAAAAAAAGTAAAAAATAAAGTAAAAAAATGTGAAAAACCCCCTCCCCCAATAAAAACGTAAAGTGTCCCATTTTGCCTATTTTACCCCCAAAAAGTGTAAAAAAAATTATTTTATATACATATTTGGTATCGCCGCGTGCGTAAATATCCGAACTATTAAAATAAAATGTAAATGATCCCATACGGTGAACGGCGTGAATGAAAAAAAAAATCCAAAATAGCTGCTTTTCAAAACATTTTTTTCCCAAAAAAATTAATAAAAATGTAATAAAAGTTTTGTATAAGCAAATATGGTATTAATAAAAAAGTACAGATCACGGCGCAAAAAATGAGCCCTCATACCGCCGCTTATACGGAAAAATGAAAAAGTTATAGGTCTTCAAAGTAGGGGGATTTTAAACGTACTGTTACGCCGAGCACTCCGGGTCCCTGCTCCTCCCCGAAGCGCTCGCGGCGTTCTCCCGCCTGCAGCGCACTGGTCAGACCCGCTGACCGGGAGCCCTGCACTGTCACTGCCGGCGGGGATGCGATCCGCGTAGCGGGACGTGCCCGCCCGCGGGTCGCATCCCAATCCACTCACCTGTCCCGTTCCCCGGCTGTCACGTCGCGGCGCGCGCGGCCCCGCTCTCTAGGGTGCGCCGGCTCTCTGAAATTTAAAGGGCCAGTGCACCACTAATTGGTGCCTGGCCCAATCAGTTGTTAATCACTTCCCATTCCTATAAAAACCTTCTTCCCCTTCCTGTCCTCGCCGGATCTTGTTGCCTCAGTGCCTGAGAAAGCGTTTGTGTATCCCAAGCCTGTGTACCCAAACCCTTGCTGTTGCCCCTGACTACGATCCATTGCTGCCTGCCCTGACCTTCTGCTACGTCCGACCTTGCTCTTGCCTTGTCCCTGTGTACCGCGCCTGTCTCAGCTGTCAGTGGGGTTGAGTCTCATCCCAATCCACTCAGCTGTCCCGTTCCCCGGCTGTCACGTCCCGGGGCGCGCGCGCGCCGGCTCTCTGAAATTTAAAGGGCAGTGCACCACTAATTGGTGCCTGGCCCAATCAGTTGTTAATCACTTCCCATTCCTATAAAAACCCGCGGATTGCATCCCCGCCAGCAGTGACAGTGCAGCGCTCCCGGTCAGCGGGTCTGACCGGGGCGCTGCAGGCAGGAGAACGCCTCGAGCGCTCCGGGGAGGAGCAGGGACCCGGAGCGCTCGGCGTAACAGTACCCCCCCCCCCCCTTAGGTCTCCCCCTCTTTTTGGAGCCCAGGAACCTATGGATGAGCTCCTTGTTGAGGATATTGTCCTCGGGCTCCCAAGACCTCTCTTCGGGGCCACAATTCTCCCAGTCAACAAGAATTTTTTTTTTTTACCTCTGACAACCTTGGAGGCGAGGATTTCTTTTACCGCAAAGACATCAGAGGAGTCAGAGACAGGAGCAGGAATGGTGATCTTGGGGGAAAAGCGGTTAAGAACGAGAGGTTTGAGAAGGGAAACATGAAAGGAGTTAGGAATATGAAGAGAAGGAGGAAGATGAAGCTTGTAGGAGGCAGAGTTGATTTGACTTTTGACTTTAAATGGTCCAAGGTAACGTGGACCCAGCTTGTAGCTAGGAACACGAAACCGGATATATTTGGCAGAGAGCCACACTTTGTCACCAGGAGCGAAGACAGGAGGAGTTCTTCTCTTTTTATCTGCATGTCTCTTCATTGGAGACGAGGCCAGTTGGAGCGACTTTTGAGTCTCCTTCCAGATAACGGAGAAGTCCAGGGTTACTTCATCCACGGCAGGAACTCCAGAAGAAGTGGGGATGGGGAGGGGGGGCAGAGGGTGACGGCCGTACACGACAAAGAATGGGGATTTGGCGAAGGATTCTGAATTTTTTAAATTGTACGAGAATTCAGCCCAGGGCAGAAGGTCGACCCAATCATCTTGGCGGGAGGAGACAAAATGTCGCAAGTAGTCACCAAGAATCTGGTTTACTCTTTCCACTTATCCATCATTGGATTGGGGGTGATAGGAGGACGAGAAATTTTATTTGATTTTTAATTGATTACAGAGAGCTCTCCAAAATTTAGACATAAATTGAACGCCTCTATCCGAGACGATATGCATGGGAAGCCCGTGAAGACAAAAATGTGCAGAAAAAAATTGCTTCGCCAGCTGTGGCGCAGAATGAAGGCCTGGAAGCGGAATGAAGTGAGCCATTTTGGAAAAACGATCAACTACCACCCAGATGACGGTGTTGCAATGGGATACGGGAAGATCTGTAATGAAATCCATGGCAATTTGGGACCATGGTTGCTCAGGGACGGGCAAAGGAAGGAGGAGTCCAGCAGGCTTTTGGCGAGGGGTTTTATCCCGGGCACAAACAGTATTCTTGTGGTCAGTATAAATGACAATGGGGTGTTTGGAACCCTCCAATAGATGTCTCCACTCCTCAAGTGCTAACTTGATGGCCAGCAGTTCACGATCTCCAATAGAGTAGTTATTTTCTGCCGGAGAGAAAGTCTTTGAGAAAAAACCACAAGTAATGTTACGTTCGGTAGCGTTTTTTTGCACAAGTATGGCTCCGGCTCCGACTGAGGAAGCGTCTACTTCCCAGAAGAATGGTTTCAACGGATCAGGTCTGGATAGAACTGGTGCAGAGGCGAAGGCAGCTTTGAGACGATTGAAGGCCTCATCCGCTTGTGGAGGCCACGACTTAGGATTGGCATTCTTCCTGGTCAGAGCCACAATAGGGGCCACAATGGTGGAGAAGTGGGGAATAAACTGTCGATAATAGTTGGCGAATCCCAGGAAGCGTTGGATAGCACGGAGTCCAGAAGGGCGTGGCCATCCAGTTTATCTGGATCCATTTGAAGCCCTTGGCGCCAGAGACTAGGTAACCTAGGAAAGGAAGACTGTTGCATTCAAAGAGACATTTTTCAAATTGTCACTGAGTCTTTGGAGCACTTGACGGACATGACGACGGTGTTCCTCTAAGTTAGAGGAAAAAATCAAGATGTCATCCAAGTAGACCACAACACAGGTATACAATAAGTCCCGAAAGATCTCATTAACAAAATCCTGGAAGACAGCAGGGGCGTTGCAGAGCCCAAAAGGCATAACTAGATATTCAAAATGTCCATCTCTGGTTTTGAAAGCGGTTTTCCACTCATCACCTTTACGGATGCGAATAAGATTATACGCACCCCTTAAGTCCAGTTTGGTGAAGATTCTTGCTCCGCGTAGACGGTCAAAGAGTTCGGAGATCAAAGGCAGGGGATAGCGGTTTTTGATGGTAATCTTATTTAAACCGCGGTAGTCAATACATGGACGTAAGGATCCATCCTTTTTAGAAACTAAGAAGAACCCCGCTCCAGCAGGGGATGAGGATTTCCGAATAAAACCTCTCTTTAGGTTCTCCTGGATATACTCCGTCATGGCTTGAGTCTCTGGGACTGATAGAAGGTAAATCCTGCCACGGGGCAGAGTGGTATCAGGAAGGAGGTCAATGGGACAATCATAAGGTCTATGAGGAGGTAAGATCTCTGCTTGCTTTTTGCAGAATACATCTGAAAAGTCCTGGTAAGCCTTGGGAAGGCCCGGTAAAGATGAAGCCTCAGGGGTTTGACAAGTGGGAGCAGATGTGAGGCATCGCTTGTGACAAGAAGGACCCCAACTTTCGATCTCCCCGGTGGTCCAGTCGAGGGTAGGAGCAGGACGTAGGCTGAGAAGAACTTCAGAGGTGCAGTTAGGCAGAACGAAAAATTAAATTTTTTCATGGTGAAGTCCAATGCTCATGGGCAGGGGTTCAGTGCGGTAGCGCCTAGTGCAGTCCAATTTCTCTCCGTTTACAGAAGAGATAAAGAGCGGCTTGATGAGATGGGTTACTGGAATACTGAACCTATTAACGAAAGAGGCTAAGATAAAGTTTCCTGCAGAATCTGAGTCCAAGAAGGCCACTGCTCAGAAGTTGGCGGAAGGAGAAATCCGCGCAGGTACAGTCAGACGAGGAGAGGCTGAATTCACACCAAGTGTCGTTTCACCCTTGTGAAGTAGGTGCGTGCGTTTCTCCTGACGCGGAGGGCGGATAGGACAGTCTTTTAAGAGATGTTTGGTACTAGCACAGTACAGGCACAAATTCTCATTTCGGCGGCGAGTCCTCTCTTGTAGGGTCAGACGAGACCGATCCACTTGCATAGCCTCCTCGGCGGAAGGCACAGGAACAGATTGCAAAGGATGTTGGAAGAGAGGAGCCGGGGAGAAAAACCGGCTGGTGCGAACAAGATCCTTTTCCTGACGAAGTTCCTGGCGTCTTTCCAAGAAACGCATGTCGATGCGGGTGGCCAAATGGATGAGTTCTGACAGATTAGCAGGAATTTCTCGTGCGGCCAGGACATCTTTGATGTTACTGGATAAGCCTTTCTTGAAGGTCGCGCAGAGGGCCTCATTATTCCAGGACAGCTCTGAGGTGAGGGTGCGGAACTGGATGGCGTATTCACCCACAGAAGAACTCCCTTGGACAAGGTTCAGCAAAGCAGTCTCGGCTGAGGAAGCCCGGGCTGGCTCCTCAAAAACACTACGTACTTCAGAGAAGAAGGACTGGATCGTTGCGGGCCCAAAGCGGTGTGGCCCATGACAAGGCCTTTCCAGACAGGAGACTGACCACGAAAGCCACCTTAGACCGTTCAGTAGGGAATTGGTCCGACATCATCTCCAGGTGTAGGGAACACTGGTACAGGAATCCACGGCACTGTTTAGAGTCCCCATCAAACTTGTCCGGTAGAGACAGGCGGAAGCTGGGAGCGGCCACTCGCTGCGGAGGAGTTGCAGGAGCTGGCGGAGGAGATGATTGCTGTAGTTGTGGCAGAAGCTGTTGCAGCATAACGGTCATTTGAGTCAGCTGCTGTCCTTTTTGCGCGATCTGCTGTGACTGCTGGGCGACACGGTGGTTAAGTCAGCAACACTAGGCAGCGGGACCTCAGCGGGATCCATGGCCGGATCTACTGTCAGGATCCGGACTGGTATGCAGAGAGGACACTGGAGGTGTATCCTCTGTGTCAGTGAGGTGATGGCGCGGGCCGTACCAGGGGAACGGAGTCTAAGGGGTTACTGGTTTTCACCAGAGCCCGCCGCAAAGCGGGATGGACTTGCAGCGGCAGGTAACCCCCAGGTCGTTTCAACCGAAATTTAAAGGGCCAGTGCACCACTAATTGGTGCCTGGCCCAATCAGTTGTTAATCACTTCCCATTCCTATAAAAACCCACTTCCCCTTCCTGTCCTCGCCGGATCTTGTTGCCTCAGTGCCTGAGAAAGCGTTTGTGTATCCCATGCCTGTGTACCCAGACCCTTGCAGTTGCCCCTGACTACGATCCATTGCTGCCTGCCCTGACCTTCTGCTACGTCCGACCTTGCTCTTGCCTTGTCCCCGTGTACCGCGCCTGTCTCAGCTGTCAGTGGGGTTGAGTCGCATCCCAATCCACTCACCTGTCCCGTTCCCCGGCTGTCACGTCCCGGGGCGCGCGCGCGCCGGCTCTCTGAAATTTAAAGGGCCAGTGCACCACTAATTGGTGCCTGGCCCAATCAGTTGTTAATAACTTCCCATTCCTATAAAAACCCACTTCTCCTTCCTGTCCTCGCCGGATCTTGTTGCCTTAGTGCCCTGAGAAAGCGTTTGTGTATCCCAAGCCTGTGTACCCACACCCTTGCCGTTGCCCCTGACTACGATCCATTGCTGCCTGCCCTGACCTTCTGCTACGTCCGACCTTGCTCTTGCCTTGTCCCCGTGTACCGCGCCTGTCTCAGCTGTCAGTGGGGTTGAGTCGCTATCGGGTGGAACGACCTGGTGGTTACCTGCCGCTGCAAGTCCATCCCGCTTTGCGGCGGGCTCTGGTAAAAACCAGTAACCCCTTAGACTCCGTTCCCCTGGTAGGGCCCACGCCATCACCTCACTGACACAGAGGATCCACCTCCAGTGTCCTCTCTGCATACCAGTCCGGATCCTGACACGTACTAATTTGGTTAAAAAGTTTGCGATTTTTTTTTAAGCGCAACAGTAATAGAAAAGTATATTATCATGGGTATCATTTTAATCGTATTGACCCAGAGAATAAAAAACACATGTCATTTTTACCATAAATTGTACGGCGTGAAAACAAAACCTTCCAAAATTTACAAAATTGCGGTTTTCTTTTTAATTTCCCCATACAAATAGTATTTTTTTTTGGTTGCGCCATACATTTTATGATAAAGTGAGTGATGGCATTACAATGGACAACTGGTCGTGCAAAAAACAAGCCCTCATGCTAGTTTGTGGATGAAAATATAAAAGAGTTACAACAAAAATGTAAAAATTAAATTGTCTGAGTCATTAAGGTCCAAATGGGCTGAGTCCTTAAGGGGTTAAAGGGGTACTTAATCCTTCCAGTACTTATTAGCGGCTATATATGACAGAGGAAGTTTTCTTTTTGTAAATTACTTCTATTAAAAAACCTTAATCCTTCCATTACTTATTAGCTGCTGAATACTACAGAGAAATTCTTTTCTTTATGGATTTCTTTTTTGTCTGCCCACAGTGCTCTCTGCTGACACCTCTGTCCGAGTCAGGATCTGTCCAGAGCAGGAGAAAATCCCCATAGCAAACATATGCTGCTCTGGACAGTTCCTAAAATGGACAGAGGTGTCAGCAGAGAGCTCTGTGGACAGACAAAAAAGAAATCCATAAAGAAAAGAATTTCTCTGTAGTATTCAGCAGCTAATAAGTAATGGAAGGATTAAGGTTTTTTAATAGAAGTAATTTACAAATCTGTTTCACTTTTTGGCACCAGTTGATTTAAAAAAAAATAATCCACCGGAGTACCCCTTTAAGGTGGCATATTCTCATTCCTATGTACATATTTTGTTTTATTATACACCTATAATTGTTTTCTATCCTATCAATATTCTATCAACATTTTATTAACTTTTTATAGACTATATATTACTGGATCTGGAGCAAAGGCCCTGCCCAGATACCAGTCTATGTATTTAAATAATAAATTACGCTATTTTATATGAAACCAGCTACATCGTATTACTCTAGTTACTTTTATCAATTTTATGCAAATTAATCACACACCTTATCAGTTAATTCCTTGAGGTCTGATTTCCATTATTATTGCTTATATTTCCCATAGGCTTGTATGGGACGTTAAACAAAAACCCAGACCCTCGCAAATGGGGTTGCTAAGGGTTAATTTACCTATTGTATGTTTGTTGTTGACATATAAGTAACATGTGTACCAAGTTTTATGTGTTACGTTATGCGGCTCTTCTGACGTCTACAAAGTTAAACAGATTCTTGCAACAAAAACTGTGAGAGGTAAACAATTTTTTTGGGTCGACTGGGAGGGTTACGGTCCTGAGGAGAGATCTTGGGAGCCTGAGGAGAATATCCTGGACCGTGACCTTCTCAGGAGCTTCCTCTCTCATAAAAGGAGGGGGAGACCAAAGGGGGGGGTACTGTTACGTTATGCTCTTCGGCCGCACACGCTGGCCGTGAGCGCATGGTCCCCTTACCCGCTGCTGCCGGGGCTGGGACTCGCATTGCGGGACGCGCCCACATGTGAGCTACAGTCCATCACTCTCCAGGTGTTTCTTCTGCCTCCGCCTCTCTGCTCCGGCGCGCGCGCCGGAGCTTTAAGATTTAAAGGGTCAGCATGCTTATTAGTGTAATTCCCCTGTGGCTCATTTACAATTTCCTCCACCCTCCTCAGTCCCCTGCTGGATCTTTGTTGCCTTGTGCCTTAGAGAAAGCGTTCCTCATTATTGCCTTGCCGTGTATCTGATCCCTTGCTTTGTGTTTTTGACCTTGCTCCTCTGCCGCCTGCCTACTGAACTCCTGCTACGTCTTTACTACATTACTGTGCCGCCTGCCCTGACCTTCTGCTATCCAGACTACGAGCTTCCTTATCCCTCCTGTGCCTCGCATCTCCTCAGCCACCTGTGTGGTCGAGCCATACCAGGGGTAGCAACCTGGGTGCCGCCTGCCACAGCAAGTACATCACGCTTTGCGGCAGGCTCTGGTGAAAATATCAGATATTCAAAGTGTTTTACATGAGTATTATCCAAGGTTTACACTAGTCACACCAGTTTTGCAAAGGTGGACGTGGTTATGTAAATTTCATGTTTTACATGATATTTTCAAAGGGGTGAATGTCCATTTTACATCAAAAATTTCACACCAGCTTTTTGCTAGTTTAGGAATCAATCACAGAAATGGTTGTAGTTTTTTTGTTTTGTTTTGTTTTCTTTAGTTTTTTTTGTGAAAAGGTGTTATTTAATCAATTATTGAAAAATAAATAATTATTATTGGAAATTATTATTAAAAAATTATATATTTTTTTATGGTCACTGCACATGAACTGAAATGTTTTATTTATACAGTTATCGCTGGGCACTAGTAATTATGGAATATTACATGAAATGCTTTTGCCAGAATTTTCCGGGATGTAAAATTTGGCCTCAAAATCGGCTATTTTGTGGGGAAAAAAAATCCAATATGGAGGTAACTAAAAAAATTTGGATAAAAAAAAAAAAAGGTGTAATTAATATCGCTGTAACAGAAATTACAATAGTTTTTGAATATCTCACCCATTGAGTTTTACATATATACTAGCTGAGTACCTGGTGTTGCCCAGATTTTCCTACCTAATCCTTGTGGGGGGAGGAAAAGCAACATAGGAGGAAGTACTTGTCCTCATATCCTGACCTCATATTCTGACCTCATGTCCCGTCCTCATATCTCGTCCTCATATTTTGTCCTCAGGTGGGGCTGAGTTGTGATGAAGAGATTGTAGGCTGAAAATAGAAGGAGACATGGTTTTGTTGAAGTGGGTGTGACTTGAAAGCCGGACCAATGCACAAAAAGGGTAGAAAATAAAAGGCGTGTGGCTTAAATGGTGGGTGTGGCTTTGTGAGATGGGGAGTGGTATGTGGGAGGGGTGTGGCAGCACTGATGCACTCAGCAGGAGATGGAGATCAGAGCTTGTGGAGTAAGGTACTGGAAGTCCTATAGACTTGTATGGGACTTAAGACAAAAAAAAAAACATCCTTCACTTAAAGGGGTACTACCGTGGAAAACTTTCTTTTTTTTTTTAAATCAACTGGTGCCAGAAAGTTAAACAGATTTGTAAATCACTTCTATAAAAAAATCTTAATCCTTCCAGTACTTTTTAGGGGCCGTATACTAAAGAGAAATCCAAAAAGAAATGTATTTCCTGTGATGTCCTAACCACAGTGCTCTCTGCTGACCTCTGCTGTCCATTTTAGGAACTGTCCAGAGAAGCATATGTTTGCTATGGGGATTTTCTCCAGTTCCTAAAATGGACAGCAGAGGTTAGCAGAGAGCACTGTGGTCAGGACATCACAGGAAATACATTTCTTTTTTGGATTTCTCTTTAGTATACAGCCCCTAAAAAGTACTGGAAGGGTTAAGATTTTTTTAATAGAAGTGATTTACAAATCTGTTTAATTTTCTGGCACCAGTTGATTTAAATTAAAAAAGTTTTCCACGGTAGTACCCCTTTAACCCCTTAAGGACCCGGGCTTTTTCCGTTTTTTCATTTTCAATTTTTCCTCCTTAACTTTAAAAAATCATAACTCTTAAAAATTTTCACCTAAAATTATATATAATGGCTTAATTTTTGCGTCACTAATTCTACTTTGTAATGACATTAGTCATTTTACCCAAAAATCTACGGTGAAACGGGAAAAAAAATCAATGTGCGACAAAATTGATGAAAAAACACTATTTTGTAAGTTTTGGGGGCTTCTATTTTTACACAGTACATTTTTTGTCAAAAATGATACCTTATCTTTATTCTGTAGGTCCATACGGTTAAAATGATACCCTACTTGTATAGGTTTGAATTTGTATCACTTCCGAAAAAAATCATGAATACATGCAGGAAAATTTATACGTTTAAAATGGTCATCTTTTGACCCCTATAACTTTTTTATTTTTCTGTGTTCAGGGCGCTTTGAGGACTCATTTTTTGCGCTGTCATCTGAAGTTTTTAGCGGTACCATTTTTGTTCTGATCAGACTTTTTGATAACTTTTTATTCACTTTTTTGTGGTATAAAAAGTGATAAAAAATGCGCTATTTTGGACATTGGAATTTTTTTGCGCGTACGCCATTGAACGAGCGGTTTAAAAAGCGGTATATTTTTATAAATCGGACATTTCCGCACGCGGCGATACCAGATATGTTTATTTTTATTATTATTTACATAATGTTTTTTTTATTTTTGGAAATGCCGGGTGATTCAAACTTTTATTAGGGGAAGGGATAATTGAAAGGGTTAATGATTTTTTTACACTTTTCTTATGCAACATTATAGCTCCCATAAGGGGCTATAACATTGCATTTACTGATCTTTTACACTGATTGATCCATCTCCATAGGAATGGATCAATCAGTGTTTTCGGCGATTGAATGCTCAAGCCTGGATCTCAGGCTTGAAGCATTCATTCGGCGATCGGACAGCACAGGAGAAGGTAAGAAGACCTCCTCCTGTGCTACAGCTGTTCGGGATGCCGCGATTTTACCGCGGCGATCCCGAACAGCTCCCTGAGCTAGCCGGGCACTTTTACTTTCGTTTTTAGCCGTGCGGCTCAGCTTTGAGCGCGCGGCTAAAGGGTTAATAGCGCGCGGCACTGCGATCAGTGCCGCGCGCTATTAGAGGCAGGTCCCGGCTTCACTATGACGCCGGGCCCGCCGCGATATGATGCGGGGTCACCGTGTGACCCCGCGTTATATCGCAGGACCGGGACTCATGACGTATGCATACGTCAATACGTCATGGGTCCTTAAGAGGTTAAGGGGGTAGGTTGGGGTTAATTTAACTATGATATATTTTATTTGACATAAAAGTAACATGTGTACTAAGTTTCATCAAAATATATCCACCCATTTGGAAGTTATTGTTTAAAAAAGGCCTATCCAGTAACATCAAGGATGTGCTGGCCGCACAAGAAATTCCTGCCAACCTGCATGAACTTATCCATTGGCATACGTTTTTCTGAAAGACACCAGGAGCTCCGCCAGGAAAAGGACCTTGATCTCTGGGCACCTCTCTCCCAGTATCCTTTGCAATCTACCCCTGTGCCTCCCGCCGAGGAGGCTATGCAAGTGGATCGGTCTCGCCTGACCCATGAAGAGAGGACTCGCCGCAGAGATAAAAATCTATGTCTGTACTGCGCTAGTACCGAACATTTCCTAGTGGATTGCCCTATTCGTCCTCCACGTCTGGGAAACGCACGCACGCACCCAGCTCACGTGGGAGTGGCATCTCTTGGTGTGAAGTCTGCTTCTCCACATCTCACTGTGCCCGTGCGGATTTCTCCTTCTGCCAACTTCTCCTTCTCAGCTGTGGCCTTCTTGGACTCTGGTTCTGTGGGAAATTTTATTTTGGCCTCTTTTGTTAATAGGTTCAACATCCCTGTGACTCGTCTCGTCAAGCCGCTCTACATTTCCTCAGTCAACGGAGTAAAATTGGACTGCACTATGTGTTACCGCACAGAACCCCTGCTTATGAGCATTGGACTGCATCACGAAAAAAATTGAATTTTTTGTTCTGCCCAACTGCACCTCTGAAGTCCTCCTTGGTCTGCCATGGCTCCAACGCCATTCTCCTACCCTTGACTGGACCATCGGGGAGATCAAGAGCTGGGGTGCTTCTTGCCACAAAAAATGCCTCATGTCTGCTCCCAGTCCCGTCAGTCAAACCTCAGTGACTCCTCCTATACCCAGTCTCCCCAAGGCCTATCAGGACTATGCCGATGTTTTTTGCAAAAAAGTAGCAGAGATTTTGCCTCCTTATAGCCCCCTTCCTGGTAACACTCTGCCCCGTGGCAAGCTTCACCCTCTGCCCCCCCTCCCCATTCCCACTTCTTCTGGACTGCCTGCCATGGATGAATTTACTTCTCTGTCTTCCAGAAAGAAACTCAAGAATCGCTCCCTATGGCCTCGTCTCATGTGAAGCGACAAGCAGACAAAAAGAGGGGGAGACCTGGGGGGGGTACTGTTACGCCGAGCGCTCCGAGTCCCTGCTCCTCCCCGGAGCGCTCGCGACGTTCCCCTCTCTGCAGCGACCCGGTCAGACCCGCTGACCGGGAGCGTTGCACTGACACTGCCGGCGGGGATGCGATTCGCATAGCGGGTCACGCCCGCTCGTGAATCGGATCCCAAGCTACTCACCTGTCCCGGTCCCCGGCGGTCACGTCCTGTCGCGCGCGTGCCAGCTCTCTAAGATTTAAAGGCCCAGTGCACCAATGATTGGTGCCTGGCCCAAATCAGTCTAATTAGCTTCCACCTGCTCCAATGAGACATTTCTGTAGGCCATCAGTTGGGAATGAACCAGCTGGTAGCAATTTGTACTGACAAGGGGATGGACTGCTTTTTAATTCCTGATAGATCTCAGCTGTTTTCTTGGCTTTCCATGCCTTTTTGCATTTCCCTTTTTTTGTTAGTTTTTTCCTGTGTCACTTCACATTATTACACATAATTACATGTGTATCTGCTTTCTTAGGGCAGTGTATATGCTTTCTTAAAGACATATTTCTTTAAAGACCCTAGTGATGCCATGCCATTTATTTTATCTGCCTAAGGTAGCGTAGTACCTTCATCCAGCCAAGCCTCCAGGACAAGATTGTAGGGTTCCGAGTGTCTAGGTTGTCACCCCTCCTCATGCTGTTCCTGAATGTGATTTCAGGTATGACCTTGGCCTGGCCTGACACTCACTCTGGTTTCTGATCCTGGTTCTCACTTCTAACTATGCTGCTTTCGGTATCCTGACTTACATAACATTCTTGAGTACCAGCTCTGACTTTATGCTGGCTTAGTAATTTTTTGTTGTGTTCTTTTAGGGGGCGTGGTTAGCAAGATGCATTGCTTGATGGGCTGAACTTATAATAAAAATATTTACCAAAATGTGAGGGGTGTGTCACGATTCGGCTGGCTGGAGGTGGATCCTCTGTGCCAGAGAGGGATTGGCGTGGACCGTGTTGGTGGACCGGTTCTAAGTTGCTACTGGTTTTCACCAGAGCCCGCCGCAAAGCGGGATGGTCTTGCAGCGGCGGTAGCAACCAGGTCGTATCCACCAGCAACGGCTCAACCTCTCTGACTGCTGAAGATAAGCGCAGTACAAGGGAGTAGACAAGAGCAAGGTCGGACGTAGCATAAGGTCAGGGCAGGCAGCAAGGATCGTAGTCAGGGGCAACGGCAGGAGGTCTGGAACACAGGCTAGGAACACACAAGGAAACGCTTTCACTGGCACAATGGCAACAAGATCCGGCGAGGGAGTGCAGGGGAAGTGAGGTATAAGTAGGGAGTGCACAGGTGAACATACTGATTAAGCCTGCTGCGCCAATCAGTGGCGCAGTGGCCCTTTAAATTGCAGAGACCCGGCGCGCACGCGCCCTAAGGAGCGGGGCCGCGCGCGCCGGGACAAGACAGACGGGGAACGGATCAGGTACGGGAGCCGGGATGCGCATCGCAAGCGGGCGCCTCCCGCATCGCGAATCGCATCCCGGCTGAGAGTGATATTGCAGCGCACCCGGTCAGCAGGTCTGACCGGGGCGCTGCGAATGAGAGGATGCTGCGAGCGCTCTGGGGAGGAGCGGGGACCCGGAGCGCTCGGCGTAACAGTACCCCCCCCTTGGGTCTCGCCCTCTTCTTGGAGCCTGAGAACCTGAGGATAAGACTTTTGTCTAGGATGTTGTCCTCAGGTTCCCAGGATCTCTCCTCTGGGCCACAGCCTTCCCAATCCACTCAAAAAATTTTTTTCCCTCTGACAGTCTTGGAGGCCAGAATCTCCTTCACGGAGAAGACGTCAGAAGAACCGGAAACAGGAGTGGGAGAAACAAATTTGGGAGAGAAGCGGTTAATGATGAGTGGTTTAAGGAGAGAGACATGGAAGGCATTGGGAATACGAAGAGAAGGAGGAAGAAGAAGTTTGTAAGAGACAGGGTTAATCTGGCACAAGACTTTGAAAGGGCCAAGATAGCGTGGTCCCAGTTTGTAACTGGGGACACGAAAGCGGACATATTTAGCGGAGAGCCATACCTTGTCTCCGGGAGCAAAAATGGGGGGAGTTCTTCTTTTCTTATCGGCAAATCTTTTCTTCCGGGATGAAGCCTGTAAAAGAGAATTTTGGGTCTCTTTCCATATGGTGGAAAGATCATGAGTCACTTCATCCACAGCGGGCAAACCAGAGGGCAAGGGAGTAGGGAGGGGGGGAAGAGGGTGACGGCCGTACACCACGAAAAATGGGGATTTAGCAGAAGATTCGGAGATTCTGAAGTTGTATGAGAATTCGGCCCATGGTAGAAGATCTGCCCAGTCATCCTGGCGGGAGGAAACAAAATGCCGTAAATAGTCACCCAGGACCTGATTAATTCTTTCTACTTGCCCATTGGATTGGGGATAATAAGAAGAAGAGAAGTTTAATTTGATCTTGAGCTGTTTACAGAGGGCCCTCCAGAATTTAGACACGAATTGGACGCCTCTATCCGAGACGATATGCGTGGGCAAACCGTGAAGGCGAAAAATGTGTACAAAAAATTGCTTTGCCAACTGAGGCGCTGAAGGAAGACCAGGAAGAGGAATAAAATGTGCCATCTTGGAAAATCGATCAACGACCACCCAAACAACTGTGTGCCACGGGATGAGGGCAAGTCCGTAATAAAGTCCATACCAATCTGTGACCAAGGCTGTTCAGGAACAGGCAGAGGATGAAGGAGACCAGCAGGCTTCTGGCGAGGAGTCTTATCCCGGGCACAGACAGTACAGGCCCGCACGAAATCAACAACATCAGACTCCAGAGTTGGCCACCAATAAAAACGAGAGATGAGTTGCAAGGATTTTTTGATGCCCGCATGGCCCGCGAGGTGGGAGGAGTGTCCCCATTTGAGAATCCCGAGACGCTGGCGTGGAGAAACGAAGGTCTTCCCTGGAGGAGTTTGCCTGATGGAGGCTGGAGAAGTGGAGATCAGACAGTCAGGAGGAATGATGTGTTGCGGAGAGACCTCTACTTCAGAGGCATCAGAAGAACGAGAGAGGGCATCGGCCCTAATGTTCTTGTCAGCAGGGCGAAAATGGATTTCAAAGTTAAAACGGGCAAAGAACAACGACCACCTAGCCTGGCGAGGGTTCAGGCGTTGGGCAGACTGGAGATAGGAGAGATTCTTGTGATCAGTGTAAATGATAACTGGAAATTTTGATCCCTCCAGGAGGTGCCTCCATTCCTCAAGCGCCAATTTAATGGCCAGTAGTTCTCGATCACCAATGGAGTAATTTCTCTCCACCGGAGAGAAGGTCCTAGAAAAAAAAACACAAGTAACAGCATGCACGGAAGAATTTTTTTGTAGAAGGACAGCTCCAGCTCCCACAGAGGAGGCATCTACCTCCAATAGAAAGGGTTTAGATGGGTCAGGTCTGGAGAGCACGGGAGCAGAAGAAAAGGCAGACTTGAGATGTTTTAATGCGTCTTCCGCTTGGGGAGACCAGGACTTAGGATTGGTATTTTTCTTGGTCAAAGCCACGATAGGGGCCACAATAGTGGAAAAGTGTGGAATAAATTGTCTGTAATAATTGGCGAACCCCAAAAAACGTTGGATAGCACGGAGTCCGGAGGGGCGTGGCCAATCTAAGACGGCAGAAAGTTTATCTGGGTCCATTTGTAGTCCCTGGCCAGAGACCAAGTATCCTAGGAAAGGAAGAGATTGACATTCAAAGAGACATTTCTCCATTTTGGCATAAAGTTGATTGTCCCGAAGTCTCTGAAGAACCATGCGGACATGCCGGCGGTGTTCTTCTAAGTTGGCAGAAAAAATCTGAATATCGTCCAGATAAACCACAACACAGGAATATAGGAGATCACGAAAAATGTTATTAACAAAGTCCTGGAAGACGGCAGGGGCGTTGCACAGGCCAAAGGGCATGACCAGATACTCAAAGTGTCCATCTCTGGTGTTAAATGCAGTCTTCCATTCGTCCCCCTCCCTGATGCGGATGAGATTATAAGCACCTCTTAAGTCCAGTTTGGTAAAGATGTGGGCGCCTTGTAGGCGATCAAAGAGTTCCGAGATAAGAGGTAAGGGGTAGCGGTTTTTTACCGTGATTTTATTAAGTCCGCGGTAATCAATGCAAGGGCGTAGGGAGCCATCTTTTTTGGACACAAAAAAAAATCCAGCTCCGGCAGGAGAGGAGGACTTGCGAATAAACCCCTTTTTTAAATTCTCCTGGATGTACTCCGACATGGCTAGAGTCTCTGGAGCAGACAGAGGATAGATTCTGCCCCGGGGTGGAGTAGTACCCGGGAGGAGGTCAATAGGACAGTCATAAGGCCTGTGAGGAGGTAAAGTCTCTGCTTGCTTTTTGCAAAAAACATCAGCATAGTCCATATAAGCCTTAGGAAGACCAGATACAGGGGGAACCACAGGGTCACGACAGGGAGTACTGGGAACCGGTTTAAGACAGTCCTTGTGACAAGAAGTACCCCAGTTCTTGATTTCTCCTGTGGACCAATCAAGGGTTGGGGAATGGCGTTGAAGCCACAGTAATCCAAGAAGAATTTCAGACGTGCAGTTGGAGAGGACCAAAAATTCTATTTTTTCGTGATGAGGTCCGATGCACATTAGGAGAGGTTCCGTGCGGTAACGCACGGTACAGTCCAATCTTTCATTGTTAACAGAATTGATGTAGAGGGGTCTGGCGAGACTGGTCACCGGGATGTTGAACCTGTTGATGAGAGAGGCCAAAATAAAATTTCCTGCAGATCCGGAATCCAAGAAGGCCATAGCAGAGAAGGAGAAGGTAGAAGAAGATATCCGCACAGGCACAGTAAGGCGTGGAGAAGCAGAGTTCACATCAAGAACTGTCTCACCTTTGTGCGGAGTCAGCGTACGTCTTTCCAGGCGGGGAGGACGGATAGGACAATCCTTCAAGAAGTGTTCGGTACCGGCACAGTACAGGCAAAGATTCTCCATGCGGCGTCATGTCCTCTCTTGAGGTGTCAAGCGAGACCGGTCAACTTGCATAGCCTCCACGGCGGGAAGCACAGGAACGGATTGCAGAGGACCAGAGGAGAGAGGAGCCGGGGAGAGAAAACGCCTCGTGCGAACAAAGTCCATATCCTGGCGGAGCTCCTGACGCCTTTCGGAAAAACGCATGTCAATGCGGGTGGCAAGATGAATAAGTTCATGCAGGTTAGCAGGAATTTCTCGTGCGGCCAGCACATCTTTAATGTTGCTGGATAGGCCTTTTTTAAAGGTCGCGCAGAGGGCCTCATTATTCCAGGATAATTCGGAGGCAAGAGTACGGAATTGGATGGCGTACTCGCCAACAGAAGAATTACCCTGGACCAGGTTCAGCAGGGCAGTCTCAACAGAAGAGGCTCGGGCAGGTTCCTCAAAGACACTTCGAATCTCCGTGAAGAAGGAGTGTACAGAGGCAGTGACAGGGTCATTGCGGTCCCAGAGCGGTGTGGCCCATGACAGAGCTTTCCCAGACAGAAGGCTGACTACGAAAGCCACCTTAGACCTTTCAGTAGGAAACTGGTCCGACATCATCTCCAAGTGCAGGGAACATTGCGAAAGAAAGCCACGGCAAAACTTAGAGTCCCCATCAAATTTATCCGGCAAGGATAATTGTAGGCCGGAAACTGCCACTCGCTGCGGAGGAGGTGCAGGAGCTGGCGGAGGAGATTGTTGCTGGAGCTGTGGTAATAGCTGCTGTAGCATCACGGTCAGTTGAGACAGCTGGTGGCCTTGTTGCGCTATCTGTTGCGACTGCTGGGCGACCACCGTGGTGAGGTCGGCGACAACTGGCAGTGGGACTTCAGCGGGATCCATGGCCGGATCTACTGTCACTGGAGGTGGATCCTCTGTGCCAGAGAGGGATTGGCGTGGACCGTGTTGGTGGACCGGTTCTAAGTTGCTACTGGTTTTCACCAGAGCCCGCCGCAAAGCGGGATGGTCTTGCAGTGGCGGTAGCAACCAGGTCGTATCCACCAGCAACGGCTCAACCTCTCTGACTGCTGAAGATAAGCGCGGTACAAGGGAGTAGACAAGAGCAAGGTCGGACGTAGCATAAGGTCAGGGCAGGCAGCAAGGATCGTAGTCAGGGGCAACGGCAGGAGGTCTGGAACACAGGCTAGGAACACACAAGGAAACGCTTTCACTGGCACAATGGCAACAAGATCCGGCGAGGGAGTGCAGGGGAAGTGAGGTATAAGTAGGGAGTGCACAGGTGAACATACTGATTAAGCCTGCTGCGCCAATCAGTGGCGCAGTGGCCCTTTAAATTGCAGAGACCCGGCGCGCGCGCGCCCTAAGGAGCGGGGCCGCGCGCGCCGGGACAAGACAGACGGGGAACGGATCAGGTACGGGAGCCGGGATGCGCATCGCGAGCGGGCGCCTCCCGCATCACGAATCGCATCCCGGCTGAGAGTGATATTGCAGCGCACCCGGTCAGCAGGTCTGACCGAGGCGCTGCGAATGAGAGGATGCTGCGAGCGCTCCGGGGAGGAGCGGGGACCCGGAGCGCTCGGCGTAACAGGGTGTACTGTACATCTATAAATGTGTGAAGCTAGCTAAAATTGACTAGAATAAATGATTGGTAGCTCTAGGTATGCTCAAAATAAACGGATGAATTGTTAGTCACAAATAATTTGCACGATAGATCACGCACAGGACCAGCAGTTCTCAGTCAACTATTTAGATAGAGTACACTACTTTCCTCTTTTCTTTATTTTATTAGTTCGTAAATTTCTGCATGTGATGATGCCAAATATGTTTATTCATTTCCTTAATTGCCTTACAAGTACAGAGTGAACCCTTTGGAGGAGGCAGATAGGCTAAGCTTGCATGTACATAGTCCAGACTCTATCTTGCACATAGCGCAAGCTAATCCCCATCCCCACTTCCTCCTTGTTCCATCCATGATTTTCTGCTGCTAGAGACATAATTCCCCTATCAACAGGCAGCAATCTGCAGCTAATAAAACTACAAGTAAATACATTAGGTAAACAGTAATGCATACTAAAGATGGGGCTAATGAGCTAAAGGGGTACTCTGGCGCTAAGACATCTTATCCCCGATCCAAAGGATCCTGCCGCTGGGGACCCCCGTGATCTTTCACGCAGCACCCCGTTACCATCAGCCCCCGGAGCATGTTCGCTCCGGGTCTGATGACTGCCGATCACGGGGCCGGAGTATTGTGACGTCACGGCTCTGTCCCCGTGTGACGTCACCCTCTGCCCCCTTAATGCAAGCCTATGGGAGGGGGCATGACAGCCCCAGCGGCGGGACCCCCGCAATCAGGCATCTTATCCCCTATCCTTTGGATAGGGGATAAGATTTCTTAGCGCTGATGTACCCCTTTAAGGCCAAAAATAGGTAAGTCCACAAAGGGTTAACTATCTCTAGTGAAGTCCAGAGTGGCATGTGAGGGGCAATATGCATGCAGTACTGGTAATTTTACTATGGAAGCTGTTTGATGCTTGTTGGCAAACTGTGGGACTTCCAAATCTCCCTGTCTGTCATGTATGAGGTAAAGCATACAATGCTTAATGGCTTGCTAAATACCATCTTTAGGGAAGCACTGCAGAAATATCTCTCAAACAATGGCCAGGGATGTTGTTAGCACCTAACATTCAGGCTGCATGGCCCAGATTTTGACCCAGTGTCCCAGATTCCTACGTGAATTCTACCTTCAGCAACATCTGCATCTGGAAGACGCTGATGCAATTGCATATCATGGCAGAACAGGGATCTGTAAGTTCCCTGCTCCACCATTCTCTCTTATAGGCTGTCAGCATTTCATGTCTGCAGCCTATGAGATGCTGGAACACAATTCCTGCACTGGCTGACATGATCATGCAACATTATTATTACTGTCCAGTAAATCTCTTCCAGCAGCTCATACTGTATACCAATGCTGATGAGAAACTGTTATTATTGGTCTTGGTTTACTGGGCTTCGTCAGTAACATAATGGTAATGTATACGGTAATCATTTCTGTCCCTTTCTATACTGTATTATTTTATAGGGCCTGACAACATTGCATGGCATTGTGGATGTAAGGCTAGATCAACATTAGTTTTTGAGATTTTTGTTGTTGTTGCCACAGTACAGGTGACATTAAGTGGGGCCTAATGTAATGAAAAGCACTATTATCAATTGGGGGGGGGGGGGGCACTAAGAAAGGGCAGCAATACTGAGTAGGGGCAAATAGGGTTACCTGTATGCAGGGACACCATGAAGACATCAATGCTGAGGGGGGAGGGGGGGGGGAGAGCACTTATTTTGAATGGAGCAAAAAGGGGCATTATTATTTAGTACAGACACATGGCCATTACTGAGCAGGTCGCTCTTTATATCTTACTGTGACACTTTTACTCTGTGTGGGTACACCATTACATTGGTTGGAATAAATGGGACACCAATAATGTAGGTTGATCTACTATTGGGGTAGTAGGGGCAATTATTTTTCTGTGAGGCATTAAGGTGACTGAGTTGAGTGGCAACTGGTAGAAGTCATCATGGCAGTCTAGGCAAGGGGATAAGTGTCTAATATGGGGGGGGGGTCCAACCGCTGGATAGGGGATAAGTGTTCTATGGCTGCAGTACTCCTTTAAGAGGGCACCTGCTAATACTGTATATGACCGCTATATAGGCACCGTTATATGGTTGATTATATCGGTATGTGTGGTAAATATATATGGTCATGATGTGGAGACATTCATTTGTACAGTGACATTATTCTGTAACTCCAGGCTATTGTTCAGAGATATGCTATTATTTACTCAGTAGCATTTATGATGGGGTGAATTCTTTGGGACAGAACTGATGTATCTATGGGTGCAGGTTTCATGATCCTATCAGAGGACAGCGTCCTGAGGAGGAAGGATATCTAAGCCTATCATGTTCTAAAACTAGTTTTATATCTATGCTGCCTATCATATAATTTGGTGGGAAAAGGACACAAAATATAGTTATGGGGCTAGTATTCCTGATCATTTACATCCTATCAACTTGTCTGACACATTAATATATATATATATATATATATATATATATATATACATATATATATATATATATAGGGGAATATGCAAATCAGCTCATTACATCACCTTTTCAGGCGATGTTCCCTGGTTTCAGCTTAGCTCCAGTTACGGAATATAAAAAGCTAATTGGGATTAATGCCAAGCCAGAACTCTCTGTCCAGGAGGAAAGAGTACTCTTTCCTTCTGGAGAGAGAGTTCTGGCTTGGCATTAATCCCGATTAGCTTTTTATATTCCGTAACTGGAGCTAAGGTGATACCAGGGAACATCGCCTAAAAAGGTGATGTAATGAGCTGATTTGCATATTCCCCTACCCAAAATGCCTGCGGAGTGCTTAGTGGCCCTTGAAAGCTCCGTCACAACAGGAGTGGTGAACTCTACCTGAGTTAAATACTCATCCCGTTTATATTTATATATATATATATATATATATATATATATATATATTTTTTTTTTTTTTTTTTTTTTTTCATTTTTTTTTTTTTTTTGTTCTGTAAGTTCGGAAATTATGCAAAGTTAACTCCTTCCTAACTCACTACGTGACTCCTCTCTAATAAATCTTAGTGTTTCATAAAAGATACCAGAGAACCTACACAATACATCACTGATAGTTTTCTTTTACTGTCTCAACCCCATGGGGGAGATTTATTAAAACCTATCCAAAAGAAAAGTTGCTGATTTGCCCATAGCAAAAGGCCTCTGAAAAATGAAAGAAACAATGTGATTGGTTGTTATGGGCAACTCAGCAAGTTTTCCTCTGCACAGGTTTTGATAAATCCCCCCATGTATCCAGCAGTGTATCTAACAAAAGGCATTGTGCTACTGAACATGAAAAAAACTATAGATAACATCAAACTGTTAAAGTCAGAAGAACAATGTAACAAGTTGTGGCCAAGCATTAATTCTTCATGTGACTTTATAGTATAATTTATGTAAGGGTGCGTTCACACTGAGGAATTCAAGAGGAATTCATGAGGAATAATTTCGGTTAGGAAAATGTTGCCTTCTCTATCCATGTCGGCTTCTTCCCGGACTTCTCCTCGCTTTTCCATCTGGCCGGAAGCTGGGTCCTTTGATGACGCTCGACCGCGTCTTCTTCACGATCCGGCGGCATCTTCGCCCGGTGACTCATCGCTCCCATGAGTCACTGCGGGCTGTGCCGGCCTCCCAGCCCAGAGTCGGCTACTCCCCCAAAGTTAATTTATTCTGCGCATGCACAGTACTGCGTAAATAGTGTAGGGCTAACGCTGGGCTCCTATCGCTGCCTACGTTAGCCCTACGCTATTTGCGTAGTGCTGCGGCATTCTTCTGACACCGCTAGTGCAGTGTTTCCCAACCAGGGTGCCTCCAGCTGTTGCAAAACTACAACTCCCAGCACGCCCGGACAGCCAAAGGCTGGTAAGGGCCCTCCCGGTGTCCAGTCAGCTGTTCGGGACGCCGCGATTTCACCGCAGCGGTCCCGATCAGCCCGACTGAGCAGCCGGGTCACTTTCGCTTTAGAAGCGTCGGTCAGCTTTGACCGCCGCTTCTAAAGGGTTAATACCGCACATCGCCGCGATCGGCAATGAGTGGTATTAGCCGCGGGTCCCGGCCGTTGATGAGCGACGGGACCGCGGGAGCCGGCGCAGGACGTAAATATATGTCCTGCGTCGTTAAGGGGTTAAGGACCCAGCGTATTTTCATGGTAGGACCCGGCCATTTTTTGCACATCTGACCACTGTCACTTTAAGCATTAATAACTCTGGGAAGCTTTTACTTTTCATTCTGATTTCGAGATAGTTTTTTCGTGACATATTCTACTTTATGTTAGTGGTAAATTTTCGTTGATACTTGCATCATTTCTTGGTGAAAATTTCCCAAATTTGATGAAAAAAATTGAATTTTTTTTTTTTTACTTTGAAGCTCTCTGCTTGTAAGGAAAATAGACATTCCAAATAAATTATATATTGATTCACATACACAATATGTCTACTTTATGTTTGCATCATAAAGTTGACATGTTTTTACTTTTGGAAGACATCAGAGGGCTTCAAAGTTCAGCAGCAATTTTCCAATTTTTCACAACATTTTCAAAATCAGAATTTTTTTAGGGACCAGTTCAGTTTTGAAGTGGATTTGAAGGGCCTTCATATTAGAAATACCCCACAAATGACCCCATTATAAAAACTGCACCCCTCAAAGTATTCAAAATGACATTCAGTAAGTGTGTTTCACACCCTTTAGGTGTTTCACAGGAATAGCAGCAAAGTGAAGGAGAAAATTCAAAATCTTCATTTTTTCCACTCACATGTTCTTGTAGACTCAGTTTTTGAATTTTTGCAAGGGGTAATAGGAGAAAAAGTCACCGAAAAATTTCTCTCGTGTAAGGAAATACCTCATATGTGTAGGTCAAGTGTTCAGCGGGCGCAGTAGAGGGCTCAGAAGGGAAGGAACAACAATGGGATTAAATGGTTTTTGGGGGGCATATCACATTTAGGAAGCCCCTATGGTGCCAGAACAGCAGAAAACACCCTACATGGCATACAATTTTGGAAACTACACCACTCAAGGCACGTAACAAGGTCTCCAGTGAGCCTTAACACCCCACAGGTGTTTGACGACTTTTCGTTAAAGTCTGATGTGTAAATGAAAAAAAAATATTTTCACTAAAGTGCATTTTTTTCCCCAAATTTACAATTTTTACAAAAGGTAATGGGAGAAAATGCCCACCAAAATTTGTAACCCCATCTGTTCAGAGTATGGAAGAGAAGGAGTCACATTTGGCTTTTGGAAAGCAAATTTTGCTGAAATGGTTTATGGTTGGTATGTCGCATTTAGGAAGCCCCTATGGTGCCAGCACAGCAAAAAAAAACATGGTATACTATTTTGGAAACTACACCCCTCAAGGAACGTAACAAGGGGTACAGTGAGCCTTAACACCTAACAGGGTATTGGATGTGTAAATGAAACAAAAATGCATTTTTTTCCCCAAATTATACATTTTTACAAGGGGTAATAGGAGAAAATTACCCCCAAAATTTGTAAACCCATTTCTTCTGAGTATGGAAATACCCCATGTGTGGATGTCAAGTGCTCTGCTGGCGCACTACAATGCTCAGAAGAGAAGGAGCGCCATTGAGCTTTTGGAGAGTGAATTTGTTTGGAATGGTTGTCAGGGGTCATGTGCATTTACAAAGCCTCCCGTGGTGCCAGAACAGTGGAACCCCCCCCACATGTGACCCCATTTTGGAAACTACACCCCTCACAGAATTTAATAAGAAGTGCAGTGAGGTGTTTGACAGATCTTTGGAACAGTGGGCTGAATAATTAAATTTTTCATTTTCACGGACCACTGTTCCAAAAATCTGTCAGACACCTGTGGGGCGTAAATGCTCACTGTACCCCTTATCACATTACATGAGGGGTGTAGTTTCCAAAATGGGGTCACATGTGGGGAGTCCATTGTTCTGGCACTATGGGGGCTTTGTAAACACACGTGGCCTTCAATTCTGGACAAATTTTCTCTTCAAAAGTCCAATGGCGCTCACTCTCTTCTGAGTATTGTAGTTCGCCCACAGAGCACTTTACGTCCACACATGGGGTATGTTCTTACTCAGAAGAAATGGGGTTGCAAATTTTGGGAGGCTTTTTTCCTATTTTCCCTTGTGAAAATGAAAAATTTAGGGTAACACCAGCATTTTAGTGAAAAATTTTTTTTTTTCTCATTTTCCCATCCAATTTTAACAAAAATTTGTCAAACACCTGTGGGGTGTTAAGGTTCACTATACCCCTTGTTATGTTCCGGGAGGAGTGTAGTTTCCAAAATGGGGTCACATGTGGGTATATATTTTTTTTTTTGCGTTTCTGTCAGAACTGCTGTAACATCAGTCACCTCTGTGCAAACCACCAATTTAGGGCTCAAATGTACATAGTGCGCTCTCATTCCTGAGCCTTGTTGTGCGTCCGCAGAGCATTTTACACCCACATATGGGGAATTTCCGTAGAAATAGCGTTACAAATTTTGGGGGTCTTTTTTTCCTTTTACCACTTGTGAAAATAAAAAGTATGGGGCAACACCAGCATGCTATTTGTTTTTTTACAGTAACAGGCTGGTGTAGCCCGAAACTTTTCCTTTTCATAAGGGGTAAAAGGAGAAAAAGACCCCCAAAATTTGTAGTGCAATTTCTCCCGAGTACGGAAATACCCCATATGTGGCCCTAAACTGTTTCACTGAAATATGACGGGGCTCCAAAGTGAGAGAGCGCCATGTACATTTGAGGACTACATAGGGATTGCATAGGGGTGGACATAGGGGTATTCTACCCCAGTGATTCCCAAACAGGGTGCCTCCAGCTGTTGCTAAACTCCCAGCATGCCTGGACAGTCAGTGGCTGTCCGGAAATGCTGGGAGTTGTTGTTTTGCAACAGCTGGAGGCTCTGTTTGGAAACACAATGCCGTACGATACGTTGTTCATTTTTATTGGGGGGGGGGACAGTAAGGGGGTGTATATGTGTAGTGTAGTGTCTTTAGGGTACATTCACACTGGCGGGCGTTTATGGTGAGTTTCCCGCTAGGAGTTTGCGCTGCGGTGAAAAATTTGCCGCAGCCCAAACTTGAAGCAGAAGACACTGTAAACCCACCTGTGTGAATGTATCCTGTACATTCACATGGGGTGGGGGGGGGGGGGCAAACCTCCAGCTGTTTCAAAACTACAACTCCCAGCATTACTGACAGACCGTGCATTCTGGGTGTTGTACTTTTGCAACAGCTGGAGGCACACTGGTTGGAAAACCTTCAGTTATCTAACTCAGTATTTCCCAACCAGTGTGCCTCCAGCTGTTGCACAACTTCAACTCCCAGCATGTACTGATCGCCGAAGGGCATGCTGGGAGATGTAGTTATGCAACAGCTGGAGGTACTCAACTACAACTCACAGCATGCCGAGACAGCTGTTTGCTGTTTGGGAATGCTGGGATTTGCAGTTTTGCAACATCTGGAGGGCTACAGTCTGAGACCACTATACAGTGGTCTCTATACTGTAGCCCTCCAGATGTTGCAAAACTACAACTCCCAGCATGCCCAGACAGCTATTTGCTGTGTGGGCATGCTAGGAGTTGTAGTTTTGCAAGATCTAGAGGGCCACAGTTGGATCCCTGCACAGTGATCTTCAAACTGTAGCCCTCCAGCTGTTGCAAAACTGCAACTCCCAGCATGCCCAAAGAGCAAATAGCTGTCTGGGCATGCTGGGAGTTGTGGTTTTGCAACATCTGGAGGGCTACAGTATGGAGACCACTGTATAGTGGTCTCAGACTGTAGCCCTCCAGATGTTGCTAGGCAACTCACCGGCTTCCGTAGGATCCAGGGAGTCACATCGCCGTCCTCTTCTTCTGCCGATCCCCGTCCCGATCGCATCCCGAAGCCTTCTCCAATGGGTAAGTGGATCTTTGGCGCCGGTCCTCTGTTGTTTCCCCGTCCTGCCCCGCCTATTGTGGGTGGGCAGGATGGGGAAAACGAAAGTTAACCCCCCGCCCCCGATCTGCTAATGGTCGTCACTTCTGACGACCAATAGCAGGGATAGGAGGGGTGGCACCCCTGCCACCTCACTCCTATCCTTTCAGGGGGATCGTGGGTGTCATGGACACCCACGATCCCCCTTATATTCCAGGTCACCGTAGACCCGGAATCGGCGCAAATCGCAACTGCGAATTCAGTTGCACTTTGCGCCGATCCCCGACATGGGGGGGGGTCTGATGACCCCCCTCGGCATTTGCACGGGGTGCCTGCTGATCGATATCAGCAGTCACCCCGGGGACCGAAATTCCCACGGGCGTACAGGTACGTTCTGGGTCCTTAAGTACCAGGGACCGAAGGCGTATCTGTATGCCCTGGGTCCTTAAGTGGTTAAAAACGATGTTGGGCAGATTTTTTTTTTTTACCATTGACTTCTATTGGATTCTGCTCACAGATTCCGCTTGAAGAATGAGCACGTTCTTTCTTCAAGCGGAAAATAATTCAGTGTCGGAATTCTGCTAGCGGAATTTCCGCAGTGTGAACAGGACAGCAGAAATAAGATTAAAGTCAATGGGCAGAGGAGATGTGCATTCATTTGGAGCGGAGAATTCAAAAGTAAAGTAAATTCCTCTTGAATTACTCAGTGTGAACGCACCCTAGGGCTGAAATAAATGCCAATACTACAAGTACTTGTGAAAGAAGATGTCAAGATACCATGGGATAAGATGAAGGTTTTGTTATAGACATCCTGTGCCCTATGCCTCCTCCCATGGCTTCTCTGGGCGCCTCCTTTTTCCTTTCTCCCACCTCTTGTAAGTAACTGCACCTAAATCTAAACTTAGAAGTCATGAAATGAACCCTGAAGCAAATAACGGGAGGACGCCAGAAAAAAAAGACGCATTCAGTGTAGCAGAGCTGAGAAAGTCATGAGAGGAAATAAGAAGTGGAAAGTTTGAGGAGAAAGGACAAAGAAAGTTTAAACAACGCTGAGGTATCTGAGAGTAAGTGACAGCGTTTACTTAGTGAGGGAAGGAAAGGTGAGGCTCCAGACACCTGCCAGCCCTCCCCTCACCTTCAGCATTCTAGCAGGCTCCATTCTTTATAGCCCGGCTGATACCGAGATTTCCTGCTCTGCCCTCACATTTACCTTCTGAGAGACTGGAGCAGGACCCCTGTCCTGGTAAGGAGTCAAGGAGAGTGAAGCATGTGGTGGGATGAGAACCTTCTTGCCCTCTTCAGGAGGAACCTTCAGCCCACCATCACATATTGGAGCGTTTTCTTCAGTTTTGGGCTGTGCATTGCATTTTTGGGTCCGACACTGTTGGATCTAAGGTGCCAGACACACAGCAGCCTACAAGACATTACATGGGTCTTCTTCTCCCAGCAGTTCTGTCTCCTTGTTGGAAGCACCCTAGGAGGAACCTTCAAAAAGTCGTGAGTACCTCATAAGAGTATGTTTACTCCTAGTACAAAGCAGCTATTACCCATGTTTCTGCAGTCTGGGTGACTATCTATCTATATATGTCATATGTTTCAACCCTTTTATTTATCTCCTATCTATTCATTCGTCCATGAACTAAATATTTAAACTTTTCCTTATTTAAAAAAAAAAAAAAAAAAAATAATTTAAAAACACATATTCAAAGTGCATTGAATAGTTTAAAAAACGCTTTCAAAGTGCATTTTTTTTAGCGCCTCAAAGAGTGTTAACTGTGCCTCATTTTCAGAATTGTGTTTGATCTTTAAAAAGTTTGTCCCACAGCCAAAACAAAAATAAATAAATAAATAAATAATAATAATAAAAATTAGATTAGAGAATTTACAGTAAATTCGATTCGTCACGAACTTCTCGGCTCGGCAGTTGATGACTTTTCCTGCATAAATTAGATCAGCTTTCAGGTGCTCCGGTGGGCTGGAAAAGGTGGATACAGTCCTAGGAGACTCTTTCCTAGGAATGTATCCACCTTTTCCAGCCCACCGGAGCACCTGAAGGGTGAACTAATTAACGCAGGATAAGTCATCAACTGCCGAGCCGAGAAGTTCGTGACGAATCGAATTTACAGTAAGTTCGCTCATCTCTAATAAAAACAGCACATTGTTTTTAGTACCAGGTTTAGGCCCCTTCCACACTACCGTTATGCCCTGTCAATAACGCTCCCCCCCCCCCCCCTTTTGACGGCTGTCGATTTTACGGGTCATAATGGGCAATAACCGGTCCTGGTGGACCCCATTATAGTCAATGGGGTCTGTCGGGCACCGCTATTTTCTTAAAATAACAGGCTTCACACTGCCGGAGACAAACGGCAGTGTGAATGTAGCCTAACTGTGCATTAATTGCGAGACTTTTGTGCACCAGAAAGTTGTGCTTAACCTTTGAAAATAGGGTGGTAATAGCACAAAAGCCTACCCACGCCCTAACCATTCCCCTTTAAAAAAAACTGGCTAACAGGGTGCTAAATCGATTGCTAAATAGTGTGCGCCATATTTTAAGAAAATGTGGCGCAGCTAAAGCAAAAAAAAAAAAAAGTGGCGCAAAATTATTTGAATATCTCCCCCAAAATATTGATTTTTGGCAGCTTGCCTCCTGTGCTGTAAGCCAGACTGGTTCATAAAATATCAGTGGGAATTTATCATTGGTCTTGCACATACATTTTGGTTAAATTTGTGCAATTCTTTATGGCAATCCTTAGGTTTATTATTTCTTGGCAACACTTTGGGCACATTTGTGTTATGCTCAGTAGTTTTTCTTTCTGGATTATTTTGGGGATGTGCCTGGGCAGTCTGGGCATGCTTGGAGGTTAAGTTTTGCAACATCTGGAAGGCTACAGTTTGGACACCACTACACAGTGGTCTCCAATCTGTTCTCCTCCAGTTGTTGCTTAACTCAGTGTTTCCCAACCCATGTGCCTCCAGCTGTTGCAAAACTACAACTCCCAGCATGCATGGTCTGTCAGTGCATGCTGGGAGTTGTAGTTTTGCAACAACTGGAGGCACACCGGTTGGGAAACACTGAGTCAGGAAACAAGACAATGTTTCCCAACCGGTGTGCCTCCAGTTGTTGCAAAACTACAACTCCCAGCATGGCACTGACAGACCATGCATGCTGGGAGTTGTAGTTTTGCAACAGCTGGTGGGACATGGGTTGGGAAACACTGAGTTAAGTAACAAACTCTGTGTTTTTCAACCAGTGTGCCTCCAGCTGATGCATAACTACAAGTCCCAGCATGCCCTTCGGCTGTCACTGCATGCTGAGAGTTGTAGATTTTGAAACAGCTGGAGGCACACTGGTTGCAAAACACTAAGAGTTTGTAACCTAACTCACTGTTTCGCAACCAGTGTGCCTCCAGCTGTTGCAAATTACAACTCCCAGCATGCACTGATAGACTGTGCATGCTGGGAGTTGTAGTTTTGCAACAGCTGGAGGCACACTGGTTGCGAAACACTGAGTTAAGTAACAAGCTCTGTGTTTTGCAACCAGTGTGCCTCCAGTTGTGGCATAACTACAACCCCCAGCATGCACGGACATGCTGGGAGTTGTAGTTTTGCAATAGCTGGAGGTTCACACGGACGGGGGTTTACAGTGAGTTTCTCACTGCAAGTTTGAGATGCAGAAAATTTTCCACTGTGGCTTAAACTCTCAGCAGGAAACTCGCTGTGAACCCCCGCCCATGTGATTGCACCCTAAAAACACTACACTACACCTACACAAAATAAAGGGTAAAACACTACATATACCCCTACACAGTTACATATACACAAATACCCCCCAATAAAAATTGTCTCATACGGCAGTGTTTCCAAAATGGAGCCTCCAGCTGTTGCAAAACAACAACTCCCAGTATTGCCGGACAGCCATTGACTGTCCAGGCATGCTGGGAGTTTTGCAACAGCTGGAGGCACCCTGTTTGGGAAACACTGCCGTAGGGTAATTTTGGTATCGGAGGCAAGTGTAATTCTTGCATCCGAGTCCATCCCATGCAAATCCCTAATTTAGGCCTCAAATGCGCATGGCGCTCTCTCACAACGACGCAACAGTTTAGGGTCCATACTCGGGAGAAATTGCTTAACAAATTTTGGTGGGCTTTTTCTCCTTTTACCCCTTATGAAAAAGTAAAGTTGGGGTCTACTCCAGCATGTTGTAAAAATGTTTTATTCTTTACACTAACATGCTGGTGTTGCCCCATACTTTTCATTTTCACAAGAGGTAAAAGAAAACCTCAAAATTTGTAAAGCAATATCTCCTGAGTATGGAAATACCCCATATGTGGATGTAAAATGCTCTGCGGACGCACAACAAGGCTCAGGAGTGAGAGAACCATGTACATTTGATGTGATTTGCACAGGGTTGGCTGATCGTTACAGCTTTTCTGATATAAACGCAAAAAAAAAACATTTTGGAAACTACACTCCTCACGGAATGTAACAAGGGGTATAGTGAGCTATAACACCCCACAGGTGTTTGAAGAATTTTCATTATATTTGGACGTTAAAATTAAAAATGTTATTGTTTCACTAAAATGCTGGTGTTATCCCAAATGTTTCATTTTCACAAGGGGTAATAGGAAAAAAGCCCCCCATAATTTGTAACCCCATTTCTTTTGAGTAAGGAAATACCCCATATGTGGATGTAAAGTGCTCTGCTGGCGCACTACAATGCTCAGAAGAGAAGGAGCACCATTGGGCTTTTGGAGAGAGAATGTGTCTGGAATTGTGTTTACAAAGCCCCCAACAGCCCTCCCCCCCCCCCCACACACACACGTAGCCTCATTTTGGAAACTACACCCCTCACGGAACATAAGGGGTGCAGTGAGCATTTACGCCCCACAGGTGTCTGACAGATTTTTGTAACAGTGGTCCGTGAAAATGAAAAATTTAATTTTTCATTTGCACAGCTCACTGTTCCAAAGATCTGTGTAACGCCAGTGGGGTGTAAATGCTCACTGCACCCCTTATTACATTCTGTGATGAGTGTAGTTTCCAAAATGGGGTCACGTGTGTGTGTGGGGGGGGTAGTCCACTGTTCTGGCACCATGGGGGCTTTGTAAACGCACATGGTCCCCGACTTCTATTCCAAACAAATTCTCTCTCCAAAAGCCCAATGGCGCTCCTTCACTTCTGAGCATTGTAGTTCACCCGCAGAGCACTTTACATCCACATATGGGGTATTTCCATACTCAGAAGAAATGGGCATAAAAATTTTGTGGGGGCATTTTCTCCTATTACCCCTTGTGAAAATGAAACCTTTGGGGTAACACCAGCTTTTTAGCGAAAAAAATCTAATTTTTCATTTTCACTTTAGCAGAAATTTGTCAAACACCTGTGAGGTGTTAAGGCTCACTGTACCCCTTGTTACATTCCTTGAGGGGTCTAGTTTCCAAATAGTATGCCATGTGTTTGTTTTTTGTTTTTTTGTTCTGGCACCATAGAGGCTTCCTAAATGTGACATGTCCCCCAAAAACCATTTCAGCAAAATTTGCTTTCCAAAAGCCAAATGTGACTCCTTTTCTTCTGAGCATTATAGTGCACCTGCAGTGCACTTGACGTCCACACATGGGGTATTTCCATACTCAGAAGAGATGGGGTTACACATTTTGGGGGGCATTTTCTCCTATTACCTATTATCCATTTACACATCCAACTTTAACGAAAAGTCGTCAAACACCTGTGGGGTGTTAAGGCTCACTGTACACCTTTTTACATTCCTTGAGGGGTTTAGTGTCCAAAATAATGTATTATTTTTTTTTTTTTTTGCTGTTCTGGCACCGTAGGGTCTTCCTAAATGTGACATGCCCCCCAAAAACCATTTCAGAAAAACTCACTCTCCAAAATCCCACTGTTGAGATTTCTCTCCTTTTATCCCAAAAACTGGGTCTACAAGAACATGCGAGTGTAAAAAAAAAATAAAAAAAATAAATGAAGATTTGAATTTTCTCCTTCACTTTGCTGCTATTCCTGTGAAACACCTAAAGGGTTAACACACTTTCTGAATGTCCTTTTGGATACTTTGAGGGGTGCAGTTTTTATAATCGGGTCATTTGTGGGGTATTTCTAATATGAAGACCCCTCAAATCCACTTCAAAACTGAACTGGTCCCTGAAAAATTCCGATTTTGAAAATGTTGTGAAAAATTGGAAAATTACTTCTGAATTTTAAAGCCCTCTGATGTCTTCCAAAAGTAAAAACATGTTAACTTTGATGCAAATATAAAGTAGACATATTGTATATGTGAATCAATATATCATTTATTTGGGATGTCACTTTTCCTTATAAGCAGAGAGTTTCATAGTAACAAAAAAAGCTAAATTTCCAAAATTTCCATCAAGAAATGATGCAAGTATTGACAAAAATTTACCACTAACATAAAGTAGAATATGTCACGAAAAAACTATCTCAGAATCAGAATGAAAAGTAAAAGCATCCCAGAGTTATTAATGCTTAAAGTGACAGTTAGAGATGAGCGAACTTACAGTAAATTCGATTTGTCACAAACTTCTCGGCTCGGCAGTTGATGACTTATCCTGCATAAATTAGTTCAGCTTTCAGGCGCTCCTGTGGGCTGGAAAAGGTGGATACAGTCCTAGGAGAGAGTCTCCAGCCCACCGGAGCACCAGAAAGCTGAACTAATTTATGCAGGATAAGTCATCAACTGCCGAGCCGAGACGTTCGTGACGAATCGAATTTACTGTAAGTTCTCTCATCTCTAGTGACAGTGGTCAAATGTGCAAAAAATGATCGGGTCTTTAAGGTAAAAATAGTCTGGGTTTCCAAACAGTGGGGCTACAGCTGTTGCAAAACTACAACTCCCAGTCTGCCTGGACAGCCTTCGGCTGTCCGGGCATGCTGGTAGTTGTGGTTTTGCAACAGCTGGAGGCACACTAGTTGGGAAACACTGCCTTAGAAAGAGCACATGGAGCTGGGAGGGGTCCTGGAGCTAGGAAGGGGATAATGTCATGTGATGGTATGATGGTAGTTGTAGTTTTTCAACAGCTGGAGGCACACTAGTTGGGAAACACTGCCTTAGAAAGAGCACATGAAGCTGGGAGGGGTCTTGGAGCTAGGAAGGGGATAATGTCATGTGATGGTATGATGATAGTTGTAGTTTTGCAACAGCTGGAGGCACACTAGTTGGGAAACACTGCCTTAGAAAGAGCACATGAAGCTGGGAGGGGTCTTGGAGCTAGGAAGGGGATAAGGTCATGTGATGGTATGCTGGGAGTTGTAGTTTTGCAATGGCTGGAGAAAAACTGTTTCGAAAATACAGGTTAATGGTCTAGTCACACGTACAGTATTCTGCGCAGATTTAATGTGCAGGATTTTCTGCTGCAGATTTCAATATAAACTAGATGACTGAACACAGTTTGAAATCCTGCGCATCAAATCTGTGCAGAATACTGTACGTGTGAATAGAGCCCTAAGGTATAAAGAGCATGCTAGAACAGTGGCCCCTTGGCTAATAGTCTGCTTCATATTTGAGGGGAGCGCTCCCCCACCTCACCCCCTGCAGGAGGAGGCAGAGCACTCGCTATATACAGTGCAGCGGATCTGCTCCTGTAATATGGTGCCCTTATGATGATAGATTAGTAATAAAAGCATAATGTATTACTATAGATAACAAATACAGAGTCAAAGGTAAAATAATAACCTATTAGTACATAGTAATATTCACACCTCTGGCCCATTATAAGTATTTAATAAGTATTTAAGTTGACAAATAGGTAATTCAATACAAAAGACAGCTAGATAACAGCATTCTCGCTATAAAGCATAGAATGGTGCCAATAAAAAGATCTTCTGTAATAACCAGCATTATAGACCCAGAGGGATATCTATGCTGTCTCATTTATATACTATTTATATGTGTGACTGCTTATTTTAGAGTTATACGTATGGTATTGTATAGTGCAGGGGCCTAGCAGTCATTCCCAGGCCCGGTGTCAGAGGATGGGGAAGACTGCAGCACCATATCTGAATGATGGTGATATTTATATAGCGCACACAGATTCCGCAGCGCTGTACACTCAAATTGTTCACAGTTTACATAGCCCCTGCTTCTAAGTAAGTATTTTTTTCCTCAACTCCATAAGGACCCGGGGTTTTTCCGTTTTTGCATTTTCGTTTTTTCCTCCTTACGTTTAACCCCTTAAGGACTCAGCCCATTTTGGCCTTAAGGAATCAGACAATTTAATTTTTACGTTTTCATTTTTTCCTCCTCGCCTTCTAAAAATCATAACTCTTTTTTATATTTTCATCCACAGACTAGTATGGGGGCTTGTTTTTTGCGCGACCAGTTGTCCTTTGTAATGACATCACTCATTATATCATAAAATGTATGGCGCAACCAAAAAACACGCGTTATAGATCGGGAGCGGACTCATGACGTACGCGTACGTCATGGGTCCTTAAGAGGTTAAAGGGGTTATCCAGGAAAATACTTTTTTTATATATATATATATATATATATATATATATATATATATATATATATATATATAGATCTCTATCTATATCAACTGGCTCCAGAAAGTTAAACAGATTTGTAAATTACTTCTCTTAAAAAATCTTAATCCTTTCAGTACTTATGAGCTTCTGAAGTTGAGTTGTTCTTTTCTGTCTAAGTGCTCTCTGATGACACGTGTCTCGGGAACCGCCCAGTTTGGAAGCAAATCCCCATAGCAAACCTCTTCTACTCCTGTGCAGTTCCTGAGACAAGCAGAGATGTCAGCTGAGAGCACTGTTGCCAGACAGAAAACAACAACTCAACTTCAGCAGCTGATATTTATTGAAAGGATTAAGATTTTTTAATAGAAGTAATTTACAAATCTGTTTAACTTTCTGGAGCCAGTTGATATAAAAAAAAAAAAAGTTTTTTCCTGGAATACCCCTTTAAATGAATGCCAAAGCATATGGCCGTGTGTTTGTATATCAGGAATAAGGCTTATCTGCATATCTACATGCATATGTCTTATGACAGCTGGCATAGCTGAACTAGATCTGGCTTGAAAAAGCCGAACATAAAATCTTAGGCCCCTTTCACACTACAAAATTACTCCGTTGTAAAGATCCATACGAAGTTCCATCTGAAAATCAGATGAAAACGTCAGTTACAAAATCCTAAATGGCCGTTAGAAAATACCATTATAGTCTATGAGATTTTTCTAATAACCGTTTTAACCTGTTATAGCGCGTTATTAATAACTGCCGTTATTTTGTGACGGAAGATAGTAACGGGAGAAATACTGCATGCACTTACTATCTTCCGTCACAAAATAACGGCCGTTATTAATAACGCGCTATAACAGGTTAAAACGGTTATTAGAAAAATCTCTTAGACTATAATGGCATTTTCCTTCTAATAACTGTTTTAACCTGTTATAGCGCGTTATTAATAACTGCCGTTATTTTGTGACGGAAGATAGTAAGTGCATGCAGTATTTCTCCCGTTACTATCTTCCATCACAAAATAACGTCCGTTATTAATAACTGGCTATAACAGGTTAAAACGGCTATTAGAAAAATCCCATAGACAATAATGGGATTTTCTAACGACTGTATAGGATTTTGTAACTGACGTTTTCAGCTGATTTTTGGACGGAACTTCGTACGGAACGGAGTAATTTTGTAGTGTGAAACAAGCCTTACCAGCATATGCCAACAGTAAATGAATACAGCATTCGCCAGTTCTGAGGGCTCCTGATCAGATCAGAATTTGAGTATCCACTTTTAGGGTGCGTTCACACGGGCGTATTTGTCAGCGGCCCCTAAAGTGCTGCCCTCTTTACCAGCTGACCCACACTGCGATGTGCGAGTTACCCTGCAGTGTACTCGCACACATCGCGGCCGCTCCCTGTGTAGCTCAGGGAGCCGGGGGAGCGGTTGCGATGTGCGGGATGTGCGGATACACTGCGACACGCACTTCAGTGTGTCTGCTGGTAGCGGTGGATTGCCGCTATTAGCAGGCACAAAGAGGGCAGCACTTTAGGGGCCTTTTGTCAGCGGATCCGCAGCTGCGGATCTGCTGACAAATACGCCCGTGTGAACGCACCCTTAGGGTGCGTTCACACATGCTTATTTTCTGCTGCAGATTTGCTATCCATTGAAGTCAATGGGCAGCAAAATCTGCAGCAGCAAATCTACTGTAGATCTGCACCAAAAATACACACATACCCTTAAGGCTAAGTTTCCACTTGTTTTTTTTCCCGGCAGTTTTTGGAATACTGCAACTGCAGTTTTTGAGCCAAAGCCAGAAGTGTATTCAAAAGGAATAGGACATATAAATGAAGGACTTACACTTCTCTTCCCTTATGGATCCACTTCTGACTTTGGCTCAAAAACTGCAGAGGTAGTATTCCAAAAACTGCCAGAAAACAACCAAGTGGAAACTTAGCCTAACAATGGAAAAAAAATATCTAGAAGTTATTTAAAAGTAAAAAAAATGTTCTGATTTACATTATTTTAATATTTTCCTTAAGATGTGTTCACAAAGTGTATTTTTCATGCAAATGACGCCACATCTGGCATCAAAACACGTGTGAAAACCACGTAGAATGCACGCGCCATTGTTGTCAATGGGAATACCTGCACTGTGAAGTGCAACATTGTTTGAGACAAATTTGAAATCCACCTTCACAAGTGACACTTATCAGGCACAGAAAACACGTGCGGAAATAAGGATTAGGATAAGTAACGTTGAATGGGTCTTATCTGTGTCCAAAATCTGTTGCAATAGAAGTGGAAATAAATGTTGAATTCAGCAAACAGAGTGAAGCAGATGTTTTGCAGACTTCCTGGACTTTAGTGATGCAAACAATGATGATCTAGCACATACTTCTGTAAGAAAATCCTACCGTATGGACCTTGCATACCGTAGAGTCCATGCTTACCTGCTTCAAGCACACCTGCTCTTAGTCATACCGTATGTCACATAAGCATGCATCAGAATTTGAAAGCACAATGGGTGAATTATATTGTAACCTGAGTGGAAACTTCAAATTTGCACTACAAAGGCATACTTAATGAACTGAATGATTTGGTGACAAATGACCAGATGCTTTTTGTGATTTTGCACATAAGAGCTCTAACTTTTTTATTTATTTCAATATAATTTCAGTATAAGAACGGGTTCCCTAGTTTGTTTTGCTAGCTTTGATATATAGTATGCATAATCTTGGGTAAACAGGGCGTCTATGGCAGGATTTTTTGTTGGCACGGGTGGTGCTTTTTGCTGTCGTCTTATTGTGCATATTACTTTGTTTGTTTTTTACTTGTGTGTATGTCAGTTCTTAAACATTATTGGAGAGATTAAATACGTGCAGCATTTTGGTTCACCTATGTAAGTAAAGTTCTACCTATTTTCAGTCTACTGGATTTATTAAGAGGCACGTGTGAGGTCGAGACCCCTTCCAACCTCCATTAGGCCTCCTTCACACCCGCTTGGCTTGAGTAGCGTGAATGCCACAAAGTTGCCCATTTTTGCACAGAAAAGGCAATTTTTGAGCAAACATCATCACTTCTATGCACCTTTTTAGGATGTTTGCCATTGGTGCAGCTTAATAAATATGCCCCTATGGGGGACATTTATCAATGTTTGCTTATGTATTCCTTTTTTTTTTTTTTTTTTTTAGTTATTTTTTTCTTACAATTTTTTTGCTTATGTGCGACTTATTTATTATTTATTTATGAAATTATTTATAAAATTTCTTTCACTTAAGCACTTTTTCTTTTTTTGCTTTGGTAGTGGCTTTTTCTGCTCCATGTCTGAGCTGGAGTCAATTGAGTAGGTTTTTTCATGTGATGCGACTTTTTTGCGACTTTCGCACTTGATAAATCTCTGACCACTGCAAGTCAAAAATCACTTTTTGCTTTGGTAAGCAAGATTTTTATTTTTTGCTTAGGACACTGAACATGCAAAAAGTCGCAAAAAAAAGAGTAGTCGCACCTGCGACTTTTTTGCGACAATTTTAAGCAAAAAAAAACAAACTACTAAATGCTTTGATAAATGTCCCCCTATGTGTTTCCCATGCGGGAAGGACATTTTATATTTTTATTTTGTTTATATTGTATTAGGTCCAATGAAAACAGCCTCTTGCCATGAAATTAAAGGAGAACTCCAGAATAGAAAAATTGTCCTCCATACTGCCAGCAGTAAAAAATATAAAGAGGTACATACCTTCCTTCGCTCCCCCAGTGCCTCCAGTAACCCACTCCGGTCTTCGCCGCAATCATCTTTCTGGTTGCTGGTGGTCGGCGAGTCATACTGCACTCAGCCAATCACCGGCCGCAGCGAAGTCCCGACTCGGCCGGCGATAGGCTGAGCGGCAGTGTGACGTCTATCGCCAGCCGAGTCGGGACTACGCTGCGGCCGGTGATTGACTGAGTGCAGTATGACTCGCCGACCACCGGCAACCAGAAAGAGGATCGCGGCGGAGACCAGAGTGGGTTACCGGAGGCACCGGGGGAGCGAAGGAAGGTATGTACCTCTTTATTTTTTTTACTGCCGGCAGTATGGAGGACAATTTTTCTATTCTGGAGTTCTCCTTTAATAACTGGCAGAGCTGCTGGATCTCCTAAGACCCAACAGCTCTGCTACCCTTATGGACCCCAGCAATCTTGTCATTTCCAGGTACCATGGAGACAGCAGCTTTGCTGTTGTCTATATGTGCTGCATGGCTCTCAATGAGTGTTAGGCCATGTTCACACATCCGGAATTTCCGTGCAGAATTCTGCATTGGAATTCCGCCTGAGATTCTGGAGTCCCATTATATTCACTGGGATTCTGGTGCACTGTGCACATGACGGAACTTCCGCACCAGATGTTTCTGGCATGGAAATTCCTATTTTTATGTCTACAGAAAGAATGAACTTGTCTATTCTTTCTGCGGACTCTGCACAGAATGCATAGCAGTCTATGAGCTGTGCATGTTATTCTGGCGCACACAGTCTCTGGAATGTCCGCACTGAGATTTTCCATGTGGACATTCCGGAAGTGTAAACATTGCCTTATATAGCCAGCAAAGAAGTGGTTACAAACCATTTCTGTCTTCTCCTTGGATCCCTAGCTGCTACCCCCAATGTACTATTGCAGTGGTATAGGTCACAAGCCCAGGACCATGTTATTGCTAAACCTTAAGAAAACCTACATGAGACAGCATCCTGTAATAGAATTATTATAGTAAATATAAAGAAGGTCACTTCTCTAATTAAGAACCTTAGGAAACCACCTATGTTTTTTTTCAATCCAAAGGGCTTTTATATTTTGAGTACCTTCATCTCTTCATTTTCACAACTCATCCAAGACCATGAAATTGAAACCTATCATGACTTCAATTATAAAATAACAGATACAATACAACTGAAATGTTTTCAGACCCTTTCACTTTTTCCATATTTTGTTATATTGCTGCCTTAAATAAAATGTAAAAAAAAAAAACAACTTTATTTCCCCATCATCCTGCACTGAATTCACCCCATAATGAGAATGTAAAAACAGAATTTTGACACTTGAAGTTTCTCTGGATCATCTTTGAAATGTTTCTGCACCTTGATTGGAGGCAAGTGTGGTAAATTCAGATGATTGGACAAGATATAGAAAGAAACACCCCTGTCTATAAGGTCTCACAGCTGATAATGCAAAAACCAAGCCCATGAGGTAGAAAGAATTGCTTGTAGAGCTCCAAGACATGATTGTATTGAGCCACAGATCTGGAGAAGTGTACAAAACATTTCTGGTGTACTTAAAAGGGTACTCCATTGGAAAACATTTTGTTTTAAAATCAACTCGTGCCGAAAAGTTTAACTTATTTGTAAATTACTCCTATTTAAAAATCTTAATCCTTTCAGTACTTAGTTGCTGTATGCTCCACAGGAAGTTCTTTTCTTTTTGAATGCTCTTTCTGTCTGACCACAGTGCTCTCTGCTGACACCTCTGTCCATTTTAGGAACTGTCATCTCTTAGGTCATCTCTCTTACCAAGGCACTTCTCCATCAATTATGTAGTTTAGTGGTGCAGCCAGCTCTAGGAGTCCTGGTTGTTCCAAACTTCTTTCATTTAAAGAGAACTCCGCTGCTCAGCATTTGGAACAAACTGTTCTGAATGTTGGAGCCGACGCCGGGAGCTCGTGTCGTCATAGCTGCGCCCCTCAATGCAAGTCTATGGGAGGGGGGGGCGTGACAGTTTGTTCCAAATGCTGAGCAGTGGAGTACCCCTTTAAATGGAAGAAGTTTGGAACAACCAGGACTCATAGAGCTGGCCGCACGACTAAACTACATAATTGATGGAGAAGTGCCTTGGTAAGATGACCAAAGAGATGACCTGTCCAATACGGTCACTACAGTGAAGCATGGTGGTGGCAGCATCATGCTGTGGGACTACCTTTTCAGTGGCTGGGACAGGGAAACTGGTCAGGGTTGAGGAAAGGGGATGTTTCACTTTCTCTGAGAGTAAGGTTAACTTTGCCGTATACAATAAACATGATCAACCACTTTAATGTGTACATTAAAAATGTAAAGTCAATTGGCAACAGCAGCATTCGTTTGTAGTGTTTAATGTAATGGTTTTAACCTTTCTCAAGTGTATAAACCATACAGGTTAAATGGAAACAAAAATGCAGTGTAAACTAGGGATCGACCGATATCGATTTCTTAGGGCCGATACCAATACTCTGTGGCGGTTAGGGCCGATAGACGATAATTTATACCGATATTCCGGTATAAGTTATTGGCTACATAGCCACCCCCCGGCTACACCGCTGCAGATCATTGATTTAAGACGGGCGCTTTAAATCAATGAAATGCAGCGGCTTTTGCGGTGCCAGAGACTGCCGCCGCCACCCGCTTCTCTCCCCCTGCCTGTCCTGAGTCCTGTCACCGCGACGCCCCCCCCCCCCCCCCAGCACCACCACCGCGCTGCACCCCCCCCACTGCACCGCACCGCCAGAGACCGCCGCTGCCCCACTGCGGTGCGGGGGCAGGGCATTATCGGATTATCGATACCGATAACGTCCAAAATCGTGAATATTGGCCGATAATATCGGCCAAACCGATAATCTGTCGATCCCTAGTGTAAACCTAACCTAATTTGTTAACATTGAGAAAAAAATAAAAAATATATATAATTTTTTTTTTGTTTGGTTTGATCTATAGTATGGGAGGAGTTACCAATTTTGGCATCAAGTACCCACCTTTGGAAAACTTTGACCCTACAGGGGCCCCTCATATCTGGTAACATAATGTACCATCAATTAAAAAAAATAGTTGCACTTTGATAAATATTCAGTGCCCTTTCTGTAGACTCTTTTGGATCCCCCAAATAATCACTGTATTTATAAAGTTGGAATTCACTGGCTTTTGTCACCAGCCAATGTCATTAGCAGCAATGCAGAAAATCGGATAATCAAAATAATCTACCAATAAGTATTCCAATTCTTTTCATTCAAAACTTCTAAACTAACACCTATTTCCAGTATATCTTTTTTTTTTTTTTTTTAACTATTATTTTAGCTTTCATTTGCATGTCACTCTTCCCTCTACCCTAATTCTTTAGTTCTTGGAGATTCAGAATGAATGCCTCTACAATGGGGGCTACCTCTACATCTAGAGGCAAGAAGGTTTCTACCCCAAAATAGAAGATTGTTTACTGTTAAAGCAGTGAGACTATGGAACTCTACCAGAAGAAGTTGTCTTAGTGAACACTTTAAAAAGCCTTTAAATGAAGCCTGGATGCAGTTCTGGAATGTAACACCGTTCCCTCTAAGCTATGTGGTCTGGAAATAATAGCGTTTAAAATTCCACACCCTGCAGACAGGTAGATTGAGCTCACTGACCTCATTTAAATAATGTTTTCCTTTCCAGAGAGCACAGCTTAGAGGAAACCCTGCTGGAGAAGGGTCGATGATCCAGGAATTATTTTAATTTTTTTCTCATAAAATGAGGCAGATTAGCTTCTCTTTCTTTTGTCCTAGTCTGAATTTACACTGCAGTATAACATGTGATCTGGATTGACTTATATGTCTTTTTTCAGCATTACACGGTATTTTATTGTACTACGGTATTCACTGCATACACTGTTCCATATTTAAAGCACAACTGTCATGAGTTTCAACCCCCATAAACCAGCCCCAGCTTAACAAAGTTGTTAGAAATAACAGTTAAATCATACCTTTTGCTGCTTTCTAGCAGCTTTAATGATGCAAAAAAATGCTTTTAACGATAGTCAGCAACAATCGGATAGGCGTGGCTATGCCCGCAACCGCCACGCCTATTTCCTGTATGTCAGTGCCGGGGACGCTGTGTGATTGGTCCACAGGTCCCAGCACTGAGAGCCCTTATTACTGTACTGTACTGTAGAAGAATAAATGGCGCCTGTTCATCTATGCACTCCGGTGATGCGGTAAGGCAGCACTTACAGCAAGCAAGTACTTGCTAGTACTTGCTCCCTATAGCCCAATGCGCGGCGTAATGCTGTAGTAGAATTATCTGGCCGCCCGGTCTCATCCACTGCTGTGATGCAATGTGGGCGGCCAGATCATTCCGCTACAGCATTACACTGAGCCTTGGGCTATAGGGACAAGCAGAAAGAGAGCTATTGCTTGCTGTAAGTGCTGGCTGCCCGCATCACCGGAGTGCATAGATGAACGGACGCCGTTTATTCTTCTACAGTACAGTAATAAGGGCTCTCGGTGCTAGGACCTGTGGACCAATCCCACAGCGTTGACATACAGGGGATAGGCGTGGCGGCTGTGGGCATAGCCACGCCTATCCGACTGTTGCTGACTAAAATTAAAAGCATTTTTTAGCATCATTAAAGCTGCTAGAAAGCAGCAAAAGGTATGATTTAACTGTTATTTCTAACAACTTTGTCAAGCTGGGGCTGGTTTATGGGGGTTAAAACTCATGACAGTTGCGCTTTAAAGGGGTTATCTGGTCACTAATTCTGCTTACCATGTCCCAGGAAGTGTTCTCAGCCAGATTCGCCAGATCCTGTGCCCCCAGGAGACCTCCATTTGCCCTGCTCACAAATGCTGGATTTCCTTCTTCTGTCTGTCTCGTGCTGCCCAGTTACTTCAAGCCCCATGATCAATTATGGAGGAGCTTTATCAAAACTTTTTTTGTAGCAGAGGAGTCACCAATAGCAACCAATCAGATTGCTTCTTTCATTTTTAGATAATTAAAGAAACTGAAGAATTTAAGAAACAATCTTTTCCTCTACACAGGTTTTGACAAATCTCGCACCTATGTGTTTTTTTCTGCTATGTGGGTGTCCCATGATACCTATCCAGGTAGAGAATGGCCATGTCACCAGCATATTTATTAGGTGGGCTTGGTCTAGTCTGGGCCCTAGAGGAGTTGAGCATGTCAACAGGTGATGACATATTGGGCCCAAAATGGCTGCAGAACTACAGGATTTCCAGGACCCAGGTATCCTCATTCCAGAGAACTACTAAACTTCCAGCAGAGATATGTGGGTGTATGAATAAATAATCATAACCCCGTATAAGTCATGTTCACATGTGGATTGTTTTTATGATTGTTTGCTTCCTCATCGGAGTAAAACAATGAAACTGGTCTGGGATTATGTATTAAATGGGAGCACACTTGGGACGAATGACGTGGAAAAGGACTTGGGAGTCTTAGTTAATAGTAAATTTAGCTGTAGTGACCAGTGTCGGGCAGCTGCTGCCAAGGCAAATAAAATCATGGGGTGCATCAATAGGGGCATAGATGCCCATGACAAGGAAGTAATTCTACCGCTGTAAAAATCACTAGTTGGACCACACATGGCACCAGTGTACAAGAAAGATATAGTGGAGCTGGAGAGGGTTCAAAGACGGGCAACCAGAGTAATACGGGGAATGGGAGGACTACAGTACCCAGAAAGATGATCAGAATTAAGGTTATTTAGCTTAGAAAGAAGAAGGTTTTGGGGCGATCTAATAACTGTATAAATATATCAGGGGACCATACAGAGATCTCTCCCATGATATATTTATACCCAGGACTGTATCCATAATAAGGGGGCATCCTCTACGTCTTAAGGAAAGAAGGTTTCTACACCAGCACAGATGGGGGTTCTTTACTGTAAGAGCAGTGAGACTATGGAACTATGCCAGAGGAGGTGGTCATGGTAAACTCTGTAAAAGAGTTCAAAAGGGGTTTGGATGCATTTTTGAAGAATAATAACATTGCTGGTTATAGATACTAGATTTATAGGGTTAGAACGTTGATCCAGGGATTTATTCTGACGGCCATATTTGGAGTCAGAAAGGAATTTTTACCTCCTAGAGTTTTTTTTTTGCCTTCTTCTGGATCAACTCAGTAGGGACACATTAGTGATATAGGTTGAACTTGATGGACTTGTGGGTCTTTTTTCACCCTTATGAACTATGTTACTATGTATATTACTATGTTACTATACAAGTGTATACTGGCGTTTGTGTACACTCAGCATTTCTAATACAGTCTGGAATAATGTGAACCAAAGGCCTGGGACACATAAAAGGAGGACTGGGTTCCGGGCGCTTCCCCTCCTAGTAGAGTACTGAATCTTAGGCAGGCAGATCCATAGAATAAAAAGGGAGTTTATTCGCAACAATAGTTTCGAGTCTTGTGCCAGACTCTTCTTCAGGCATATGACAAGGGGTTCAAACACATACACTTAAAATACCCGGGACCCAAAATGGTTCCGGGTGAAAGGTCACAATGACATTACTCTTAAATTACAAAATATAACATGCAACATAAAAGGTGTAAAAGCATAAGAATATATACATATATAAAAGTTAAGATTAGATGGAGTTTGGTATAAAATGTATATGTTTGCCCATTTGGCAGCGCTGGAGACTCCCGATCAGCGGAGGTTAATCACGGCATCAGAAAGAGGCTGATGCGTGACGCTCGCCATAGCGAGTGATGGGGGTGGATAAAATGTAGCGCATGTAGACAAAAACTTTTGTGAATGAAGAAAATCAAAATGAGGCTGAGTGGTGGGGGTGGATACAATGTAGCACATAGTAAGCAAAAAGGAGCAAGATGACATAACCTTTGTGAATGAAGGAAATCACAACGAGGCTATTCACCGGGGACCTGCATGGAAAAGCAGGGCTTGCTGACAATCCACTATTCCATATTAGGAACGTAATCCTGATGCACGGGAACACTCTAAGTATATCGATCTCAGTATAGGGTGTTCCCCTGAAGACATTACCCTGATGGTAGTGAAGGTGTTTATCCAAGGTGCTGTTGTGGGAGTAAGAGCATTTGATTCTGTATGGGCTCCGCTGTATAGGGTCATGACTAAAAAAGTCTCAATGAGTAAAAAGGGGGGACTTGAACATGGTGGCAATTGATGAATATTGTCTGTAATAGCAACCAGTTCCACAGTGCAGGTTATATATATATATGTAAAATATAATAACCAATTGTCACGCTACAGGGAACTGTATGCACCAGTCCACAGTGGACTAATAAGTGATAGTAAACAGGGCAACTGTCCTGGAAGTTGGTGATAATGACGATATGGGAAAATGTTGTTATAATAAAGAAAATATATATAAAGGAATATAAATAGACCGGTATAGATACAGAGATGGAAATGACTAAATTGGACGGCCGCCGGGGTTTGGATGACGGAGGTGAATGATCGACATCCGAAATTATAGGACTGTTTCAACTATCTCATTTAACCCCTTGGGTGCAACCGTTGACAATTTGTACATCCAATAGATTTCTTTTTTCTTTAAAGTCTCAAAACGGTTAGCACATTCCACTGGAATGTGGTCAATTGGAGTGACCGTGTAAACGTCCTGTTCATCTGGGTGAGTCAGGGCACAGTGTCTTGAGACCCCATGGAGCAGAAACTTTTTCTTGACGTTCTGTCTATGTTTGTTGAAACGGTTTCTGAGAGGTTGTATAGTCCGACCCACATATTGCAAATGGCACTTACATTCCAGGAGATATATAACATAAGAGGAATCACATGTAAGTCTGTATTTGATGTTAAATCTTTCTTGAGTGGTATTGGATACAAAATCCGTCCGCTTGTTTTGAATCTCTCTGCAGCACAGACATCTCTTGGCATTGCACCTATACGACCCCATTGACAAAATGGGTTTTCTAGTGATGAATTTGTGCTGCTTTATAATACTGGGTGCCAATATATTTTTTAGGGTGAGTGCCCTTCGATAGGTAATGGGTGGTTTGGTAGGAAGAATTGCACTGAGAGTGGCGTCATTTTGCAAAATGTGCCAATGTTTATTTCGAGTTTTCTTAATCATACTTGCGGAATCACAGAACGTGGTGATAAAATTAAGCCTCTGTGTATCACTCGTATTCTTGGTATTTCTTGGTTTAATACAGTCTCCTTGTGTCTGATCCTTTACTCTATTATAGGCATCACGAACAATAGATTTGGGATACTTCTTCTCTGTGAATCTTTTAGACAAAATCTTTGCTTGTGTGGCAAAGGTGTTATCTTCCGTACAGTTTTTCCTAATTCTCTTGTACTGTCCATATGGCACATTATTCAGCCTTTGTTTTTGGTGAGAACTGTTGTATTCCAGGTAACTATTGACGTCTACCTTCTTAAAGTAGGTAGACGTAATATAGTTAGTACCTTTTGTGTGCGATATTCAAATCCAAAAAATTGATGTTATCCTCGCTGTACTCAATAGTAAATTTGATCCCCCAATCATTGGAATTTAGGTAGGCCAAAAATGCCCCTATAGATTCCTCCGGACCCTTCCATAGGAAGAAGAGATCGTCGATATAGCGGCGAAAGAGTTGTATATGCGTAGAAAATTCTGGTGATCCCGTAATGAATTTTTTCTCGAATGCCCCCATGAAAAGGTTGGCATAGGCCGGGGCAACCTTTGACCCCATAGCCTGTACCGTTACATTGATGATAAACCTGTTTGTTGTATATAAAGTAATTATTCTCCAATATGAACTTAAGGCCTTTAATGATGAAATTCCTATGATATTCAGTAATGTCAGGATCATTCTCCAAGAATTCTTCCACACATTGGACCCCAATCTCATGGCCAATGTTGGTGTATAACGACGTGACGTCACAGGTTATCAGGTAAACCCCTGGTTCCCATCTGATGGTAAGCAGCTGTTCTATGAGCTGGGTCGAGTCACGGAGATAACTAGGTAGTGATGTAACATGTTCTTGTAGATATAAATCAATGTAATGTGACAGATTACTGGTCAAACAATTAGTGTTAGATATTATCGGACGACCCGGTGGTCTGGTGATGGACTTATGGATCTTTGGCAAGAAGTAGAAATAAGGTTTATTATCATTGTTGTAATGTAAGAATTTGTGTTCATGTTTATTTAAAATGCCATCTGAGAGGCCACTGTTTATAAGTTTATTGTATTCTTCTAAGATTCTTTTGTATGGATCTTTTCCAATCTGCTTGTAAAAGTTTTTATCCGACAATATATGGAGGGACTCCTCCTCATAATATTCCAGACTCATGATGACCACCCCACCCCCTTTGTCCGCCGGGCGGATCACCAGGTTATTGTTCTTCTTCAAGCTCACCAAGGCTTCTCTCTCCTTGAAGGACAAGTTATTTTTCTTTCTTGACTTAGTTTTCCCCATTAATTTGAATTCCTCAAAGACCAGATCTTGAAAGACCCGTATATGTGGCCCTTGTGCATATATCGGGTAAAAATTGGAAGGGGCTTTCACATCTTGATGTTTCACTTCATCTATCGGAGGTCCCGGAGTATGGTGGGTATCCAAATGTTCATTTGTTTCTGTTTTTAAAGCGAAGAAACGTTGGAGGGTTAATTTCCTTATGAAACGATTAAAGTCCAGGAAAAGCTGGAAATCATCGCCTTTTGATGTTGGGCAGAAGGAGATTGTCAGCAAGCCCTGCTTTTCCCTGCAGGTCCCCGGTGAATAGCCTCGTTTTGATTTCCTTCATTCACAAAGGTTATGTCATCTTGCTCCTTTTTGCTTACTATGCGCTACATTGTATCCACCCCCACCACTCAGCCTCATTTTGATTTTCTTCATTCACAAAAGTTTTTGTCTACTATGCGCTACATTTTATCCACCCCCATCACTCGCTATGGCGAGCGTCACGCATCAGCCTCTTTCTGATGCCGTGATTAACCTCCGCTGATCGGGAGTCTCCAGCGCTGCCAAATGGGCAAACATATAAATTTTATACCAAACTCCATCTAATCTTAACTTTTATATATGTATATATTCTTATGCTTTTATCACCTTTTATGTTGCATGTTATATTTTGTAATTTAAGAGTAATGTCATTCTGACCTTTCACCCGGAACCATTTTGGGTCCCGGGTATTTTAAGTGTATGTGTTTGAACCCCTTGTCATATGCCTGAAGAAGAGTCTGGCACAAGACTCGAAACTATTGTTGCGAATAAACTCCCTTTTTATTCTATGGATCTGCCTGCCTAAGATTCAGTACTCTACTAGGAGGGGAAGCGCCCGGAACCCAGTCCTCCTTTTATGTGTCCCAGGCCTTTGGTTCACATTATTCCAGACTCTTATTGGAAGGGCACCTTTTCCGAACAGCAATTTTAAGATCTCTCCACAGGTGTTCAATGGGATTCAGATCTGGACTCATTGCTGGCCACTTCAGAACTCTCCAGCGCTTTGTTGCCATCCATTTCTGGGTGCTTTTTGACGTATGTGTGGGGTCATTGTCCTGCTGGAAGACCCAAGATCTCTGACACAAACCCAGCTTTCTGACACTGGGTTGTACAGTGCGACCCAAAATCCATTAGTAATCCTCAGATTTCATGATGCCTTGCACACATTCAAGGCACCCAGTGCCAGAGGCAGCAAAACAACCCCAGAACATAATTGAACCTCCATCATATTTCACTGTAGGTACTGTGTTCTTTTCTTTGGAGGCCTCATTACATTTTCGGTAAACAGTAGAATGATGTGCTTTACCAAAAAGCTCTATCTTGGTCTCATCTGTCCACAAGACGTTTTCAAAGAAGGATTTTGCCTTAAGTTCATTTTGGCAAAATGTAGTCTTGCTTTTTTGTCTCTGTCAGCAGTGGGGTCCTGCCATAGCGTTTCATAGAAACATAGAATGTGTTGGCAGATAAGAACTATTTGGCCCATCTAGTCTGCCCAATAATCTGAATCCTATCATTAGTCCCTGGCCCTATCTTATATGAAGGATAGCCTTATGCTTATCACATGTTTAAACTCCTTCACTGTATTTGTAGCTACCACTTCTGCAGGAAGGCTATTCCATGCATCCACTACTCTCTCAGTAAAGTAATACTTCCTGATATTACTTTTAAACCTTTGCCCCTCTAAGTTAAAACTGTCCTCTTGTGGGAGTTTTGCTCTTCTCCTTCTTTCTTCCAAGCTATACATGTTAAGGTCCTTTAACCTTTCCTGGTAAGTTTTATCCTGCAATCCATGTACTAGTTTAGTAGCTCTTCTTTGAACTCTCTCTAGATTGTCTATATCCTTTTGGAGATGTGTCCTCCGGTACTGTGTACAATACTCACCAGTGTTCTGTACAGCGGCATGAGCACTTCTCTCTTTCTACTGCTTATACCTCTCCCTATACATCCAAGCATTCTGCTAGCATTTCCTGCTGCTCTATTACATGGTCTTCCTACCCTTTAAGTCTTCTGAAATAATTACTCCTAAATCCCTTTCCTCAGGACTGTGTCAAATATTCTATATTCTGCCTGAGGGTTTTAACACCCCAGGTGCATTATTTTGCCCTTGTCCACATTAAATTTCAGTTGCCAGAGTTCTGACCATTCTTCTACTTTTTCTAAATCCTTTTCCATTTGGCGTATCCCTCCAGGAACATCAACCCTGTTACATATCTTGGTGTCATCAGCAAAAAGACACCTTACCATCGAGACCTTTTGCATGATCACTAATGAAGATATTATTATATTAAGATTATTGATCCCACTACAGATCCCTGAGGTACCCCACTGGTAACAATACCTTGCTCTGATTATACTCCATTGACTACAACCCTCTGTTGTGTCACTCAACCACTGCCTAAGCCACTCAACAATATGGGAGTCCAAGCTCAATGACTGCAGTTTATTGATAAGTCTTCTATGTGGGACAGTGTCAAAAGCCTTTCTAAAATATAGATATGCGATGCAGGGCTGGACTGGCCTACAGGGATACCGGGAAAATTCCCGGTGGGCCACCGGCCCTGGGGCCGCTTTGAGATGTGGCTGCATTTTTTTCCCCCCTCCAGCGTCCGCCATGACTCCAGCCGTTCACCTCCCCTGATGTGACCCACACATACATGCACACACTCTGCATCAGGAGCACCCGGCCTTTGGCCGCTGATTTGAAACTGTCGATCGGCAGTATTAAAACTCACACCAAACTGACAGTTTGTGTCGGTGTGCCGTTAAGTGTAATGCTATGTAACAGCACTTTAAGAGTGGTGGCCGCGGTGCAGCTTTAGGACGTTGCTCTGCTGTGCCTGTATATAGATGGGCCGCACAGGCACGTCTCTTAATCCCTACAGCAGCCACCCACAGCACAAAAGGGGCAAACTGTTGTTGGGTCTTCCAGCCTGAGGGAGGGCCCAGCCACTGCCAGCACCATTATCTTGGGTTTTTTGACATTCAACCTGCTGGCTCTTTAAAGCCAGCGCAGGGGCCGTGGCCGTGACTCTCTGTCAGCAGGAGAGCAGTGAGGGATGCTTCTCCTCCTCCTCCCCCCTCCTCAAGCTCCTGTGCTGCGGCTGCTCTCCCGCCCGTGCTGCTGGATCAGGAGAACTTCAACTGCCCACCACTGATTCAGCCCATCTATTAGGTGAGTTTTCTGGGGGGAAAAGGGGGGGAACGGTTGCAGTTTGGGAGGCAGTTGAAGACATTCTCAGTGTTTACTAATCAGGGTGCCTTCTGCTGTTGCAAAATTACAACTCCCAGCATGCCTTTGGCTGTGTATGCATGCTGGGAGTTGTAGTTTTGCAACAGCTGGAGTCATCCTGGCAGGTAAACACTAATACAGTATATCTATCTATCTCATATCTATCTATCTCATATCTATCTATCTCATATCTATCTATCTCATATCTATCTATCTCATATCTATCTATCTCATATCTATCTATCTATGTCATATCTATCTATCTATGTCATATCTATCTATCTCATATCTATGTATCTCATATCTATCTCATAGATATCTATCTATCTCATAGATATCGATCTTATATCTATCTATCTAACTCTGTTGTATCTATCCATCTATCTATCTCATATCTATCTATCGCATATCTATCTATCTATCTTTCTCATATCTCTCTATCTCATATCTCTCTATCTCATATCTTTCTATCTCATATCTAACTATCTCTCATATCTATCTCTCATATTTATCTATCTCTCATATCTATCTATCTCTCATATCTATCTATATCTATCTATCTCATATCTATCTATGTATCTCATATCTATTTCTCTTATATCCAGGGACAGATTGACATGTCGGGCACCCAGGCCCTGCCTGACAGTGCAGCAGCACTATAACTAGCTAAAGGGGGCTGCCACTACATCTACAGAAAGGGAGCTGCTACCAATATCTAAAGGAGGACTGCTATATATGGGTGGGCTGCAACTATATACAAAGGGCTACACCTACAGTGAGTAACTACAGGGGCAGCGGCTACATTACACAGGTGCCCTGAATAGATAGGTGCCACCTGTAGGTACCCCCCCCCCCCCCTGTACTACCTACAGGTGGCACCTATCTATTCAGGGCACCTGTGTAATCGGGAGAACTAGGTAAAGGGACCTGTCTACTTGATGGTGGGGGACATACCTACTCTTCCCCAACCCACTTATCTACCCAATCTACTGTGTGAGACACCAAGGGGGTTATTATTACTGTTTGGGGCACTTTAGGTGCTGAAAAAGGGCATAGCCTAAAATGTTTGTCTGGCAGGTTCAATGGAGACAGTTTGTGGCTGGAAGAAATCATAATGGCAGTCTGAACTGGATGGAGAAGAAAAAGAGTGAACGACTTCAATTAGAGAAGACGTCACCTGATGTAACTATATGTAATCACTGCAAATCCTGTGTAGAGCTACTGTCTACCACTATATGGTCACAGTATGTGGGTATATTTCCTCCTTGTATATTTGTATTATTGGTAATATTTATCCTAGTTTTAAGAATTTGGTCAGTAACAGTACAATTCCCCCTTGTATACTGGTATTATTGGTAATATTGGTCTCAGTATACAGGATTTGGTTGGTAACAATATGATGGTAATATGTATGCTGATAATATTCCTCCCTGTATACTGGTATTATTGGTAATATTGGTCTCAGTATACAGGATTTGGTCAGTAATAGTGATGATGGTAATAAGTATGGTGATAATATTCCTCCTTGTATACTGATATTATTGGCAATACTGGTTGTATACAGGATTTGGTCAATAACAGTATGATGGTAATATGTATGGTACCGGTGTTATTCGGTAACTAAATGATTTATTTAAAGGTACATGTGTTTATCACAGGAAATTGTCTTAGCTATGTTAGTGTGTGTGTGTGTGTATATATATATATATATATATATATATATATATATATATATATATATATATATATAATACACAGTATGTAATATTTTTTTCTCCGTTATGTACCCTATTATACCCAACTATAATCGACATTTGGCCCCTCCCCATTGTGGCTCCGCCTTCACATAACCACACCCATTACCGAAATGGGCTGCCTGATCTAAAATACCCGGGCCTATTTTTGGTCCCAGTCCGGCCCTGATGCGATGTCTACTGCCCCTCCGCCATCTATTATTTTAGTCACCCAGTCAAAAAATCAATAAGATTTGTTTGACATAATCTCCCTGAAGTAAACCCATGATGTTTTTCATCTTGCAATCCATGGGATTTTAGATGTTCCACAATCCTATCCTTTAGTAGGGTTTCCATTAATTTCCCCTCGATTGATGTCAGACTTACTGGCCTATAGTTGCGTGATTCCTCCCTACTACCTTTCTTGTGAATGAGCACGACATTTGCTAATTTCCAATCTTCCAGGACGACTCCTGTTACCAGGGATTGGTTAAATAAATCTGTTTAACGGTTTTGCTAGCTCACCACTAAGCTCTTTGTGACTTATTTGTCTTCACTTTAGACAGCAAACGTAGAACCTCTGCCTCTGTAAAGACACATGCATCAAATGATTCATTAGTCTTCCTCCCTAATTGAGGTCCTTTTCCTTCTTTTTCCTAAAAACTGAACAGAAGTATTCATTAAGGCAGTCGGCTAGCCCTTTATTTTCTTATACATACCTTCCTTCCTTTTGTTTGTAATTTAGTTATAACTTGCTTTTAAATTCTTTTTTTCACTAATATATCTGAAGAATGTCTTATGCCCTTTTTCACAGACGGAGCTATTTTTTCTTCTGCCTGAGCTTTAGAAATTCTTATAACTTGCTTGGCCTCTTTCTGCCTAGTCTTGTAGATTTCCCTATTTTCATTTCCCTGGGTTGTTTTATAATTACTAAATGCTAGCTTTTTGTTTTTTAAGATATTAAAAATGCTGAGTACCACAGTGGTCTCTTCCTTTTCCTGCTTTTACTTACAAGTCTAATGCAATTTTCTGTCGCCTTCAATAATGTGTCTTTTAAGCAGTCCCATTTCTCCTGGACTCCATGTAATCCGTTCCAGTCTGATAAGAGACTCATTTATGACGAATCTCATTTTTTGAAAAGTCTGTTTTTCTAAAATCTAAAACCTTGTTTTTGTGTGGTGTGACTCCTTCACTGTTCTTATATTAAACCACACTGACTGGTGATCACTAGATCCCAAGCTTTTGCCTACAATAACATCATATACCAAATCCCGATTTGTGAATACCAAATGCAAAATGGCCTCCCTCCGGGTTGGCTCCTCAACTACTTGTTGTAGAGATAATACCAGTAGGGAATTTAGAATATCTGTACTCCTGGCAGAACTAGCTATTTTGGTTTTCCAGTTTATATCCAGAAGATCCCATAATGATAACTTCTCCTTTCCTTGTCATTTTAGCTATTTCTTCAAATAGTACACCATCTAATTATTTAACTTGTCCTGGTGGTCTATATATCACACCTACACGAGTTACTGTCTAATTACCAAACTGCAACGTAACCCAAACTGACTTTATGTTGGCCTCACTAACTTGTATTAGGTTAGATTTTATGCTATCTTTCACATATAGGGCCACTCCTCCTCCTTTCTTGCCTTCTCTGTCTCTTCTGTATAAAGGTCCCTGGTATGGATATGTCCCAGTCATTACTTTCATTAAACCATGTCTCAGTAACAGCCACTAAATCTACATTCTCAGATGCCATTATTGACTCAAGTTCATTGATTTTATTACCTAAACTGCGGGCATTTGTAGACAGGACTCTGAGCATGTCATTTCTTAACCTCTGTGCTTTGTTTGGGGGGGGGGGGCAATTGGACTCATGGATTTTCACTCTTTTTTGCCCCCCCCCCCTTCCTAATTTAAATACTCCTTAGCAAATTCTTGGAACTGTTCACTGAGTAAATTCGTTACTTTGAGAGAAAGATGCAAACCAATTTTTTTTGTACAGCTCCTTTCTATTCCAAGTAGAGCTATCTTGAGACACAAAGCCAAATCGTTGCTCTTGACACCATTTACTAAGCCATTAGTTGAACTCCTTAATGTGCCTCTGCCCATCATTCTGAATATTATGCACAGGCAGAACTTCAGAAAATGAAACAGTGGATGCAAAATCCTGTACATCATTACCAAGTGTGATAAAAGATTCCTTCACCTCTGAAACTTCATTGACAGCCAGGTCATTTGTCCCTAGATGGACAAGAACATCCACGTCTCTTGTCCATGCTTAGTGTGGCACACACAGACACACAATGCAAAGACTAAGTGAACTTCTCTCCTTTTTATCTGCTTTCAGGTGTGATTTTTTATATTGCTTACCCCTTTTACTTGCCCCAGGTGAGTTTGACCCCTTAAGGACCAAGCATTTTTCAGTTTTTGCACTTTAGTTTTTTCCTCCTTACATTTTAAAAATCATTACTCTTTCAATTTTGCACCTAAAAATCCATATGATGGCTTTTTTTTTTTTTTTTTTGCACCACCAATTCTACTTTGTAATGACATCAATCATTTTACCCAAAAATCTATGGCGAAATGGGAAAAAGATCATTGTGCAACAAAATTTTATTAAAAAAACGCCATTTTGTAACTTTTGAGGGCTTTTGTTTCTACGCAGTAAATTTTTGGGTAAAAATGACACCTTATCTTTATTCTCTAGGTCAATACGATTAAAATGATATCCTACCTATATAGGTTTGTCGTACTTCTGGAAATATTCATAACTACATGCATGAAAATTAATACGTTTAAAATTGTCATCTTCTGATCCCTATAACTTTTTATTTTTCCACGAACGGGGCACCGTAATCTGAAGTTTTATCGGTACCATTTTTGTTTTGATCAGACTTTTTGATCGCTTTTTATTCAATTTTTATGGTATAAAAGGTGACCCAAAATATGCTATTTCGGACTTTGCTATTTTTTTGCGCGTACGCCATTGACTGTGCAGCTTAATTAACTATATATTTTTATCTTTCGGACATTTATGCGCACGGTGATACCACATATGTTTCTTTTTATTTACACTTTTTTTTTTTTTTTATGGGAAAAGGGGGGTGATTCGGATTTTTTTTAGGGAAGGGGTTAAACACATTTATTAACATTTTTATTTTATATTTTTATGCAGTGTTATAGCCCCCTCTAGGGGCTGTAACATTGCATATACTGATTGCAGACACTGTTCAATGCATTGCCATTGGAATGCATTGATCAGTGTTTTCTGCGCTTGATTGTTCAAGCCTGGATTTCAGGCTTGGAGCAATGAAATGCCGACCAGACAGATGGGAAGAAGGTAAGACACCTCCCGATGCCCTATCAGCTGTTCGGGACGCCGCGATTTCACCGCTGTGGTCCCGAACAGCTCAGCTGAGCTAACCAGCAATGTATTCTCCCGTTTTAGATGCCGCGATCAACTTTGATTGCGGTGTCTAAAGGGTTAATACCAGACATCAGCCCAATCGACGATGTCCGGTATAAGCCGCTGGTCCTGATTGCAGATAGCAACCAAGACCCCGCAGATACGAAGCACTCAGCTTCTGAGCACGCTTCACAGATCGGGAGCCGGCCACGGACATAAATATCTGTCTGTGGTTGCTAAGGGGTTTTACGGAGCATCACATGCTTGAAACAATCTTATTTATCCACAATTCTGAAAGGGTGCCAATAATTTTGTCCAACCCATTTTTGGAGTTTGGTGTTACATTATGTCCAATTTGCTTTTTTTCCTCCCTTTTTTGGTTTAGTTCCAATACACACAAAGGGAATAAACATATGTATAGCAAAATGTGTTACTGCAATCCTTTTCTGTGAGAAATACTTCATTTTCTAGAATAATTTCAGGGGTGCCATAATTGTAGCAGCTAGCTCAAAGAGGACAAAAATCAATGCCATTGCATACAGCTTTGACATTTCAAGATGATTATGTTCACATACCTTTTCATGGACAAGTTTTTAATTTTTTTTTTTTTTATATAGTACATTTAGGGTACGTTCACATGTGCAGAGGATTTGATGCACAGGATTTTCTGCTGCAGATTTCAATGTAAACTAAGTGACTCAGCACAGCTTCTAATCAGCAGTTAAAAATCCTGTGCATCATATCTGCGCAGGATCCTGTATGTGTGAACGTACCCTTAAAGGGGTTCTCCGGTGCTTACACATCTTATCCCCTATCCAAAGGATAGGGGATAAGATGCCTGATCGCGGGAGTCCTGCCGCTGGGGACGCCCGTGATCATGCAAGCGGCACCCCGTTTGTAATCAGTCCCCGGAGCGTGTTCGCTCCGGGTCTGATTACGGGCGACCACCGGGCTGGTGGCGTGTGACCTCATGCCTCCGCCCTCGTGTGATGTCATGCTCCGCCCCTCAATACAAGCCTACGGGAGGGGGCGTGATAGCTATCACGCCCCCTCCCGTAGGCTTGCATTGAGGGGCGGAGTGTGACGACACACGGGGGCGGAGGCGTGACGTCACGTCGCCGGCCCGGTGGTCACCTGTAATCGGACCCGGAGCGAACACGCTCCGGGGACTGATTACAAATGGGGTGCCACGTGCATGATCACGGGCGTCCCCAGCGGCAGGACTCCCGCGATCAGGCATCTTATCCCCTATCCTTTGGATAGGGGATAAGATGTGTAAGCACCGGAGAATCCCTTTAAAATGTATTGATATTGATATGGAGACATTTTTTTTAAGAAGCATAAACATGGTGAATCATGTAGGTAAATATTTCATAGAAACCATGAATACAAGGGCAGACATACATAAAAGGTGATCCACAATATACACTGCCTGATGTTAAAAATGGGTCCAGTTCTGCATGGGTGCCAAATTTGTTTGCACTTCTGATAAAATATATCGTAGTCTTCTAGAATGATAAAGTTTAGTATTACCAGTTATATGGGTGCTTCTTAAGACGTGAGAAGAAAAATTTTAATTACTTTCAGTAATCACATCCTGGAGCCTCCCTTAGAGCAAACATGGCCTAGAGACAGGTGCAGCAGACATGTCTAAGGATTCACCAACAATGTCCTGTTCTTTATAAATTGTGACTTATCCAGGAGGAGAATTAGAGGCTTCAGTGCATCAGCATAAGGGCCTATTTACACTTCTGTATTACGGATTAATAGTCTTTTGTTTTTCATTAATAAAGCTGTGCCAAATACATATAAATGAATTTATTCATACTTCTGTTTTTTGTTTTGCCTAGATATTTTCTGCATGTGGTGAGTTTTGTTTTTAATATGCTGTATGTTTCAAAAGATGCCCATAAATGAATGCTCTAGATTAACAAAAGCTGTTATGCAATGTAAACTTAGACTAGGAAGTGTAAAAGTGAGCCACATTTACCCCACTACCTACTGCTGTTTGATACATTTGGTCTATCATTAGACTCTGTTATCTACATTTATATTACATGTTAGTTGCTATAGTTTATGCCACATTTCAGGACATTCATCTTTCACCTAAGGCACACGCTTTCTTGCTAACCCATGCCAGTTTCACACAATGAAAAAAACACAATGCAGGGTTTTTAAAGGGGTATTCCAGGCCAAAACTTTTTTTTTATATATCAACTGGCTCCGGAAAGTTAAACAGATTTGTAAATGACTTCTATTAAAAAATCTTAATCCTTCCAATAGTTATTAGCTTCTGAAGTTGAGTTGTTGTTTTCTGTCTAACTGCTCTCTGATGACTCACGTCCCGGGAGCTGTGCAGTTCCTATGGGGATATTCTCCCGTCATGCACAGCTCCCAGGACGTGACATCATCATTGAGCAGTTAGACAGAAAACTTCAGAAGCTAATAACTATTGGAAGGATTAAGATTTTTTAATAGAAGTAATTTACAAATCTGTTTAACTTTCCGGAGCCAGTTGATATATATATAAAAAAGGTTTTGCCTGGAATACCCCTTTAAGCCACAGATTTTGTCACAGGTCTATAACATTTTTAATAGTAAGTTTCGGCCAATGGGTTGAATTTAATAATGAAGGAAATAAAGGAAATTCAGGAGCATTATTATCTGTCTCAGTTGTTGACCAACAAAGATCACAACAAGAACATGGCATATAATAGTCCAGGAGGTCATATAGGGACCAAAGGTCATCTAAATAACTAAAGGTCTTTCTCACGTTAACTAATACTATTCTTCATGAGTCCACCAGAACATTGCTACCAATCTGCAGTTTGCTAAACATAGCCTGAACAAGACAGAAGACTATTGGAACAATACTATGTGAACGGATGACACCAAAATAGTGCTTTTTTGGTTTAAATTAAATGCTTTATGTTTGAAAAAAAGAAAATACTGTATTTCAGTATTAAAGTCTCATACCATTTATGATACATGCTAGTAGTATCATGGTTTTTGCCTGTTTTGGTAGAAACATGTTTTTGGGCCTGTTTTACAGCATCTGTGCTAGGACAACTTGCCATCATTGATAGAACAATGACATAGGCTATTGGTGAAAAAATGTCAGCTCAGTGAATGGCATGAGAAAGCTCTAGCCCATAGGTATTGCAATGCAAGCTTCACTCCAAAAGATGATACCCACAGATGATGTGAAAGCCTATCTCATGGTCTTTTAAAGAGTAGCAAAATGGAAGAAGCTACTGATAGCTAGTTGGGGCATGTAGTGGTTTCAAAAAGGCATACTACGATCTGAGTATAGTAGACGCTAGAGACTACACCCAGGGTTGGACTGGCCTATCTGGGTACCAGGAATATTCCTGGCTGGAAGAGTCCCGACAAGTCACTGTATCAGCCTGTCAGGAATCTCAGGATCTGTGTGCACCACAGCTGCAGCATCACACACAGGTCCTGAGACCCCTGACAGGCTGACAGTGAGCGGAGGTCTACAGAGTCTGCACTAACAGCCGCACAGACACTATTAGGGAGATTTATCAAAACCTGTGCAAAGGAAAAGTTGCCCAGTTGCCCATAGCAACCAATCAGCTCGCTTCTTTCATTTTTAACAAGGCCTCTGCAAAATGAAAGAAGAAATCTGATTGGTTGCTATGGGTAACTGGGCAACTTTTCCTCTGGACAAGTTTTGATAAACCTCCCCCTATATTTACTGCTACTGTCTGCCTCCTCACCACTGCTGGCTCCTCATCCTGCCGGCACATAGTCCTGGAGCTGCTTGGGAGAAGATGTGCTACACTGGGTGAAAGGAAAGGGAAATCGAATGCTATTACTGTCTAAGGGTGGGGGCTGGGAGTAAGTAGGGCCCTGTTATGGGGGGGTGGTCTGGGAAGTAAGGAGGGTCCTGTTAAGTGAGGGGGGGGGGCTGGGGAGTATGTAGGGTACTTCCTGTTTTGTGGTTATGTGAGGGGGGGCTGGGGTGTAAGTGGAGTATTGTTATGTGAGGGGATGGAGTCCTGGGGAGTAAGTAGAGTACTATTATGTGATGGGGGCTGGGGAGTAAGTGGAATGTTATGTGGGGGCAGGGGGTGTGTGTGTGTGTGTAGTACTGTTGTGTGAGGGAGGGGCTGTTGGGAAGAAAGTGAAGTATTGTTATCTGAGGGGTGGCTGGTTTCTTTGGATCCTTATTGGGACTATGGACCAAGTCCCTCACAGACTCAAGACCCTCTTAGGCTTGGTAGCATGGTCTGCTTGCTGCTATTGTTTGTTTTTTTATATATACATATTTATTAGTGATACACCTCAAGCAGCACAAAAAGTGGAACTAAACAATTGCTCTGTCCTGTCCCCTTCTGTCACTGCCCAGCCTGTCCTGAGTATGAAGACTTGTCCCCCTCCCCCAATGTATATATAGAGACTTGGGTCTGCTGCAGAGCTAATTAGTTAAAAGCTCACTACAACTTCCAGCATGCCTCGAAACAGCCCAATGCTCTGCAGCTGGCCCCAAACTAGTAGTTTTGGGTCAGCTGCAGAGCATTTTTTAAGTAATCTGCCCAGTATGTGTAATAAAAATCCTCTACAAGAACAAATTTTTTTTTTTTTTTTTTTAATGGGTGGGGCAGTGTATTTTTGGCCAAGCACAGCCTATATTTTCGATTCTGGTCCCAAATTTATTGATATTAAGTCTGTCATATTGCACACTGGTTGCAGTGCCCTTTGACTCACATTTGAGTCAGAGGGCACGGGATCAAGACTGCAACACGATGGAATGGAAGCCTGAAAAATCAAAGTCCAGGCTTCCCTCATGGGTTGAAGTATTTAGAGCCTGTGTAGTAGAAGATTAGTATTTGATTTACCAGGTTTCCATCTTGTATATTGCGGCTGCGTACTTTGACTTTAGGGCACAGCCACAACATAGTTCTCTTACAGAAGCCTGGCAAATGAAATGCCAGGCTTTGTGTGCAAATATTTCCAGGGCTGGTTAATGTCCCCAGTCCGGCCCTGACTACACACTCAAGGTTAAGATCCTTGATACACTTGGAATAGACCTGCATGTTTGTCCAGGCCGGTTGTACACCTGGACTTTCAGAGTCACAGATGCATGGCCTAATTCATTTAGTGAAAAATGGCTATAGCCTGAGGAAATCACACCAGGCCAAATTGTGAAGAGAGTGGTCCTGGACAAGTTTGTCCCTGTATTGTTGCCTGATTACTGAGCTTTTGGAATGCAACAGCTCCAGATATGTATTCCGATTTGCACAACCAGTTTTTGTAGCAGAGACTGAGTGTACTGTGTGTGCAGTGTCCGTAGTAGGTTATGCTAATAATGCTGGACTCTGGGAGCTTGGTGATCTTGACACATGGGTCTCTAAAATACCCCGGAGCATACAGTGGACATACTGTTAAGGTGTACCTTACTGCTATAATAGATACTCCGTGTGGAAAAGCTTTTCACAAAGTGGGTGTGGTTAAATCACTAATACACACTGTGATACTGGGAAGAGACTTTCCCCTATTTCGTGAATGGGAATTATTTAATTATCTCATTATTTTGCAATGAGAATGTAACCATTCATAATGTCATGACGTAACCCCTGAACCATTTGATCCACGCACTAAAGTACCAGTAGCTGGGGTGACCACAAATAAAAAAGAGAATTTTCCCCTAGGTATACTGGCTGGCGAGAGAGAAATCCAAGGAGTAGTTCCTGAAATGTCTGAGTTAGAGGTATCCTACACTAATTTTGGGACAGCTCAGATAAAAACCAGTTGCTCCTGTGTCTCACTTTAATAGTCCTTTAGTACAATTACCTATTATAGAGGTACCTTTGTAGAGGTTTGGTTGGCCCTCTAGTGAAGTTCGCAAGGAAACGCCAGTATATCCTAATGGTGTTAGGTGGCACCACTCATTATGCAGAGGCCGTACCTTCGAGGAACACCTCCTAAAAGTTAATTGCCAAAGAGCTTTTTTTTTAAAGTTCACTTGCATGGGCATACCCAATGGGGACTCCTTTCATAACTAAAGTCATGAAAGAAAATGAAACATCTGTGTACAGCTGTGTATTACCCACAAACTTATGGCCTGATTGAAAGGTTCAATAAAACTTTAAAGGACATATTGAAAAGGGTGGTTAGCAATGATGGAAAGGATTGGGATTGTCTTCTGCCTAATTTGAAGTCCATGAATTACCACTATCCTCCATTGGAGTTGGTGTAAGGCAGATACCCACAGGGACTCCTGGACATCTTTAAAGAGACATGAAGGCAGGAGCACACCCCAAATAAGAGTGTAAAGGAGAATATTCCTCTTATGCAAGATGGGCTTTTGTCTGTCATGCTATTAGTCAAGAAAACCAGAAAAGTTGTACCACGTAAATTTACTTATAGTGGGAAGAACAAGTATGTGATAAACTGCCGATTTTGTAGGTTTTCCTACTTACAAAGCATGTAGAGGTCTCTAATTTTTTTTCATAGGTACTCTTCAACTGTGAGAGACTGATTCTAAATCAAAACTCCAGAGAAATCACTTTGTATGATTAAAAAATGTAATTTGCATTTTATTGCATGATATAAGTATTTGATACATCAGAAAAGCATAACTTAATATTTGGTACAGAAACCTTTGTTAGCAATTACAGAGATGAAACGTTTCCTGTAGTTCTTGACCAGGCTTGCACACACTGCAGTAGGGATTTTGGCCCACTCCTCCATACAGACCTTCTCCAGATCCTTCCGGTTTTGGGGCTATCGCTGGGCAATACAGACTTTCAACTCCCACCAAAGATTTTCTATTGGGTTCAGGTCTGGAGACTGGCTAGGCCACTCCATAACTTTGAGATGCTAATTACGGAGCCACTTCTTAGTTGCCCTAGCTGTACATATCAGATTTTTGTCATGCTGGAAGACCCAGCCTTGACCCATCTTCGATCCTCTTACTGAAGGAGGGAGGGAGGTTGTTGGCCAAGATCTCGCGATACATGGCCCCACCCATCCTCCCCTCAATACTGTGCAGTAGTCCTGTCTTCTTTGCAGAAAAGCAGCCCCAAAAAATGTTTACACCTCCATGTTCCATGGTTGGGATAGTGTTCTCGGATTGTACAAATTTTTTTCCCCAAACATGGCGAGTGGAGTTGAAACCAAAAAGTTCTATTTTTTTTTTTGTCTCGTCAGACCACATGACCACCTCCCATTTCTCCTCTGGATCATCCAGATGGTTATTGTCAAACGTCAGACGGGCCTGGAAATGCGCTGCCTTGAGCAGGGGAACCTTGCGTGCACTGCAGGATTTTAATACATGATGGTGTAGTGTGTTACTAATGGTTTTCTTGGGGACTGTGGTCCCAGCTCTCTTCAGGTCATTGACCAGGTCCTGCCGTGTAGTTCTGGATTGATCCCTCTCCTTCCTCATGATCATTGATGCCCCACGAGGTGAGATCTTGCAAGGTGCCCCAGACCGAGGGAGATTGACCGTCTTCTTGAACTTCTTCCATTTTCTAATAATTGCGCCAACAGTTGTTGCCTTCTGACCAAGCTGCTTGCCTTTTTGTCCTGTAGCCCATTCCAGCCTTGTGCAGGTCTACAATTTTATCCCTGATGTCCTTACACAGCTCTCTGGTCTTGGCCATTGTGGAGAGGTCTGTTTGATTGAGGTTGTAGACAGGTGTCTTTCATACAGGTAACAAGTTCAAACAGGTGCAGTTAATACAGGTAATAAGTGGAGAACAGGAGGGCAGTGAGCACCCCTTGTAGGAATACTCCAGAAGTACGTATATCAGAGACCCTATCCAGTGCCCATAAGCAAGAGAGTTTGTCCTAAGATATACTGATGTCTTCTCATTAATACCTGGGCATACCTAAGTGATCAAGCAAACATGCCCGAACTGCAGGTACAAGTTCATTTGAAACTATACAGGGTACCAGAAGCCATAGACAAGCCATATCTTAAGAGTTCAAAATGATCTTGGACCGCTGGGTAATTGAGATAACAAAAAGTGAATGATCAAACCCCCCTGTCTTGATTCCCAAACTAGGTGGCACACTGCAGCTTACCCGTCTTCATACCCATCATAGGAATAGTTATGCATATTTGGGCAATATTATTATCATTTGTTTTATGCTGATTTCAATCCACTTCAGTATTGTTTAATTAAATATCTGGGAAGAAGCCAAACTCTGGCAAAATTAAAAAAGAGGAGTCTTTGTTTGATTTCAGCAGATTTGTTAGTGATATGCCTGTTTTTACTAAATGTTTGTTAGCGTAATAAATCTCATTAATTTACCCTGTAAGCTCTGCTATGCATTCTGTTTTTATTAAACAATATCTATGGAATGAAAATCTTACTGACTATAGCTTGGAGCCAGAACCAGCTGAACAAGATCTTTTATTCCTGGAATAAACTGCATATGATTTCCTTGAAGTAATTTCATTAAGAACAATAGTACAAGAGTCGGCTCCAAAGGAGCTTTTTCAAATTTTTTTTTTTCAGAAATCCTCTTTAAATAAAGTTACTAGTACAAAATGTTATTGATAAATTATATAACTTACTATTCGGATGGGCGTCCTAATTCAGTGCTTATTAATATATTTATAGTGATCAGAAGATCAAGCTACTGTGAAACTTCAAATACCCTGCATAGAGAAACCCTAAAGTTCAAAAAATCTGGCCACCTGTAACCGCCACTAGAGGGAGATGAGGACCTCACTATGCGCTGATTATACATTTTCCTCTATGATTAAAACAGCATGCTGTTAATAATTACAGGTATTATCTTACTATTCTGCTTTCTCCTATTTTGTGAGGCAGTTGCTATGTCTCACAACTATTCTATTACTCTGGCTCAGTTAATCATGACTGGGCTAGTTTAGAGTAGAGTTACTGATTGATTAGCCTCTCTTTTTTAATATACATGACTTTTGCAGTATTATGCAGATTATTGTGTGTTTTCATAATTCCTTGTGTATTGTCCAACGCCTTACTTTTTGTCTAGTTGGTACCAATTTTTCATGAAGTTTCTGGTTCATCCTTGTGTGGGAGATTCATCAAAACTTGTGCAGAGGAAAAGTTGACCAGTTGTCCATAGCAACCAATCAGATTGCTTCTTTTATTTTTCAGCAGCCTTTTTGAAAATAAAAGAAGCAATCTGATTGCTATGGGCAACTGGTTAACTTTTCTTCAGCACAGGTCTTGATTACGGTAATTTTCCCCTGTGTCTGTATTTTAAAGTTGTTGTTTTATCTGGCTTCCTAGAAGTTTACTTTCTTAATTCAGTTTCTGTTAAGTCTTGATATTTTGTCTCTGGGTGATGATGCCTGCTTGTTGCTCTGATAGGGTTAGTTTACAGATCAGGGTTGTCATAGGGATATATATAAGTACAGTCATACTTAATAGTGTCTAATATTAGATTCAGTGATCGGGCATAGATCTAAGGAAATTTAATAGTGATAGCTAGCTAGGGTCATTTTGTTTAATAGCTCATGTTTATCATCTGGTTCAATTCTTGACTGCCTTCCTAATAATCCCTTTCTTCAATCATCTATTTCTCAACATCATCCGGTTCCTTTCCTCCTGTCACCTGTATTGGTAAATTTCTAATCTAATTTGTACATGCTAGCATACATGAGTGTTACATGTGTTTTTTTTTCTTGAGTCTGTTTGCTTATCATACAGTTCAACCTACTTTAAGTCCTGTGGGTATCTAAGTATTTGAAGGCATTATTAGGACTCACGATGTTTGACTGCTATAGGCAAAGTGCAGTTTTGCCATCTTGTGACCTTGGGTGGTGTTACAGTTGTAAGCTCCTAGACTCCCTCTAGTGGTGGATGCTGGTTAGGTGTTAACTATTTAAATGTGGGAATAGTTAGAAATTAATCAGAATTTGGACCTTAAAATTTCACTTTAAAGTAGTTGACTAGCAAAAATACTGCCTCCTTAAAAAAAAAAAAAAAAAAAAAAAAAAAAAAAAAAAAATATATATATATATATATATATATATATATATATATATATATATATATATATATATATACCTCTCTCTTGGTCCCCATAGCCTCTAGTATCGCTGCTCCCGACCTTAGTATGTCAGAGTGCTCACGCTGGGCTCAAGCCAGTAATTGGCTGAGCGCTAATATCTCAGCCCAATAACGTCACATTGCCGCTCAGCCAATCACTAGCCACAGTGGTGTCCTGCCTCAGCCACTGATAAGCTTTATTGAATCCCAGCACCAGAAAGTGGAGTATGACAGAAGTCAGGAGACGCAATACCGGAGGCTATGGGGACCAAGTGAGTTGTAAGTATAATTATTTTTTTGTTTGTTTGAAGTGGCAGGCTGGGACCGTTTTTAGAAAAATCTTTTCACCAGAATCGTTTTAAGGTCATTTAAAACATGGCAGAAAAGATCTGTGACTTTAGTATGCCCTTTCAGAAATAAGTTCTTTGTTTTATTGTATTTTTATGAAAAAATATTCTTATCACAGTCTGACAAAGTGTAGGGTAAGGATCATCTGCTGTCAATTCAGTTTTCAGCTTATTGTCATGGGTCTCCCAGCAATACCTGCACGCTATAGCAACCAGTGTTGCTTCACTGGAGTTGACAGGCAAATGGATCTTTAACCTCTTCCCAACAAAGGACAAAAAGGTATGGCTTGGCCATAATGCACCATGCCACATATGTCATGCAGTACAGAAGTTCTATGAAGTCAACGTAGAAGCTGCGCTTACTTCATAGATGGTGAGTGACGCCTGCTATCAGCAGCCAGCACTCCTAGCCAATGACCGACATCAGTGATCACACTGATGTTGGTTGTTTAACCTGTCAAGTGCTTCGATTAATAGTGAGCACGGCATTTAGGAGTTTGAATGACAGGTGCTTAGCCTCTCAGGTGCCCAATTGGCACCTCGGCAACATATTCGCTAGGTGCAGATGTTTTTCTGGCAGCAGGATACCTTTACTAGACCTTCCTACCTGCCACAGGGCTCTCTACTAGTAGAGTCTACCACAGGCAGTGCAAATCTCACTGATTAAATCTATAGCATTGCATTGATCAGTATATGCAATCCAAACATGCTTTATAGAAGAACCCTATAGGACTTAAAAAGTGTAGCAAAAAAACTGAATTGATAATGTTTTAACTATAAAATAAACTCCTCCCTCAATCAAAATCTAATTAATTACTATTTTTCAAATACAAAGCAAAGTTATTGCCACGTACAGAATTTTCTGCCCTATTATAACACAAAATTATTGTTCCTGTACCGTGAAGTGCATAAACAAAAAAAAATGCTTGAATTGCTGACTTTTTTTTAATCACATCATATATCAGAAAAAAATAAGAAGAAAATAAGCCCCTTTCTCAACCAAAATGGTACCAATACAAACTAGAGATCAAACAGCCCCATAGAGAGAAAAATAAAAAAGTTATTGGGGGGGGGGGGGGGTCAGAATTCTTAGCATACTTATTTTGTAAAAAAAAAAAAATATTTGACTTTATTTTTTATAAAGGATAGGGGAGATGTCTGATTGTGAGGGTCCAGCTGTTGGGACCCCCACGATCTCCCTGCAGCACCCGGTGTTCGCTGCGGTACTGGAGGCTCGTGGCGTTACTGTCATGCCTCCTTGTGACATTGCGTCCCTCCCTTTCAATGCAATTCTATGGGAGGGGGACGGCCACCACGCCCCCTCCTATAGACTTGCATTGAGAGGGCATTGCGTCACATCACGACGCTGCAGGGAGATCGCAGGGGGACCCCTGCGATCAGACATCACGATCCTCCGGCGATGCACCTGATGCTCTAAACCAGTGATTCCCAACCGGGGTTCCCCAGAACCCATGGGTTCCGTCAGGGTTCCGCGATGCTCCGGTGGAAAAGATGGTGGGTGCCGGCAATTTATTGGGGGGGGGGGGAAACCTGCATGCGCATTGTCTGTAGGTGTGCACACAGCATCCCCCTCCCCCTGCGGTGCGGGGAGTGAGTCACATGCAGAAGGAAAAACTGCTCAGCTTAATTAAGGTACTGGACCCTCTCCCCTCTGTTATCCCCTTCCACCCTTTTCCACTTTCCTGTCCTCTATGTCCACCTTGTCTGCCCCTGTCATCCATGTTCACCACCCCTCTGACCCCCCCCAGTCTACCACTATCACCAAAGTCCAACCCCCACTATTCACCCATATGTCCCTGTCACCCTTCTCCACCCCTCTGTTACCACCTTGTCACTCCTGTCCACCCCCTTTTTCACCCAGTCACCCATGTACACTCTTCTACACCCCTCTGTCACCCCCTATGCCCCGTCACCCATGTAGACTCCTCTACACTCCTCTTCACCCCTCTGTTACCCATATACACTCCTCTACACCCCCCCAACACCCCTCTGTTACCCATGTACACTTCTCTACACCCCCAACACCCCTCTGTCACCCCCTACGCCCCTCTGTCACCCATGTAATTTTTTTTTTTTTAGAATTATACACGTGGTAAATATACCTCAAAGTGGAAATATATTGTTTTATAATATAAGAACTTAGAATTTATAAACCATTATAATCTGGTATTCTGCTATTGTCAGAATTGTTGATCCACTGGACTTTCATTGGCCTTATGGCTAGTACATATGTTGAATTATTTATCCTGTCCTCATACACCATATATTTTAAAACAAGTGGCCAGATTTTTTTAAATAAAATGTTAATGCTTTTTTGTCCTGTCATCGATACTTGAGATTTAGCTGTGTAGTAGTGCGGGTCCTTATGCTGTGTGTCAGCTGTGGCGTGGTCTGATTCTCTGTATTGACACAAAGACAAGTGTGTCTTTTCTACAGTCAAGCAAGGTGGAGGGAGTGTCATGGTCTGGGCTTGCATAGGGGCTGCTTGCACTGGGGGGCTACAGCTTGAGGGAACCATGAATTTCAACATGTACTGGGACATATTGAAGCAGAGCATGTTCCCCTCCATTCATTGGGCAGGGCAGTATTCCAACATGATAAGAACAGCAAACACACCTCCTAAGAACACCATTGTCTTCCTAAAGAACCTGAAGAAGGGTAAAGGTAATGGACTGGTAAAGCATGTCTCCAGACCTAAACTCTATTAAGCAACTTAATAGAGGCATCTACAAATGGAAGGTGGGGGAGCACAAGGTCTCTAACATCCACCAGCTCTGATGTCATCATGGAGGAGTGGAAGAGGACTTTAGAGACAACCTGTGAAGCTCTGGTGAATTGCATGCCCAAGAGACTGAAGGCAGTGCTGGAAAATAGTGGTCAAACAAAATATTGACCCTTTGTACCCAATTCGGATATTTACACTTAGGATTGTTCTCACTTTGTTGCAAGGTTTAGACATTAATGGCTGTGTGTTGACTTATTTTGAGGGGACACAACATTAAACACTGTTACACAGACTCTGCACTCATTACTTTACATTGTAGCAGAGGGTCATTTCTTCAGTGTGGTCACATGAAAAGATATAATAAAATATTTACATATGGGAAATACTATAGTTTAGGCTTTATAACCTCCCTGTGTCTTCAGGTTCAATGATGAAATAAAGAATGTAGGGGAGTGACATGATCTTATGATTATGGAGGAACAGGATCCTTAGAAGGAACGAGAAGTTCATTGTAGCTTTTTATATTCCCACATGGCGTCTTATTCGTACAAAGCTGTTTGTCACATGCAGCGAGGTATAAAGCAAGATAACAATGCTCAGGAGGTTTGGAAGGACAGAGAAAGGGTAAAGATATGAAATATATTGTATTAAAACAATAGCATTTTTTGCACTATGTTCTATAAAGGTAAATTAGTGCTATAGATTTTAGTTCATGAAGTCAATGAAATATATTTGACGTATTTAATCAACTTCTACAACTTTGCTTTTATAGAAAAATTTTCACATTTTGTAAGGTTACATGTAGAGATGAGCGAACTTACAGTAAATTCGATTCGTCACAAACTTCTTGGCTCGGTAGTTGATGACTTATCCTGCGTAAATTAGTTCAGCCTTCAGGTGCTCCGGTGGGCTGGAAAAGGTGGATACAGTCCTAGGAAAGAGTCTCCTAGGACTGTATGCACCTTTTTCAGCCCACGGGAGCACATGAAAGCTGAACTAATTTACGCAGGAAAAGTCATCAACTGCCGAGCCGAGAAGTTTGTGACGAATCAAATTTACTGTAAGTTCGCTCATCTCCAGTTACATGTATGGCCAAAAATACAACACACAGCTATATATACAAATAAATACAAAACAGCTCCATTTATCTGAATACGGATATTTCCGATGAATTGGACAGTTGCAGAAATTTCTTAAAGCAAGTCTACCACATGGGAATGCCACAACATAACAACAGAAAGAATGGTCAGCAGCTCTGTATAATAAAGAGTTAATAAACCAGATATTGTTATCTTATATAAGGTTATGGTGGACAAGAGTAGGCATCTTACAAGAAAGTTTTGCAGCCAGAATTCCTTAGACTGTTTACTATTATTTTATTTATTAATAGGATTAATATTAGGGATTTCATACATTAACAGCTATTTATTTATTTTTTGTCCTCATACAATTATTACACTAATTAAAAAAATGGATTTATGCATATGCATTATACAATTATGATACAATTTCTGGATATGAATGTATGCATTTTGCAAATATCCTGTTTATTATGTGGTAAGAGGAGGGTTAACTTGTTCAACTGAGGCAATGCCAAGCTGTTAACTACCTTCTGCTACTCACTGTAGTTAATTACACACTGACACTCACATGGATTTCGGCAGTGCCCACAACTGTTAAGTGCGAGGTGACCTCTTATTTAAACACTAGAAGGGGGAGGAAATTCGGAGACTTGTTCCAGTCAATGCTATAACTTTTTAGCATATCTGTGACTAGTAAACATACATTAAGGGCACACGGCCATACTACAGTGGTGTTTTTCCACAGCGGTGTATAAGACCTAGGGAATCATACAGTATCTCTGCATTAGCCTGAACAAAAGTGCAAGAAGGTTGTACAGTCCCATATTAACCCCCTTGAAAACACAGCCCATTTTGGCCTTGAGGACACAGGGAATTTTTATTTTTGCGTTTTCGTGTTTTCCTTCCTGCCTTCTAAGAGCCATAACTCTCTCTTATTTTTCTATCCACAGAGCCATATGAGGATTTTTTTTTTTGCACAACCAATTGTAACATGTAATTACACATTTTATTTTACCATAAAAAGTACTGCTTAACCAAAAAAAATATATATTCCAACCCCCTATAACTTTATTTTTCTGTATACAGGGATGTCAGAGGGCTCATATTTTTTTGTGCTGTGATCTGTAGTTTTTACGTTATGACCTTTGCATATATGTGACTTTTGTCACTTTTTTATCTCTTTTCTGGGGAGGTATGTAATGTGTACGCCCTGCGCCCGGTCCCGGTATTTAAAATGGGGTCTATCGAGATAAAATCGTGATGTCCCTATCAGCTAGGATGCGAGCGGAGGTCCCCTTACCTTGCTACAGGCTTGAGCAATCTACCACCTATAACGCTGATCCATGCAAAGCTATGGCTTTGCAGTGAACAGTGTAAAAGATCAGTGTGTGCAGTGTTATGCACTATAGGAGCTATAACACTGCAAAAAAAAGTGAAAAAAATGTTTTAATAAAGGTATGAATCACCCCCCCCCCCCTTTTCCCATAAAAAAAAAAAACCTATGTAAATAAAAATAAACATATGTGGTATTGCGTGGTGCACTGCGTAGAAACGGAAGCCCCACACAATGAATTTTTTTTTCACTGCAAAGTAGAATTGGTGGCTCAAAAAATAAGCCATCATATGGAATTTTATGTGCAAAATTAAAAGCGTTATGATTTTTAGAAGGTCATGAGGAAAAAATAAAAATGCAAAAACGGAAAAGTCCTTAAGGGGTTAAATAGTTTAGACATTTTCACATGGTGATACTAAATATAGTTATTTATTTTTATTTTTTGTTATATGAAAGAGGGGGTCATTTTATTGGGGGAGGGGAATATTTACAGTAATTACATTTTTTTTGTTTACTATTTTTCTATGTCCCTATAGAGCGCTATTTTTAGCAATCTTTTGACTGTTCAGTGCTATGCATAGGCATAGCACTGACCAGTGTTGTCTTTGATTTACTTCAGAAAGCAAACCATAGAGGATTATCACCTGGGTGGCCATGGAGCTGGTAAGTGGAGCTCCAGCCACCATCTGAACACATCAGACCCCCACAATCGCACCGCAGGTGGCCTTATGAGTGTCTGTATGCCTCCCCTAATACTTCAGTTGATGTGTTCAGTATTGCTCATCTGAATCTGAAGGTTTAATAGCAGGCATCAGTGTGATCGCAATACCATGGACCTGTGGTCTATGGAGAGAGTGCAGCTCCTTCGCACCAAAGGAAAAAACACCAAGACTTAAACCCACTATTTTTGTTAAAATAAAAAAAGCCACAAAAACTGCAGCGCAGCAGGAAATACGCAGCGTATTCTCCGTTGAACATACAGACAGGGCTAACCGGCGATAGACCTGTGTGTTCAGTGAGGTTTGGAGCAAGGGCTGTGCGTCACAGTCACGCTGGCCCGTGGCTCAGCTGTCAGGGAGCCCTGTGTGTATGCTCAACGAAGAATACGCAGCGGATTTAGCTATGTAAGCGATACATGGGACCGTAGCCTTATAGGTCATTCAATACAATTCCAGAGCATCTTTTCCTAGATACCTGCATAATCCCACTGTCCCAATCCTGTAAAATTGAGGTCGCTATTTTCCAAGGCTTAATCTCCCTATACAATCTGATGTTGTCCAATCATGGATTAAAATGGGGCCCTAATCCTAATAATGCATAGTGTTGAAATGAGATATGTATTTTAGGTTTTGGCATCAACATTTATTTAACCACAAAGTATATATTATTTTTCTACAAAGATTCACTAAGCTTTACCTATTTGCAGACCACCTAGTGAAAACACCTGGTTGTGCAGCTGCATGAGAAAAAGAGCCAGAGACAGATAAGATATATTTTCCAGAGAAAAGATAGAGATACCTTAATACTGTCCCTGCCTTTCAAATCGCTATATACATTGTACTCAATAAACTGTTGTGAGATTACCATAACACTGTGGCTAGCTTTTTGTGACCTGGTATTTCCTGTTTGACTTTTCTTTTTTTGACTAGAAATCCCACAATTCCATTTTCCTCCCTCCCACACATCAGCCACCCTACCCATTGAAACATAAATAAGCTGCATCCATTCAAAATCAATCAGGGTGCCTACAGTCGTTGCATTAGTTGCAGATTGATCTCTCTCCCACCAAGCGATCGGGATGCTTTAACTTATGAATTTGATTCTGAGAAAGTTTTTTGTGACATATTCTACTTTATGTTAGGGGTAAATATTCATAAATACTTGCATCATTTCTACCTGGAAAAATCCAAAATTTCATGAACAATAAGAAAATTTTGCATTTTTTTAACTTTGAAAACTCCTTGTAAGAAAAATAGACATAACAAATAAATTATATATTGATTCACATATACATTGTCTACTTTTGCATCATAAAATTGACATGTTTTTACTGTATAAACCCATTAGAGGACTTCAAAGTGTAGCAGTAATTTTCCAAATTTTCAAGTTTGAAGTGGATTTGAGGGGTCTTTCTGTAAGAAATCCCCCATAAATGACCCCATTATAGAAACTGCACCCCTCAAAGTATTTAAAATGACATTCAGAAAGTTTGTTAACCCTTTAGGTGTTTCACAGGAATAGTAGTAAAATGGAGGTGAAAATCTTCATTTTTTTTACACTAACATGTTATTGTAGACCCATTTTGTATTTTTACAAGGGGTAAAAAAAAAAGCCCACCAAAATGTGTAACCTAATTTCTCTCGAGTAAGGAAATACCTCATATGTGGATGTAAAGTGCGAATTTTACTGAAATTGTTTTTGGGAGGCATATTGCTTTTAGGAAGCCCCCATGGTGCCAGAACAGCAAAAAGCACCCACATGGCACACTATTTGGGAAACTACACCCCTTAAGACACATGACAAGGGGTATAGTGAGCCTTAACACCCCACAGGTGATTGAACTTTCGTTAAAGTGGTACGTGAAAATGAAATTTATTTTTTTCACAAAAATGCAGATGTTACCTCAGATTTTTCATTTTCACAAGGGGTAATAGATGAAAATGTCCCCCAAAATTTGTAACCCCATTTCTCTTGAGTAAGGAAATATGTGGATGTAAAGTGCTGTGTGGGTGCACTAGAGGGCTCAGAAGGGAAGGAGCAACGTTGGGCTTTTGGAAAGCGAATTCTGCTGAAATGGTTTTTGGGGGACATGTCTCATTTAGAAAGCCCCCATGGTGCCAGAACAGCAAAAAAAAAAAAAAAACACATGGCACTATTTGGGAAACTAAATCCCTCAAGGAATGTAACAAGGGGTACAGTGAGCATTAACACCACACAGGTGTTTGACAAATTTTCAATAAAGTTGGACGTGAAAATGAAAAATTCGATTTTTTTTCACAAAAATGCTGGTGTTACCCCAAATTTTTTATTTTTACAAGGGGTAATAGAAGAAATAGTGTTACAAATTTTGGGGTGCTTTTTCTCCTGAGTATGGAAATACACCATATGTGGATGTAAAGTGCTCTGCGGGAGAACTACAATACTCAGAAGAGAAGGAGCGCCATTGGGCTTTTGGACAGAGAATTTGGTTGGAAGGGAAGGGAAGTCGGGGGCCATGTGCGTTTACAAAGCCCCTGTGCTACCAGAACAGTGGACCCCCCCCACATGTGACACCATTTTGGAAACTACACCCCTCACAGAATGTAATAATGGGTGCAGTGAGCATTTACACCCCACTGGCGCTTGACAGATCTTTGGAATATTGGGCTGTGCAAATGAAAGATTACATTTTTCCTTTTCACGGACCACTGTTTAAAAAAACAGTCCGATACCTGTGGGGTATAAATGCTCACTGCACCCCTTGTTACATTCCTTGAGGGATGTAGTTTCCAAAATAGGGTCACATGTGGGGGGGTTGCACTGTTTTGACACCATGGGGGCTTTGGCTGGAATTGAAGGCCATGTGCGTTTACAAATTCTCTCTCCTAAAGCCCAATGGCGTTCCTTCTCTTCTGAGCATTGTAGTTCACCCGCAGAGCACTTTACATCCACATATCTTACTCAGAATGAATGGGATTACAAAATTTGTGGGGAGTTTTTCTGATTACCCCTTGTGAAAATGAAAACTTTGGGGTAACATCAGCATTTTAGTGAAAAAAAAAAAAATTTTTACATTTTCATGTCCAACTTTAACGAAAATTTGTCAAACATCTGTGGGGTGTTAAGGCTCACTATAACCCTTGTTACGTTCCGTGAGGGGTTTAGTTTCCAAAATGTGGTCACGTGTGGGTGGTTCTTATTGCGTTTAGGTCAGAACCGCTGTAACCAGCAGCCACCCCTGTGCAAATCACCAGTTTAGGCCTTAAATGTACATGGTGCGCTCTTACTCCTGAGCCTTGTTGTGCGCCTGCAGAGCATTTTACGTCCACATATGGGGTATTTTTGTATTCAGGAGATACTGTGTTTCAAACTTTGGGGGTCTTTTTTTTTTTTTCCTTTTACCTCTTATGAAAAGTATGGGGCAACAACAGCATGTTAGTGTAAAAAATTAAATTTTTTTTACACTAACATGCTGGTGTAGACCCCAACTTTACCTTTTCATAAGGGGTAAAAGGAGAAAAAGCCCCCCAAAATGTTTTGGAGTACGGAAACACCCCATATGTGGGGTCAACCGCACATCTCATCTCGGTACCTAATGACAGTCAGGCTACCTCTGGAAAGCACATGGAGGGCTGTGCGGCCCACCAAAAAAATGCCATCCAACCCCATTACTGACCCACAGCCCAACCGGTCATGCTGGAGGATGTTGCAGGCAGCAGAACGTTCTCCACAGCATCTCCAGACTCTCATGTGCTCAGTGTGAACCTGCTTTCATCTGTGAAGAGCACAGGGTGCAAGTGGCGAATTTGACAATCTCAGTGTTCTCTGGCAAATGCCAAACGTTCTGCACGGTGTTGGGCTATAAGCACAACCCCCACCTGTGGACGTTGGGCCCTCATACCACCCTCATGGAGTCTGTTTCTGACAGTTTGAGTGGACACATGCACATTTGTGGCCTGCTGAAGGTCATTTTGCAGGGCTCTGGCAGTGCTCCTGCTCCTCCTTGCACAAAGGCAGAGGTAGCGGTCCTGCTGCTGGGTTGTTGCCGTCCTACGGCCTCTTCTACGTCCCATGATGTACTGGCCTGTCTCCTGGGAGTGCCTCCATGCTCTGGACACTACGCGGACAGACACAGCAAACATTCTTGCTGCAGCTCGTATTGATGAGCCACACTGGAAGAGCTGCACTAACTGAGCCACTTGTGTGGGTTGTAGACTCCGTCTCATGCTACCACTAGAGTGAAAGCACCGCCAGCATTCAGAAGTGACCAAAACATCAGCCAAGAAGCATGAGAACTGAGAAGTGGTCTGCGGTAACCACCTGCAGAACCACTCCTTTATTGGGGTGTCTTGCTAATTGCCTATAATTTCCACCTGTTGTCTGTTCCATTTGCACAACAGCATGTTAAATTGTCATTCAGTGTTGCTTCCTGAGTGGACAGTGTGATTTCACAGAATTGTGATTGACTTGGAGTTACATTGTGTTGTTTAAGTGTTCCCTTTGTTCTTTTTAGCAGTGTACAACAGGGCTCCAGAGTGAAAGAGTTTCATGCGCATTTGAGGCCTAAATTAGGGATTTGCATAGGGGTGGACCCGGATACAAGCATGGTGCTTGCCTCCGCCGCCAAAATACCCTACGCCAGTGTTCCCCAAACAGGGTGCCTCCAGCTGTTGCAAAACTCCCAGCATGCTTGGACAGTCAATTGCTGTCCGGAAATACTGGGAGTTATTTTGCAACAGCTGGTGGCTCCTTTTTGGAAACAGTGCTGTACAAGACTTTTTTTAATTTTTATTGGGGGGGGGGGGGTAACTGTGTAGTGTTTTACTCTTTATTTTGTGTAAGTGTAGTGTAGTGTTTTTAGGGTACATATACACACATACATGGGCGGGGGTTTACAGCGAGTTTCCTGCTGGGAGTTTGAGCTGCATCGGATAATTTGCCACAGCTCAAACTTAAAGCACGAAAATGGCAGTAAACCCCCGCCCATGTGAATGTACCCTGTACATTCAAATGGGGGGGGGGGGGGGGGGTAACCTTCAACTGTTGCTAAACTACAACTCCTAGCATGCATGGTCTGTCAGTGCATGCTGGGAGTTGTAGTTTTGCAACAGCTGGAGGCACATGGGTTGGGAAACTGAGTTAGGCAACAGACTGTTTCCCAACCAGTGTGCCTCCAGTTGGTGCAAAAGTACAACTCCCAGCATGCCCGGAGAGCCGAAGGGCATGCTGGGAGCTGTAGTTTTGCAACATCTGTCCCTTCAGATGTTGCCAAACTACAACACTCAGCATGCCTGGACTGTCTGGGCATGCTGAGAGTTGTAGCTTTGCAAGATCTGGAACTGCAAACTGTATACCTCCAGATGTTGCAAAACTACAACTCCCAGCATGCCCAGACAGCCAAAGCAGCAATGAAGACCACTTACCAGATCTTCGCTGCATTCTTCTGCTGCCGGTCCCCCACTGCCTGCCGCTGTCTGCTGCTGTCCTCCCGGTGTCTGCCGCTGGTAACCATCTTTACCCCGCACTGTCCGGACTTCCAGCAGCTGGCAGAGTGGGATCTCAATTTTAACTCCCCCCGCCCCCAACTGCCATTGACCGTTCAGTCCTGACCGGCCAATTGCAGGGGATAGGAGGAGATGGCACCCATGATTCAAAATTGGCCGGCGAATCACGCCGACAGTGGGGGGTGGGGGGTTTGGTCTCAGGACCCCCCTGGGCGATATGCCAGGATGGCTGCTGATAGATATCAGCAGTCATCCTGTTCCGATCACCGTGTCTGGAGACGCGGTGATTAAGGAACGCTGCACCATAAATGTACGGTGCTGTGCGCAAAGTAGCGCTCCACAGCGCCGTACATTTACAGCACTCGTCGTTAAGGGCTTGATACATTTTTCCCAGATATTAAATACCAATATACAATGACCTCAAAATATGCCCTATGTATTAAAGAAAAAAAAAGAGATATATAAATTATTATAGTAACCCAGAGTCAACGGAAACTATATAACTTTCAATCCCATATGTACTTACAAAAAAAAAGATTTACATGCACCTAATCCTGAATAGGGTAAACTGGCCAGTCTTGAACTGGTTACAATGTATAAGGATGTAACGCATTGTCATTACCACTAAATGTGACAATTGGGCAGACTGTGATATGCAATCCTAGTCTGTCTAGTTTGTGCCCTAATTTATTACTGGGTAGTTGGTACAAAATGACGGTCTTATTTGATCACTCATAAAAATAAATGGAAATAAGTTGTGTATTTCTGCTTTTTTCTCACTGACTATAATATTTTACTTTCCACAGATTGAAGCTGTGTTTGTTCATTTTGTTGATATGTTCGCTGACAATCTCATTGGTGTTCTCCATCATTCCATTTTGCAAACATGTTGGTGTCCTTGCAATGGTCATGGCAGTAGCTGGTCTGGCCATGGGTAATATTGATACAATCTCTAATATGCAACTTGTGAAAATCTATCAACAAGACTCCGCAGTTTTCCTACAGGTGAGAAATTTGCTGACATTTTATGTCACATGGTTGTTACAAATGGCAGATCAACACCCTCTATATCATTATTTTGTTTTTGCCAGAGGAATGGATAGAAGCTGGATTTTAGTTATATTGTGCCAGCCCAAGGTTATTTAAAGGGGTATTCCAGGCCAAAACTTTTTTTTATATATATCAACTGGCTCCGGAAAGTTAAACAGATTTGTAAATTACTTCTATTAAAAAATCTTAATCCTTCCAATAGTTATTAGCTTCTGAAGTTGAGTTGCTGTTTTCTGTCTAACTGCTTTCTGATGACTCACCTCCCAGGAGCTGTGCAGCTCCTATGGGGATATGTTCCCATCATGCACAGCTCCCGGGACATGACATCATCATTGAGCAGTTAGACAGAAAACTTCAGAAGCTAATAACTATTGGAAAGATTAAGATTTTTTAATAGAAGTAAATTACAAATCTGTTTAACTTTCCGGAACCAGTTGATATATAGAATACCCCTTTAAGGAACCATTTACCTTTTGTGCATGCGCTGGTGATATTGGTTTTTACCATTCAGTGTGTCTGTGCTCTCTGCCCTGTGTGATTGGTGTAGCCAGTGACTAGCTTTGATCTGCTGCTAGCTTGCTCATGTTAGTATATGATTATTCTTGTAGTACAGGTATACCAGGCACTGCTCTATCTACTACTAATAGTCCCATAAAACAGCTCTATGTGGCTTGTAGGTGCAGATAGCAGCTAACTACGTCCTGTGGTGCAAACATTCATATATAAGCAGAACTTCAAATATGATAATGTGGCAGGACGGAAAGAAGTCGCACTCACCCGGACTGTAGTTTCAATGTGGAGAAGTTTATTCTTGCAGAATATCTGCAAAGGTGTAGAGGATTACAGATCCATAGCGGGGAGTGAGAGCCGGCACAGCTCTCAGACGCGGGGCACACCACTGAAGGCTACTAGTCGCGCATCACTGCAGACGCTTCTTTCGGCCCAGGTGTACGCCTCTCTCAGGTGGTAAGTGTCTGTCTTTTATATTAGTTGCCGGCCATAGGTGCTAGACAAAACGCAACTCAACTAAATACAGTGTGACAGAAGATAGTAACCGGAGAAATAGTTCATGAACTATTTCTCCCCTTACTATCTTCCGTCACAAAAATAACGGCCGTTATTTATAACAGTTTAAAACGTATATTAGAAAAAACCCATAGACTATAATGGGATTTTCTGACGGCCGTATAGGATTTTGTAACTGCCGTTTTACTGCCAATTTTCTGACAGAACTTTGATAACTGAGTAATTATGTAGTGTGAAAGGAGCCTTACTCCTATTATTTGCAATCACTGTATGTGAGTAATTGTGGATTCTGAAAGTTCTCTGGTCCTGTCTGCTGCAGCCACCTTCAGCAAGTGGTTGCTTAATTCTTCTGCTGGTACTACTACTCCTATGATCTGTAGCCATCCTGGTGAGTAGTTAATTATTTATGGCAATACATAAGAGCATACATGCACTCACCGCAGGGAAAGTATCTTCATGCCCGGGGATCACGGGATCTTGCAGAGACTATGTCGAGCACTCAGAAGCAACGCCGGCTGTTTCGTACGACACTGCGTACTTCTTCGAGGCTCGGATCTACATCATCGCGCTAGGTTCTTTTAAGTCAGGTGACTGTGGCAGTTCCCATGGTAATGTGTAAACACCAGTGTGGGAAGCAAAGAGGGACGAAAAAAAAGGAAGAAAGCATTTATAATAGGACCTAACCTATCAGTATAATAGACTATATAGAGTATACAAAGATAAAAACAACTTCTTTACTCATGGACTAAGAAAGGGGACAAGTCTAGGCGGTCATTAAACCCTGCTGGACCCTGAGCATTACATCTCAGGATCCAGCGGGCCTCCTGCTGTAACAGTAAAATCTCCCCCTTTTTTTGCAGGAACACTCTCTCCAAACCCCCAAATCTAAGAACATTGATGTCATTCTTATGACATGTCTGGGGATGTTCAGCTAGCCTGGAGACCCCTAACAGGTTTTTTTTTAGAGAATAGCAGTGTTCTCCGAATATGACGCAGAGCTGTCTCTTGGTCTTGCCAATGTAAAATCTCAAAAGAGGACATACTAGGTAATAAATAACGAAAGTGCTTTTAGAGGTGATTAATTGAGTGATGGACTGAAATACACCAAATACTTTCAACGAACCTTCTCAAGAGAGACCGTAGTTGATCCAGTATCCTTTGTGTCGGATCTGATGATAGACGTTCATACGTAATATGATCTGCTAGTTGGCGGGTAGCTTCATGTTCATATTGTTCCGTTTTCATAATTATGACTCCTCCTCCTTTGTTGGCTCTAATTACCATCAGATGTGTTTGAGCAACTAGCCATTCTAGAGCTTGAAATTCCTCGCATGTAAGGGTAGAGTAATAACTTAATGTCTTTCAATAATGCCTTCATGAATAGGTCTATTGGGGAACCTGATGGAAGAGGCGGGTTAAAGGTGGATGGTTTCCCACCTGTAATCCTAGAGAACTGTTACTCGATGCTAGTTTTGCAAAGGATATCTTCAGACAACTCAGCTAGTAATCTTACATACTCACTATCCTCACTTCCTAACCCACTTGCTACACTAAACCTAAGAGGTCCAATAACACACGGGGATTCTCCTTCAAATTGCTTGTCAGAGGTTGGCTTAATACCTTTATTTTTAAACATCTTAAACAGACTTATTGTTCTCATGGCCTTGTACATATAAATTTCAAATTGAACAATATCAAACTGTTAATGAAGACCAAAATTGAGGCCCTTAGATAGGGGAGCTAGTCAGGCAGGTGACAATGATTCGTCTGCGATGTTGAGATGTGGAGCGCTCAGAGGCAACACTGGCCATTTCTTATGACACTGCGTACTTCTTCCGGCCTTGGATCTACGTTATTGCGCTAGGTCCTTTTAAGTCAAGTGACTGTACACATTACCTTGGGAACTGCCAAACACCAGTGTGAAAAGCAAAGAGGGACTAAAAAAAAAGAAGAAAGCGTTTATAATTGGACCTAACCTGGAGGACATCAGTATAATAGTCTATATAGAGTATACAAAGATAAAAACAACTTCTTCACTGATGAACTAAGAAAGGGGATGAGTCTAGGCTGTCAATGAGCCCTGTTGGACCCTCTCAGGATCCAGCAGGTTTATTTTCCCTAGTTTCCTTTCTCCTAGTGAGGTTTTAGAGTTAATTATTTATGACTTGATATGAGTCTGTGTGTATTTTTTTGTGCAATTACTGGTGAGTATTCCTATTCTGTTCTATCATTAAGACCTGGGGCCATCTAAATATGGGAGCCATTATAAGGTCCCCAGGAAGGTGGCACTATCTCGCTCTTGTGATGCCAAGTTCTTGAAACAGTGGGATCTATGGATGCACAGCCCTCACTTTGTTACTCCGCTTTAAATGTGATTCTTTCCTGCCTGCTCTCTCTCTCTGTTTTTCACTGCTTTATCTTCTCTTTTCTTTCCACTTTTCTTCTTAACCCCTTCCCAACTGGGAGTCTACCTTTTTGCCTCGCATCTTTTAAACCTAGCCTTTGCATCGCCTGGATGTTTTTTAATTATGTTGTTGAACAGGATGTGTTCTCTCTACTCGACAACCTGACCTCACGAGCAGCGATCTCCTAAACTGTAGGCCTGACATATGGACAATTTGCCCTGTTCATTGATGGTTCTCTCTGTCCCTACCCCTGTTAATTGACTGTTTATTTGGAGCACCCTTGCTCACATTACCGTGCTTTTGTTATTTGTCTAATATGGTTGTGCATTATTGACTGTATCGACTTCTATTGGTTCTTGTTTGTTTGTTTGTTTGTTTTTATTGTAAAAGTAACTTTTTTTTTAACAGTAGATAAATCAGAGCCAAACCAAAAAGGTTAAAAACCCAGCACTATTTCACTAGCACGTAACCACACTTAGAGTATACAGCATACATGAGAAGTGACCTGTGCTCACCTGCAGAGTGTAACAATGAATGGGTGGTGTATGGTGCTGACATTCAAAACACTTCACAAAGCCCCCCCCCCCCCCCAACATGTTTTGTCACCTAAGTGAAGTCTTCAGAGAAAACATCTGAGAACATCACTTACTTAGGTGAAAAAAACATTTTTTTTTTTTGGGGGGGGGTGGCTATGTAATAGATTTTTAAATATCAGCACCATGCACTATACATTCGTGGGCGCATACTGCAGGTGTGCCCAGGTCACTTCTGATTTGTACTCTCTTTTGAGTTGTTAGTGCTAAAATAGTAGTAGACCCCTCTTATTGCCCCATATAGTAGGTCCCTCTGTGCCCTCATATGGTAGTAAAACAACCAAACAAAAACATAGTACTCAACCTCTATATCAGAGTACATATCAGGGTGTAAAGCAGTTTATCCCAATAGCCATATACAAAACAAATGGAGAAAAAATATACTTAAATGCAGTGCACACCTGTATAACAGAATATTGTTATTATTGATAGGTGTGCACTGCACTTTAGTATATCTGATTATTTTTCTCCTTTGTTTCTCATATGGTAGTAGGCCCCAAACACTGTAGACCCCATTAAAAAAAAAAGCAGTCACCGTTAAATTATTCCACCACAGTTCCCGGTCCTTTGTGCACAATTCTCCTCTCTGAGTTTACATTGCGCTCATAGGAAGCCTTGGCTGAAGTGACAGGACGGAGCCCCCAATGGTGGGGATGTGGTGTACTTACAACTTTGTGTTGGTTTTAAAGATACATACACAGTTGAAAACAATGCTTTTCCAAGGATCTGGGACATGTGTCCCGAATTCCCATACGGACCCCCGCCCCCCCCCCCCCCCCCCCCCTTCTCCTACAGGCATTATTATGACCCTGGGTATTATAGTATAATCATGCAACTTACTGTAGCTTTGTCCCATTGAAGTAAATAATAAATGTAAAACATGAAAAAGTCTAATTCTTATAAACCCTTTTGCAAACAAGCCCAAAAAAACTTTTCTGTAACATGTACATAAAAGAAGCGTGTTCACCTTATTGAATTAATGCTGAGAAGCAACTAGATCAAAATACAATATGTAGATGTGCGACCATGCCTGTTTCTTCTACTTGAATTTACTTTGTGTTCACCTTATACCCATCAGTAGCTCAAATAAAAGATGATTTACAAGCATGAGTAATATGTACACATAAGTAACCAATTTCTCCAAGGTTGCATGATCAAAAGAGTAAAAGAAGCAGACCAGCTGCATCAAAACAGGAAGCAAGATATAACTGCAACACCATATATTGTATAGAAAATGTGTGAAGCTGAAGCGAAAAGAAAACAAAAGCTATATAAATTGGGTATAAATATTATCTTACTGAAACATCTCAGTTTTTCAAGTTCACCTGACAAATAATTTTGTTTTCACAGCATATTTCATGAAATTGTAAAGGGTGTCATTACAAAGTACAGTTTGTCCTACAAAAAACAACCCCACATATGGGTTTATAGAGAGAAGAAATAGAGTTATGGCTCTTAAAGGGAATGCATCACTTAGATTGGGGCTCCATCTTGACGGAGCTGTTTTTACCAGCATTTAGACATATGTGTGTGATATCCCAGTACGGGATGACGTGGCCCCGTACTGCCCTCCTGCCCTGTCAGGCAGAGTCCCTGCATGTCCCCAGGGCTCCCCTGCAGCATACCCCCATTATGTATATAGGTTTGCCTCATTTAATGTACTGTTGCTTTAATGTCTGTGCCACATGAATGTTACCCAGAGGACTCCAGTGACCAGGTGACCCCCCCAAGGGACCTATGGGCACCTTGCACAGCCCCCCTATATAACAAGGGGAGGGGCTGCAATATCTTCGCTTGTATGCTGAGGTCCAGTGCAGTCGTCTGTGTCCAGAGCAGGGGCGTACCTAGAGCATTTGGCACCCAGGGCGGACCCTTTGTTTGCCCCCCCCCCCAGGAGCGGACTGACAACACTCGGGGCCCACGGACCAAAAAAAAAAGCAAGGGCCCCTACTAGGCTCTACAGCTCGTCAATCTTCTGCCACGCCCCTATTCCACCTAAATCCCACACAATAAACTAAAATTTATATATATATATATATATATATATATATATATATATATATATATAAGAAACACTTTAACATAGGTAAATTTCCATGACTAATAATACTGGCATACAAGGAGTAAATATATACCACCACACAATAACTGGATAATACCGCCATACTGTACTGAATAAAACCACTATACAGACCAGTATACTATAAAGAATCTGTATACAATATAAGTGATTATATACAGGACCATATGGCGGTAGATATCAGCTGTACACAGGATGTGTATACCATATAAGTGATTACAGTTACATTTTGGGACTCGCAATTACGTATTTTCTGATCATGCGTCCTCTTTTCTTTTCTTTTCCGTCCAGATAAAACCGCCATGTGGATCTCTTAACAACTGCAGGAAAAACATGTCAGACTCTGAATTTTTCCAGTGCTCTCCCCTCCTCTACATAATCTTTCAATCTATAGGCCCACAAACTGTAATAATGCCCTCCTTGGTGTCCTGCACAGTAAACGGGCAGGTAGGTAGGTAGCCAGGTAAATGGGTAACTAGGTAGGTAGATCAGGAAGCCAGATATGTAGGTAGGTGACAAGTTAGGTAGGTAGAGGGCTAGCTAGGTAGTTAGGCAGCCGTGTATGAAGGCCAGGTATGTAGGTAAGTAGTTAGGCATCCAGGTATAAAGTTAGGTAGCCCCCCTTCCCTGTAGGTATAGGCAGCAGAGTTAAACCCCCTTTCTCCTTAGGTATAGGCAGCAGAGTCCCCCTTTCCCCGTAGGTATAGGCAGAGTTAAAAAAAACAAAACTCCCCCGTTTCCCATAGGTATAGGCAGAGTTAAACCCCTTTTTTCCCATAGGTATAGGCAGATCCCCCCCCCCCCCTCTTCCCCATTGGTATAGGCAAAGTTACCTTCCCCTCTTTCCCATAGGTATAAGCAGGTACACCCCCCACTTTCCCATAGGTATAAGCAGAGCTACACCCCCCCTCTTTCCCATAGGTATATGCAGTTACACCCCCCCCTCTTTCCCATAGGTATATGCAGTTACACCCCCCCCTCTTTCCCATAGGTATATGCAGTTACACCCCCCCCTTTTCCCATAGGTATATGCAGTTACACCCCCCCCCCTTTTCACATAGGTATATGCAGTTACACCCCCCCTTTCCCATAGGTATATGCAGTTACACCCCCCCTTTCCCATAGGTGTATATGCAGTTACACCCCCCTCTTTCCCACATGTATATGCAGCTACACCCCCCCCTCTTCCCCTTAGATATATGTAGAGTAACCCCTCCCCTTCCCCATAGGTATATGTAGAGTAACCCCTCCCCTTCCCCATAGGTATATGTAGAGTAACCCCTCCCCTTCCCCATAGGTATATGTAGAGTTAACACCCCTCCCCTTCCCCATAGGTATATGTAGAGTAACCCCTCCCCTTCCCCATAGGTATATGTAGAGTTAACCCCCCTCCCTTCCCCATAGGTATATGTAGAGTAAACCCCCCCACCCCTTCCCCATAGGTATATGTAGAGTAACCCCTCCCCTTCCCCATAGGTATATGTAGAGTTAACCCCCCTCCCTTCCCCATAGGTATATGTAGAGTAAACCCCCCCACCCCTTCCCCATAGGTATATGTAGAGTGGCCCCCCCATAGGTATATGTAGAGTAGCCCCCCTTCCCCATAGGTGTATGTAGAGTAACCCCCCCTCCCCTTCCCCATAGGTATATGTAGAGTAACCCCCCCCTCCCCATAGGTATATGTAGAGTTAACCCCCCCTCCCCTTCCCCATAGGTTTATGTAGAGTACCCCCCCCCCATCCCCTTCCCTATAGGTATATGTAGAGTTAACCCCCCTCCCCTTCCCCATAGGTATATGTAGAGTAACCCCTCCCCTTCCCCATAGGTATATGTAGAGTAAACCCCCCTCCCCTTCCCCATAGGTATATGTAGAGTAGCCCCCCCCCCATAGGTATATGTAGAGTAGCCCCCCCTCCCCTTCCCCATAGGTATATGTAGAGTAACCTTCCCCCTCCCCTTCCCCATAGGTATAGGTAGAGTAACCCCCCCCCCATAGGTATATGTAGAGTAACCCCCCCCCCCTCTCCCTTCCCCATAGGTGTATGCAGAGTTGAGAAAAAAAATAAAAAAAGGATGCTCTATCCCACGCAGCGATCTCCTCAGCTGCAGGGCCCGCGTCTTCTCCCCTCCACAGTACAGGCGCCAATGAGTGACGTCACCGGCGCCTTTACTGCGTGCTGCGTGGGGGCGGAGGTCACGTCTCCTCTGTGTAAGCTGCAGATGCGGCTCACACAGAGGGGACGCCTTCTCCTGTATGTGCGCGTATCGCGCATACAGGAGAATGTAGCGCTGTCTGCTGGGGATCTGGGACGAGTGTCCCGGATCCTCAGTAGTGGTGGCGGCGGGTCAGTCCGCCCCTGGTACCCCCTTTGTGAGCGGCACCCGGGGACCCCTTAAGGACCAAGCCCATTTTCACCTTAAGGACAAGAGCGTTTTTTGCACATCTGACCACTGTCACTTTAAGCATTAATAGCTCTGGGATGCTTTTACTTATGAATTTGATTCCGAGATTGTTTCTTCGTGACATATTCTACTTTAACATAGCAGTAAAATTTCGACGATACTTGCATCATTTCTTGGTGAAAAATTTCAAAATTTCATAAAAAATTAGAACATTTTGCAATTTTCGAACTTTGAAACTCTCTGCTTGTAAGGAACATAGACATATCAAATAAATTATATACTGATTCACATATACAACATGTCTACTTTATATTTGCATCATAAAGTTGACATGTTTTTACTTTTGGAAGACATCAGAGGGCTTCAAAGTTCAGCAGCAATTTTCTAATTTTTCACAAAATTTTCTAAATCTGAATTTTTCAGGGACCAGTTCAGGTTTGAAGTGGATTTGAAGGGCCTTCTTATTAGAAATACCCCGTAAATGACCCCATTATAAAAACTGCACCCCTCAAAGTATTCAAAATGACATTCAGTAAGTGTGTTAACCCTTTAGGTGTTTCACAGGAATAGTAGGAAAGTGAAGGAGAAAATTCAAAATCTGCATTTTTTACACTCGCGTGTTCTTGTAGACCCAGTTTTTGTATTTTTATAAGGGGGAAAAGGAGAGAAATCCCCCCCAAAATTTGTAACCCAATTTCTCTCGAGTAAGTAAATACCTCATATGTGTATGTAAAGTGTTCGGCGGATGCAGTAGAGGGCTCAGAAGGGAAGGAGCGACAATGGGATTTTGGAGAGTGAATTTTTCTGAAATGGTTTTTGGTGGGCATGTCACATTTAGGAAGCCCCTATGGTGCCAGAACAGCAAAAAAAAATCCATGTGGCATACTATTATGGAAGCTACACCCCTCAAGGAACCTAAAAAGGGGTACAGTGAGCCTTAACACCCCACAGGTTTTTGCCGACTTTTCGTTAAAGTCTGATGTGTAAATGATTTTTGCAACAGCCTCCAGCTGTTGCAAAACTTCCAGCATGCCTGGAAAGTCAATCGCTGTCCGGCAATACTGGGAGTTGTCTTGCAACAGCTGGAGGCTCCGTTTTGAAAGCGGTGTCATATGAGAAATGTTTTATTTGGGGGGGGGGGGGGGGGTCTGTGTAGGGGTATGTGTATGTAGCGTTTTACTTTTTATTTTGTGTAATGTAGTATAGTGTGGTGTTTTTAGGGTACATTCACACTGCCGGGGTCTACAGCGAGCTTCCCGCTGGGAGTTTGAGCTGCGGCGGAAAACTTGCTGCATCTCAAACTTGTAGCAAGAAGCTCGCTGTAGACCCCGGCCGTGTGAATGTACCCTGTACATTCACATGGGGGGGGGGGGGGGAGGGGCGCAAACCTCCAGCTGTTGCAAAACTACCACTACCAGCATGCCCTTTGGCTGTCCGTGCATGCTGGGGGTTGTAGTTATGCAACAGCTGGAGGCACACTGGTTGCAAAACACTGAGTTTGTTACTTAACTCAGTGTTTCCCAAAAAGGGTGCCTCCAGCTGTTGAAAAACTACAACTCCCTGCATGCCCAGACCGCCGAAAGACATGTTGGGAGTTAGTTTTGCAATATCTGGAGGGTCACAGTTTGGTGACCACTGTGCAGTGGTGTCCAAGCTGTAGCCCTCTAGATGTTGCAAAACTTCAACTCCAAGCATGCCCAGACTGTCAAGGCATGCTTGGAGTTGTAGTTCTGCAACATCTGAAGGGCCACATGTTACAGAACTGCAACTCCCAGCATGCCTGGACTGTCTGGGCATGCTGGGAGTTGTAGTTTTGCAACATCTGTAAGAGCACAGTTTGGAGACCACTGCACAGTGGTCTCCAAACTACGGGCCTCCAGATGTTGCAAAACTACAACTCCCAGCATGGCCAGAAAGCCTTTGGCTGTCTGGGCTTGCTGGGAGTTGTAGTTCGGCAACTCCTGGAACGCAGCAGTGAAGATCATTTACCGCTGATCTTCACTGCTGCGTCCGCTGCCTCTGCCGGTCCCGCGCTGTCAGTCCGGATACCGCCGCGGGTCCCGACACGATCGCCAGTCCCGGGATATGATCGCTGGTCCCGGGACCATCCGCCATCTTCCCCCCGCTCTGCCCCGACATCCAGTCCTAACGACCAATGGCAGGGGTTTAGGAGCGAGGTGGCAGCTGCCACCTCTCTCCTATCACTCAGGATGGATCGGAATTGTCACTGACTGCTCCGATCATCCCTATTTTTCGGGCGATCGGGTCACCAGAGACCCGATCAGCCCGGAACCCCGCAAGTCATTGTGATTAGTCAGTGACTAACTGACTGACTAATGACAACGATCTGCAGCAGGGGACCAGTCTGATTGGTCCCCTGCTGCATAGTGTCATCGGTCAGCTGTTCAGAACAGCTGAGATGACGTTTCTATCACCATGCCAACGGACATGGTGATAGAAAATGTATTGGACGTGTATACACGTCCATTTGCCGGATGGGGTTAAGCAGAGAGCATGAAGTTATCATGTATGACAATTTGTTTTCTGCACAAAGCCTATTTTTATTGAGCAAATATATACCACCTAACAAGACACGAACAAATGTGTCAGATACCTGAGCACAAAGCATAAGCCTAGCTCTGCAGCTCACTGGTTTCTATATTTGTGCAAAATGTAAAAAGTCCTGTGCGTCATTTTGGTAAATTTTAAGCAGCTGCACATAAAATATACCAAGCATACATGGGTAAAATCTATACTATCCCTCACCAACATTGATAGATGTCCCACCATTGAATCTATTAATAAGTAATTCTATGAATAAGAATCAGTTTTTTCTCCCTCAGGTACTTCACTTCTTTGTTGGATTTGGAGCTTTGTTGAGTCCATTAATAGCCGATCCATTTCTTTCTGATACCAACTGTATCCTGTCAAATGGCACACTGAATGGAAGCAGTAACCTTGAGCACATTAGGAATTCGATTGTCCCACATCATCCCGGCAATGTATCTCACTATGTTCTTCCACTTCATGGTCCAGTATTGACAAACGTGTCCTATGCCTTTTGGATAATGGCTGCCATCAATGTAAGTTCTTCCTGAATGTGGTTTACTTATATTTGTATATTCCTGACTTGTAACCAGAAAGTTCAGTATCGGTAGAGTGGCTACTACTAGACCTAAATCCAGATGTTTTCCTCCAGCTTCCTGTGCCTATTGCGGTTTTCCTATTAATGTACCAGAAAGGTATGGTGCCTGGTTGTGATCGCAGGCGTGGGTCTTTACTGTCTGCCGATGAGTTAGCAATGGAGACTCAGAAGGAGAAAGAGATGTATGACGAGAAGAAACCAGGAACACAAGAAGAGCATATCCATAAAGAAGGTAATAACTTCACATTAGCCGTTGACATCCCAGATTTGTCAACCTGGCTTAAACTCAAACTGTCTGGTTTTGCCCATATTAACCAATCACAGCTCAGCTTTAATGTCTTAATGCGCTCTGGTAAATGCTGATATGTGATTGGTTGCTGTCAAAGGCAGATTGGTAAATCTGGGCCATTGTGTTGGTTACTTTTTGTTTTTTTATCTATGGCACACAATGTAAAAGTTTGATTTGCTCAATGAAAAGGGTTATGCTGCTTCTATAAATACATCAATTATAAATAAACCTAAATAATGGCTAAAATGTAAATTATAAAAAGTATCTGATTCTATTAAGCACAATACTTAGGGTGTTTTTTGCCGATATCATGCACACTCACCATCACTAGTCCTACAGCGCCATTAGTTTTATTCCAGCACGGCTAAATCCATGTGTTTTATTACTCTACCTCAACATTTATTCTACAATAATAGTCTTTGCAGCACTATAGAAGCAAAAAAATAATTAGAAATGTGTTTTTGTTTTTTACATTATTACATAGCATATTCTATCATCTGCAGTTTAACATGCACAACTGTCTTTCCATCATCCCCAACATTTTGCCCAGATTTGTGTACTATTATAATAGAATTTTTCCCTTAGGTCACGCTGTGCATTTCCTTTGCTGCCATAACAAAAAGTTTTGGAACGCCCCCCACACCTTTTTTGCCATTCACGTATGTTCAGCAGCGATCCTGTTCATGACAGATGGATTAGTGGTAAGATATATCTACTGTGTATATGGTTTTGGGCTATATTTTATGTGTGAAAATTTAGGGAGACGGATAGATAAACTGAGTTTATGATGAAAACTGCAGATACTACCAACTGAAAGAGATTAGGGTCAGCGCTTATCATGTGCTACTAAATTAAGAGATAACAGTAACCAGTATTAAGAGATAAAAAAAGGCAACAAAAGCAAACATGTGAATACAAAGAGGAAATGGCTAGATAATCTAAATGAAAAAGACCAACATTACTGTTTGTTATGTAGATCCAACCTTTTTTCTGAACAAGTCTGCCCAGTACAGATAAAAGGTTGGATTTGATTGACAACCAGAAATCTACTTCTGATCTTGCGGAGATTTTAACAGCAGTTTGTTAGTTTGTCAGTGTAAACTGCTATAAATCTGACGAACATGGGTGGACTCCCCCCCCCCCCCCCCCTCCCTTCACCCCAAACCACACCTCTTAATCACTAGACCACACCCCTATTGTGAGTGAATGGCATTGAAAACTTCAGACTTCAGGCTTGCTCAGAAATTGTGCCATTTTTTTGCTGTTTTCACCAGAAGTCAAAATAATCACACATGATAAATACCCCCCAAAGTTTTTTCCCTGAAACCCAGTAATGAGGGGCCAGTCGCGATTTGATGCTGCTAGGGCTTCAGGCAGCACAAATCTACCGACAGATGCCGTCTAAGAGAAAAGCATTCATGTCAAAATAAATACTGTAAGTACTGTATATTTTAATTTGTATGCATTTATTTGCCACAGGGTGAATATTCTGGCTTTGTCTACAGTTATGCTGTGGAGGAGCCACTATCATTACCTCATAAGACAGCAGGATATCTGCCTAGCCTCTTTTGGGCATGCATCACCCTGGGGAGACTCATTGCCATACCGGTGTCCTACAAAGTACCTCCACGCTCCATGCTACTTTTTAACCTAGTAAGTTGTTCCATTTTAAAGGTGAACACATGTTTATGACCACCATGACATGGATATATATTAGCGGAATTACTAGGGCAAGTACAACCTGGCTCGCAGCTGATAAAACTTTGAGCAGGCGGCAGGACTTTTAAGGCTAGGTTTTAACACAGGGATGTTTTTTCTTTGTTTTTTTTGTTTTTTTTAAACTGCCAGTACAGTTTGTAAGCCAAAGCCAGAATTGTATTGAAAAGGAATGGCAAATAGAAAGGAATTACTTATATTTCTCCTTCCTCCTGGATCCACTTTTGACTGGCTCAAAAACTTCAGTGGCAGTTTTCCCCAAAAAAACCTTTGTTGGAAACCTAGCCTAAAACAGCCTTTTTTTAAAGTCAAAAACAGCCATAAACACTGTGTGACACTTGCCTAACAGAACCACTGGTTCTCCAGTCTGTCATCTTTAAATGGTTACTGTTGTTTCCAACAACTTCCCTCGATTTAAAGGGGAACTCCGTTGGGAAAAAAGTTTTCAAATCAACTGGTGCCAGAAAGTTAAACAGATTTGTAAATGACTTCTATTTAAAAATCTTAACCCTTCCAGTACTTATCAGCTGCTGTATACTACAGCTATGCTACAGAAAAATGTGTGAAGTTCTTTCCAGTCTGACAACGGTGCTCTCTGTTGACACCTCTGTCCGTGTCAGAAACTGTCTAGAGCAGGATTTGCTTCTAATCTGGACAGTTCCTGACACAGACAGAGGTGTCAGCAGAGACCACTGTTGCCAGACTGGAAAGAACTTCACAATTTTATCTGTAATATACAGCAGCTGAAAAGTGCTGGAAGGGTTAAGATTTTTTAATAGAAGTAATTTATAAATCTGTTTAACTTTCTGGCACCAGTTGATTTAAAAACCATTTTTTTCCACTTGTTTCCTCTGGAGTTCCCCTTTAATAGTCTGTGATTACTCACACACTGGGGAGAGAGGCAGAGAGCCTGGGCAGTTTGCATGCCACCTTAGCCTGTCTGCCCCCTCCAGAGAGTCTATGCTGTTTCAGAAGGTCCAGGGAACATAAACAACTATACCCATTATAAATCTACATGAAATGCTATTTAAAGTATAATATAGTTGTCATATCTACAAGCAAAACCAGTCATGGTTTGATATCATATATAAAGATGGTGCAGCTCACAATTACGCAGTGACCGAGGTGGATTGGGCAATACATCTATACCCTAGGTGTGTAAAATTGAAAAAAATATTGGAAAAAAAAAAGAGGAGCCCACACCTCAAGGACAATGATAATCTATAATTATTGTAATACAATTGGCTGAGACCGTGCTTCAATTAATAAAGAATATTAAAATGTATTTAAAATATCAAATACATATAAATTCCCCTCACAGGGCCCTTGTGGGAGGAATAATTACATTAATATCATACAATTCAATGGCAATTCATTAGAAGTATAGAATAATAACTGCCAAATAGTCCAACAGTGTGACCGATTCTCCACTAATAGTATTCTGATAGTCTGGAAAAAATGCAGATTTAAGTCCAACATTGGAATATGATGTAAATGGAAATGTCCAAATTCAAGCATAAATAGGCCACTGATGTGGGAAAATAGATTTATATTACCAGTTGGGTTTTGCCATCTCCTTTCGCTTGATGTGCGATAGGGTCTACAAGGTTCTACGCAGGCAGACTGATGGTGTTCCCTCGTGGAAGAGGCGTCTGACATCAGAATCTGTGATAGGAGCAAATACAGGGAGTCCAGAAGCAGCAGGAGATTCGGCAGGTGGAATCCAAATGCAGTATGTAGATTTCGCTGTAGGTGGTAATCCCGGAACTGGTTGACAGATCCCAGTGTTAATATTAAATCACACAATGGTCACACTTGGACTGATAGTGGCTCAAAGTCTGTAGTGGGGTCACACTGCGTCTTATGGCACTGGGCTAAACGCGTTTCAGGGTAGTCAAGACAGTTAGTCCGACCCCTTCCTCAGTAGTTGTGATTTAATATCAACACTGGGATCTGTCAACCAGTTCCGGGAATTACCACCTACAGCGAAATCTACATACTGCTATTGGATTCCACCTGCCGAATCTCCTGCTGCTTCTGGACTCCCTGTATTTGCTCCTATTGCAGATTCTGATGTCAAACGCCTCTTCCACGAGTCCAGCGGGTCCAGCGCCATCTGGACCAGCCGAGCGGGGCGCATGCAAGCGCATACAGGTCAGAAAGCAAAAGGAGACGGCAAAACCCAACTGGTAATATAAATCTATTTTCCCACATCAGTGGCCTATTTATGCTTGAATTTGGACATTTCCATTTAGCATTTACATCATATTCCACTGTCCGACTAAAGTGATAGATTATCATTGTCCTTGAGGTGTGGGCTCCCCTCTTTTTTGCAATGGTTTGATATCAGTATTGTTACAGAATTTACATGCTACTGGATCAAGCAATATTGCTACTATTGGAAAAAAAATCCCTGGATTAAAGGGAATGTGCCCCAAACTAACGGAATATGTCAATATTCTTTTCACACTTAACAGGTTGGAATGTCTGCAACATTTCTGTTCCTGATCTTGTCACAGAACAGTATACCAAGTCTTTTTATTGGTACAGCTTCTCTTGGTCTATTCCTCAGTAGTGTTTTCCCCAGCATGTTGGCTTATACTGAAGATATTCTGAACTATAAAGGTAAGTAGTGGTTCTCCCCTGTAGTATACACGTCATCTTTTTCATCTGTTAGATATATGTAAATTATGGAGCAGTTTTCTCATGGCCAAAATGATGTCTGCCAAAAAGTGATCTTGAACTTGCATAGTGGTTGTCCTTTATCTAAAAAAAATATAGGCCTTCATTTACTATAGCAAAGCCAACATGTTTTGTCGGATTGCGCGCCAGAATTGAAAAAACCCAGACTAACTCTGCATTTTGCTAAGAAAAATTGAAAAAGGGGCGCTGCTGCTGGAAAAAGTGGTGTGGTCACCTAAAAGGGGCGTGTTCCCGACGTTTTCACAAAAACCCAACATATTTACTAAGGTATTCACAGAAAATGTGGTGGATTTCTGCTGAGTAAAAAAAGCTAAATGTAGGGAAAGTGTAGGGAAACCTTAGTAAATACTGTGGAAAATAAATTGTAGGAAATTAACCCCTTATGGACGCAGCCCTTTTTCACCTTAAGGACTGAGCCCTTTTTTGCAATTCTGACCACCTTCTCTTTACGCATGAATAACTCTAAAACGCTTTCACTTAATATTCTGATTCTGAGATTGTTTTTTCGTGACAAATTCTACTTTATTTTGGTGGTAAATTTTCGGCGTTACTTGCATCCTTTTTTGGTGAAAAATCGTCAAATTTCATGAACATGTTGCATTTTTCTAACTTTGAAGCTCTCTGCTTGTAAGGAAAATGGATATTCCAAATAAATGTTATTTTTCTTCACAAACACAATATGTCCACTTTATGTTGGCATCATAAAATGGACATATTTTTACTTTTTGAAAAAATTAGAGGGCTTCAAATTAGAGCAGCAATTTTCAAAAATTTCATGAAAATTGCAAAATCTGAAGGGACAGATGTTACAGAACTACAACTCCCAGCATGCCTGGGCAGTCGAGGCATGCTGAGAGTTGTAGTTTGGCAACATCTGGAGGGCTACTGTTTGGGCACCAATGTAACAGTGGTCTCCAAACTGTGACCCTCCAGATGTTGCAAAACTACAACTCCCAGCATGCCCAGACAGCCTTTGGCTGTCTGGGCATGCTGGGAGTTGCAGTTTGGCACCCACTAGGAAGGGCAGCAGTAAATATCGTTTACTGCTGTCACTGGCAGCTCCGATCATCCCTATTTTCCGGGTGATTGGGATGTGACGAGACCAATCTCGCCACGTTGCATTGGAGAAGCCTGGTTGCCCGCCTGCTGCCTTTGGACTATGGCCCTGGGAGATTGGGTCCTTTAACCTCTTCAGGACATAGGGCGTATGGATACGCCCTGCATCCCGAGTCCTTAAGGACCGAGGGCGTATCCATACGCCCGTGGGAATTCCGGCACCCACCGCTAGCCGGTTGGGGACCGGAGCCGGATGCCTGCTGAAATCGTTCAGCAGGCATCCCGGCATATCGCCCAGGGGGGTCATTATGCCCCCCCATGTCGGCGATCGCCGCAGATCGCTGGACAATTCAGTCCAGCGATCTGCGGCAATTCCGGGTCAATCGGGTCTCCAGTGACCCGATGACCCGGAATTACTGGCTGTTCGGGGCCGTCTCTGACGGCCCCGAACAGCCAGAGCCTGCAGGGGTGAGATGGCACTGGTGCCACCTCACGATCACCCTGATTAGTCGACCGGATTACCGGCCGACCAATCAGGGCGCCTGCTGCGGGTGTCACTCCCGCACCCGCTCCGCCCCTCTTCTGGAGGACGTGAGCGGGTGCGGGACGTGCACCCCGGGTGCTGGGGACCCCGATCCCCGGCGTTAATGTTGGGATCGGGGCCCCAGGAGCAGCGGCAGCGGCGGGACTGACCTGCAGCGTCTGGATCGTTGGAGGTGAGTGACAGCCTCCTGCTGTTGCTTAGCAACAGCTCCCAGCATGCAAAAAGGGCATGCTGGGAGCTGTAGTTATGCAACAGCAGGAGGCAGACCACCACAACTCCCAGCATTCCCTTATGGGCATGCTGGGACTTATGGTTTTGCAACAGCTGGAGGCACATTCTTTCTATGGAAAAGTGTACCTTCAGCTGTTATATAACTGCAACTCCCAGCTTGCACAAACAGCTAAAGTGCATGCTGGGAGTTGTAGTGGTGCATCTGCTGGTTGCATAACTACAACTCCCAGCATGCCCGTTGGCTGTCGGTGACTGCTGAGAGTTGTAGTTTTGCAACAGCTGAAGGCACACTGGTTGTGAAACACTGAGTTAGGTCACAAACTCAGTGATACATAACCAGTGTGCCTACAGTTGTTGCAAAACTGCAACTCTCAGCAGTCACCGACAGCCAACGGGCATGCTGGGAGTTGTAGTTATGCAACAGCTGGATGTCCCCCCCCAATGTGAACGTACAGGGTACACTCACATGTGCGGAGGATTACAGTAAGTATCTGGCTGCAAATTTGAGCTGCCACAAACTTTCTGCTGCAGCTCAAATTGCCAGCGAGAAACTACTGTGAACCCCCGCCCGTGCGAATGTACCCTAAAAACACTACACTACACTAACACAAAAAATAAAATAAAAAGTAAAAAACACTACATATACACATACCCCTACACAGCCCCCCTCCCCTCCCCAATAAAAATGAAAAACGTCTGGTACGCCACTGTTTCCAGAACGGAGCCTCCAGCTGTTGCAAAACAACTCCCAGTATTGTCGGACAGCCGTTGACTGTCCAGGCATGCTGGGAGTTTTGCAACAGCTGGAGGCACCCTGTTAGGGGTATTCTACGCCAGTGATTCCCAATGTCCACCCCTATGCAAGTCCCTAATTTAGGCCTCAAATGCGCATGGCGCTCTCACTTTGGAGCCCTGTCGTATTTCAAGGCAACAGTTTAGGGCCACATATGGGGTATCGCCGTAATCGGGAGAAATTGTGTTACAAATTTTGGGGGGTATTTTCTGCTTTTACCCTTTTTAAAAATGTAAAATTTTTGGGAAAACAAGCATTTTAGGTAAAAAAAATAATTTTTTTTTACATATGCAAAAGTCGTGAAACACCTGTGGGGTATAAAGGTTCACTTAACCCCTTGTTATGTTCCCCGAGGGGTCTAGTTTCCAAAATGGTATGCCATGTGGGGTTTTTTTTTGCTGTCCTGGCACCATAGGGGCTTCCTAAATGCGGCATGCCCCCAGAGCAAAATTTGCTTTCAAAAAGCCAAATGTGACTCCTTCTCTTCCGAGACCTGTAGTGCGCCAGCAGAGCACTTTTCACCCCCATATGGGGTGTTTTTTGAATCGGGAGAAATTGGGCTTCAAATTTTTAGGGGTATTTTCTGCTATTACCCTTTTTAAAAATAAAAAATTATTGGGAAAACAAGCATTTTAGGAAAATTTTTTTTTTTTTTTTTTACATTTGCAAAAGTCGTGAAACACCTGTGGGGTTTTAAGGTTCACTTTATCCCATGTTACATTCCCCGAGGGGTCTAGTTTCCAAAATGGTATGCCATGTGTTTTTTTTTTGCTGTTCTGGCACCATAGGGGCTTCCTAATGGTAACATGCCCCCCAAAAACCATTTCAGAAAAACGTACTCTCCAAAATCCCCTTGTCGCTCCTTCCCTTCTGAGCCCTCTACTGCGCCCGCCGAACAATTCACATAGACATATGAGGTATGTGCTTACTCGAGAGAAATTGGGCTACAAATACAAGTAAAAATTTTGTCCTTTTACCCCTTGTAAAAATTCAAAAATTGGGTCTACAAGAACATGTAAGTGTAAAAAATGAAGATTGTGAATTTTCTCCTTCACTTTACTGCTATTCGTGTGAAACACCTAAAGGGTTAAAACGCTGACTGAATGTCATTTTGAATACTTTGGGGGGTGTAGTTTTTATAATGGGGTCATTTATGGGGTATTTCTAATATGAAGACCCTTCAAATCCACTTCAAACCTGAACTGATCCCTGAAAAATACTGAGTTTGAAAATTTTGTGAAAAATCGGAAAATTGCTGCTGACCGTTGAAGCCCTCTGGTGTCTTCCAAAAGTAAAAACACGTCAATTTTATGATGCAGACATAAAGTAGACATATTGTATATGTGAACCAAAAAAAAATGTATTCGTAATATCCATTTTACTTACAAGCAGAGAGCTTCAAAGTTAGAAAAATGCAAAATTTTCAAATTTTTCATCAAATTTACGGATTTTTTACCAAGAAAGGATGCAAGTATCGACAAAAATTTTCCACTATGTTAAAGTAGAATATGTCACGAAAAAACAATCTCGGAATCAGAATGATAACTAAAAGCATTCCAGAGTTATTAATGTTTAAAATGACAGTGGTCAGATGTGCAAAAAACGCTCCGGTCCTTAAGGCCAAAATGGGCTCCGTCCTGAAGGGGTTAAAAACAGTATTCAGCCATACCAAAGTGTGTGTCACTCATTCTGTCCCTTTAAATACAGTGGGGTCATTCGGTACTTGCCCTGTGTGAGCGGTAATACCCCAGATAGCTATGCCATGGAGCCCATTCATATAATGAAAGACTATGGGAAAGACTTTAGCTCCATGGCAATTGAACTGTATGTGTGTGGTCTGAGCACCATTTGATAATGTGCGCTCAGACCTAAGCTATCTGGAGATATGTTGCATGTATATGTTTTATGTAGTAATTGTGTAGTTTTATGTCTTTTTGCAACCATGTGCTCAATGGAGTCTGCCTCTATCCCTGGATATAATTGGATTATTTTCCCATTGTCTCCAGGACAGAGGGCTCTGGGGAACCAGTTTGTGCCAGATAGCCATGTGCCAGCCAGGGCCCAAAAGATACTTTACTAACTTTTGAACCCCTGGTCTGATTCATGCCATTTTTTAATATGTTGTTCCCCTGAATGGATTGATTGTGAATATGTAATTTTTATGTGATGTATGGTTTTAGAGTTATGAAAATTGGGTAAAAAGTATGTTTTAACTGTATGTGTAATTGAGTTTCCTCTCAGGATAAGGGGAGGGAATATGTGGTATGTAACTGATATGTGATTGGTTGTTTTATACCTCCCTGTGGGCGGTCCTTTATTTGAAAAGACTGTAATAAAAACCAGGCTGGGTGTGCCAGCACCTCAGACCACTGCTTGACCCTCAACACAGAGCCTTGTCTCGTTCTTGGGGGGATTCACTGTATGCTGTTAGAGACTGATTGCCAGGAGTGTAAGCCGCTTGGGAGCTTTTACTGTTAGCAACTATTCGTGAGGTTCCAGTTTGGAGTGCTATTTTGTACCCAGATTGGGAGTTTTGTATCATCTTCTGCAGTAGCTGTGCCTGTGTTTCTGAAAAGGGGATTATTGCCTAAACGGTATTTAACCCCTTGTGTGCAGAAACGGTCCGTTACAGGGGTGTTGCCATGGCAACCCACTGTCCTGTGCAGAGTCAGTTCTGACCAATGGCAGGGGATAGGAGGAGATCGCAGCACTGCGACCTCGCTCCGATCATCTATATTTTCCGGGTGATTGGGTCACCAGAGACCCGATCAGCCCAGGATAGCAAAAAATCGCATGTCTGAATTGACATGCGATTTTCTGAGATCACTGACATGGGGGGTCTCAGGACCCCCCTCGGCGATGTGTCGGGATGCCTGCTGAATGATTTCAGCAGGCATCCCTGTCCGGTCCCCAACCGGCTAGCGGTGGGGACCGGAATTTCCACGGGCGTATGCATATGCCCCACATCCTTAAGGACTTGGGATGCAGGGCGTATGCATACGCCCGGCGTCCTGAAGAGGTTAAAACCCACAAAGAAACCTACACAACACTCTTAGTAAGTAAGGGCCATTGATGTAGATGCTTAATTGCAGGAAATGGGAAGGCAGTTTTCAAATTCCCAGTCTTACAGATTTATGATATATTCAGTTATTTACAGTGGGGATCAAAAGTTTTGGCATCCCAGGTAAAGATTTGTATTAATGTGCATAAAGAAGCCAAGGAAAGATGGAAAAATCTCCAAAAGGCATCAAATTACAGATTAGACATTCTTATGTCAACAAAAGTTAGATTTTATTTCCATCATTTACACTTTCAAAATAACAGAAAACAAAAAAAAAATGGCGTCTGCAAAAGTTTTGGCACCCTGCAGAATTTATAGCATGCATCCATAGTGTCATGGATTGTTCTCAATCATCATCTGGGAAGACCAGGTGATGGCAATCTCAAAGGTTTTAAATGCCCAGACTCATCTGACCTTGCCCCAACAATCAGCACCATGGGTTCTTCTAAGCAGTTGTCTAGAAATCTGAAACTGAAAATAGATGACGCTCACAAAGCTGGAGAAGGCTATAAGAAGATAGCAAAACATTTTCAGATGTCACTATCCTCTGTTCGGAATGTAATTAAGAAATGGCAGTCATAAGGAACAGTGGAAGTTAAAGCAAGATCTGGAAGACCATGAAAAATATCAGACAGAACAGCTCGCAGGATTGTGAGAAAAACAATTCAAAACCCATGTTTGACTGCACAATCCCTCCAGAAAAATCTGGCAGACACTGGAGTTGTGGTACACTATTCCACTATAAAGAGATACTTGTACAAATATGGTCTTCATGGAAGAGTCATCAGAAGAAAACCTCTTCTACGTTCCTCACCACAAAAACCAGCGTTTGAACTTTGCAAATGTACATATAGACAAGTCTGGTGCATTTTGGAAACAAGTTCTGTGGACCGATGAGGTTAAAATGGAACTTTCTGGCCGGAATGAGCAAAGGTACGTTTAGAGAAGAAGGGGAACAGAATTTAAAGAAAAGAACCTCTGTCCAACTGTTAAGCATGGGGTGGATCAATCATGCTTTGGGGTTGTATTGCAGCCAGTGGCACAGGGAACATCTCACAAGTAGAAGGAAAAATGGATTCAATAAAATTTCAGCAAATTTTGGATGCTAACTTGATGCCTTCTGGATAATGATCCTAAACACACCTCGAAATCCACGGGGGATTACATCAAAAGGCGTAAACTGATGGTTTTGCCATGGCCTTCACAATCTCCTGACCTCAACATAATGGAAAATCTATGGATAGACCTTAAAAGAGCAGTGCGTGACAGACAGCCCAGAAATCTCAAAGAACTGGAAGACTTTTGTAAGGAAGAATGGGCAAAGATACCTCAAACAAGAATTGAAAGACTCTTGGCTGGCTACAAAAAGCGTTTACAAGCTGTGATACTTGCCAAAGGGGGCAGTACAAGATATTAACTCTGCAGGGTGCCCAAACTTTTGCAGATGCCATTTTTTAGTTTTCTGTTATTTTGAAAGTGTAAATGATAGAAATAAAATCTAACTTTTGTTGACATATTATAAGAATGTCTAATCTGTAATTTGATGCCTTTTGGAGATTTTTCCATCTTTCCTTGGCTTCTTTATGCACATTAATACAAATTTTTACCTGGGGTGCCCAAACTTTTGATACCCACTGTACATTTATTAAAGTTTTTAAACCAAAATGTAATAAAAACTGTCAATAAGTGAATGCATAACTATTAAAACCACTAGGACTCTTTCAAATCTTCAGTTGGAACAGTCAATCATTGTATATAACTTTAAAGTCTTACTGTCATTTAGAAAAACTTTTTGATATGTCATACAGTGCTGAGACTCTCAATGATCTCTAGATAAAGCCGGGAGAAATGCACGTCAGCACGTCTATAATGGAGCCTTTCTCTTTAAACTGGTTTGCATGACATGTCAAACATTTTTTCTAAATGACAGTAACACTTTTAACACTATATGGCTAATAGTATGGAGTTAGACCTCCCCTTTTGCAGCTTTAACTTTTCACAAGATTTTGGAAGGTGTTTGTGGGAATTTTTGCTAATTCATCTAGAATGGCAATTGTGAGGTCAGACACTGATGTTGGATTATAGAGCCTGTATCGCAACCAGCATTCCAATTCATCCCTAAGGTGTTTAATGGGATTGCAGCCAGGGCTCTGTGCAGACCATTCAATATCTCAACACCAAACTCATAAAATCTAATGATTATGGACCTCATGGTTGTCTTTATATTCTGTAGCATTTTCCATTACCTTTCATTGGGAATAAGGGGATTACCCAAACCCTAAAAATCCTTTCCCATACCATTATCCTTCTTCCTCCAGCACTAGGACCACTCAGAAATGCATCATCTTCATAGACTGCAATGCATTTTTGAGCAGAATCTGCAGACACATTGAATGGTTCAATATTTCTGCAGGCACCAGAATTGCCGAAGAAATTACACCTTGAGCACAGTGCAGTCTATTGAAATCAATGGGACTCTGCTGCAGAGGAATTTCCGAGCGGAATATTCCAGTGAAATTTTGCTTGGAAATGTTGTTGTGTGAACATAGCCTTAACCTTTTAAGGACTAGGCCAATTTTATTGAGTTTTCGTTTTTTCCTCCTCGCCTTCTAAAATCCATAACTCTTTTATATTTCTATCTACAGATCCATATAAGGGCTTGTTTTTTGCGTGACCATCTGTACTTTATAAAGAAACCTCTCATTTTAGCATAAAATGTACAGCAAACCCAAATAATTATTATTTTAGGGAGGAAATTTAAATGAAAACCACAATTTTGCACATTGGAGGGTTTTGTTTTCACACTGTGCAATTTACGGTAAAAATTGTGTTCTTTATTCTGTGGGTCAATACGATTAATATGATACCCACGGCTAGATACTATTCTATTTTTGTACCCCTTAAAAAAAAATCTGAACTTTTTGTACAAAATCAGTAATATAAAATCGCCCTATTTTGACCACCTATCACTTTTTCATTTTTCCGTATATAGGGCGGTATGAGGGCTCAATTTTTGCGCAGTCATTTGTACTTTTTATTGATACCACATTTGCATAAATAAAACTTTTTCGATCACTTTTTTTTTTGTAAAAAAAAGCTGCATTTTTGGACTTAAAAAAAAAAAATTACGTTTACGCCGTTCACTGTACGGGATCATTAACATTATATTTTGATAGTTTGGACATTTACACACGTGGCGATACAAAATGTTTCTTAATAAAAATGTTACGTTTTTTGGGGGTAAAATGGGAAAGGGACAGTTTTTATTGGGGGGGGGGGGATTTTTCACTTTTTTTCTACTTTTTATTTTTACATTTTTCAATTTTTCAATTTTTTTTTTTTACTTTTTATGTCTCCATAGGGGACTATTAGCACTGATCAGTATTATCGGCTATCTTCTGCTTGATCTCACACCAGAGCAGAAGACGCCGGGAGATGGCTGGAGGCAGGTGAGGGGACCTCCAGCCGCCATTACAGATGATCGAATCCGGCGAATTGTCGCAGATGCCGTGATCTGTATTGATCACAGCATCTGAGAGGTTAATGGTGGACATCCGCGCGATCGCGGATATCGGCCATTACTGGCGAGTCCCAGGCTGCTGGCCGGGACCTGCATATGACGCGAGCACCGATCCGATGCTCATACACAGGACGTAAATGTATGTCCTGGTGCACTAAGTACCGCCGTACCAGGACGTACATTTATATCTGTGGTTGTTAAGGGATTAAAGGGGTACTCCACTGGAAAACCTATTTTTTTTTGTTTTTTAAATCAACTGGTGCCAGAAAGTTAAACAGATTTATAAATGACTTCTATTAAAAAATCTTAATCCTTCCAGTACTTATCAGCTGCTGTTATGATCCACAGGAAGATCTTTTCTTTTTGAACTTCCTTTCTGCCTGACCACAGTGCTCTCTGCTGACACATCTGTCCATTTTAGGAACTGTCCAGAACAGGATAAAATTTATATGGGGATTTGCTCCTGCTCTGCACCGTTCCTAAAATGGACAGAGGTGTCAGCAGAGAGCACTGTGGTCAGACAGAAAGGAAATTTCATAAGAAAATAACTTTTTTAATTTTTTAACTGAACTAAGCTTTTTTTTAATAGAAGTAATTTACAAATCTGTTTAACTTTCTGGCAGCAGTTGATAAAAAAAACAATGTTCTCCAGTGGAGTACCCCTTTTTAAGGAGAGGTATCATGCATAAAAATGTATCCCCCCTATTCGCAGGATAAAGAATAAGTTTTAGCTTGTGGGGGACCTCCTCCCTGGGCCTTCTGCTCTCCCCTGGAATGGAGCGTCACAACCCCCGCACAAATCAATGGGACTCTGCTGCTGCGGAATTTCCATACGGAATTCCACATGGAAATTCTGCAGTGTGAACATAGGCTTTATGGATTATTTCACAGAAAAAAATCTGGTGAAAACACTATGGGTGACTAAACATCCAAAAATTAGCTGGGAGTCAATAGTGATATTTTATGATATATTATACGTTTTTTTGCGTGTGGCCTTTTTGGGATAGTCGATAGTGGATGCAGGAAAAAAAACTGAATGATGGCGCAATCCATTCAGATGTTGGTTTAAATAATAATCTTTATTAAAGCCAAATCACAATGCGTTTCGAGGCTTACGCATGCCTCTTCCTCAGGTAAAAACAGGCTTACATACATGCAGAGTAAAAGTTTCTGTTTAAAAGGATTTTCTTGGTGCCAAAAATTGCGAGGTCACGCCCCCTGGGGCGGGGCTACGGACCTGACTTCTGTTTAATGTTGGATGACTAAACACGCATTTGAAATCACAAGGCCACGCCTCTCGGGGGGCATGGCTATGGACCTGACGTCAGTTTAACCCCTTAAAGACGCAGACCTTTTTCGCAATTCTGACCACTGTCGCTTTACGAATTAATAACTCGAAAACGCTTTTACCGAAAATTCTGATTCTGAGATTGTTTTTTCGTGACCTTCTACTTTATTTTGGTGGTAAGTTTTCGGCGTTACTTGCATCCTTTTTTGGTGAAAAATCCCCAAATTACATGAAAATTTTGCATTTTTCTAACTTTGAAGCTCTCTACTTGTAAGGAAAATGGATATTCCAAATAAATTTTATTTGTAATCACAAATAAAATATGTCCACTTTATGTTGGCATCATAAAATGGATATAGTTTTGCTTTTTGAAAAAATTAGAGGGCTTTAAAGTAGAGCAGCAATTTTCAAAAATTTTATGAAAGTTGCAAATCTGAAGGGACAGATGTTACAGAACTACAACTCCCAGCATGCCTGGGCAGTCTAGGCATGCTGGGAGTTGTAGTTTGGCAACATCTGGAGGGCTACTGTTTGGGCACCACTTTAACAGTGGTCTCCAAACTGTGACCCTCCAGATGTTGCTAAACTACAACTCCCAGCATGCCCAGACAGCCTTTGGCTGTAAAGATCAATTTACTTTCACTTCCGTTACCCCCCCCCCCCCCCCCCCCCCCCAGACGTGGTTTCCCTACCTGAGCATGGATCCAGCAGCCTCCAGCGACGATCCGGGGTCCCCAGGCATCTTCTCCTCCAGGTACCGGCCTCCATCTTCTTCCCACGATCCCCTCGACATCCAGGGGTGGGCAGAACGGGGGGTTGCCATGGAAACCGTTCCTGTTAGTTTGCTGGGTACCGGCATGAGAAGCGCTAGCTGGCGCTCCTGCGTATGTGCCAACTGTGAAAATACTAATGATGATGATTCTTGCGTTACGACAATGGGAACTGAAGACATGCTGGGCGCTAGTTCACAGGCGCCAGCTGCGCAAGATACTAGTGATGACACTTTAGATGTTGCAGGGATGGTGTGAGCCTTTGGAGAAGCCATAGCTTGCGCTGTGTGGGGGTGGGGAGAAGGTGGGCGCCAACCTGCAACAGTTTGTATAATGAATAAATAAATTAACTGAAAAAAAAAAATATATATACAGTACAGACCAAAAGTTTGGACACACCTTCTCATTCAGAGTTTTCTTTATTTTCATGACTATGAAAATTGTATATTCAAACTGAAGGCATCAAAACTATGAATTAACACATGTTGAATTATATACATAACAATAAAGTGTGAAAATATCTCATTCTAGGTTCCAACCACCCTTTGCTTTGATTAGTGCTTTGCACACTCTTGGCATTCTCTTGATGAGCTTCAAGAGGTAGTCACCTGAAATGGTCTTCCAACAGTCTTGAAGGATTTCCTAGAGATTCTTAGCACTTGTTGGCCCTTTTTGCCTTCTCTCTGCAGTCCAGCTCACCCCAAACCATCTCGATTGGGTTCAGGTCCGGTGACTGTGGAGACCAGGTCATCTGGCGCAGCACCCTATCACCCTCCTTCTTGCCTGGAGGTGTGTGTTGGGGTCATTGTCCTGTTGAAAAATAAATGATGGTCCAACTAAACGCAAACCGGATGGAATAGCATGCCGCTGCAAGATACTGTGGTAGCCATGCTGGTTCAGTATGCCTTCAATTTTGAATAAATCCCCAACAGTGTCACCAGCAAAGTACCCCCACACCATCACACCTCCTCCTCCTCCACACCAGCACACCTGTGAAGTGAAAACCATTTCAGGTGACTACCCCTTGAATCTCAACAAGAGAATGCCAAGAGTGTGCAAAGCAGTAATCAAAGCAAAAGGTGGCTACTTTGAAGAACCTAGAATTACATATTGTCACACATTGTTTATGTATATAATTCCATTTGTGTTAATTCATAGTTTTAATCCCTTCAATGTGAATCTACAATTTTCATAGTCATGAAAATAAAGAAAACTCTGAATGAGTAGGTGTGTCCAAACTTTTGGTCTGTACTGTGTGCATATATAATAAATAAATAATAATTCATTTTTTTAAAATAAATAAATGGTCTCCTTAGGCAGCTTTCACACTATAAAAATTTATCCGTTACAAATGTCCGTTAGAAAAGCCCTGGCAAACATCCGTTAAACAATCCCATTAACCCCTTAAGGACTGGGGTTTTTTGCTCCTTGCCTTTAAAAAATCATAACTCTTTCAATTTTGCACCTAAAAATCCATATGATTGCTTATTTTTTGCGCCACCAATTCTACTTTGTAATGACGTCAGTCATTTTGCCCAAAAATCTACGGTGAAATGGGAAAAAAAATCATTGTGCGACAAAATTGAAAAAAAACGCAGTTTTGTAACTTTTGGGGGCTTCCGTTTCTACATAGTACATTTTTCAGTAAAAAAATATATTATCTTTATTCTGTAGGTCCATACGATTAAAATGATACCCTACTTATATAGGTTTGATTTTGTCGGACTTCTGGAAAAAATCATAACTACATGCAGGAAAATTAATACGTTTAAAATTGTCATCTTCTGAACCCTATAACTTTTTTATTTTTCCGTGTATGGGGCGGTATGAGGGCTCATTTTTTGCGCCGTGATCTGAAGTTTTTAACGGTACCATTTTTGCATTGATAGGATTATAAAAAGTGACCAAAAATGCACTATTTTGGACTTTGGAATTTCTTTGCGCGTACGCCATTGACCAAGCGGTTTAACGATATATTTTTATAATTCGGACATTTCCGCACGCGGTGATACCATATAGGTTTATTTTTATTTACACTGTGTTGTTTTTTTTTTTTTTTTTATGGGAAAAGGGGGGTGATTCAAACTTTTAATAGGTGAGGGGTTAAATGATACTCGTTTACTTTTTTTTTTCACTTTTTTTTTGCAGTGTTATAGCTCCCATAGGGAGCTATAACACTGCACACACTGACCTTTATCATTGATCACTAGTTTCTCATAGGAAACCAGTGATCTATGATTCTACCGCTTGACTGCTCATGCCTGGATCTCAGGTACTGAGCAGTCATTCGGCGATCGGACAGCGAGGAGGCAGGTAGGGGCCCTCCCGCTGTCCTTTAAGCTGTTCGGGATGCCGCGATTTCGCCGCGGCTATCCCAAACAGCCCACTGAGTTAACCGGCACTTTTTACTTTCGCTTTTAGCCGCGTGGCTCAGCTCTGAGCGGCCGGCTAAAGGGTTAATAGCGCGCGGCACCGCGAACGGCGCTGCGCGCTATTAGCGGCGGGTCCTGGCTTCACTATGATGCCGGGCCCGCCGTGATATGATGCGGGGTTACCGCGTAACCCCGCGTTATATCACGGGAGCAGGACCAAGGACGTACCTGTACGTCCTTGGTCCTTAAGGGGTTAAAGTCTATGGGATTTTTTTCATTATCCATTATAGTCCGTCATGAATAACGGTCGTTAGTTGTGACGGAAGAAATAACTGCACATGCACTAATTTTTCTTCCGTCATAAACGGGTAAATTAACAGCAGTTATTTTTAACATTGAAGTCTATGGCTGACAGATGAGCCTTTATGTCATCCGTTTGCACCCAGTTTATAATATCAGTTATTACTTCTGAGCATGCTCAGAAGAGGTGACATCAGCAGACTCCTGCAGTGCTGAGGGACTACTACTCCATCATGGAACAGACTTGTTTCCATGATGGGAGTAGTAATTCCCTAGCTGCGGGAGTCTGCAGACAGCTGGGGAGGCTACATTAGTGTTTGTACTACTACCCCCATCATGGTACTAAGTCTGTTCCATGATGGGGGTTGTAGTTCAGGGGCTGAGGGATTGATCGCATCGGGTTTCACTTCTGTGACCCGATGCGATCCGGTTATTAAGCAGGGGAGCGAGTGGCAAGCTCCACAACCCTGCGATGTATCAGTGTGTTTTAACTTTCACTTTTGAATCCCCCGCGGGGAACCCTGAATGGTCGATACTGAGGAGCCATTCAGGGCTCTCAGCGGGAGGTTTAAAAATGAACATTGGGAGTAGCAGGGGCCAAAAAGCACTGTGGGGGGGCAAGATGTATAGCACTGCAGGGGGGGGCAGACATATAGCCTATATATCTAGCCTCCCAGCAGCGCATTGTGACCCCCCCGCCGGCACATTAATTAAATATATACCCCCGCCGGATGTATATGTGCCCTCGCAGCGCTTCTATATACCTATGCCACTGCAGCGCTGTATGTGAAAAGCATTCTAGCAGCAGCATCAGCTGCCCGGTACTGCTGATAGAAATACTTTTCATACATAGTGCTGCAGCGGCATAGGTATATAGAAGCGCTGTGGGGGGGCTGTCGGCACTATGCGCTGCTAATAGAAATACTTTTCATTCATATGTCGGCAGGGGTATATGTATATAGAAGCACTGGGGGTGCAGACATATAGCGTTATCTGCCCCCCCCCACAGCGCTTTTATATACATATGACGCTGCAGCATTATGTATGAAAAGTATTTCTATCAGCAGCATCGGGCGGCCGATGCTGCTGCTAGAATGCTTTTCACATATAGCGCTGCAGTGGCATAGGTATGTATATAGAAGCGCTGCGAGGGCACATATACATGCGCTGCGGGGGGTATATATTTAATGCGCCGGAGGGGGTGTGTATATATTTAATGCGCCGGCGGGGGGGGTACATATTTATTAATGAGCCAGCGAGGGTCATATCTAATGCGCTGCTGGGGGGCTAGATATATTGGCTATATGTCTGCCCCCCCCCCCACCCTGCAGCGCTATATATCTTGCTCTCTCGTATGCTGTTGTGGGGAAAAAAGGGGGGAGGAGACCCACCCTCTCACCTGATATGCTGTACTGACCTGCTGAGGGGATGCAACAGTGTAAGCCCAAAATTATTTCCTATAGACCATCAAAAGATGGCCCAATAAAGTGCCCATTCTTCCCAAACACCATCTATTATAATAAAAGTGCAATCTTTATTGATAGTTGCGCACGAAGGGTTAATTTAAAATCACAGGTGCCACATAGATCTTCCTTATCTGTATGCATGTGTGTGCTGACCATCTGGTTCAGCCTAATATTTTGAGTTCTCAGCTCTGGAAGGCCTGCAGTGCAATCCAGATGCTGATCAGGAGTACTAGTGGCTACACAATTTTAAAACCTTTTACACTGCCCCCCTCGACATGTTTCGCCGCAATGCGGCTTTATCAAGAGGTAAGCGGGCAATGGCTAAAAAAGAGTAATAAATAAATAACGGTAAAAGCCTCCGATAAAGGAGGAAATATCGTAATTATGGATCAAAAAAGAATATAAAGAGATGGTTCTGAGACTTGTGCAGGATTTAGACACGTACAAGAAGTTGGATACAAATCCAACAGACAAATATGTGGCAGAACTAAAAACTATTGATGGAGGCGAAGGCCAATTCTTTGATTACAGAAGACAAATTTCGGGTAATGTTTAATCCCAAACCTGTCCTGGCAACCCAATACACCTTACCAAAGATTCACAAACAGAGGACTCCTATTCCCGGACGCCCAATAGTGTCGGGAAATGAGAATTTTACTGAAGGCATCAGCAGGTACGTGGACCAGATTTTGGCTCCTTTTGTGGTATCTCTGCCCTCCTATACAAAGGATACAGGGGACGCGGTCACTCGACTCCAGGAGATTTATTTTCCGCCCCAGACTTTTATCGCAAGCCTAGATGTTGAAGCTTTATATACAAATATTGAACACAATTTGGGTCTGGAGGCTGTTGGATATTATTTGAGCACTCGGGGAACACAGCACACGAGACAATGAGTTTGTCTTATCACTACTTCATTTTTTATTAACACATAATTATTTCACATTTAATGGACAATTTTATTTACAATTAAAGGGCACCGCTATGGGCACGGCATGTGCACCAAATTTTGCTAATCTTTTTTTAGGGTGGTGGGAAGACACTTTAGTATTCTCAGACACCTTTCATGAATTCTCCAGTCACATTTAATTTTGGGGTAGATTTATTGACTATGTTCTATTGTTTTGAGATGGCACAAAGGCACACTTTCAAAAATTTGTTTCAGCACTTAATTCTAATCAAATTGGTATGCACTTCACGCACGAGATTCACCCCACCACTCTCACTTTTCTAGATTTGCAGATCTCTCTGGACTCGAGTGGCAGCGTCCAAACCAAAATATTTTGGAAGACAACATCCACGAATAGCTTCCTCCAATGGGAAAGTTATCATCCTGCCCCTCTAAAAAGAGGAATTCCCATTGGACAATATTTGAGGGCAAAGAGGAATTGCTCCTCAAATGAAGCGTTCCTGGAAGAAAGTAAAGTTTTATACTCGAGATTTATAGCCAGGGGCTATCCAAAAAAGGTCCTACATAGGGAATTTGCGAGGGCTAGGGATACCCCGAGGAGTGAACTGTTGTCCAATAAATCTAAAACCACAGATGAGAAGAAGGTGGTAAGGTGTATAGAGACTTTCGACAAAAATAATCGACAAGTAACCAGTATATTGAGGAAATACTGGCCAATTTTGTTGGCAGATGCCGATTTGAAGGATGTCATCACCCCCTATCCATCCGTCACTTATAGACGAGGAACTAATGTTCGAGAGCATCTTGTCAAGAGTTTTTACTCTGAAGAAGCGGGTACACATGGCTTAGATCCTCAATGGTTGGCTCATATCCATGTGGCAATTGTACTTTTTGTAGTTTAGTTCCAAAGACCAAAGAGTTTTCCAATCCGGTGAATGGTCGCGTCTACCTCATAAGAGAATTTATAAATTGCCAAACCACGGGAGGGATCTATGTGGCATTATGTGACTGTCCGAAAATTTATGTCGGCAAAACGGTCCAACAATTAAGGAGGCGTATTTCACAACACGTCAGTACAATTCGGACGAGGGCAGATACCCCCCTGGCCAGGCATTTCAATGACTGTCATAGAGGGAATTGGTCCAGCCTTCGTTTCCATGGAATAGCAAAACCGAGACTTGGACCTCAACGAGGCAATCTCAACAAGAAACTGCTACGGGAAGAGGCCAAATGGATCCATAGATTGGGATCCATGTCTCCACAGGGCCTTAATGAAGGATTCACATTTAGTGCATTTATCTAAAACCTGCCATCATTATCACTATTCTAATCTGATTATGAGGATTTTGGATTCAAATTATTATTATTTATAGCATGTGCCGTTGAAAAAATGGGGTCACCTATATATTTATTTTTGGCTAATGTACGCATTAATGAAAATGATGGACGATGTGGGAGATAGGGAGCATACATTCCTCCTTGACATCAAAAGATCAAGATGGCAAGTTGAGAAACAAAAAGTGCCAATGATGTTCCTCCTTAGTATCAGTAGGACAATGTATGTGGTGGTACATGAAATTAACTCACCTGGATAGTACACCTCCAGGTCTTTTCTGTTATAAACCGCCCACCCCCTCCCCTCCTTTTTCCCCTTGCCTTTTTATTTATTTTTTACATTTTCCTCTCCGCACTTCTTTCTTTATCCCTTTCTCCCTTTTTTTTTTTTCTTTCCCTTCCCTTTCTCCCTTATTGTTCTTTTCCTCCTCCCATCCCCTCCCCCCCCCCCCTTTTCACTTACCTGAACTGGTGATCTATTTCCAGTAAGATGCCATACAAATAAAATAAGGGAAGAACAATTATAATTACTATCCACCTTGTTTAATTAACAGAGAAATTGAATTATTCATATACGTATTTTTCACAATGAATAAATAAAGGAAATAGTGTGGGGGACTTATAAGGGTCAAAACAAATAAGACAATAAGGGTCTCTTCAGAATAAGAACACCACACACATATTGGTTCTATATATGTTTTAATAACAATAATAGATTGAATCCTCTTCTTGATAAGTGGAATTACATCCACATGCAATTGGGATGCAATTAGGATATTGAAGATATTGTGATCCGGGGATACTAAGTCCAGATTTGTAATGGATGAGTTGAGGCCGTGTGGCCCAGAATGGATGGATCCCACGTAGATGATATAGGTACTCACATTACTTAGAAGTTAAGTCCGTGCGCATCTCAAGACGCGCAGCCGAGTGGAAGAACTGTCGGCACATGCGTCATAGCGTACTGTGTAAGTGGAGTCTTTCCAACAGCTCGCGCATCCAGACTGCGCAGGACGGGAAGGGAAACCGGAAGTACGCGGTGCGTACCTAGAAATAAGATCTGAAAATTTGACTATCGGTCTGCGCAGATGAAGACAGCGCAGCACGTCATCAGAGACGGGGTCCAAAGAGAGTGGATGACACCTACATCAATCAGTTGAATTGAGACTCTGATTGGAGGGTATAGAATGGAGGATTGGATTGACCCCTGATACAGGAGGAGGAGTCATTTGCTTATTGTTTTGTAATAATGTCCATCTTTTAAAAGAACTAGTGATTGGCTTGTAGCTAAAAGTTAAGGTTTTCCCTTTCCTGTGACCTCACTGTGGGAGTTTTTATAAACCCCAGGACCAGCTTTTTTTCAGCCATTGCCCACTTACCTCTTGATAAAGCCGCATTGCGGCAAAACATGTCCAGGGGGGCAATGTAAAAGGTTTTAAAATTGTGTAGCCACTAGTACTCCACTAGCACTGCTGGCCTTCCAGAGCTGAGAACTCAAAATATTAGGCTGAACCAGATGGTCAGCACACACATGCATACAGATAAGGAAGATCTATGTGGCACCTGTGATTTTAAATTAACCCGTTGTGCGCAACTATCAATAAAGATTGCACTTTTATTATAATAGATGGTGTATGGGAAGAATGGGTACTCTATTGGGCCATCTTTTGATGGTCTATAAGAAATCATTTTGGAAATTAACCCTCCATACACTGGTCTCTCGTTTTTTTGGTATAACAGTGTAAGCCCAACACTGATGGTGTGGTTAGAGATTAGTGGATGCAGTGTGGACAGCCACTCAAGCACAGCCAGCACCTCAGGACGCATTGTTATTATCCTCTTGCCGGACCTGATGAAGGCGCACGTGAGCACCGAAACGTGTTGTCCTTTAAAAACATTTCAATAAATTGTGCAACCGTGGTGTTTTGAGTCCGTCTTTTGACAGCAGGAGCGCTCTACATAATTCCCCATCTTTATCTACCCATTCTTTGTTTTTTTTAAATAGTGATTTTGAGGAACTGGGTTAGTAGAGGATTTTGGTATGTATACACAAGCATAAACGGTAGATGAAAATGGAAGAAAATGTTGGACGGTGGTGCATCACCGGACTACGTCCATACATTCGTTGAGGCCAGCAGGTGACATCGTATTCAGTTTGTAGATCCGATATGACTCCCTGTGTTGTAGTTTTTCAAATCTGTTGTGTGTTTCAACCGGGATGCTTTCTATGCAGAAAAGTTATTATTGTGAGATTCCTTGGCATGGCGTGAGATGCTGTGGGTTGTAGAACAAAAAAAATCGACTGTTCTACAACACGTCATCTACCTATTGGAATGTGAATGCAAGTTACAATATGTCGAACAGTCCATTTTTTAAAAATATTTACAAAATTTACATAGTTACAATATGTCGGGCGGACCATACAACAACTGAAATCAAGGATGAACAAACATCGGTCCAACGTCCAAAAGGGCTTTATGTTCCACAGCATCTCACGCCATGCAAAGGAATGCATGGCCTCAACGAATGTATGGACGTAGTCCGGTGATGCACCACCGTCCAACATTTTCTTCCATTTTCATCTACCGTTTATACATATGTATACATACTAAAATCCTCTACTAACCAGGTTCCTCATAATCACTATTTCAAAAAATATGACACATACACCAAATAAGGAGATCATTTATTAATAATTTTTTTAAATTATTTTATTTATAAATATTTTTATATACAGTGGTCCCTCAACATACGATGGTAATTCGTTCCAAATGAACCATCGTTAGTTGAAACCATCGTATGTTGAGGGATCCGTGCAATGAAAAGAATAGGAAGTTATAATCACCTGTCTCCGCTGCTCCGAACTGCCACCGCTGCCCTGGATGTCGCCCTCCATCACTGTCGCCACGTCCCCGGGGTGTCCCCGCCGCTCCGGACTGTCTCTGTTGCCTGGGATCGTCGCTCTTCATCGCAGTCATCACATCGCTGCACACACCGCTCCTATGGGATGACAGGACGGCGTGCGCAGCAACGTGATGACGACGAGGGAGAGCGACGGCGATGCAGGGGATCCTGAAGAGAAAGGTCCGGAGCGCCGGGGACATGTGAGTGACCATCACCAGAGCACACGGGGCACCTTAAACGGCTATCCGGGGCAGCTGAAGCAGTCTGCGCTGCCGGATAGAAGTTTATGCGATGGCCCCGACATACAAAAGCATCGTATGCTGATGCTGCCTTCAACATGCGATGGTCTCTGAGAGGCCATCGTATGTTGAAATTATCGTATGTCGGGGCCATCGTAGGTTGGGGGGGTCACTGTATATATTTTCAGTTCATTCATTATACAAACTGTTGCAGGTTGGCCCACACCTTTACCCCCCCACCCCTACCCCACCCACAGTGCAAGCTATGGCTTCTCCAAAGGCTCACACCATCCCTGCAACATCTAAACTGTCATCACTAGTATCTTGCGCAGCTGGTGCCTGTGCACTAGCGCCCAGCATGTCTGTTCCAGTTCTGATCACCGTAACGCAAGAATTGTCATCATTAGTATTTTTCTCAGTTGGCGCATACGCAGGAGCGCCAGTTAGCACTTCTCATGCTGGTACCCAGCAAATTAACAGGACTGGCTCCTCAACACAGGAGGGCATTACAAGGGAAAAAAAAAAACATGTGGTTATAGTCACTAATAAAACCTGTTTTTTAACTGTTCTATCTGTATGCCAAAACCATTGGACTTCATTATGCTATTTTATTTTAAATGTGTGTTTAGTCATCTAACATTATACTGATTTAAGGTTCGTAGCACCGCTCCCAGGGGGTGGGGCCTCGCAATTTTTGGCGCAAAGAAAATCCTTTTAAACAGACACTTTTACTCTGCATGTATGTAAGCCAGTTTTCACCTGAGGAAGAGGCATGTGTAAGCCTAGAAAAGCACTGTGATTTGGCTTTAATAAAGAAGATTATTATTTAAACCAACATCTGAGTGGATTGCGCTATAATTCATTTTTTTTTCCCCTGCATCTTTTTCCATTATAACCATCGGCCTGTAATCTCTCCACACCGACCCCGGAAAAGCGGCACCACTTCCTTGGATACCTACGGACACAGTACAGTGACCCCCCCGACCTACGATGGCCCCGACATATGATAATTTCAACATGCGATGGCCTCTCAGAGGCCGTCGCATGTTGAAGGCAGCATCAACATACGATGCTTTTGTATGTCGGGGCCATCGCATAAACGGCTATCCGGCAGCACAGACTGCTTCAGCTGCCGCCAGATAGCCGTTTACGGTGCCCCGTGTGCTCCGGTGATGGTCTCTTACCTGTCCTCGGGGCTCCGGAGCATCCTCTTTGGGATCCCCTGCATCGCCGGCGCTCTCCTTCGTCGTCATCACGGAGAGCGCGGATCCGGAGGAAGTAGAAACGTCCAGAGTGTCGGGGACACCCTGGGGACGCGGCAACACCGATGGAGGGCGACATCCATGGCAGCGGTGACGGTCCGGAGCGGTGGGGACAGGTGAGTATAACTTCCTATTCTTTCCAAAGATGAGCAGTTTTGCTAGTTTTTGTTCCTACATGAACACACTTAGAATACAGCAATACCATCCCATGGGATGCGCTGCCTCTTTCTGTTTTATAGTATATTCATTTTTGGGATAGTGGCAGTCCTGTATAGGTTAAAAGTAAAAAAAAAAAAATGTGCACTTTTTTTCTGGCATTTTTTCCTCACATTCTTCAATAGAGCTTTTTCTGTAAGGTTTTTTGGGTGTATGTAACAGAATGTACAGAAAAAAATGCATTAATATAGGGCACTAAACATTTGTTTTTATGCATTTTTTTTCAATTTTTTATAATATTTTTTGGTAAGTACTTTCCAGTTGTGGCACATCAATATGATAAAACCTCTCCATTACATTAAATTACATTATTATAATATATATATATTTTTTTATATTATCTATTGACTTCTCTTTATGTTCTCAGGATGTGCTACAACAATTCTTGTCACTGCTGCTGGGATGGGAGAGATGGTTCTTCAGATTCTAGTAGGAACGGTAAGACCATATTATGTTGGTGGGGAATTTTTCGCAGTAGTCAACTCTTAATTCTTTTTCTTCTTAAACAAAATGAGGAACAATGAGGAGCAGAAGGAACAATGAAAATCTTTGATTTTGGAATGCTCTTTGGTTCATCTTAAAAGGAAAAAAAAGAAGTCTGTATGAATGCTTAGAGAGGGTTTCTCACAAAGCAAAGTTTGTAAAATCATATGTGAACCATATACATATATGTACAGGAATACAAATGTGCCTATTTTAAGGTAAAATGACCTACATCCCTCCCCTTCCCCCACATGGATCTTATCACTTCCTGGTTTTCTCAATAAACGGTGCCCCTGTTGGTGCAGTGCAACAGAGCACATACTTTCCCACAATATCCATTGGTTGTATACATAGTAGAGACAAACAAGTTATATGTAGTTGACCTGAGCATGTGTGACCATCTCGGTGGATGGACAAGGTGGATTAGTATATATCAAGTAGTACATTTCAGAAATGCTTGTATATTTGGAAATATGGTATTCTAGGACTTTTGGTTCTTTGAATTTGACACAGGGGCAGCACAGTAAGTCTAGTTACTAATATATTTCGCTTACATATGTTTGGTGGCTGGTATATTTGTCTCTTTGCCCAGAATTTCATTTTCTGCAGCCTACAAAATGAGTGTTGCCTCGGACCTTTCTCAGCTTGCTGTGTGGCCCGAGACAATGGGCCTCATTTACTAAGAGTATCAGGTTTTCACTAGTGGGAAATGTTGTTTCATACTTGCAGGATTCCGCTCTATTAACTATGGAGATGAAATACGATTAATATTCAGGCTGGACCAGTTTCAGGATCGCCATAGATCCTTTCTTCAGCAGCTATTTTTATTTTATTTTTTTCATTACTATAGCTGCTGAAGAAAGGATCTATGGCGATCCTGAAACTAGTCCAGCCTGAATATTAATTGTATTTCATCATTGCCCAGTGAGGTCTGCTGCTGCCCAGCATACTGCTACAGGTGTCTTGGACAGATATTGCCCTGTCAATCAAGCACCCCTCGCACTCAAAGACACGAGGATGCCGGGGCTACATACACCTGCCACAGAGCAGAGGTCCACACGTCACCAAGATCATAAAGCTGACAGTACCTGCACGCTGCTGCAGAAGATCAGTGCCAGCAAGAAACAACTTACACAGCCCGTGACATCGGAGTTGCGCTGTCAACTCCAGGGGCTGCAGGATCGCACCGCATCGATCCACACTCCCGTGATCGGTGGGATAGGTGAGAGGTGCACAGCACTGCTGCAGTATATACTGTGACATTATTTCTAACTTGCTGAATATCACTATCAATTGCCGGAGCAAAGTGCATTACCAAATTCCTTGCTGGAATTAGCGCTATTCATCTTGTGAGGACATCAGAATATATAATCACCTGAAAATGTAAAACATTTATGTGCACGGACTACAAGTGGCACAATGCCCAACTAACTTTAATATTGGATTTTTATATTTTTTATACACTTGAGGAGCTGTTCCCACGGCACGATATCTTTTACCTATTTCCCATTATTAGTATCATTATTTCAGGTTTTAATTGTTATTTTTATATGGCTAGAGGACAGCCACAAGGGCCCTGTGGCTTTTCAGACTGCTATATATTTTATGTATTTTTATATTGTTATTTTTAATAAACACATGAGATATTATATCCATGTAACTGAGCACAGTCATTCTTTTCCTAAATGTACAGTAAAAAAAAAATACAACTTGTTCCACAAAAAATAAGCTATAAACATAAAAAACTAAACAAAAACAAAACAAAAAAAAAACGTTATGGGGCCTAGAAGTTGAGGAGAAAGAAAACATAAGCCAAATGGCTAGATATCTAGCTGACTGGTGGGGGTCTAACTGACTGTTAGGACCTTCACCAATTTAAGAATGGAGGTCCTTTGTCCCCCAAGTGAATGGAGCAACAGTGTACATGCTTGGCCTCTACTCCCATTCACTTTCTATGGCACTTCCAAAGATAGCTGAACACTGTACTGTGCATTTGCTTCAGACCTGACAAGGTAACAAGTGCTGAACTATTATGTAGTCTTCTAAAATGTCCTGCTATAAGACAATGTAATGCTTTTTATCGGGAACATATTTGCAAATCATAGGGCAGCCTCAGTCTTTTTGCTTTGATGAGAATACATAGGGAAATAATCTGTACTCATTTTACAATTCTATAGCACTCTATATTTTGTAGATTGAGTTCATTTATGCAATCATTTAATTCATACAGAGTTAAAATGCTGTATATTTTCTCCAATGCAGGTTATCCAAGCACAAGGCAGCTACAGCTTCTTGGTTTTTGGGGTCAGTCTTACTGTGTTGGCGCTCTCTTTGTTCATGGTGCTACTAGTACTTGACAATATGCATCCCAGGCGCTTAGAAGGTAAGGAGACCAGATTTGTATAAAGCCTCGCTGACAGCAGCTCATGCACATAGTCAAAACCTTTTATGAAGTGGTTCATTTCGTGCAGGTTACAAAGAGCCAGTTATACCTGTGAATGCATCAATATCTAAGGCTTTGATGTAGTCACACCAAATAAGGCCCCACTTCACATATGTGTATCGTCAGGTGATATTTCCCTCCAGCACTGTAGAAAAAGCACCTGAGGGAAACTGATTGTAGAACTGATCCTATTCATTTGCATGGGACAGGTCACATTCATCCGATGAGTCAAGTTGGATGCTGGACAGGGGAATACATCTTGACATACACTATTAATGAACACTGGATCCTTAACAACTTATGCCAGCTGATGCACTTTTGTCATCATTTGTGGCGAGTTTAGGCTGGACCCCGGACATATGTGAACCAAGTCTTATTTGTAGGGCTCCAACGATTAAGCTACGTCAGCGATTTCCATTTTCGATTAATCAGGCTTCAATTAATTGATAACGAAATAAATGACATAATGCCGACTCATGATCCTCTGTAGCAGTCCGCAACTACAGCTCCAGGTGGAGGCCGCACTGGAAGTAGGCCGAAAACATTAGAGACCTGTGGAGATGTATATTATCGGCCACTAATTATTGGCTTTTAAAAGGCTTAAGCGCAGTAGAAAATTTCTCAAAAAGTCTCCATTGTTCTGACTTTAGGTACCCATAATATTCGCCCCTGTGGGTAACTGGGTCCAACAGGGTCGCAGTTACTGGCCACCTTTGTTCAAGGAGAATGTCAGTTTTATAATATATGCTGTTCCATCTGGTGCTGACATCTCGAAAAATCTTATGTTCCAATGTATCTATCTGCTTCTGCCTCTCCTTCAACTTGCTGATGGCTAGTTCACTTTTTCTAAAGTGTTTAGTCCTCGTGCAGCACTGGTAGCTTTTTCAATGCCTGGATTCTTCAATGTAGCATTAACCTCCCTGGCGGTATGATTCTGTCTGGAAATGTGTACCAAAAGCGGTACAATTTTTTTTAATTGAATTTCACATCTCCCTCCGCCCATTTCACATCTCCCCTGTCACATTCCCCTCTTCCTTGTCACATCCCCAGTCACATTCTCCCCCCTCCTTGTCACATTCTCCCCCCTCCTTGTCACATTCTTCCCCCTTCATGTCACATCCCCCCCCCTTGTCACATCCCCCCTTCATGTCACATTCCCCTCCCCCCCTGTCACATCCCCCCTTCATGTCACATCCCCCCTTCATGTCACATCCCCCCTTCATGTCACATTCCCCTCCCCCCTTGTCACATTCCCCCCCCTGTCACATTCCCCCCTTGTCACATTCTTCCTATCCCCCCCCTTGTCACCTTGTCCTGCAGCAGCATGCACTGGGTTTGCCGGCAGATTTCAAACCTAGTGTATTTGCTGCAGAACAAGCCCTTTCCCCTTCAGCCAATCACAGGCTTTACACCACTGCGGCCTGTGATTGGCTGAAAAGTGAAAGGTCCTAGAAGATGAATAGTGAAGAGAGGACACCCCGGACCGTACGGAGGGGAACGGCATCTGCAGGGACCGGGACTAGGTGAGCAAAAGGTTTTTTTATTTTACTACTTCTTCCTTTTACACTTAGCTCAGTGTTTTTCTACCAGGGGGCCTCCAGCTGTTGTGAAACTACTACTCCCAGCATGCCCGGACAGCCTTTGGCTGTTTGGGCATGCTGAGAGTTGTAGTTTTGCAACAGCTGGAGGCCCCCTGGTAGGGAAACACTGACTTTTAGTATTTTTCTTTACCTGCTCTGGCCGGCCCCCTCAACGGGAGCCGACCAGAGCAGATAATCGCAAGTTTTCGCGGGGGGCCGCATCGCTATATCGCATTGCTTTTGCGATATATCGTGCAGCCCGGCCGGGAACTCTGCAATTCTACCCCGAGCGTGCCTCGGGGTTACCGATCCTGGCAGGGAAAATTAACCCCGAGTCACGCTCGGGATTACCGCTCAGGAGGTTAATAACCAGCTGCAGTGAGTGTGGCCAGATACCTGGCCATCCATGCTTCTCCAGGATGTCCGGAGCAGTCAGGATATTTGCAGCATTGTCCTGCACAAGGGAAATTTTTTTTTTACTGAAATAACTGAATTTAATAGCAACCTCTTCCAACCATTCGGCAGTGTTTGCAGCTGTGTGTTTCTTGTCCAGAGGAATGGTTGTGAGAGACAGAATTCATCTTCCACTCATCCCCTATGTACAGTCATGGCCATAAATGTTGGCCCCCCTTAAATTTTTCTAAAAAAAGAAGTATTCCTCACAGAAAAGGATTGCAGTAACACATGTTTTGCTATACACATGTTTATTCCCTTTGTGTGTATTGGAACTAAACCAAAAAAGGAGGGAAAAAAAGCAAATTGGACATAATGTCACAACAAACTCCAAACATGGGCTGGACAAAATTATTGGCACCCTTAACTTAATATTTGGTTGCATACCCTTTGGAAAAAATAACATCAGTTGCTTCCTATAACCATCAATAAGCTTCATATACCTCTCAGCCGGAATGTTGGACCACTCTTCCTTTGCAAACTGCTCCAGGTCTCTCTTATTGGAAGGGCGCCTTTTCTCAACAGCAATTTTAAGATCTCTCCACAGGTGTTCAATGGGATTTAGATATGGGCTCATTGCTGGCCACTTCAGAACTCTCCAGCGCTTTGTTGCCATCCATTTCTGGGTGCTTTTTGATGTATGTTTGGGGTCATTGTCCTGCTGGAAGACCCAAGATCTCGGACGCAAACCCAGATTTCTGACACTGCGCTGTACAGTGCGACCCAAAATCCATTGGTAATCCTCAGATTTCATGATGCCTTGCACACATTCAAGGCACCCAGTGCCAGAGGCAGCAAAGCAACCCCAAAACGTAGGTACTGTGTTCTTTTCTTTGTAGACCTCATTCCGTTTTCAGTAAACAGTAGAATGATGTGCTTTGCCAAAAAGCTCTATCTTGGTCTCATCTGTCCACAAGACGTTTTCCCAGAAGGATTTTAGCTTACTCAAGTTCATTTTGGCAAAATGTAGTCTTGCTTTTTTATGTCTCTGTCAGCAGTGGGGTCCTTCCTGGGTCTCCTGCCATAGCGTTTCATTTAAATGTCAACGTATAGTTTGCTCTGACATTGATGCTCCCTAAGCCTGCAGGAAAGCTTGAATGTCTTTGGAATTTGTTTGGGGCTGCTTATCCACCATCTGGACTGTCCTGCGTTGACACCTTCCATCAATTTTTCTCTTCCATCCATGCCCAGGGAGATTAGCTATAGTGCCATCGGTTGTAAACTTCTTGATAATGTTGCACACTGTGGACAAAGGCAAATCTAGATCTCTGGAGATGGACTTGTAACCTTGAGATTGTTGACATTTTTCCACAATTTTGGTTCTCAAGTCCTCAGTTCTCTTCTCCTCTTTCTGTTGTCCATGCTTAATGTGGCACACACAGACACACAATGACTAAGTGAACTTCTCTCCTTTTTATCTGCCTTCAGGTGTGATTATTATATTGCCCACACCTGTTACTTGCCCCCAGGGGAGTTTAAAGGAGCATCACATGCTTGAAACAATATTATTTTTCCACAATTTTGAAAGGGTGCCAATAACTTTGTCCAGCCCATTTTTGGAGTTTGTTGTGACATTATGTCGCATTAGCTTTTTTTTCCCTCCCTTTTTTTGGTTTAGTTCCAATACACACAAAGGGAATAAACGCATGTATAGCAAAACATGTGTTACTGCAATCCTTTTCTGTGAGAAATACTAAATTATCTTGAAAGATTTCAGGGATGACTTTATACAACTAAGGAAAAAGTCTTGTCCTATTATGCTGAAAAGCCTATTTGCAATGATGGCCACCCTTTGAGTTTTTGGAAAAGTTAAGAGAAAAAGTATCCTTCTTTGGCAAAACTAGTAGATCCTTCTTGTGTTTACCAGGAACCTCTACACCATCAGAACGCCTCTTCTCTGCAACAGGCAAAATAACTAGTAAAAAGCCTCAGCTCTGAGGATGTGGATATGCTACATTTTTTTACACTATACTGCTAAGTTTTTGTGTTAATGAGACTTGTCCACTTGTTTTCTTAAGGTTAGTGTATGTATTCTTGTCCAAAATAAATTAAAACATTTTTTTGTTATTTTCCATTAGTCAAACAAATCAGTCAACTAATTATCACTGTTTTCATGTGGATAGTCACGTAAAACATCAAAATGTTAAATATATATACGTATATAGAGAAACATAGGACTGGGAAAAGCTACAAAAGCATTGCTAAAGACTTGTCCACAAAATGAGAAAATTTAAAACTGGTGAGTGTACCATTAAGATTACCCCAAGAGCACCATTGGTAATCCTGACAAAGTTAGTTTATAAAACTAAACTAAGAGTGATGGCAAAAGACTCTACAATCTGAAAAGCCCTCCGTGCATGTGTCCACTACTAGATTAACACTGAAGATGATGCTAATGGAAGAACACTAGTGGACATTTTTAGTTCTCTAAAGACTACCTGGATGGTCCACAATACATCTGAAAAAATGCTTTAGGAACAATAAGACAATTTTATTTTTACAGATGTTGGGTGATGCAACAAGACAGTAACACAAACAAACAGGTAAATTAGTAAATCCCTTTTTCTACCTACTCAATAGCCCTGATTTACTATTGTAAACCTGACATGTTTTGTCGGGTTGTGCGACGGAACTGAAAAAAACCCAACTAGCTCTCCATTTTACTGAGAGAACTCAAGAGGGCGTGGCCACTGGGAAAGTGGGTGTGGTATCCAAAAATGGGGTGTCTCCGACATTTTCAGAAAAAAAAAAAATTTGCTAAAGTTTCCACAGAAAATGTGGTGAATTTGAGCTGAGGAAAAACCCGATCAGAGCAAAATGTAGGGAAAAGTGCAAAATGTTGGTAAAACTTTAGTAAATACCGTGGCAAATAAAAATTGTAGGGAATTAAAACCCACAAAGAAAACTACACTCAACTCTTAGTAAAATCAGGGCCAATATACCAGATTGATCAATCTGCCTAAAACCAAAAATGAGAAAGAAAAAACTGAAAGCGGCGCCTTGCTTGATACCCTTTAGATATGAGGAACTAAATAATGTGGGGGATACACACAGGTCATATAGGTGGGTGCTCAGCAGATAGTATTAAAATAAGCGTATATCACCCCGTACTGGGGTACTCACTGAAATCCACAGAGCTGCTGTGCCGGAGGGTCCCAGGAAGCAAGCAGGAAGCTCGTCCAGAAGAAAGTATCCAAATGCAGAGAAAAAGACCTTTGAAATCCTGGCGCTGCTCGTGTGGTCATCAGATGCAGAGAAATAAGGCTAATAGTAAACCTCAGATGAATATAAAACTTTTTTATTTCTTCAATATAAAAATAATAAAAGTGTGGATGACGCGTTTCGAGGGGGCTCCCCTCTTCCTCAGATCATGATCACATCTCCATTTATCTTTAAGAAGTCTGGTAAAATTAAAGCTTGGTTGCTATTGGGGCTGCAAAATATGGGGAAAATGTGCGATTGCAATTTTGGGCCTAAATATTGCGATTTCGATATGTGATGCAATATAATAAATAAATGGTGAAATCTCGCCTTTTCATGTCCAATATCCTCCATTTTACAACTATCCCCTCAATTTATGCCCACTGCCCATTTCACATGTCCCCCTGTCACATTACTCCCCCCCCCCCGGGTCTGACCAGAGAAGCCCCATGCAAAAATGACCCGCTGTGATGTTGACCTGACAAGTCTGTCTTCTGGCACAGACAAAGGGACATCATAAGGAAGAAGTATGTCACAGGAAATAGAGCTGAGCCTGCTCCATAAATGGCAATGCCAGCTGTGATATACAGCTGACAATCTTTGTCACATGCCTCGGTGGAGACAACGCCGCTGTATAGACTGTGTTGATTGGGGGAGGAATTATGTATATAGCTCATGAAAAAACTAATGCTGTCACCCAAAAAAAATTTTTTTTTAGGTGGTATAACTGGGTGTGGACATCTTTCTCATGTTGACATTTTTTGCTGGTAACAAATGTGGCTTCTTTCTGCAGGCTCGCCAGAAAAATCTCCAGAACCTGCCAATTATCCAGACCGGTATCAGCAATAAACAAAGCTTCTGCACAACGTTTTCCATTACTTTTGGTGAATTCTCTTAAGAGTGCTGCAAAAACCAAAGTGCCATCTCATTAAAAAAAAAGCAGATAAAATAAACAAAGCATATTGTAGTCTTATTTTATTCTCTTTTCCTAGTGTTTCCCATTTATGAGTCATGCATACAGAGCCTGTATAGAGACAATCTGCACATTGCCATATGATGCCGCTGTATGGCACCATATTATGGAAGTATTCTAACCTGGAAACAACGGGAGACATTTGACATCTAAGCCACCCAAGCAGCGTATTTGCTCAAGTCACACAGCTCAAAGTGTTTTTTTTGGTGCAAAAATGTGTGAAATGGGATGGAGGGAGCCAAGAAAGGGAGAGAGCGTGCCCTCCTCACATGCCACTCAAGGCCCAATGTGTGATGCCGTAAGTTGCAGAAATCTACATAGGGCACAACGGGCAGCCAGAGAGCCACTTAATAGATTTTTTTTTTTTTTTAAACTGTAGTCTTTATTAGTTTTTAACAAAGAGAAAAACAAACATGCACATAATAGTGGGGGAAACATACCCCATAACACTTAGATTAATAGAATTTTGTAATAAAATACAAGAAGTATTTGTGGAATGGAAGTGGAAGAAAGTAGACTGGTTCTCGGGTGGGGGCTTGTTTATTGTTGAAAAATGTCTAGTTTTTATTAGCATCATTATCAGGTAGATACAACTTTTTGCTTGCTATCTTTTTGGAGTCAGATTAAAATACTGCCTTATTTGTATTTTTTTTTTTAACGTTTGTCATGCTGGATAAATTGATATATTTTAAGTCGTAACAGAAGTGGGGGGTGGAAGTGTTTTATTTGACATTTTATTTTTGTAACTATGCTGTCGATCACTCACATAATACACTGCACTACCATTGTAGTGCAGTGTATTATGTCTGTCAGCATTATGGCTGTATAACGTTACTTATATGGAAACCCATCGACACCTGGCGATTGTCTAACCAGGCTGTTGATGGGGGGTCACAGATCCATTACACACTGCGGTCATGATTTGACGGTGGTGTGTAGGGTGTTAAACAGCTAGGAATGGTGATTTTCTTAGTACTTGTAAGTGTGGTGGCCCAGCTGACAGCCGAGCTCCCAAAATCACGGCACATTGCTAGGCTGTTGTAGAATAGCTGCCCCCAACCCGAAGGCCTGTAGGGCAGTTACTAAGGGGTTAAAGGGAACACATTACATTGGAAATACAGTCCAGTATGCAGTATACTATGAAGCATCTGAGGCTAACTAGATTGATACATATAGTTCATATTTTTTCTGGGCCAAGGAGTCACGTGGATGGTCCTACTTCAGCTCTCTCTACATGCACCAGTGTTTCCCAACCAGGGTGCCTCCAGGTGTTGCAAAACTACAACTCCAAGAATGCCTGGACAGCCGGCATGCTGGGGGTCATAGTTTTGCAACATCTGGAGGCACCCTGGTTGGGAAACACACTGTCAATTTTATGACCACCAACATGACGCCTTAGCCCAGAATGAGCAGAGATGTACATAAATAACTGAATTAAGTTATCCTGGAATTTTTCCAACAGAACAATATTTTGATCTGTTCAATGTTTCAAGCTCTAACATGATGCCTGGAGATTGTACTGTATTTTTCAGTGTGAGATTACTGAGGCTTGTACAATGATCTCACTAAGTAGGAACTTTCACATTTCCATGAACTAAATTTCAGGAAGGACTATATGCCCTTTCTCCAATTTCTCTAAATTTTACATTGTAAATTGAACCTCTGCCAGCTGCGCTCTTCTGACAAGCATTGCCAAGAGCACCATCAAGAGTTCCTTTAACACTAGCCCTTCCTATCCCATTAGTTTATATTAATGTATTTCTCCCTAACCCACAAATTGGTGACTTATCTAAGCATTCCTGTTCTTATTCACGGTTAGCTTTCATGTGATCATGTGTTATCTACAACTTACCAGGTAGCTGACAGTTTCAGTTGACCAATGCAAGTGCCAAGGTACTTTCTATTCATCTACAGATAGTAGTCATAATCTATAACAATTTCTCCTGGTATTCCCAATAATCCCTTGCATCTGCCCGGAAAATCAGAAGTTGCAGTAAGTAAACAGTGCATGATATAAAAAAAAGCTTAAGGAATGGAAAAGCAAACTTACCACAGTTAGGGCTCATTCACACTGCCGTAGGGCTTAGTTAGGTGGCACTCCAGTGGCAGTTCCGTCAAGATTAGCAGAGAAAAAAAAAATAGTGCAAGCACTTTTTTTTTCTTCTCCACTAAACTCCTGCAATATTAACGGATCACTGACAGACCCCATGCAAGTGAATGGGGTCCATCGGGACAGAGCGGTTGCAGTTTGCATCAGACCCGTTTCAGGCCAGTTCGGCTCATGGAAAAAAAAAAAAGCCAATTGGACCCTTAACGGGTCGTATGCAAACTGCTATCGCAGTGTGAACCTAGCCATTAGTTGGAAAATAGCAGTTTTTGAAATGAAAAAAAAAAAAAAAGAAGCAGAATAGACCAATGTGCTTCTAAGCGCAATTATCCTTATCAGAATAAAACATGTGCACGAAGGTAAAAGTTTGCTCACCTTTGTGTGTTATACTATGAGCACAACACCTTGGTTCCACAATCAGTAGTGTAACAGGAGTGCAGCCTGCACCGGTCCCGTGCTCAGACGGTCTGTAGAATGCAGAAGGTGGAGAAAAAAATCTCCTGGAAATGGTGTAGTCAACGGCACTGTCATCTGGATGCTCGGGAGCTGTTTAGCAAATAACCGTGAGGAAGCGGACTTGATATATAAAAAAAACAACAAATGATTTATTGGAGGCATACAAATGAACAATGCGTTTCGAGGGGCAGGACCCCCTCTTCGTCAGGTGCTCAACCAGTCAGGTCAGAGAACCTGACGAAGAGGGGGACCCGCTCCTCAAAACGCGTTGTTCATTTCTATGCCTCCAATAAATAGTGTTTTTTTTTTTTTATATATATCAAGTCCACTTCCTGATGGTTATTTGCATCCAGAGGAGAGCGCCGTTGACTACACCATTTCCAGGAGATTTTTTCTCCATACTTGGAAAATAAACACATCACATGTAACATTTGCGTAAAAATATTTATTAAAAAAAAAAAAGGAAAATGCAAAAACATATTTGCATTACTGGCTGCACATTAAACAACAAAGCAGATAAATACAATGTTTGGGTTTCGAGCTGATTATCACAGTTCCATATAATTCCCACCCCCTTTATTTCTGGGTATTACACCGGACAAAATATATGAAAGCCATAGCAAATTACTGAGATATTACTGTACTATAACAACCTATGTAGTAACCATCTTTAGGCCATAAGAATTCACTGCAAAAAAAATAAAAAATCTGAGCCATAAAGTGAATGTTTGCCCTGGAATTGAATAGGATCAAAGTACTATACTCCTTCATTTGTCATTTTAGCAGTATCAGCTAGAGATCTGCACTAGAAGGCGCCTAGGAGCTAAGTGCACACTGTTATTCATTTAATGCAATAATAAGTAGTAAGACAGCAATATAACAGTTTGCAGAAAGCTCCCATTCTCCCTCTAGTGGTGGCTTAAGGTATTCAATGTGTCACAACTATAAAAAAAAATAGATTAAGCAGCACAGAATTTAGGCCCTGAAATCTACATGATGATAAAAAAATGAACATTCACTTTAAACAGGCAATGCAGGAGATATTCCTTAGATGGAACCTAGGTTAAAAATATCAGTACAAGGGTACGTTCACACGAGCGGACCCACAGCGTATTTTACTCGGCAGATCCGCCGCTGAAGGACCCCTGCATGGTGGCTATACGTTATACGCCGCTACGAGCAGACACGCTGCGCATGCGTGGTGTACTCGCACACATTGCGGATGCTTTCCCCCTGCTCCATGAGCTAGGCCGATGGCTGCTGCGATGTGTGAGTATACTGCGCATGCTCGCTGCAACTCGCACATAGTAGTGTGTCTGCTCATAGCCACTCCGAGCAGGCACATGTAAAGCCACCATGCAGGGGTCCTTCAGCGGCGGATCTGCAGCGTAAAATACGCTGTGGGTCATCTCATGTAAACGTACCCTTAGGTTTGCTTTTCTGTATTTTCTTTGGTATCATTGCTGCCACATGTTTTAAAATACTATGTATAAAATATAAAGATCGGTGTAAATTTTATAGCACTTTAACATTTGTCTGAAAATATATATTTTTTTGTTAAATCTTCTTTAATAACACCCCCACCCCCTCCATTTTCTCCCACATTGAAATCCAACTCTAGTTACAAAAGACTTAGGAAAAAAAAGTAAAAGCATTTATAAAAGTACAGAATAAGCACCAATCGGTGGCTGGATAATCTGAAGAGAAATACCATTAAATGTTGGTCTGCCACAGGCCATTGAAATACATGACCTGACTGAAACAGCAAGACACGGTTATTAGCTGAAACACCACGATGAAAGGAAATAATGAAAGCCCTGATAGAGTATACTATGTATACGGTATTACACATACTGTCAATAGTGGCCTTTCTAGACCCCAAAAACAATGACGTGGATGTTGCTGTTGGGGTATTTTGTGCCTTGGGTAAGTATGCAGTTTATCCAGAGCAGTGTTTTCCAACCAGGGTGCCTCCAGCTGTTGCAAAACTACAAATCCCAGCCTTCCCAGGACAGCTAAAGGCTGCCCGGGCATGCTGGGAGTTGTAGTTTTGCAAAAGCTGGAGGCACCCTGGTTGGGAAACACTGATCCAGAAGCATAGACTGATGTGACTGGACTTTTAGTCATCAAAATCGACTGCAACATAGTGTATCGGATTGGCTTCACAGATAAAACTAAGAAAGGGTATATCCACGTGCAGCAATATTATTCCAGCAATGTGCACAACTTAGAGGGGAGCTGTCATCTCCATTTGCTGCTAAGAGCTGCAGACACAACTGAATAGCCGATATGGTATAAAACAAACTAATTTTCAGAGCGGATGGTGGTTGAAAAATGTATAAAACTGCCCTTTTGATTTCTCCGCCAAGTGTCAAGGAGGTGGAGTCAAGCTGCTTAAATGCCACAGGCTGGCATGCCTCCTCACTTTTGCCCTTGCCACTAAGGCCCTCAGTCAAGGAGATGCTGGGATGCGAGTGTGAACAAGGAGGCACAGCATGCCCTAACAGCTTTCCAACAGTGTTTGCAGCTATTAGGCTAGGTACACACACCATTTTTTAGGTGTATTTTATCTGTAAAATTGCAGAAAATGTGTTTCTGTATTTTTAACATCAAATGGAAGGTGTCACCTACATTTTTTCCCCTGGTTATATCCAAATACTAATAAAAATTTATTTTTTCTTCTGTTTCTATTAGCTATTTTTTTTTATTTCATTTTCTGATGAGCAATATTATAGGGGGCTGCCATCTTTCCTAACAGCATTTAGAGATATGCTTTATGCTAGGACCCATGGACATAGACGACAATGGAATAATAAGGATAAGGTTTAGAAAAGACAACCAACCAAAATTCTTAAATAATTAACATAAAAACATGATTTAAACATTAGGTAATTTCTGATTACACATTCCCCTTAAAGGGGTACTCCGCTGGAGAACATTTCTTTTTTGTTAATCAACTGGTGTCAGAAAGTTAAACAGATTTGTAAATGACTTCTATTAAAAAAAATCTTTATCCTTCCAGTATTTATTAGCTGCTATATACTACACAGAAAGTTATTTTCTTTTTGGATTTCTTTTTTCTTTCTGTCCACAGTGTTCTCTGCTGACACCTTTGTCTGTATCAGGAACTGTCCAGAACTGGAAAAAATCCCCATAGCAAACCTATGCTGCTCTGGACAGTTCCTGATACAGACAGGGGTGTCAGCAGAGAGCACTGTGGACAGAAAAAAAAAAATCCAAAAACAGAAGAACGTTCTCTGTAATCTACAGCCGCTAATAGGTACTGGAAGGATAAAGATTTCTTAATAGAAGTAATTTACAAATCTGTTTAAACTTTCTGGCACCAGAAAAATGTTTTGCACAGGAGTACCCCTTTAATGTGCTTCGTGTAAGTCTATGGGATAGTGGTTGACTATATACACAAGATTTAAAAAAGCAGATGTATTTTTTCCATCTGTGTAAACCGGTGACATGGGAACCACTTTTCTATAGACTTACATAGAGCACATTAGCGTTAAAAATAAGGAAGCAAATTTGCTGTAATTTTACAGATGCATTTTTTCTATGAAATACGCCTGAAAATACTAAATATGCTTAGCAGCAAATACAGCTGACATTTCTTTTTACAATCAGTCCCATAAATGTCCATGGGGTTGTTTTAGGAGCATATGCAGGTCCCATTAAGTTTTATGAAACAAATGTGCCACTGCTGAATAGAAGTTATTCACCGGGTCTATTCTTTGGTACCTGTAGTGGTCAGGAAACACTTTCTTATTCCTATGATACTGTAGGGTAGCTGGAGAACAACGCAACCAGAACTCAGGTCATGCAAATAAAAAGGAACTGTCTAGAGAAATTTGGGAATTTTGTTCACTTATCACATGGAAATCTGGAAATGTACCACCACCATTTTTGGTCAGAAGGACATCTCCATCTTTTCTTAGTACAGATAAACATCCCATAGGCATCAAGGTTTTGGCTGGGTTCACACCAAGTTTTTGCCATACTTTTTTCAATCAGTTTTTCTAAAGTAAACCGTATGGCAAAAAAACTGATGGAACTGTATGGGAAAAAGTAAATCATACGTGCGTATGTTTTTAAACCGTATACTTTTTTTTTTTGAAAGTGCATATGGTTCCATCCCTTTTTATAAAAAAATAAAAATAAAATAAGTTTTTGAAAATGTCCATTTTTAATGGGAGGGGTGTTGGGTGGGGACTTTAGGATGCAGATGTGCATGTGCAAAGTAAAAACCGTATATGGTTTCCTGTTTGGAACCGTATACATGTGCGTTTCCCATTGACGTCCATGTAAAAAAAAAAACTTATACGGTTGCAGTAAACCGGAGACAAACCCGTGGTCAAACACGGTTTTGAGTACGGGGAAAAAACATATTGCAAGCAAACCGCACACAACCGGATGCATACGGTTTTCCATTATTTGTCTATGTATATGGTTTTCAATACAATACCATACATCAATAATGAAAACATATACGGGAAACTTACTTGAAAAACATGGTGTGAACCCAGCCTTAACCTGTCAGACTTTACTAACACTTTTCATCTTTTTCTTAGTGTAAGGTTCATCAACAGTAAAACCCTGCCAGACACCAAACATTAAGATATACATTAAACATATTGTGGACATGCTCATGTAAAGTTGCCCAGAAATATTCTGTAGCTGTCGAGTAAACACTTGATTCCTCCTTAAAGGGGTTCTCCGATGCTTGCACATCTTTTCTCCTATCCAAAGGATAGGAGATAAGATGCCTGATCGCGGGAGTCCCGCCGCTGGGGACCCCCGAGATCATGCACGCGGCACCCCGTTTGTAATCAGTCCCTGGAGCGTGTTCGCTCCAGGACTGATTACAGGCGACCACCAGGCCGTCGGCGTGTGACATCACGCTCCGCCCCTCAATGGAAGCCGATGGGAGGGGGCGTGATAGCTGTCAAGCCCCCTCCCGTAGGCTTGCATTGAGGGGCGGTGCGAACACACTCCGGGGACTGATTACAAACTGGGTGCCGCGTGCATGATCCCGGGGGTCCCCAGCAGCGGGACTCCCGCGATCAGGCATCTTATCCCCTATCCTTTGGATAGGAGAAAAGATGTGTAAGCACTGGAGAACCCCTTTAACCCCTTATGTACATACACACTCAGAGTTTGCATGTGTATGGGGTTTCAAAGAGAAGAGTAGGCTGTAGCCATACATCCAATCCTTGTTTTCTGAGACACCATTTGTCATTGGAGGAATCACACCTAAGATAGATCATGGTCACTCACTATTAAATGGTAGCACAAAATATTTTGTTAGGTAGCTGCATTATACCGACACACATGTTGAGATTGGAAATCACTTTACTAGAAAACTAAATCACATAACAGCTCTCTTCTGCGTTTATGTTGTTGCTATGTATAACATTCTAAAGCTACATCTATCAGAATCCAACTAATAAGACTAAAATATGAAATCTACATTTCAAATTGTATAAAAGTGCTGAAAGTTTTCCGCTTGTAAACTTTTAGGGAGTTCTGAACAGACATGTCTCTTTATGTGTATAGCTCATAATGATTCCAGGCCTTTTCTTTAAAGACTGTTTACACATTACTTATCAATTTAGCGGATTAAAGCATATCAGAAATGTTTATGCCCCATAGGGAATCTTTTGTAATCTGGCATTAGTGCTTGGTTCTGAAGTTACACCTAGTGGCTGAAGTGGTAGTTATTAAGTATGGGTTTGGAAGGAATAAACTGAAGCAAGAACTGTCTGAATATGGCTTACCCCTCCCTATAGAGGAAACATGAACATTCTGCACACAATGTTCATGTGTATGGGGAGGTCAGAAGACATAACCAATTTGAGTAAACGGTGTACAGCGCTGAGTGTGCGCTGTATAAATAATTTACCACCATATTAAGATAACAGCATGCCTGCTCAGCTATATTGCAGCTGCTCCATGTGGCTGTACCATAAAAATAGCGCTGCCGGTACCAGCCCCCACGGGTCTGTATTGTAGCTGAGAACAAGGTTACATTTTGGCAAAATCACTGTTTATCTGTTAATGACTCAATAATAGCTGTGCATTTTTGCAGGTAAACAATTTTACAGGTAAAGAGCTGTCTCCTTTTCATATGGGTATATTCACACACACTATATGTGCTGCAGATTGTAGTATGTAGATTCTATTATTGATTCACCAGTATAAATCCACAGCATATACAGTACATATGAACATACCTTACTGATGAACACAACCACCTATAAGACACCTGAGCAACTTCAAAGCCTTGTATTTCATAAAGACCAAGGCAGGGCTGTGGTTTGTTAGTTTTGGCCGCAAGACGCAATATTGTCTGATGACATAAGTCATACGAATGACAGGTTTGACATAGTGCCAAAATGCTTTTTACATAAACTATGTTGACCTAATAATCATACCACTGTTACATTGCCAGTGCAGTTTGCATTACCCATAAGCCCTTTCACCTTATTACTGGCAACTTTGATAATAAGTATAAGAGAACTGCAAGTTGTGTGAGTGTACAATGGGCAAAGGTGAGCAAAATGGTGAAAATCAATTGAAGAAATTAGCTTTCTGTTCCCCATATTAAAATGTAATATATACCGTATATGTATATATATGTATATGTATATATATGTATATATATATATATATATATATATATATATATATATCTATCTATATCTATCTATCTCTCAAGCACGGCTTATTTCCTAATTATTTTTCTGGTGACACTGTTTTGTTGTTTAGGACTAGAGATGAGCGAACTTACAGTAAATTCGATTCGTCACGAACTTCTCGGCTCGGCAGTTGATGGCTTATCCTGCATAAATTAGTTCAGCTTTCAAGTGCTCCCGTGGGCTGGAAAAGGTGGATAAAGTCCTAGGAAAGAGTCTCCTAGGACTGTATCCACCTTTTCCAGCCCAAGGAGACTCTTTCCTAGGAATGTATCCACCTTTTCCAGCCCACCGGAGCACCTGAAAGCTGAACTCATTTATGCAGGATAAGTCATCAACTGCCGAGCCCAGAAGTTTGTGACGAATCGAATTTACTGTAAGTTCGCTCATCTCTATTTAGGACTCTGTATCAATAAAATACAAACTCAAGCCAGATTAACACACATGACAATGTATGGAAAACACAAAAGCAAGAATAGCAATAGTAAACTTCTGCTGAAAGATTTCCAGACTAAGGCCACTTTCATACAACCATTTCTTGCATCCATAATACATACATCTGTTTTGGTAGACTAGAATACAAAAAGTTATGTTAATCTATGTGGAAAATGGGCATATAAAAATGCACAACGAACATACACAAGTAGTTTTAAAACACAGCATGTGCTACTTTCAGCCATTTCACAGTTAAAAAAACACAGACACTAAAGTCTAGGGCAGTGGTCTTCAAACTGTGGCCCTCCAGATGTTGCAAAACTACAATTCCCAGCATGCCCGGACAGCCAAAGGCTGTCCGGGCATGCTGGGAATTGTAGTTTTGCAACATCTGGAGGGCCACAGTTTGAAGACCACTGGTCTAGGGAGAGGGATTAAAAAACAGATGCATTTGTATGTGTTCCGTAGTTGATCAATACTGCATTAGTATGCCATCAGTATTTCATCTGTATTGGATTCATTTTTCAATTTCCTGGCTAGAAGACATCCTATTAGTATAGAAATGCAGTTAAAATAATGAAGGTATACTGATGAAATACTGATGACATACATATGGGATATCATGCATTATACATCCCTACTTAGAATTTGCATTATAGATGTACAACAATACTGTATACTCGGGCAAAAATCCAGAGAAAGGGACGTGTATGAGGTTGTGATTAGAGATGAGCGAACTTACAGTAAATTCGATTCGTCACAAACTTCTCGGCTCGGCAGTTGATGCCTTTTCCTGCATAAATTAGTTCACCCTTCAGGTGCTCCGGTGGGCTGGAAAAGGTGGATACAGTCCTAGGAAAGAGTCTCCTAGGACTGTATCCACCTTTTCCAGCCCACGGGAGCACCTGAAAGCTGAACTCATTTATGCAGGATAAGCCATCAACTGCCGAGCCGAGAAGTTTGTGACGAATCGAATTTACTGTAAGTTTGCTCATCTCTAGTTGTGATCCTAACTGAACTGTAATATACTGCAAGTTCCACCTGCTGCAAGGGGTTACCACCAAGACATGTCTATTGTCTCCTATCTGCTTACTCAAAATCCTAGCCTATAAAGTGATTGGATAGTAATTTCCCACGGTACAGATTTCTGAACTATTTAATGATAGAAAATATTCTAACGTATAGGAGATTTTGGGTACTGGATGTGGAATGCGGCATAAGGCTGTATTCTAGCGCACATCATTTATCCTGAGAATAATGTTGTTGCAAACACTAGATAAATATTAGTGACATCTTCTTGTTAAAAGACAACAGTCTGCCAGCGCTCAACCACTGACCATTATTACAGTTTGCAGCAGACTGCTGAAAGCCCTATAGGGAGTGGAACCATCTTGCATGACCAAGAAAAGCATTGTTTAAAAGGGGTACTCGGGTGAAAAACTATTTTTTTTTTTTTTTTAAATCAACTGGTGCCAGAAAAGTTAAACAGATTTGTAAATTACTTCTATTTAAAAATCTTTACCCTTCCAGTACTTAGCTGCTGCATGCTCCAGAGGAAGCTCATTACTTTTTAAATTTCTTTTCTGTCTGATCACAGTGCTCTCTGCCGACACCTGTCTGACTCAGGAACTGTCAAGAGCAGGATAGGTTTGCTATGGGGATTCTGGACAGTTCCTGATATGGACAGAGGTGTCAGCAAAGAGCACAGTGGTCAGACTGGAGAGAACTACACATTTTCCTCTGTAGTATACAGCAGCTGATAAGTACTGGAAGGGTCAAGATTTTTAAATAGAAGTCATTCACAAATCTGTTTAACCTACTGGCACCAGTTGATAAAAAAAAAAAGAAAGTATTTCACCAGAGTACTCATTTAATGTCCCCAGCGCCACTTTATAGAGTGTCCAGGAGGTGTGCTCTTGTTTAGTGCTCAGAATTCCCAGTACTGAGAGTGTTCTGGGGGCCCCAGCTATGACTATAACAATACAGGGAGCTCTATGGACAAAAGAATACACAAAGGTGCACAGAGCCTGGGGTGTTCTATATATCACAGCACTAACAATGTGAGGGTGGAAGTGGTCCCCCCTGCAGGCTTCAGTGAAGTCATGCCTGCTGGGAAACGACCACTTTTTCCTGCTGGGAGATTGCACTATGTGAGCAAGAATAAAAAGGTATGACACAGAGCTTTTTAAAAGTCTGAATTTTTTTTTTTAAGGGTGGAAGAGGTGGTAGGAGTAGTTAGGGAACATAGCCTGAGTTAGTTTAGAAAAGTTTATTTGGTGACTGGTACTTTTTAATGTCTATTCAGAAGACTGAACCTACTAGAAGAACAGAACTAGGACCATGAGATATTAAACCCTTAACGACTATGGACGTATATTTAGGTCCGTGGCCGGCTCCCGCAGTGATCGTGTGTCATATCGGGCCGGGAGCCGGGGCTAATAGCACGCGTCAGCGATTGCGGTGCCACGCGCTATTAACCCTTTAGATGCCACATCTAAAACGAAAGTAAAACCTTCCCGGCTGCTCAGTGGGACTGATCAGGACCACCACAGTGAAAATGCGGTATCCCGATCAGCTAGGACGCGAGCGGAGGGTCACTCACCTTCCTCCGGCGCGGGGGATCGGTGACCGATTGCTCCAAGCCTGAGATTCAGGCTTGAGCAATCGACCGCCGATAACACTGATCAATAAAAAGCTATGGCTTTGCAGTGAACAATGCTGGCAATTAGTGTATGCAATGTTATAGGCCCCTAAAAAAAAAGGAAAAGGAAAAAATTTAAGTTAATGTGATTTAACCCTTTCCCTAATAAAAGTCCAAATCACCCCCCTTTTACCATTTAAAAAAATAAAAATAAATATAAACATATGTGGTATCGCTGCGTGCGTAAATGTCCGAACTATAAAAACATTAATTAAACCACAGGGTCAATGGCGTATGCGCCAAAAAATCCCAAAGTCCAAAATAGCGTATTTTTGGTAACTTTTTATATAATGAAAAAATTTATAAAAAGCGATCAAAAATTCATGTCTATACAAAAATGGTACTGATAAAAACTTCAGATCACGGCGCAAAGAATGAGCCCTCATACCGCTCCATATGCAGTTTTAAACGTATACATTTTCCTGCATGTAGTTATGATTTTTTCCAGAAGTACGACAAAATCAAACCTATATAAGTAGGGTATCATTTTAACCGTATGGACCTACAGAATAAAGATAAGGTGTCATTTTTACCAAAAAATTTACTGCGTAGAGACGGAAGCCCCCAAAAGGTACACAATGGCGTTTTTTTCTTCAATTTCGTCGCACAATGATTTTTTTTCCCATTTCGCCGTAGATTTTTGTGTAAAATGAGTGATGTCACTGCAAAGTAGAATTGGTGGCGGAAAAAATAAGCCATCATATGGATTTATAGGTGCAAAATTGAAAGGATTATGATTTTTAAAAGGTTAGGAGGAAAAAACGAAAGTGCAAAAACCGAAAAACCTGTGGTCCTTAAGGGGTTAAAGGAAAACGGTCAGCCATTTCACCCACACTAAACCCAATATACTAGGCGATAGTGCATACCGTATTCATTTTCTTCAACTCCACGTCCTAAAGACGTGGAGTCACATGCCCCCGGAGCGCAGCGCTCAGTCTGTAGAGCGCATGCACCTGAAGTTTGTACGCAGCTCTCACGTCCTGATGATGTGAGAGCTGTGTGACCGGAGAGCGCTCTGCGCAGTAACAGCGCATGCGCCGGGCCCTCGCTACTCCTGACTTCTGTAGCAAGGGCCCGGCGCATGCGCAGTTACACTGGACAGAGTGCTCTGCGGATGCACAGCTCTCACGTCCTCAGGACGTGAGAGCTGCGTAAAAACTTCAGGCGCATGCGCTCTCCAGACTGAGCGCTGCGCTCCGGGGCATGTGATTCCACGTCATTAGGACGTGGAGTTGAAGAAAATTAATATGCAAACCATGGGGCCGGGCTATGGCCCCTTCCTCCGGAACCCAAAGAGATATGGATGCCAGGGGACCGCCTTCAAAGCGCTACTACAGAGAGAACAAACGGGTGCAGTGGACAACTCAGCGGCCAGGGCACACAGTAAAGTAAGTGAACGCTTTATAAACGCCAGTTCACCCACACTATCATCCACTATATTGGGTTTAGTGTGGGTGAACTGGCTGACAGTTTTCCTTCAATAATCAGAATAGGATTTTGGGCCTACAGTATATATGGTGCTCAAATGAGGACATTCATTTTTGTTAAAGAGAATGCTGGTTGTCTGTGCCCCGACTGTCAAGATTAATACAGACACTTACTGCTATTACTATTTTACCTGGTTATAAGTAAAACTACAACTTGCTGATACTATTCAAAACCCACAAATATATGGATTAGTTAACAACAATACATTTTTCTCTATTTGAAAGTGCTTAAAGCCATAGAGCAAAGACACACAGAAAACATTAATATGAAAGTTCCCAGTTAAACCACAGACAGACATATAAAACATAAGTCAAGGATCAGCTAATATTACTCTAAAGAGGTTCTGCAGTGAGAGAGGATTATCTAGAGATGAGCTCTAACATGCAGTCAGGTTACAGGTTTACAAGACAGAACCAACTAATATAAAACATAAATCAATTGTGTTTAAAGATCTGCAAAAACCCTACCTACCAGACTGGATATTTTATGCCTATCTTAAAGAATGTACATTCTTCTCAAAGAAATTGTTGTCTGGCATATTTAAGTAAATCTGTTATACAACTTCTGGCCAAATTGTGTCCACTTTTTTTATTTTATTTTATTTATTTTTTTAAACAATTTGTATAGTCAGCTTAATGTTATTTTTCCTTTAATTCATAGCCGCCTTGCAAATTTTTGTCAGCATCTAATAATATTACCACCTCCTCTGTCTGGCAGGCTCAGCCAACGTTAATCTGAGGTGTATGGCCACCTTATAAAGACAGCAGGGGAGAGTGTGTATGTAGGGAAAGGACGACAGGGCAAGGGAAAAAAGGATTACTTCCAATGTGTTAAATCTCATCTCCAGGGGATATCTTTTCTTTGTTATATTACAGTCTTTTAAAAGTTCCATGTCAGTCACAGACACGTCAAATGTTTTGTTTGGTCGGGGTCTTAGTGCTGAGACCAACACCGATCAGAAGAATAAGCAAAGTGTGTGATAGTTACCTTTACCCCCACAGCTCTCAGCAGTCTTTGTCTTGCTGCTTATTACAAGTCTATGGGGCAGCGAGACAAAGAGTGCTGAGAGCCGAGGAGTGAAGGAGCGCTACTCCGCGCTACTCATTCTCCTGATCAGTGGGGTGTCAAGACCCTGACAGATGAAAACTTCTGACATGTCAAAAACATTTTTTAATTTTTAATTGCAGGTACACTATGAAGGGCATAAACAGAAAAATATGATTATGATTACCGTAAGTGGTTGCCTGTGCAATAGCACTTAAAAGGCCACCAAACAAAGCCTGCAGCTTATAAAAAAGTATGGCCCATAAAAGAGCCTGTAGTTACTTTCCCTTTAAAGCTAAATTAAAGTAACAAAGCTTGATCCTTGACCTGTGATGTAAAGTTGAAAATACTAAACTGAGGCAACCCTAACAGCAGACAGTTGTCTTGACACTGCTTTCTACCACACTAATACCAAACAATAACACTACTATGACCGATTTTGAAGACATTCTCTTTTAAAAATATACATAAAAATTTGCTGGTTAGTGGCTTAAAACATTTACTAACTTTAAAGGTCTACTTTGTCATCTGTGCTTAAGCAATGTACAAGCTAAAGTATTAAAAAATACAATTTCTATTACACATATTGCATAGGTTGAGAAGTTCAAATTAAAAAACAAACAAACAAAAAGTCCCAAACCCTAAAATTTTGGGTAAAGCGCTACAGATGCTTGAAGCAGGCAGGCACACATCTTACAGTGCTGGTAACAGATGACATTACAGATCCAGGTCTGAAGACGTTGATCCCTGCAATCCTCCTGGTGCTATTTATCATACACATCAGAATTGCTTTTATTCTGAACATGTCTTGTTGGATTCCAAAAAAAAAAAAAAAAAAATTAGTTGGATATTTCTTCCTCTATTTTTCTTTGGATTGTCACCGTTAATTCCTGAAAGCTTTCTGTTTTCCATATTAGTGCTGTTTGAATACACATGCTATCTGGCTTTTTAAGCTTTTGTTTCCCTTCTTGCTTTCTAGGCCATTGTTTTTCTTTAAAATAATATTGTCAGGTGACTGCTTCTTCCCTTTGGGTTCAGTCCAATTTAAGTGCTTTGTGTTTCCTACCAGCAATTTAGAAGTACATTATGAAAGGAAACAAAAAACATTCCGTTCTGCTCGATGCACAATTGGTTTTCTATTTTTTTTTTTACTGGATAGGATGGACATATTATAACACATTCTCATAAAAATGTTGCTTAGCCTCAGGTCCTATAAAATGAACACGTTAAAAGATTTGGTAAAATGACTGGACCAGAGAAAGGCATGGGCTTAATACAAAAATAATCCTGGTTCTCCACACTTAGATAAAATTCTGCTGAAAAAATAGGTTACTTATACATATCATGTCAGTTTTAGCCCAGCAATGACTCAAGTGCAAAGGATAATGGACATTTTTCATAATTTCCTCCAAGAATATATGAGGAGCCAATATCACGTTTGTTTACCCACAGAGTATTCGTGAGGTAAATTCAACAAACACATAAATCAGAAGTTAATCTGTTTGTAGCTAGATCCATGACATTCACACAAGTGAAGATCTCAAAATGAACTTGAGTGGACTGGAGGATTTCCTTCTTGTCTTCATTGTGACTGCTAGGACTTCTGCAAATCAGGAGAGAATGGTCCAGGAGTAGATGGGCTGTCAAAACTGGATAGCGCAAGTGGCATGTGACTGTTGTAGACTGAAGGAAACTAAAATAAAGTAAAACACCAATGTAATAAAAATGGATGCTACTATGTAGTTTACAAGATGTAAAACTGCAGGCCAGGAAAACAGGCAATAAGACAGCATTTATTTATATGAAATAAGTAGTAAAACAATTTAAAGGAGTACTCCGGCGCACACTTTTTTCATGTTATCCCGTCCGGGCTGCAAAATAAAAGAAAACGCACTTTATCTTACCTGCCAACGAGCCCCCGGAGCTCCGGTACAGGTGTTTGGTCCCCGGGCTGTATTCTTCTTACTTCCGGTTAGCCCGGCACGTCACACGGAGCTTCAGCCGATCACTGGCCGAGGCGGGACATCGCTGCGGCCAGTGATAGGCTGAAGCTCCGTGTGGCGTGCCGGGCTAACAGGTGTCACAAGAATGCCTCCTGCGAGCGCTACCATCACCGCTAGCGGGGTCCCTGTGCCCACTAGCGGTGTCAAATGTGCCCCCCGCGAGCGCTACCATCACCGCTAGCGGGGTCCCTGTGCCCACTAGCGGTGTCACAAGGATGCCGAGTGCAGCTCTGTTCCCCGTCCCTGTCAGGGTACAGGAACAGATTTAAAAGCCTCGTGTGCAGCACTACGCAAATAGCGTAGTGCTAACATAGGCAGCGCTAGGAGCCTAGCGTTAGCCCTACGCTATTTGCATAGTACTGCGTGATACCGCGATAATAAAAAAAAAAACCTGATATTAATTTTAGACCATACCGCCCAGCACTAGGCGTGGCCTCACTGTGCAGGTCTCCGCCTCCTCCCTCAGTATGCTGTCTGCTCACATCTCCCCTAGCATTAGCAAAACTACAACTCCCAGCTTATCCTCACTGACAGTAGCGGGACACAAGCTGACAGTGGGAGGATTTTTCCTCAATCAAGGAAGTGTGTCCATGACATAGGTGATGATGCATGGACACAGCAGGACTAGTATGTGTCCAAGCAGGAAGGGGGGCAGTTGTTTGACTAGCTTCTTCAGTATCAAATACTGACATTTTTTTTAATGAAAGCACTGGTGTCTGACAGAATTTTGGAACAGTGGGCTGAGCAAATGAAAAATTAAATTTTTCATTTTCACAGACCACTGTTCCAAAAATCTGTCAGACACCTGTGGGGTGTAAATGCTCACTGTACCCCTTTGTAACATTCCATGAGGGGTGTAATTTCCAAAATGGGGTCACATGTGGGGGGGCCCATTGTTCTGGCACTATGGGGGCTTTTTGGGCACACGTGAACTTCAATTCCGGACAAATTTCATCGCCAAATGCCCAAGCCCAAGTTCGGCCTCAGAGCACTTTACATCCACATATGGCGTATGTTCTTACTCAGAAGAAATGGGGTTACAAATTTTGGGGGGCTTTTTTTCCCTATTTTCCCTTGTGAAAATGAAAAATTTAGGGTAACACCAGCATTTTAGTTAAAACATTTTTTTCGGTTTCCCATCCAACTTTAATGAAAATTCGTCAAACACCTGTGGGGTGTTAAGGCGCACTATACCCCTTGTTATGTTCTGTGAGGGGTGTAGTTTCCAAACTGGGGTCAAATGTGGGTATTTATTATTTTGCATTTTTGTCAGAACCGCTGCAAAAACAGCCACCCCCGTGCAAATCACCAATTTAGGCCTCAAATGTACATGGTGCGCTCTCACTCCTGAGCCTTGTTGTGCATCCGCAGAGCATTTTACATCCACATATGGGGTATTTCCGTACTAAGGAGAAATTGTGTTACAAACTTTGGGGGTCTTTTTTCCTTTTACCTCTTGTGAAAATAAAAAGTATGGGGCAACACCAACAAGTTAGTGTAAAATTTGGGATTGCATAGGGGTGGACATAGGGGTATTCTACGCCATTGATTCCCAAACAGGGTGCTTCCAGCTGTTGCTAAACTCCCAGCATGCCTGGACAGTCAGCGGCTGTCTGGAAATGCTGGGAGTTGTTGTTTTGCAACAGCTGGAGGCTCAGTTTTGGAAACACTGCTGTGCGATATGTTTTCATTTTTATTGGGGGGACAGTGTAAGGGGGTGTATATGTAGAGTTTTACCCTTTTTTTATGTGTTAGTGTAGTGTTTTTAGGGTACATTCCCACTGGAGGGGGATTACGGCGAGTTTCCCGCTAGGAGTTTGCACTGCCGCGGAAAATTAGCCGCAGCTCAAACTTGAAGCAGGAAACTCACTATATACCCTGTACATTCACATTGGGGGGGGGGGGGGGGGGGGGGGGGGAACCTCCAGCTGTTGCAAAACTACAACTCCCAGAATGCACTGACAGACCGTGCATGCTAGGAGTTGTACTTTTGCAACAGCGTGAGGCACACTGGTTGGGAAACCTTCAGTTCTGTTATCTAACTCAGTATTTTCCAACCCGTGTGCCTCCAGCTATTGCAAAACTACAACTCCCAGAATGAACTTATCGCCGAAGGGCATGCTGTGAGATGTAGTTTTGCAAGATCTAGAAAGCCACAGTATAGAGATCATTTTACAGTGATCTCCAAACTGTAGCCCTCCAGCTGTTGCAAAAATACAAATCCCAGCATGCCAACACAGCAAACAGCTGTCTGGGCATGCTGAGAGTTATAATTTTGCAACATCTGGAGGGTTACAGTTTAGAGACTACTGTATAGTGGTCTCCAAACTGTAGCCCTCCAGATGTTGCTAGGCAACTCACCGGCTTCCGTAGTCTGCAGCACGCCGCACGTCATCGCCGCCCGCCGATCCCCACTCCCGCCGCCGCCAATGGTAAGTGGACCTTCAGCGCCGTTCACTGTCGGTTCCCCTGCTCTGTCCGGACTACAGTGGGTGGGCAGAATGGGGGAACGAACGTTAACCTCCTCCCCCCCCCCCCCCCGCCCCCGATTTGCTATTGGTCGACGCTTCTGAACGACCAACAGCAGGCATAGGAGGGGTGGCACCCCTGCCACCTCCCTCCTATCCCTTCAGGGGGATCGTGGGTGTCTTGGACAACCCCGATCCCTCTTATTTTCTGGGTCACCGGAGACCCGTATGACCCGGAATCGCCGGGTCCTTAAGTACCAGGGAGCGATGGTGTACCTGTACGCCCTGGGTTCCTAAGTGGTTAATGATCCTATACAGAAACCAGTGTAAATTTTATACTGCCGCATGGGTAACTGTTTAACCCCTTAAGGACTCAGCCCATTTTGGCCTTAAGGACTCAGACAATTTAATTTTTACGTTTTCATTTTTTCCTCCTCGCCTTCTAAAAATCATAACTCTTTTATATTTTCATCCACAGACTAGTATGAGGGCTTGTTTTTTGCGCGACCAGTTGTCCTTTGTAATGACATCACTCATTATATCATAAAATGTATGGCGCAACCAAAAAACACTATTTTTGTGGGGAAATTAAAACGAAAAACGCAATTTTGCTAATTTTGGAAGGTTTTGTTTTCACGCCGTACAATTTCTGGTAAAAATGACATGTGTTCTTTATTCTGAGGGTCAATACGATTAAAATGATACCCATTATTATATACTTTTATATTATTGTTGCGCTTAAAAAAAAATCACAAACTTTTTAACCAAATTAGTACGTTTATAATCCCTTTATTTTGATGACCTATAACTTTTTTATTTTTCCGTATAAGCGGCGGTATGGGGGCTCATTTTTTGCGCCATGATCTGTACTTTTTTTTGATACCACATTTGTACATAAAAAACTTTTAATACATTTTTTATAATTTTTTTTTTTATAAAATGTATTAAAAAAGTAGGAATTTTGGACTTTTTAAATTTTTTTTCGTTCACGCCATTCACCGTATGGGATCATTAACATTTTATTTTAATAGTTCGGACATTTACGCACGCGGCGATACCAAATATGTCTATAAAAAATGTTTTTTACGCTTTTTGGGGGTAAAATAGGAAAAAACGGACGTTTTACTTTTTTATTGGGGGAGGGGATTTTTCACTTTTTTTTTACTTTTACTTTTACATTTTTTTAAATTTTTTTTTACACTTGAATAGTCCCCATAGGGGACTATTCATAGCAATACCATGATTGCTAATACTGATCTGTTCTATGTATAGGACATAGAACAGATCAGTATTATCGGTCATCTCCTGCTCTGGTCTGCTCGATCACAGACCAGAGCAGGAGACGCCGGGAGCCGCACGGAGGAAGGTGAGGGGACCTCCGTGCGGCGTTATGAATGATCGGATCCCCGCAGCAGCGCTGCGGGCGATCCGATCGTTCATTTTAATCGCGAACTGCCGCAGATGCCGGGATCTGTATTGATCCCGGCACCTGAGGGGTTAATGGCGGACGCCCGCGAGATCGCGGGCGTCGGCCATTGCCGGCGGGTCCCTGGCTGCGATCAGCAGCCGGGATCAGCCGCGCATGACACGGGCATCGCTCCGATGCCCGCGGTTATGCTTAGGACGTAAATGTACGTCCTGGTGCGTTAAGTACCACCTCACCAGGACGTACATTTACGTCCTGCGTCCTTAAGGGGTTAAACTATTAAAATAAAAAGTTAATGATTCACTTATATTTTAATAGTTCAGACAGTTCGCCATGCGGCAGTATCAAATATGTAAAAATTTTCATTATTTTACTTTTTTTATTGGGGGAGCAGTTAATGAAATTTTTTACTTTACTCTTTTTTTATATAGCACTCCTATACACATGGGTAGAGATGAGCGAAGTTACAGTGATTCGATTTGTCACGAACCTCGCGGCTCAGAGTTTGCTGACTTTACCCTGCATAAATGAGTTCAGCTTTCAGGTGCTCCGGTGGGCTGGAAAAGGTGGATACAGTACTAGGAGAGAGTCTCCAGCCCACCGGAGCACCTGAAAGCTGAACTAATTTATGCAGGCTAAAGTCAGCAAACGCTGAGCCGAAAAGTTTGTGACGAATCGAATTACTTCACTCATCTCTACACATGGGTATGTGCAGACTGCAGAGCACTGCACCCGACCCATGACTGTAGTACAGACACTGTAGTACTACAAATACTAGGGTGCAAGTGCTCTGCACACACCCCCATGTATATAGCAGTATATATGTACTACATACACACCACTATACCCATGGGGGTATGTGCACAGCATTGCCCCCTTGTGTTCCTAGTACAGTGCACACCACTTTACCCATGGGGGTATGTGCAGAACATTGCACCCTCGTGTCTGTAGTACAGACACTAGGATGCAATGCTCTGCACAAACTACCATTTCTATAGCAGTGTGTATGTAGTACACACACTGCTATACCCATGGGGGTATGTGCAAAGCATTGCATCCTAGTGTCTGTACTACAGACACGAGGGTGCAATGCTCTGCACATACCCCCATGGGTAAAGCAGTGTGCACTGTACTACAGACACAAGGGGGCAATGCTCTGCATATACTTCCATACACATAGGGGTATATGCAGAGCATTGCACACTAGTAGTACAGACTATGGTACAATGCTCTGCACATACCACCACCTGAATAGGAATGTACACACACTGGGGGGTATGTGCAGGCTGCAGAGCATTGTACCCTAAGGTCTGTAGAAGACACTAGGGTGCAATGCTCTGTCTGCAGTCTGCTCTGCACATACCCCCCACGTGTATAGCAGTGAAGAGCAGACTGCAGACACACACGGAGGGAGACCCTGGGAGGATCACCGGCCGCCAGGGCCGCAGCACAGTGAGTGTGTGCTGTATTGGAACCTCAACCTACCGTATGGGGGCCCTGGTGGCGGCGGATGGCGGCAGAAAATGGAGGGTCACTGATCCTCATGGGCTGAGTGGGGGAAATACAGGTAAAATGGAGGCGGGGGAGGAGACAGGAGGAGCAGCAGCCTCCCAACTGGTAACACTGATCGGAGGGTGGAGCTTAAAGTCTCAGCCTGAGACTGTCACTGAGGCTGCTGCGGAATTTTCGGGACTCGTGCCTGACCGCCCGCATCAGCCTCTTGACCGTGGACAACAAATCGGCGACGATTTGATAACGGGATTCGTCGACAACGAATCCAGTTATCGAATGTAAGTCAATGATGTCTGTTGGGCCCTTGTGGTCTCAGCACAACAGATCCGCCAGACCAATATAGCTAGCAATCAATTGCCAGTTATTTTGTTATCATATGTTCACCAAGTATCTATGTAACAGTTTATTATCAAACCGTACACTGAACAAAGTGCTAAAACAAGCAAACAACTGATATCAGCTGCAGTCTTTGAATTGACAAGATTAGCGCTGAATGCAGCTCTTTTCTTTTAATGACAGATCACATTCTAAAAGGTGACCATACACTTTAAAAAGTAGTTTGTCAATTGTTCATTTGCCCAGATTTCCCCCATACACAGCTAAGCGTTTGGGTCTATGATGGGGAAAAGAACGCCACTGCAAGAGTATTCTTGAGGCAGCTTTTCACATCCCGGGAAAGCAAAAGGATTAGATGTTGAAATTCACAGTCTACCTGATATGTTTTGGGAAAAGTCAGGAGGCCCCAATGCACATTATATAGTTGACCGGCTATCCAAAATTGTGCTGGCCCTTAAGTCGATGAGGTTTGTTGGGCACCAGTGGTAGGCTTTACTTGAGACTGTAAGCAGTGTAGTGTATAAAACCGAACACACATTTCCAGCATGAACATAGGTATGACTGCAAAAAGTTATACTTAATGCAAGGGTTAGGTGTCTGGTATAGGAGTCCTCAGACAAGCTGGCAATGCAAATGCACAATTAACTCACCTGGAACAGGGAACTACCATGTAACCTGGCTGGACTGAGAGGAGCCACTGGACTCAGGGTACTCCAGAAGTGAATGCTAGAGAGCATGGCATTTGGGGTTAGCAATATAGGTGTCTGAAATAGAAGAAGGCATATTTTTATTGTCATCGTTGTTATCAAAAAATAGAATATCACAGGCTGCTCTATACGATTTATTAGCAGAAATACCACAGACACCTCCCACAGTTCTTTATAACTCTAGTTTACATTTCCTGGATTTCTGTAACTTTAAATACGTTTTTAGAAAAATGTACAGCATATTATGGAGAGTGTGCAAAGGATAGTGCTATATAAAATCTATGGAGTCTGTCTCCTGCAGTGAGGAGATGGCGGAGAGAACAAGCAGAATGCTTCTTCCCACTCGCAGTCTTTCCTATATATGTGGTTACAAGGAGTACAACTTGCCTTGGTAAGCGCAGTTCACAATCAACGTTTTTTTTACATATCCCAAAGGTATCAAACTACGGAGCGCATCCTTTTTTTAATTTTTTTAAATCTTTTTAGCTTTGCTTTATATGTGTCCATCATTTACAATCTGTTCCTAGCTTTGTATTTAATAATTGCAATTAAAAACCTGAATGTGTGAACCCACCCTAAGGACTCTAATTACACAGGGCTATTATAGGCTGAACAAGTTGATAAATGCCCAATGAACAAGCAAACACTCTTTTGTTGTCTTATGGCATCTTTGAAGCAGGTTTAAATATCCTGTTTGTCAGCCACACATCTCCCTGCATAATAGGGCTGAGAAGCAGATGAATGATAGAAGTTGGGGCCACACAAAAATCCAGTGATCATACGGGCAGCCCTGCCATAGGCTTGTTAAAGGACCACTGATCTAGATCAGCAGAAGTCTGTAATATCACCATAGATCCACTGCAAATATTGATAACTATTTAGAAGCACTTTCCAAATTAGCATTATTAATAGAAACATGGTGCTGTTAATGTATTGGCAGACACCCAAAAATACAACCCCAGCCCTCTGACCAAGCTGACTGATAACATTTATTCCAGTAACCTTTGTATGACAGTTTTCAGTGACTCTGCAGAAAAGCACCACCTCTACATTTATATGCACCAAGTGATAACAGTGTGGGAAAGGTTTTCTAAAACTAACAAAGCTGTATGTAAAGAGAAGTCAAAGGGTTAACACAGGGAGGCATCCGGGACTCTGTGAGCTTGACTTATCCATTTCAAGACAAGACTAAACATGCAAGAAGAGCAACAATATCTGGGAATGTGGATTTGCAGGGGAGGATCAGTCAGATTCTTATACAGAGCTTCAGTCTTTTAGCCTTTTCTATCTGGCGCAGGAACGGCATTAGTGGGAACGGGAACCACATTGTGCCCTTTCAATCAGCTACTACAGATTCAGTCCAAGCAACTGTTTCCCAATGTGAACTTGAACACATTAACATTGTACTTTGCAACCAAGAAACATAGACCACCTGAAAGTGAGTCTCCTAACCCCCCCCCCCCCCCTCTATTTTGCATCTGTTCTAAGTGTTACTGATCCATCTACCCAAATTTTTATGGGCAGACATACTTGCCAGGACTGAAAAGACTCACCCCTAAAAACTCTAGGTACTGTGAAGGTGCTGGACTACCCCAACTTCTGTCCTGTAACCACAGTGCTCATGTGCTACGTGTTAACTGAATGAAGATGCCAATAATGGGTTCATGTTGTATGACAATCTCCACAAAGCAGAAAATAAAGTGTGCACAAATTGACATGTTTTGAGATTTCAAATGTCAATTTCAGTGTGTGAATCACTGCGGATCTGAAACTAAATATGCAATTCATGACTTTGAAACATATTTATACTTTTGCAATGATAATTTGCGATTTGTTATTGGCTAAGTGGGCAGGCCCTGCTGAGGCATCTGGGAAACAGAAGCAGGGAGAAACAGTGGGCAGCGGGGTACCGGAAGGTGCTGGAACTGAAGCTGTGGGGGACCAGGGTAGGTACAGTGGGGCAAAAAAGTATTTAGTCAGCCACCAATTGTGCAGGTTCTCCCACTTAAAAAGATGAGAGAGGCCTGTAATTTTCATCATAGGTATACCTCAACTATGAGACATAATGAGAAAAAAAAATCCATAAAATCACATTGTCTGATTTTTAAAGAATTTATTTGCAAATTATGGTGGAAAATAAGTATTTGGTCACCTACAAACAAGCAAGATTTCTGCCTCTCACAGACCTGTAACAACTTCTTTAAAAGTCTCCTCAGTCCTCCACTCGTTACCTGTATTAATGGCGCCTGTTTGAACTTGTTATCAGTATAAAAGACACCTGTCCACAACCTCAAACAGTCACACTCCAAACTCCACTATGGCCAAGACCAAAGAGCTGTCAAAGGACACCAGAAACAAAATTGTAGACCTGCACCAGGCTGGTAAGACTGAATCTGCAAAAGGGAAGCAGTTTGGTGTGAAGAAATCAACTGTGGGAGCAATTATTAGAAAATGGAAGACATACAAGACCACTGATAATCTCCCTCTATCTGGGGCTCCATGCAAGATCTCACCCCATGGTGTCAAAATGAGCAAAAATCCCAGAACCACACGGGGAGACCTAGTGAATGACCTGCAGAGAGCTGGGACCAAAGTAACAAAGGCTACAATCAGCAACACACAACACTGCCAGGGACTCAAATCATGGTAAAAACTCAACTCATCGTGTTTGGAGGAGAAAGAATGCCGAGTTGCATCCAAAGAACACCAGACCTACTGTGAAGCACGGGGGTGGAAACATCATGCTTTGGGTCTGTTGTTCTGCTAAGGGACCAGGACCAGAGGAGATCTGCATGGAGGAATGGGCCAAAACACCAGCAAAAGGGTGTGTAAACCTTGTGAAGATTTACAGAAAACGTTTGACCTCTGTCATTACCAACAAAGGGTATATGACAGTATTGAGATGAACTTTTTTTTGACCAAATATTTATTTTCCACCATAATTTGCAAATAAATTCTTTAATAATCAGACAATGTGATTTCATGGATTTTTGTTTTCATTATGTCTCTCTCGTAGTTGAGGTTTACCTATGATGAAAATTACACGCCTCTCATCTTTTTAAGTGGGAGAACTTGCACAATTGATGGCTGACTAAATACTTTTTTGCCCCACTGTAAGTATCACTTATTTTTTTTTTTTTACACTAGCCCCAGCAACATACAGGAAAAAAATGATATACTAGAATAAACTTGCTAAATGGAATAAGACACAAGAAACAGATGGCAATTAAGAGCTAATTTCCAGCGCTATGAGTGTCCAAAAAACATTTATTGGGGGTCCGCAAACTCTGTACCATCTAGATGTATTAGCTAGTAGGGTGAAACAGTAAGAGGGGCCTCCCCACAGATATCTACCTAGAGCATTCTGTATTATAGTCACAAGAGAGCCACTGATAGCTGCTGACAACAGGGCTCCCATGGAACTTTGCCTTTAAAATATATAATTTGGTATGTAAAGGGAATCTGTAAGCTCTAGATTATGCTCAGAGCTCAAGTGTCAAAGAGGCTGTGCTGAGTTGCTCCCCCAGCCGTGATGTGCACGACTCAGTACTAGAAAAAGTTTGATACGTCAATAAATCATGCATGTGAGGGAGGAGGCATGCGTTGTGCTTCTCACACAGCCTCCCGGACACTTGAGCTCTGAACAGGATCTGGAGCTGACAGATTACCTTTGATGAAACACAACCATCATCTGTAAATAATACAGCATCCATTGCTAAAAGCCAATGAAACACACAAAACAGGTACTAAAATTGTATGATAAAAGCTATCACAGAACAATAAAAATCTTCATAAATTGATCTTACACAATTACAATGTAGTTCCTAGTAGTTGTAGATGTTTATCACTTCGTTAGAATGCATGTTTCTCTACATTCTAATACATAGTTCCACCTGACAATAGTGGGTTAACCCCTTAAGGACCAAGCCCATTTTAACCTTAAGAGAAAAAGACAAAAAGAGAGGTGCGCTCCTAGTGCGGATGGTTCAGACAGGTGAGCCCCTTAGGATAATTAGGTAGGCTTACCAGAAGTGGTCATGCTCAGGGCACAACACCTATATCTGCATGTAGTATCGCTCGGTGAAGATGAGGTCAGCAGCTCCTGAAGTCCTCTCTGAGTGAGCTAGTCACTCAGTATTTCTGATACAGTCTGGAATAATGTGAACCAAAGGCCTGGGACACATAAAAGGAGGACTGGGTTCCGGGCGCTTCCCCTCCTAGTAGAGTACTGAATCTTAGGCAGGCAGATCCATAGAATAAAAAGGGAGTTTATTCGCAACAATAGTTTCGAGTCTTGTGCCAGACTCTTCTTCAGGCATATGACAAGGGGTTCAAACACACACACTTAAAATACCCGGGACCCAAAATGGTTCCGGGTGAAAGGTCACAATGACATTACTCTTAAATTACAAAATATAACATGCAACATAAAAGGTGATAAAAGCATAAGAATATATACATATATAAAAGTTAAGATTAGATGGAGTTTGGTATAAAATTTATGTTTGCCCATTTGGCAGCGCTGGAGACTCCCGATCAGCGGAGGTTAATCACGGCATCAGAAAGAGGCTGATGCGTGACGCTCGCCATAGCGAGTGATGGGGGTGGATAAAATGTAGCGCATAGTAGAAAAAAACTTTTGTGAATGAAGAAAATCAAAATTAGGCTGAGTGGTGGGGGTGGATACAATGTAGCGCATAGTAAGCAAAAAGGAGCAAGATGACATAACCTTTGTGAATGAAGGAAATCAAAACGAGGCTATTCACCGGGGACCTGCAGGGAAAAGCAGGGCTTGCTGACAATCCACTATTCCATATTAGGAACGTAATCCTGATGCACGGGAACACTCTAAGTATACCGATCTCAGTATAGGGTGTTCCCCTGAAGACAATAGGAGTGTATAAAAAGAAGACATTACCCTGATGGTAGTGAAGGTGTTTATCCAAGGTGCTGTTGTGGGAGTAAGAGCATCTGATCCTGTATGGGCTCCGCTGTATAGGGTCATGACTAAAAAAGTCTCAATGAGTAAAAAGGGGGGACTTGAACATGGTGGCAATTGATGAATATTGTCTGTAACAGCAACCAGTCCCACAGTGCAGGTTATATATATATGTAAAATATAATAACCAATTGTCACGCTACAGGGAACTGTATGCACCAGTCCACAGTGGACTAATAAGTGATAGTAAACAGGGCAACTGTCCTGGAAGTTGGTGATAATGACGATATGGGAAAATGTTGTTATAATAAAGAAAATATATATAAAGGAATATAAATAGACCGGTATAGATACAGAGATGGAAATGACTAAATTGGACGGCCGCCGGGGTTTGGATGACAGAGGTGAATGATCGACATCCGAAATTATAGAACTGTTTCAACTATCTCATTTAACCCCTTGGGTGCAACCGTTGACAATTTGTACATCCAATAGATTTCTTTTTTCTTTAAAGTCTCAAAACGGTTAGCACATTCCACTGGAATGTGGTCAATTGGAGTGACCGTGTAAACGTCCTGTTCATCTGGGCGAGTCAGGGCACAGTGTCTTGAGACCCCATGGAGCAGAAACTTTTTCTTGACGTTCTGTCTATGTTTGTTGAAACGGTTTCTGAGAGGTTGTATAGTCCGACCCACATATTGCAAATGGCACTTACATTCCAGGAGATATATAACATAAGAGGAATCACATGTAAGTCTGTATTTGATGTTAAATCTTTCTTGAGTGGTATTGGATACAAAATCCGTCCGCTTGTTTTGAATCTCTCTGCAGCACAAACATCTCTTGGCATTGCACCTATACGACCCCATTGACAAAATGGGTTTTCTAGTGATGAATTTGTGCTGCTTTATAATACTTGGTGCAAATATATTTTTTAGGGTGAGTGCCCTTCGATAGGTAATGGGTGGTTTGGTAGGAAGAATTGCACTGAGAGTGGCGTCATTTTGCAAAATGTGCCAATGTTTATTTAGAGTTTTCTTAATCATACTTGCGGAATCACAGAACGTGGTGATAAAATTAAGCCTCTGTGTATCACTCGTATTCTTGGTATTTCTTGGTTTAATACAGTCTCCTTGTGTCTGATCCTTTACTCTATTATAGGCATCACGAACAATAGATTTGGGATACTTCTTCTCTGTGAATCTTTTAGACAAAATCTTTGCTTGTGTGGCAAAGGTGTTATCTTCCGTACAGTTTTTCCTAATTCTCTTGTACTGTCCATATGGCACATTATTCAGCCATTGTTTTTGGTGAGCACTGTTGTATTCCAGGTAACTATTGTCGTCTACCTTCTTAAAGTAGGTAGACGTAATATAGTTAGTACCTTTGTGTGCAATATTCAAATCCAAAAAATTGATGTTGTCCTCGCTGTACTCAATAGTAAATTTGATCCCCCAATCATTGGAATTTAGGTAGGCCAAAAATGCCCCTATAGATTCCTCCGGACCCTTCCATAGGAAGAAGAGATCGTCGATATAGTGGCGAAAGAGTTGTATATGCGTAGAAAATTCCGGTGATCCCGTAATGAATTTTTTCTCGAATGCCCCCATGAAAAGGTTGGCATAGGTCGGGGCAACCTTTGACCCCATAGCCGTACCGTTACATTGATGATAAACCTGTTTGTTGTATATAAAGTAATTATTCTCCAATATGAACTTAAGGCCTTTAATGATGAAATTCCTATGATATTCAGTAATGTCAGGATTATTCTCCAAGAATTCTTCCACACATTGGACCCCAATCTCATGGCCAATGTTGGTGTATAACGACGTGACGTCACAGGTCCCATCTGATGGTAAGCAGCTGTTCTATGAGCTGGGTCGAGTCACGGAGATAACTAGGTAGTGATATAACATGTTCTTGTAGATATAAATCAATGTAATGTGACAAATTACTGGTAAAACAATTAGTGTTAGATATTATCGGACGACCCGGTGGTCTGGTGATGGACTTATGGATCTTTGGCAAGAAGTAGAAATAAGGTTTATTATCATTGTTGTACTGTAAGAATTTGTGTTCATGTTTATTTAAAATGCCATCTGAGAGGCCACTGTTTATAAGTTTATTGTATTCTTCTAAGATTCTTTTGTATGGATCTTTTCCAATCTGCTTGTAAAAGTTTTTATCCGACAATATATGGAGGGACTCCTCCTCATAATGTTCCACACTCATGATGACCACCCCACCCCCTTTGTCTGCCGGGCGGATCACCAGGTTATTGTTCTTCTTCAAGCTCACCAAGGCTTCTCCTTGAAGGACAGTTGCCCTGTTTACTATCACTTATTAGTCCACTGTGGACTGGTGCATACGGTTCCCTGTAGCGTGACAATTGGTTATTATATTTTACATATATATAACCTGCACTGTGGGACTGGTTGCTGTTAGACAATATTCATCAATTGCCACCATGTTCAAGTCCCCCCTTTTTACTCATTGAGACTTTTTTAGTCATGATCCTATACAGCGGAGCCCATACAGGATCAGATGCTCTTACTCCCACAACAGCACCTTGGATAAACACCTTCACTACCATCAGGGTAATGTCTTCTTTTTATACACTCCTATTGTCTTCAGGGGAACACCCTATACTGAGATCGGTATACTTAGAGTGTTCCCGTGCATCAGGATTACATTCCTAATATGGAATAGTGGATTGTCAGCAAGCCCTGCTTTTCCCTGCAGGTCCCCGGTGAATAGCCTCGTTGTGATTTCCTTCATTCACAAAGGTTATGTCATCTTGCTCCTTTTTGCTTACTATGCGCTACATTGTATCCACCCCCACCACTCAGCCTCATTTTGATTTTCTTCATTCACAAAAGTTTTTGTCTACTATGCGCTACATTTTATCCACCCCCATCACTCGCTATGGCGAGCGCCACGCATCAGCCTCTTTCTGATGCCGTGATTAACCTCCGCTGATCGGGAGTCTCCAGCGCTGCCAAATGGGCAAACATATAAATTTTATACCAAACTCCATCTAATCTTAACTTTTATATATGTATATATTCTTATGCTTTTATCACCTTTTATGTTGCATGTTATATTTTGTAATTTAAGAGTAATGTCATTGTGACCTTTCACCCGGAACCATTTTGGGTCCCGGGTATTTTAAGTGTATGTGTTTGAACCACTTGTCATATGCCTGAAGAAGAGTCTGGCACAAGACTCGAAACTATTGTTGCGAATAAACTCCCTTTTTATTCTATGGATCTGTCTGCCTAAGATTCAGTACTCTACTAGGAGGGGAAGCGCCCGGAACCCAGTCCTCCTTTTATGTGTCCCAGGCCTTTGGTTCACATTATTCCAGACTGTATTTTAACCTTAAGGACCAGGCCAATTAAATGTTTGCGTTTTCGTTTTTTTTTTCCCTCCTCACCTTCTAAAATCCATAACTTTTATATTTCCATCCATTCTCTCATTTTAACCATAAAATGTATGGCGGACCCCAAATTTTCTTTTTAAAGGGAGGAAATTTAAATGAAAAACACAATTTTGCGCATTTTGGAGGGTTTTGTTTTCACACTGTACAATTCACGGTAAAAATGACGTGTTCTTTATTCTGTGGGTCAATACGATTAAAATGATACCCATTGCTAGATACTTTTATATTTTTGTACCGCTTAAAAAAAAAAAATCTAAAACTTTTTGTACAAAATCAGTAATCTAAAATCGCCCAATTTTGACCACATATAACTTTTTAATTTTTCCATATATAGGACGGTATGAGGGCTCATTTTTTTTACGCCGTCATCTGTACTTTTTTTGGAATTTTTTACGTTTACGCCATTCCCCGTATGGGATCATTAACATTATATTTTGATAGTTCGGACATTTACGCATGCAGAGATACCAAATATGTTTATTTAAAAAATAATTTTACGCTTTTTGGGGGTAAAATGGGAAAAACTGACAATTTTAATTTTAATTGGGGGAGGGGATTTTTCACTTTTTTTTGCTTTTTATTTTTACATTTTTCAACTTTTTTACACTTTATATGTCCCCATAGAGGACTACCTATAGCAATCATTTGATTGCTAATACTGTTCAGTGCTATGCACTGCTCAGTATTATCGGCGATCTTCTGCTCTGATCGATCGCAGACCAGAGCAGAAGACCCGGGGAGACATGCTGGATAATCGGATCGCCACGGCAGCGCTGCGGGCGATCCGATCATCCATTCAAAGTAGCGCACTGTCGCAGAAGCCGTGATCTGTATTGATCACGGCATCTGAGGGGTTAATGGTGGACATCTGTGCGATCGCGGATGTTGGCCATTACCGGCGGGTCCCCGGCTGCTGCTAGCAGCTGGAACCTGCCATGTATGACGAGAGCACCGTTCCGATGCTCGTGGTCATACACAGGACATAAATGTACGTCCTGGTGCGCGAAGTCCCGACAAACCAGGACGTACATTTACGTACGTGGTCGTTAAGCGATTAAAAAGACCCAAGGAAAGCAATCAGAGCTATAAAAAGTATTACACAAGAAAATAGATTGAGGAAATTGCGGATAATAAGATTCCCTGGCATACATGTAAGGTTCACCGTGACCCAAATGTGACATCAGGACTTTTGCTCTCTCCAGAGGAGCTGAATATCAAAAGGCTGTGTGTGAAGTAAAGGCTTTACAAAATATTGTGGAAAAAAACAATGACACCCTATCTCCAAATGATAAAAAAAAGCTATCGCAAAATATACAGAGATTATTCCTGAACACATCTTTTTTCTGGAGAAACCATCTTGTTCACAGGCACAATAACACGTGTTACAAAAGGGACCTGCTATGTCACTGAACTATGCACCAGGTACTATTTCTGGAAAAAAATGGTAAAAATTCTTTGATTTTCATTATAAACAAGAAAAAAGGTAAGTAATTATAATTCAATTTAAAAAGTCTGACTTGGCATAGTATTGAATTGTATACTCAACTGTAAAGTAAAGTGAAACAACCAGTGATTTTACCTGTGAGAAAAATGCTGGCGTGAGAGATGCTGTGGGCAATGAAGGGCTGAGGATACCGAGAGTGCCGGAATCACTACTTGTGATAACCACTGTGGGAGTCAACTCAAGCTCTTTGGGCTTTTTTGACTTGGAACTCTTATTGTCCAGTACATAGGGTTCTGGCTCAGACTCTGTTTCGGGTTCTTGATCAGGCTTTCCTTCTGTTTCTATCTCCTCTATCTCCATTTCCATGTCATTTGGAAAATTTAGAGGCTCCGGCGATCCCAAATCTGTTTCGTCAGCTATATCCTGATTAGTCAAATTGGGAGATAAAGCTGGAGAATGTTCTGGAATGGGTGAGATGGATGTGCTTGTGAGAGAAGTACCAAGTGTTCCACCTGGTGGAGGCTCTGCAGGCTTCTCATGGAGCTCTGGAGGTTGAGGTGGAGCTGAAGACACAATGGAGGCAGGCTCAGGGTTTTTAGCTGGTGTGGTCACAAACCTAATGACTGATGGAAAAGGCTCTGGAGCAAATTTCTTCTCAACTGTATATTCCACATTTGCAGTTTTAAAAAGCTTTACACCAGCTGAATTCAAGGAATTGAGGGTAAATGATGTGTACAGACCAGAATGAATATAATCATTGCGTCCTGAGGATTTGGCAGAAGGACACAAAAGTCGCTCCTTGTTACAGTTCTCTTTGTCACGGATAATGCAGGTGCTGACAGGATTGGCAAAACTCCCATCTGTGTCTCCTTCTGCTTTATTCAACACTGCCGGATCCATGGTCAGGATGTCAGGGTACGAGACAAACTTGTAAACAAACTTCTGTCCATTTACTTTTTTGATGATGTTCTGGAGAAAAGAGGAAGAAAAGAGAGATGTCCTTGTGAGATGTGACACTAAAAACATAAAATAAAAACTATCGCATTCAGTTTTGCTGCTAAAGCATCCCTAACCGTATTTATATTGAAGTCAAGGTGGTAACTGATGTGACGTGCTTTTGTCATCTATTTTCCCTTTCAATTTACCACAACTGACCTTTACTCCAAACCTACGAAACTGATTATTATAGAAGACAAACAAGCTCTACAGCAAATAAAAACATATTGGAACAAAACTACTTGCAGTTCAGTTATTTTTGTACCATATTTTATATTTTGTAACCCCCCCCCCCCCCCCGATCTGAAACTTATCCCCTTCCTGATTGGTCCCCAGTTATTAATGGTGTACCCCGAGGTTCAGTACTGGGACTGCTTTTGTTTAACATAAACATTTTTATTACTGATATAGAGGATGAGATAAGCCATTGCTTTTTCAAGGGAACCTGTCATTAAAGGGGAACTCCAGTGGAAAAAGACAAATTCAATCAACTGGTGCTAGAAAGTTAGAGTATTCCAGCCTTAGATATTTTATACCCTAAACAAAGGATAGGGGATAAGATGTCTGATCACAGGCGCCCTGCCGCTAGGACCCCCACAATTTTGGGGCAGCTCCCAGCATTCTGTGCCCTGCTCCCGAGACAGGGACATGATGTCACGCCACACCCCCTCCATTGATGTCTTTGACAGGGGGCGTGATGGCTGTCATGCCCAGTCATAGACATGAATAGAGGGGGCGTGGCGTGACGTCTCCGTCTCAGGAGCAGCACCCGGCACAGAAATCCAGGAGCTACACTGAGATCGCAGGGATCCCAGAGGCGTGACCCCTCGATCAGACATCTTATCCCCTATACTTTGGATATGGGATAAGATGTCTAAGGCCGGAATAACCCTTTAAACAGATTTGTAAATTACTTTTATTTAAAAATCTATATCTTTCCAGTACTTATTAGCTGCTGTATACTACAGAGAAAGTTGAGTAGTTCTTTCCAGTCCGACCACAGTGCTGACAACTCTGTCCGTGTCAAGATCTGTCCTGAGCAGGAGACTATAGGATTTGCTATGGGGATTTGCGTCTACTCTGGACAGTTTCTGGCAAAGACAGAGGTGTCAGTAGAGAGCACTGTGGTCAGACTGGAAAGAACTACTCAACTTTCTTTGTAGTATACAGCAGCTGATAAGTACTGGAAGGATTAAGATTTTTAAATAGAAGTAATTTACAAATCTGTATAACTTTCTGGCACCAGTTGATTAGAAAAAAAAATGTTTTTCACTTGTTTTTTTAACGGAGTTCCCCTTTAAGAACCGCAAGCAGTATCAAACACATACATGCCCCCCTATTACAAAGGTGTACCATTCACTCTGAAATGCCTCAGAATTCCAGTTATAGAGCCAGTTGTAAACAGGGCTCTGGGTCACTGGTGCCCTGGGGAAGCAGTGGGGTGAGGAGTTGCAGCTGGGGTGTGCACTATTGACTTGGAGCTTTGTTCCCAGATGGCATTACAACTGGTATTCCTCTAAAATGCCGCAGAATTTCCACAGAGTGAATCATACGCCATTGTAATAAGGAAGCCCGTCAGTGGTTTTTTATGCTGCCCAAGGTTTAGGCAGCACTAAACTTGATGAAGTTCCCTTTGACACATATCAGCTTTTATTTTAAGATAAGGTGATAATTAAAAGAGACCTCAGTAATACAGTATCAAGTGGCATGCTTATGTCTCTAGGAGCCTGCAAAAGAGATTCTTTACCTTCACATAGTAATAGCGGAGAGCTCTGCTTAGCTTGTCATAGTTCATGCTCGGCTTATTCTTGCGTTCCCCCCATAACTTGGCCACTTCTTCAGCCCTCAGGAGCTTAAACTCCCCATCATCTGACGTCCACCTAATCAAATCATTGTTTCCAGGTTCCTGTAGAAGCTGGAGCAGAAACTGCCACAGAGTAATGGCGCTGTCCATAGCAAAGCACTGGAAAGAAAATACAGCTAAGTTACTTCCCAGATGTTGTGTTTGAGCACAATAGACGGACTGCTACACTACAGTTTTCAAGCTCCTGCCTGCGGTGTAAAAATATATATATATATACATATATATATATATATATATACACACACACAAGACAAGGCTGGACAAGAAACGGTACAATATCTGGAAGTATGCTGGTGACATCTAACTTGTTTGGTTGTTTTCTATTAAAGTTTATAACGTTTGGATTTGTTCAGTTATTTGGTTGTTTTCCAATTGGTTTGTATTCAGTACTAAGTTTTCAGGTAATTTCAAACATAAAAGATAACATTGACAGAAAGAAAATTAAGTATGTCTTCAAGCTTCCTGGTATGCAAAGTTTCCACAGTATCGCTCTCATACACTGATAATCTAGAAACCAGAAACAAGACAGGAAGTACACTTCACAGACCATAACAAAAGGGAAAAAATATTCACTCATTAACTAAAACATAGCTGAGTAGACATGATAGGTGAAAAGGTCCACTCACCGCTTTAAGGGACAGATTTATCAATGACTCAAAAACCAGCAGAAAGGGTCTGCTCACATCGTGTTTAAAAGGGGTACTCCACTGGCCAGCCTTCCGGCTGCGTTTGGAAAATTTAGTTCCGAACGCTGTGTGCTCATGCTGCGGGGGTCAGCCATGGCCATGCCCACTCAATGCAAGTCTATGCCACGCCCCCTCCCATAGACTTACATTAAGGGGGTGTGGACTGCCATCATGAGGGGTCATGGCCGACCCCCGCAGTGCGAGCACAGCCAGAAAGTTGGCTAGTGAAGTACCTCTTTAAAGGAGAAATGTGGTAAAAGATAACTTATCCCCTATACAAAGGGGATAATTAGGGGATCATTTCTAGATCACTGGGGCATAAACGCTGGGACCTCCGCGATCTCCTAAACAGGACCCCGGCAGTCTGCTGGAAGGGGACACGCTATAGAGATACATGGAGGGGGCATGTCAGCTGCGGCTTCCTGTGGAGTCGGAACTGCTGCTTTCGGCAGACTGATGGGATCCTGTTCAGGAGATTGGTTGGGAGGGGGGGTCCCAGCGGCCAGACCCCCACGATCTATAACTTATTCCTTAGCTTTTGGATTGGGGATAAGTCATCTTTCACTGCACTACTCCTTTAAGCTTTATGCCGCAGTATATATTGAAACCTTTTTGATGGTATCCCAAGGAATAACAGCGGGGCATAGCTAAAATGTGATGTGAGTAGCCCCAAGAGAATGTCTGGAAAACTTGCACAACACAAATAGAACTTCCACAAACAGTTCCACAAACAGAACTTTGTGCTTTTCACCACATTTTTCAGGGTCTTACAAAAGTTAAATAAGTTTTTCCCACAATGAATACTTAAGACCAATTCACATGAAAGGTGATGTGTGTAATCGGTGAGAATGGGGGTCCTGAGTGGCCCTAGAGCCGTGGTCAAGCACTAAAACTCTATGGGACATGGTAGCCATGTACAGCTGTTCAGTAGAAACATGGGCACCCAGGATACCCAATCTCATGATAGATGGGCATCAGTCTGGAGCCCCAATGATTGACAATTATCACCTACCCTGTACATAGGAATTAACCTGTCTTTGTGGGATAACCCTGTTAAACACACAGAAAACCAGTCAGAATTTAAAACCTTTAAATTCATATGGTGAATAATTTCAGAATATATAGGAATGTAGGAAATTTTGCATGGAATTTCCCCTCAGTGGATTGCCGCCACCTGGAATTGGCACTTCTTTTGTGCAGAATTTTACTGTGGAACTAAGTGTTAGAAATAAAAATTGTGTTGACTAATGGTCTTTTCAGAGTTGGTTTCTCATAAAGAATGAACATGTTCATCCACATCAGAAGTTCATCCACGTAGTGTGCGCTGAGCAGAAGAATCCCACAATGGCATACTGCTGCAGTCTTAGAATTTACACTTTGAAATTGTGAACAGAATTTACTGCATTTGCCTTTATGCTCCTTAAAAGGGGTACTCCGGTGGAAAACTTTTTTTTTTTTTTTTTTTTTTTTTTCAATCAACTGGTGCCAGAAAGTTAAACAAATTTGTAAATTACTTCTATGAAAAAATCTTACCTCCTTCCATTACTTATTAGCGGCTGTATACTACAGTTCTTTTCTTTTTGGATTTCTTTTCTGTCTGACCACAGTGCTCTCTGCTGACACCTCTGTCCATGTCAGGAACTGTCCAGAAATGTCAGGAAAATCTCCATAGTAAGCATATGCTGCTCTGGACAGTTCCTAAAATGGACAGAGGTGTCAGCAGAGAGCACTGTGGTCATGACAAAAGAAATCCCAAAAGAAAAGAATTTCCTCTGTAGTATTCAGCAGCTAATAAATACTGGAAGGATTAAGATTCTTTAATTGAAGTCATTTACAAATCTGTTTAACTTTCTGGCATCAGTTGATTTAAAAAAAAAAAAAAGTTTTCCACCGGAGTACTCCTTAAGGGTGCGTTCCCACAGGGCGTATACGCAGCGTATTTGATGCTGCACAAAATTTATGGCAGCAGCGGGAAATACACTGCGTATTCCTCGCTCTCTAGACACACAGGGATTTCCGCCGGCAGCCCCATGTGTGCAGTGAGTTTTGGAGGCGGGGCCACGCGTCACAGACATGCCGGCACACGGCCCCGCCTCCAAAACTCACTACACACATAGGGCTGCCGCCGGAAAGCCCTGTGTGTATAGTGAGCAAGGGATACGCAGCATATTTCCCGCTGCTGCCGTAAAATTTGCGCAGCATCAAATACGCTGCGTATACGCCCTGTGGGAACGCACCCTTAATGCCCATTCTCAATTATGCAAGTTTGTGGTGGTGTTTCCCAAATAGTCATGTGATTGTTTGACACGCTAGTGCGCTGCCTAAGTTCCCTGGGGAAAAACACACATATGGGTCTCTGTTATTCATCTATGCTGTATTCAGATAGGGCACTACAAATGTTTTACTTCACATGGATAAATTTGCCCGTAACCACATTCCCAATAATAGACAAGTTTATGTGCCCCCGGAACCATGTCAGACATAGATAAATAGATATTTAGTGGGAAGTATAAACAAACACAATAATCTCATTGTATGCAAATATTATACATGAACATAATGGTTTTAGGTTTGTTTTTTTAGGAATTATATGTTACAGTATACTTCACAGTGTCACATAATTTTTTTTTACCGCTATAGATTAAACATCATCCCATTCCACTGGAAACTGAGAAGAAATGGTTATTATTAGAGGTGAGCGAACTTACAGTAAATTCGATTGGTCACAAACTTCTCGGCTCGGCAGTTGATGACTTTTCCTGCGTAAATTAGTTCAGCTTTCAGGTGCTCCAATGGGCTGGAAAAGGTGGATACAGTCCTAGGAGACTCTTTCCTAGGAATGTATCCACCTTTTCCAGCCCACCGGAGCACCTGAAGGCTGAACTAATTTACGCAGGATAAGTCATCAACTGCCGAGCCGAGAAGTACATGACGAATCGAATTTACTGTAAGTTCGCTCATCTCTAGTTATTATAATGGACAGTTTATCATTTTAAAGGAGATCTGCGGTGTATTACACTTATCCCCTCCATGTATCTCTATGGAAGAGACGGAGATACAGCATTTGTGCATCCCCGCCTCTCCCATAGGGCAATGCGGCAATGCCTGGACCCCGTGCAGGAGATCGCAGCATTCGGACACCCAACCCCCCGCGATCAGGCGCTTACCCTGCGGTAAGGGCATAAATGTTATACACCGCAGATCTCCTTTAAAGCCAAAATAAAGTCCAGAAAACTCCTTACAACTTTGTAAAACATTTTACTTTTTATTTACTTTTAGGCACTTGGCTTGATCTGTATTGATCACGGCATCTGAGGGGTTAATGACGGACTTCAGTGCCATCGTGGATGTCCACCATTACTAACGGGTCCCTGGCTGTCGATAGCAGGTGGGACCTGCCGGGCATGACACGAGCACCGAACCGTTGCTCACGGTAATGGCGGATTGTAAATGCACTTCATGGTGTGTTAAGTACCACCGCACCATGACGTAAATTAACGTTTGTCGTCGTTAAGGGGTTAAAAATCTGAAATTTTTCAACCCCTTAAGGACACAGCCAATTTTATTTTTGCATTTTTGTTTTTTTTCCTTCTTAAAAATCATAACTCTTTTATATTCCCATCCACAGACCTATATGAGGGCTTTTTTTGCATGACCAATTGACCTTTTTAATGACATCATTTATTTTACCATAAAATGTACAGCGCAACCAAAAAAATATTATTTGTGTGGGGATACTGAAAAGAAATCCGCAATTTTGCTAATTTTGGAAGGTTTCATTTTAATGCTGTACACTGTACAGTAAAAATGTTTTCTGTGAGTCAAAATGATTAAATGATACCCATGATTAGATACTTTTCTACTACTAGCTGAGTACCCAGCGTTGCCCGGTTTTTCCTTCCTCATCCTTGTTGGGGAAGAAAATCAACAAAGGAGGAAGCTTTTGACTTCATATCCCATCCCCATATAATGTTGCCATATCCCGACCTCCTATCCAGACCTCCTCTCTTTGTGAGATGGGGTGTGACTTGCAAGCCGGATTGACACATTCACCAGGAGATGCAGAGCGGAGCTTGTGGATTAAGGTACTGGAAGTCCCATACTCTCATGGGACTTGACACAAAAGCACATCTTTTATGTAAGGGTGTAGGTAAGGGTTAATTTAACTATCATATCTTTTTATTTGACATATAAGTAATGTGTGTACCAGCAGTGATGTGGGAATTGTATTGCCCGACGCCCGGGACATGCAGTTCTGGGCGCCAGGCAGGTGAATTCTTCAGGCATTTAGCCCTGCTTCGGGCAAGCAGGGCTAAATGTCTAAAGAATTCACATATAACGGGGCAATCAGTTTTGCCCTGTAACTAAACTCCTATAAACTGCAGCTGTGCGCTACAGCCTATAGCGAGCCGCACAGGACGACAGCGTCCCGGGGTAGGCACATGCGACGACGTCACTCACCGCGTGCCCCTCCCTCCGGACCGAGGATGTGGTCCAGTAACAAGAGTGGCCGCCGAGCCCCTGAGCCTGCCGGAGTGAACATGGGGGCGGACAGGTAGCAGGGGATCGGAGAGGAGGTAAGGTTTAGTAAATAATAATAGCGCAGGGGGGGTCAGAGGGGGGTAATATAATGGCGCAGGGGGCATCAGGAGGGGGGGGGGGAATATAATGGCGCAGAGAGCATCAGAGGTGGGGGGGATATATTGGCGCAGGGGAATATAATGGCTCGGGAGGGGGATATAATGACACAGGGAGCATCAGAGGGGGGGGGAATATAATGGTGCAGGGGGCATCAGAGGGGAGTAATATAATGGCGCAGGGGGCATCAGAGGGGGGGGAATATATTGGCGCAGGGGGCATCAGAGGGGGGTAATATAATGGCGCAGGGGGCATCAGGTGGGGGGCAATATAATGGCGCAGGGGGCATCAGAGGGGGGAATATAATGGCGCAGGGGGCATCAGAGGGGGGGAATATAACGGCGCAGGGGGCATCAGAGGGGGGTAATATAATGGCGCAGGGGGCATCAGAGGGGGGTAATATAATGGCGCAGGGGGCATCAGAGTAGGGTAATATAATGGCGCAGGGGGGCATCAGAGGGGGGTAATATAATGGCGCAGGGGGCATCAGAGTAGGGTAATATAATGGCGCAGGGGGCATCAGGTGGGGGGCAATATAATGGCGCAGGGGGCATCAGAGGGGGGGAATATAATGGCGCAGGGGGCATCAGAGGGGGGGAATATAACGGCGCAGGGGGCATCAGAGGGGGGGAATATAATGGCTCGGGGGGATATAATGACACAGGGAGCATCAGAGGGGGGGAATATAATGGCGCAGGGGGCATCAGAGGGGGGAATATATTGGCGCAGGGGGCATCAGAGGGGGGTAATATAATGGCGCAGGGGGCATCAGAGGGGGGAATATATTGGCGCAGGGGGCATCAGAGGGGGGTAATATAATGGCGCAGGGGGCATCAGAGGAGGGTAATATAATGGTGCAGGGGGCATCAGAGGAGGGTAATATAATGGCGCAGGGGGCATCAGGTGGGGGGGCAATATAATGGCACAGGGGGCATCAGAGGGGGGGAATATAATGGCGCAGGGGGCATCAGGGGGGAATATAATGGCGCAGGGGGCATCAGAGGGGGGGGGAATATAATGGCGCAGGGGCATCAGAAAGGGGGGGGGAATATATTGGCGCAGGGGGCATCAGAAGGGGGGAATATATTGGCGTAGGGGGCATCAGAGGGGGGGAATATAATGGCGCAGGGAGCATTGGTGGGTATATAATGACGCATGGAGCATCAGAGGGCGGGAATATATTGGCGTAGGGGGCATCAGAGGGGGGGGAATATAATGGCGCAGGGAGCATTGGTGGGTATATAATGACGCATGGAGCATCAGGGGGGGGAATATAATGGCGCAGGGAGCATCAGGGGGAAATATATTGGTGCAGGGAGCATGGGGGGGGCGGAATATAATGACGCAGGGAGCATCAGGGGGCGGAATATAATGGCGCAGGGAGCTCCAGAGGGGGGGGGAGAATATAATGATGCAGGGAGTATCAGAGGGGGTACATAATGACGCAGGGAGCATCGGGGGGGGGGGGGGGGGGTAACATAGTGGCGCAGGGGGCCCTACTTGATCCCTACCTGATAAAAGGGACATACCTACCTGAAGGGGGGCTACCTACTTAAAGGAATACTGTAGTGCAAAATAACTTATCCCATAAGTGATAGATCGCAGGGGTCTAACCGCTGGGACAACCCCCCCCCCCCCCCCCCATCTTTTGTATGAGGCCCCAGCAGACGGCATGAAGGGAATGTTCCGTCCCTACATGACACGGCTGCTGAAATGCCCCCTTCCTGTATCTATGGGATACATGGGGGGCTACGTCATGCGGACAAGCCCCCATTCCTGCCGGGGCCCCTTACAAAGGATCGGGGGGGAAGGGGTTTCACAGCGGTCAGGATAAGTTATTTTGCCCTGCAGTATTCCATTAATGGGGTGGATTTACTTATCAGGGACCCTATACACCTAATGGGGTGACATACTGGTCTGCCTATCAAGTTTTTATTGATAAAATACCTTATTTACGTACTATTTGGGTTAAAATTATTTTGTACCAGGACAGGTGGATTTTTATGAGGGACAAGTAGATTCTGCTCTGTTTTAGTCCCTTGGACAAGTAGCTTTTTTTAAATATTTCACACCCCTGACCAGGTATTATTGAAATATCTCCAGCTGTACAGAAGTTATGTAGGAACATACATTTCCCATTGATTTGCATGGGACTTTAAAAGGGGTATTCCAGGAATTTTTTTTAATTAACTATGCTACAGGGGCTGCAAAGTTAGTGTAGTTCATAATATAGAATACAGAAATTGGGGCTCAGAGTCGTGAATATTAGGATAACGTATGTTTATTTCAGTATATACTGTATAAAGTTAGTATACTTGTGAACTGTGAATCACCACAGGGCCCTTGTGAATCAACAGAAACACAAAATGGTTGTTCAATGGTTAAAACAATGAAATTAGAATAATGGCAAATAAAAAGGGTTATTACAAAAAAATATGGCTTTTAAAACACAAAATGAATCCTTTAAATAAGTGTCCACACATCTATTGGAATGAAACCAATGGTTTAGCGATTTGTAAAAATGTAGTGATTTCTCCGATAGTCTTGGTTCGCTATTTCCAAAATTATTTTGTATCCAGTTAGAATAAATAGTAAATGTCTTGAATAAAGAATGCAGCGATTTGTGCAAAGTTAGTTAGTGGCAATTGTAACAAATCTGGATCCCCTATGCAGAGGGCTCGCTGTTGGAGACACAGCCGTCTCCCAATTGTGCAACGGCAGTGTTAAAGGACATGTCCGGTGCTCACTTTTCTTATTGTATCTGTTCCGGGCTGCAAAATAAAAGAAAACAAACTTTCTCTTACCTGCCTACGCTCCCCCGGTACAGGTGTTCGGTCCCCGGTGTGTATTCTTCTTACTTCCTGTTAGCCCGGCACGTCACACGGAGCTTCAGCCTATCACCGGCCGCAGCGATGTCCCGCCTCAGCCAGTGATAGGCTGAAGCTCCGTGTGACGTGCCGGGCTAACAGGAAGTAAGAAGAATACACACCGGGGACCGAACACCTGTACCGGAGCCCTGGGGGAGCGTAGGCAGGTAAGAGAAAGTTTGTTTTCTTTTATTTTGCAGCCCGGAACAGATACAATAAGAAAAGTGAGCACCAGACATCTCCTTTAACACTGCCGCTGCACAATTGGGAGACGGCTGTGTCTCCAACAGCGAGCCCTCTGCATAGAGGATCCAGATTTGTTACATTCTAAAGTCAATTGATACAATTGCCACTAACTAACTTTGCACAAATCGCTGCATTCTTTATTCAAGACGTTTACTATTTATTCTAACTGGATACAAAATAATTGTGGAAATAGCGAACCGAGACTATCAGAGAAATCACTGCATTTTTACAAATCGCTAAACCATTGTTTTCATTCCTATAGATGTGTGGACACTTAAAGGATTCATTTTGTGCGTTTTAAAAGCCATATTTTATTGTAATAACCCTTTTTATTTGCCATTATAATTTTATTGTATTAACCATTGAACAACCATTTTGTGTTTCTGCTGATTCACAAGGGCCCTGTGATGATTAGTATACTAACTTTATACATTATATACTGAAATAAACATACGTTATCCTAATATTCACGACTCTGATCCCCAATTTCTGTATTATACTTCACATTTTTTTTGGCACAGTGGGTATAGGTGTTATTTGGGCAGCTCGAGTCTCAGGTCAATAGGAGCCTCTCTACCACTCTTTTTTTCTAGTTCATAATATAGTGTCTGTACATGTGTGTGACGGTTTTCTCACAATTCTTCTGTGATTTTCACCCCAATATTTATTTTTACCAGCATACAAAAAGACTGTTGTCTCTGATTTTTCCCAGGTTGCAATGAGGCCGAGACCTGACTCACTAGTCAGCTAATTACAGGGAGCCTGTCTGCTTCAATGGGTGGAGGGATTTTTTAATTTTAATTTTTTACACTTTTTATATCCCCACAGGGAGCTATTTACAACAATCCTTAGATAGCAGATACTGAACAGTGCTATGCATATGCATAGCACTCATCAGTATTATTTATCAGCAATCTTCTCTGGTCTGTTTGATGTCAGTGTGCCGCGGGTGATCTGATCATCCACTCAAACGCCCCCACTACCGCAGCATCTGAGGGGTTAATGGCGGACATCAGCGTGATCGCCGATGTCCACCATTACCGGTGAGTCCCTGGCTGCTGATAGCAGCCGAGACCTGCCGTGCATGATGTGAGCACCATACCGAGACAAGCCTAATGTACAGGACGTAAATGTGCGTCCTGGTGCGCTAAGTACCAGGACATACATTTAAATCCTGTGCCCTTAAGGGGTTAAGCTGACAAAAAGGATTTTCTTGGTTGCCTAAATCTACCAATCTGAGCTCATCTTTCATTTCTCATATTCGTCTGGTTGCTATGGGCAACAAGAAGACTACAAGTCTCCCTCCCATGTAGGCACATGAGAGCAGATTTCCCATTAAAAACATTGGAGTTTCTAAACCATATGGATTTCAAGGTGCAATCCATGTGGAATTTGACTACAGTTACTTAATGTGAACATATCCTAAAGATGCCATACAAACTTCTCACATGTCAGCATTCGTTACAATGGTATCCAGCCTAGACAAAGCGCTAGAAGCCATAGGGTCTTGTGCACTTAAACTGACAAACTACAGAGGCCTTTAGCTGCAGAGCATTACCCTGTGTTAACACTAGTGATGCACCAAAAGGGAAATTTTTGGCCGAAACCGAAAATGTAGGCTGTGCTTGGCTGAAAACCGAAACCGCATTGCCCCTCCCAGTTTTTTTTTTTAATATAGTTTTTATATAATTTGTTTAGTTTTTCATATACAGGGATGTATGAGGGCTTATATTTTGCACCGTGAGCTGTAGTTTTTATTGGTACCATTGTAGTACTGATTAATTTTTTATTTCTAATAATTTTTTTCTGATAAAAATCCATATTTTTTTTAATGTTTACGCCATTACTCCATCACATATACTGTTATGGGGGTACTTTATAACAGTTTTATGGCTTATAACAGTGATAAAGTACCCCCATAACAGTATATGGCTTATAACAGTGATAAGGTACCCCCATAACAGTATAAGCCATATATAGTACTGTTATTAGGGGGGGGGGGGGGGGTACTCTATCCAGAACGATCATACACTATCAGTGTTTCCCCAATCAGGGTGCCTCCAGCTGTGGCAAAACTACAACTCCCAGCATGCCTCGACAGTCGAAGGCTGTCGAGGCATGCTGGGAGTTGTAGTTTTGCCACAGCTGGAGGCACTTTGTTTGGGAAACACTGCACTATAAATTCCCAGGCTCCCTCTTATGAAGATGGCAGCTGGGTATGATACGGAGCAGCTGCCGCTATGGCGGATAATTCAAGGAGTCACAGCGCGCCCCCTGCGACCTCCTCCACTCAGACCCCAAGGACATCGCCTCGGCCACCCGATTCCACAAAGCTCATGGTCCCGTAGCTCAGCAGCGGACAGCTCCCTGCCTCCGTGTCAGCCTGGGTTACCATGGCTACCAGAAGCGGTTCACGTGGCACAGCTCATGATGTCATCAGTACATCAGCCACCTACAATTTCTACCATTACCGGCGGGTCCCTGGCTGTGATGAGAGCGCAGCTCCTGCACTCGCATTATAGCCGCGGCGGGACTCAGGGCGTACAGGCACGTTCTGGTATGCTAAGTCCCTGTACGCCCTGTGTCATTTAGGCCATGCCCCCCAAAATTTTTCAGCACAAAAATGCATCAGCCAAAAATGCCGAAAGGGGCATTTTCGTCGGCCGAAATTTCGGTGCATCCCTAGTTAGCATATCATGTTTGCATTATGTTCCTCCAAGTCATATGACTATTTTTATTTTTTTATCTACCTTCTCATTGATGTCAATCTTGAGCTTACACGTTGTCAAAAAAAATGGCTTAGGGTGCCCTGATCACATACCTTTTTACAGTTTATTAATACGTTCTCCAATTCCCAAGATATGTGGGTTTAAAATACCATTCAGGGAAGCAGTAAGCTGGGTGTGAGCTTAATTTTAATAATGGTAGTGACTATCATATGATTGGGGGGGATTATCAGACATACATACTAGTCAATGTACAACATTCACACCCTCGACTGTATAGAGCCGCCCATCACTTGATATACTCACCAATCCAACCAATCATACTATTTCCTGAATTGTCAGACAAAATAAACCCACATATCTCAGGAACAAAAGGGAGTATCAAGAAATTGTGACAGGTGTGTGATCAGGGCCCCCTAACCCATTTACAGACAGTAAAAGCTTATTTTTTGGGGGGGATGGCCAAAGGTCCACTTTAACCCCTTAACGACGCAGGACCTAAATGTACGTAACACACCAGAACGTACATTTACTTCCTGTACATAACTGCGAGCACCAGAGTGGTGCTCGCGTCATGCACGGCAGGTCCTGGATGCTATCCGGACTTGCCGGTTATGGCGGACATGAGAGATCGCGCTGATGTCTGCCATCAACCCCTCAGATGCCGTGATCAATACAGATCACGGCATCTGCAGCAGTGCAGTTGGTTAAATGGATGATCGGATCGCCCACAGCGCTGCCATAGGGATCCAATCATCCATAATGGCGAATGGAGGTCTCCTAACCTGCCTCCGTCCATCCCCTGGGGTCTTCTGCTCTGGTCTGAGATCGAGCAGACCAGAGCAGAAGATCGGCGATAATACTGATCAGTGCTATATCCTATGCATAGCAGTGAACAGTATTAGCAATCAAATGATTGCTATAGCTAGTGCCCTATAGAGACATAAAATGTGTAAGGAAACAAAAAAGTTAAGAAAATGTGAAAATCCCCTCCCTCAATAAAAATGTAAAATTTTTTCCATTTTACCCCCCAATTTAAAAAAAAAAAAGAACATATTTGATGTTGCCGGATGCGTAAATGTCCGAACTATCAAAATATAATGTTTATGATCCCATACGGTGAATGGCGTTAACGTTAAAGAAAAAAAAAAGTCCAAAGTTGCTGCTTTTTTGTCACATCATATTCCCAAAAAATATATTAAAAATGTATTCAAAGTTTTATATACACAAATGTGGTATCAATAAAAATCACAGATCATGGCGCAAAAATTAGCCCTCATACCGAAAAATGAAAAAGTTATAGGTGGTCAAATTAGAGGGATTATAAACTTACTTATTTGGTTTTTAAAGCGGTACAATAATAGAAAAGTTGGTAATCATGGGTATCATTTTAATCGTATTGACCCACAGAATAAAGAAAACATGTAATTCTTAATGTAAATTGTACAGCATAAAAACTAAACCTTCCAAAATTAGTAAAATTGCGGTTTTCTTTTCAATTTCGCCACACAAATAGTATTTTTTTTTGGTTGCGCCATACATTTTATGGTGAAATTAGTGATGTCATTACAAAAGACAACTGGTCGCGCAAAAAACAAGCCCTCATACTCGTCTGTGGATGAAAATATAAAAAAAAATAATAATTATGATTTTTAGAAAGCCCAAGACCAAAAGGGGCTGAGTCCTTAAGGGGTATTCCAAGCCTAAAAATCTTATCCCCTATACAAAGGACAGTTCCTGACATGAACAGGTGTCAGCACTATGGTCAGACTAGAAATAACTACTTTCTTTGTAGTATACAGCAGCTAATAAGTACTGGAAGGATTAAGATTTTTAAATAAAAGTAATTTATAAATCTGTTTAAAGAGGTATTCTGGCCTTAGACATCATATCCTGTATCCAAAGGATAGAGGATAACATGTCTGATCGAGGGGTCCTGCCTCTAGGACCCCCTGCGATCTCAGTGCAGCACTCGGCATTCTGTGCCGGGTGCTACTGCAGTCTCTGAAACGCTGGGATTACGAGACTGGAGGAGATGTGACCTCACGCCACTCCATTCACGTGCTGCACAGAGATGGTGGGCGGTCCCAGCTACAGGACCCCCGTGATCAGACATCTTACCCCCTATCCTTTGAATAGGGGATAAGATGTCTAGGGGCGGAGTACCCCTTTAATGTGGATCATGTACACTTGCACGGTTCAGATTTTGTGTTTTTTGTTCATTCTTGGGGGCTTACTACCCTCATATGTAAGATATACCTATTTTTTTACCCTCTGTGATAGATATGTGTAGAGACCCCACCACTTTCTCTATTCTGGCATGAGGAGAAGGTTTTCCTTAACCATTTTTTAATAGTAACATATTTATATGTTTTTCTTGTATTTCTAAAAAAAAAAAGCTTTTTGTTTGTCCAAATACACATTTTTTTTTTTGGTTGTACATATGACCCATCATAAAACTATGAGTTGTTTCAGGATGTTTTGATGTTTTTGACAGTACATCAAACTTGCCTTGAGTAAATATACACATACGGGTGGACCTATCCCCAGAGGCGTAGCTTGTAGCTTCTGGGCCCCAATGCAAAATCAGCAACAGGGCCCCATATGCCAATTATAATACTGGTCTCTTATGGGGCAGATGTGTTTTGTTGCCCCTTAGGCACCACGGCCCTGGTGCGACTGCTACCTCTATAACTATGCCCCTGCCTATCCAGGTGCCATAAGGACACTCCAATAAACTACATACTGCAATAAACTACATCCTATCAGATTAGAGACACATAATGTCTATTCCAGTGGTCTTCAACCTGCAGACCTCCAGATGTTGCAAAACTACAACTCCCAGCATGCCCGGACAGCCGTTGGCTGTCCGGGCATGCTGGGAGTTGTAGTTTTGCAACATCTGGTGGTCCGCAGGTTGAAGACCACTGGTCTATTCTGTTTCTAGATATAACCAATTACGGTTTCATTCACTGACAACAAGCAGAGATAGGAGATAATATTACAGAGCTGTATAACTTCCCATCATACAATGACTTTCTTCTGACATAGTAGATGTCAGGCAGCTATACTGCTCTAGGGCACTAGGGGGTTGTTTACATCCACACATGTGTAGGGGCACCAGGAAACCAGTGCCCAGACCCCACACACACGCTAAGCCTCAGTGCCCACCCATAATAACAACTCTGACAGCTCAACAGGTGGCACAACGGTGCAGGTGGGCGTCCGAACACCAGGTACACACCGGACACATGTCGTGCCCAGCTGTTTACACATTACGTAACAATAGCGGAGCCTGGCATCCGTGGGCGCTGCCACCTCCCGCCCGCACTCCTCACCCAACCCTTTACCAGCCATACCCGCTGTTCGGTCACCACAGTCCGGCGCGCCCCATGTCCCCTCCTCCTGTCACTTTACGGCTCCGCTTCGGCCCACCACCACAGAACGGGCCGCCATCCGCCATACGTCACTTCCGGGGCGGAGACAAACGCCAGTAGTGGGGAAGGGCAGCGGCCCGGTGTGTTCCGACACGGAGAGAGCACGTAATACAGCAGTGTTCTCTCCATACTCTGTCCTTATCAGCTAGTGTTCTCTGGAAGCAGCAGTCAGGTCAGGCACGGGATGAATAGTGATCCCCACTGCAGCCAGTGTAATACAACGTCTTTACCTGTAGGGTATGATGAGGAAAAGAGCTTCAGTTGCCCATAGCAACCAGAGTGCTTCTCTATGAAAAATGTAATAATTGGTTGCTATGGGCAACTGCTCCACTTTCCCTCTGCACAGGATTTGAAAAATCTCCCCCGATCAGTCCCTGTTTTCTCAGGACCTATTGCAAAACTGCAACTCAGTGCATGCTGGGAGTAGTAGTTTTGCAACAGCTGGAGGCACACTGGATGGGGGACACAGATCCCTATTCCATTTTTTCTGTTTTTAAAGGGTTCTCCGGTGCTTAGACATCTTATCCCCTATCCAAAGGATAGGGGATAAGATGCCTGATCGCGGGAGTCCTGCCGCTGGGGACGCCCGTGATCATGCACGCGGCACCCTGTTTGTAATCAGTCCCCGGAGCGTGTTCGTTCCGGGTCTGATTACCAGCGACCACAGGGCCGGCGGCGTGTGACGTCACGCCTCCGCCCCCATGTGACGTCACACTCCGCCTCTCAATGCAACCCTACGGGAGGGGGCCCTGTGGTCGCTGGTAATCAGACCCGGAGCGAACACTTCCGGGGACTGATTACAAATGGGGTGCCGCGTGCAAGATCATGGGGGTCCCCAGCGGTGGGACTCCCGTGATCAGGCATCTTATCCCCCATCCTTTGGATAGGGGATAAGATGTCTAAGCACCAGAGAACCCCTTTAATACATCAACGTCAAGAATTGACTGATCACTTGACCACCCATTGACAGCACCATTATTACTACATAGATAGAAATAAGCAAATCCATTCAGTCAAAAAAAAAAAATCTGTTAGAATCTAAAGCAGTGTTTCCCAACCTTTTTCGGGTCGGGGCACACCTCGAAAAAAAAAGGTCAGCGGGGCACCGCTACCGAGGTTGACGAGCAAAAAAAAAAAAAGGGGATGCAATGCACTATATCTATTTATCAGTGGGTATGTAGTTTAAAGTGCTGCTTTATACAGCAACTCACCAATGACGTCTTCTCTAATTTGCAATGTTGCCTTCTCTTCTCCATTTGGTCCGGGCCATCATCACGATTTCTTCCACACACAATTCTTCACCGTTAAACCTTCTAAACAAATCTATTAGGTGCCGAACTTTTTTTTACATGGGTGACAGAGGGGTGTAGAAGAGTGTACATAGGTGACAGAGGGATGTAGAGGGGTGGACATGGGTGACAAAGGGGTTTAGAGGAGCGTACAGAGGGGTGTAGAGGAGCGTACATGGGTGACAGGGGTGTAGAGGAGTGGACAGAGGTGGCAGGGGTGTAGAGGAGCGGACAGAGGGGTGTAGAGGAGCGTACATGGGTGACGGGTGTAGAGGAGCGGACAGTGGGGTGTAGAGGAGCGTACATGGGTGACGGGTGTAGATGAGTGTACAGAGGGGTGTAGAGGAGCATACATGGGTGACAGGGGTGTAGAGGAGTGTACATGGGTGACAGGGGTGTAGAGGAGCGTACATGGGTGACAGATGGGTGTAGAGAAGCAGACATGCGTGACAGGGGTGTAGAGGAGTGGACAGAGGGGTGTAGAGGAGCAGACAGGGGTGTAGAGAAGCAGACATGGGTGACAGGGGTGTAGAGGAGTGGACAGGGGTGTAGAGGAGTGGACAGAGGTGTGTAGAGGAGTGTACATGGGTGACAGGGGTGTAGTGGAGTGTACATGGGTGATAGGGGTGTAGAGGAGTGTACAGGGGTGTAGAGGAGTGGACAGAGAGGTGTAGGGGAGTGGACAGAGAGGTGTAGAGGAGCGGACAGAGGGGTGCAGAGGAGCGTACATGGGTGACAGGGGTTTAGAGGAGTGTACAGAGGGGTGAAGAGGAGCGTACATGGGTCGACAGGGGGGTGAACATGGGTGACAGGAGGGTGGACAGGGGTGACAGAGGGGTGTAGAGGAGTGTACAGGGGTGACAGAGGGATGTAGAGGAGTGTACATGAGTGACAGAGGGGTGTAGAGGAGTGTACATGGGTGACAGAGGGGTGTACATGAGTGACAGAGGGGTGTAGAGGAGTGTACATGGGTGACAGAGGGGTGTAGAGGAGTGTACATGAGTGACAAAGGGGTGTAGAGGAGTGGACATGGGTGACAGAGGGGGTGTAGAGGAGTGGAAATGGGTGAAAGGGGTGTAGAGGAGTGGACAGAGGGGTGTAGAGGAGCGTACATGGGTGACAGGGGTGTAGAGGAGTGGACAGAGGGGTGTAGAGGAGTGTACATAGGTCGACAGGAGGGTGAACATGGGTGACAGAGGGATGACAGGAGGGTAGACGGGGGTGACAGGGATGACAGGAGGGTGCACTGGGGTGACAGGAGGGTGGACGGGGGTGATGGGGGGGTGGACATGGGTGACGGGGGGTGAACGGGAGTGAAAGGGATGACAAGAGGGTGAACATGGGTGACAGGAGGGTGGACAGGGGTGACAGGAGGGTGGACAGGGGTGACGGGGGTGTTGAACATGGGTGACAGGAGGGTGGATGAGGGTGAACATGGGTGACAGGAGGGTGGACGGGAGTGAAAGGGATGACAGGAGGGGGTGAACATGGGTGACAGGAGGGGGTGAACATGGGTGACAGGAGGGGGTGAACATGGGTGACAGGAGGGGGTGGACGGGAGTGAAAGGGATGACAGGAGGGTGAACATGGGCGTGAACAGGGGTGACAGGAGGGTGGACAGGGGTGAAAGGAGGGTGAACATGGGTGACGAGGGTGAACAGGGGGGGTGGACAGGGGGGGGATGAACATGGGTGACAGGAGGGTAGACGGGAGTGAAAGTGATGACAGGAGGGTGAACATGGGTGACAGGAGGGTGGATGAGGGTTAACATGGGTGACGGGAGGGTTGACAGGGGTGACAGTAGGGTGGACGGGGGTGGACATGGGTGACAGGAGGGTGGACGGGAGTGAAAGGGATGATAGGAGGGTGAACATGGGTGACAGGAGGGGGTGAACATGGGTGACAGGAGGGAGGACACGGGTGAAAGAGATGACAGGTGGGTGAACATGGGTGGCAGGAGGGGGTGAACATGGGTGACAGGAGGGGGTGAACATGGGTGACAGGGGGGGTGAACATGGGTTACAGGAGGGGGTGGACGGGAGTGAAAGGGATGACATGAGGGTGAACATGGGTGTGAACAGGGGTGACAGGAGGGTGGACAGGGGTGACAGGAGGGTGAACATGGGTGACTGGAGGGTGAACAGGGGGGGTGGAAAGGGGGGGGGGGTGAACATGGGTGACAGGAGGGTGGACGGGAGTGAAAGTGATGACAGGAGGGTGAACATGGGTGACAGGAGGGTGGATGAGGGTGAACATGGGTGACAGGAGGGTTGACAGGGGTGACAGAAGGGTGGACAGGGGGGTGGACATGGGTGACAGGAGGGTGGACGGGAGTGAAAGGATGACAGGAGGGTGAACATGGGTGACAGGAGGGGGTGAACATGGGTGACAGGAGGGGGTGAACATGGGTAACAGGAGGGAGGACACGGGTGAAAGGGATGACAGGTGGGTGAACATGGGTGGCAGGAGGGGGTGAACATGGGTGACAGGAGGGGGTGAACATGGGTGACAGGGGGGGTGAACATGGGTGACGGGGAGTGGACGGGAGTGAAAGGGATGACATGAGGATGAACATGGGTGTGAACAGGGGTGACAGGAGGGTGGACGGGGGGGGTGGATATGGATGATGGGGGTGGTGAACATGGGTGACAGGAGGGTGGACAGGGGTGACAGGAGGGTGGACAGGGGTGACAGGAGGGTGGACAGGGGGGTGGACATGGGTTATGGGGGGGGTGGACATGGGAACATGGGTGACAAGGGGGGGTGGACATGGGTGACAAGGGGGGCAGACTGGGTGACGGGGGGGGGGGACTGGGTGACAGGGGGCGGGGCGGACTGGGTGACAGGGGGGTGGACTGGGGGACAGGGGGGCGGACTGGGTGACAGGGGGGGCAGACTGGGTGACAGGGGGGGCAGACTGGGTGACAGAGGGGGCGGACTGGGTGACAGGGGGGGCGGACTAGGTGACAGGGGGGGGCGGGCATGGGTGACGGGGGGGGTGGACATGGGTGACCGGGGTGGTGGACATGGGTGACGGGGGGGTATAGGGTGGACCCGGGTGATGGGGGGGGGTTGGACAGGGTTGAGAAGGGGTAACAGAGGGGTGGAAAGGGTACAGTACCTTAAGCAAGCCGGTCCGCGCAGCTTGCAGGTCCACGGCAGGCACGGGAGTCCGGCGCAGGTGAAGATCGTTCCGCCCCAGGGACCCATTTTCGGCTCACTGCGTCACAAGGTAGACGGAGGAGGGGGACGCAGGGGACGCAGTGGGGAGGGGGACGCTGTGTGCATAGTGCGCACGCAGGCTTCCCTTCCCCCCTGCGCCGACAGTCATAAGCGTGCAGGCCGGGGCGGGATATTTAAAAAAAAAATCACAGCAAAATCCCGCGGCACCACGGCCAGTGGCGAACGGCACACACGTGTGCCGCGGCACCGCGGTTGAGAATCACTGATCTAAACTATTTGTTATTAATTTTGGATTTGTTTTGTTCCTGCCCTTGTGTATGGAGTGGTGACACTGTATTGCAGCTTGTACTCACTACATTGGCTGGGCCAGGTGGCTTCCCTGCTCCTGTATATACTTTGTCTGGGCAATCGGGGAACCTCTGAATTAGGATCTTAAAGGGGTATTCCAGGCAAAAACTTTTGTAAAAATTTTATATATATATATATCAACTGGCTCCGGAAAGTAAACAGATTTGTAAATTACTTCTATTAAAAAATCTTAATCCTTCCAATAGTTATTAGCTTCTGAAGTTTTCTGTCTAACTGCTCAATGATGATGTCACGTCCCGGGAGCTGTGCATGATGGGAGAATATCCCTTGCATGATGGGAGAATATCCTCATAGGAGCTGGACAGCTCCCGGGACGTGAGTCATCTGAAAGCAGTTAGACAGAAAACAGCAACTCAACTTCAGAAGCTAATAACTATTGGAAGGATTAAGATTTTTTAATCAAAGTAATTTACAAATCTGTTTAACTTTCCGGAGCCAGTTGATATATAAAAAAAAGTTTTTGCCTGGAATACCCCTTTAAACAAATCTGTTGGATTTGCTGAAATCTCAGGAAATTCTCTTATCTCTATTTTGCAAAAATTATTTTTGTATGAATAAATAAAATATAAACAACATTTTGCAAAGAAAAATATGTTTTTCCTCCATTACATTTGTGTATATACAACGTACAGCAGTCTTCCATGTGTCAATGTAACTTCAAATGGTTTAACCCCATAAGGACCAGGCCTTAAAGACACAGACAATTATATTTTTGCGTTTTCGTTTTCTCCTCCTCACCTTCTAAAAATCATAACTCTTTCATATTTCCATCCACAGACCCATGTGAGGGCTTGTAATTTGCGTAACCAATTGCACTTTGTACTGACATCACTTATTTTACCATAAAATGTACGGCAAACCCCAAAAAATATTATGTGTGTGAGGAAATTGAAACGAACACTGAAATTTAGCAAATATTGGAGGGTATTGTTTTCACGCTGTACATTTTACGGTACAAATTACATATTTTCTTTATTCTATGTGTCAATACGATTGAAAAGATACCCATGATTAAATACTTTTTTATAATTGTACCGCTTAAAAAAAAAAAAAACCTTTTTCACAAAATAAGTATGTTTAAAATTGCCCAATTTTGCCCCCCTATAATTTTCCCAGTTTTCCGTATACGGTATATGTGACAATATGATCACATTTTTTTTTTCTATTTGATGTGACCAGAACACAGCAATTTTGGACTTTTTTTTTAAATTTTTTTTTTTACGTTTATGCCATTCACCTTACGGGATCATTTACATAATATTTTGATAGTTCGGACATTTATGCACGTGGCGATACCAAATATGTTTATTAATTACTTTATTTTATGCTTTTTGAAGGTAAAATTGGAAAAAGTGGTGATTTACATTTTTACTGGGTGAGGGGAATGTTCTAATTTTTTTTTAAACTTTTTTTTACTTTCTTTTCCCACTTTTTATGTTCCCATAGGGGACTATTTATAGCAATCTTTAGATTGCATATACTGAACAGACACTCGGACCCTGTTGAGGAAGCACACAGCTGGAATCTGTGAATGGTCCAAGAAGTGGTGTGAACTGTGAGTAACAGGTTGCAGGAGTCACATGTTTAACTGGCTGAGGGTAGCTCACCAGTTAATAGTCAGGGCATGCTGATATGTGTAGTCAGTGACCACACGGTCTAGGATTTTAGTTTGTTCCTGGGTTGTTTGTTTTTCCCCTGCAACCTGTCTAAATAAAGCTGGCAAGGTGCGAGGCTTACATGAATAACCGTTGTCTGAGGGTTTATGGAGTGGAAACGTGTCCCGTGGCAGTGTCCAGGACGATCCCGGAGCTATCCCCAAGGAGGAATCCTTACAACCTGTACTAATAGACATATCGCCCCGGGTGTCACTCCTGACACCCGATGCGATCGTCCATAATATAGCAGAGATGCGGAGCAGCTCTATACAGCGCTCGTATCTCTGCTCTGTACTCCGGCTGGCCAGTGATGTGAATAGAAATTCACATCACTCATTCATATTTTCTGCCCAGAGTGGGGATTGGCTGGATGGCTGCAGCCAATCCCCAATCTCAGAGGGAAATATGAATGAGTGATGTTCATATCACTGGCCGGAGTATAGTGCAGAGATGCGGAGCGCAGGAGAAAGCCGCTCCACATCTCTGCAATAGAAAGGACGATCGCAGGTACTACTGCTCCCAACATGGAGCACACTCTGCTCCATCCTGGGAGCTGTAGTACCTGCATTAATAGACAGATCGCAGTGAGTGTAACTTCTGACACCTGTTGCGATCTGTCTATTAATGCAGGTACTACAGCTCCCAGCATGGAGCAGAGTGTGCTCCATGTTGGGAGCAGTAGTACCTGCAGTTAAGGAAAGATCGCAGCAAGTGTCACTCCTGACACCTGCTGTGATCCTCCTGTATAATGTATAGATGCGGGTGGCCGCTCTTCTATGGTCCCCTGCACTGACGTATATATACACCTATTCATATTTCCCGCAGAGAGCTGTGATTGGCTGGAACCATCTGGCCAATCACAGCTCTCTGTGGGAAATATGAATAGGTGTGTGTATGTGTATATATATATATATATATATATATAGCAGTGCAGGGGACCATAGAAGTGCGGCCAGCCGCATCTATAAATTATTTTGAAGGATCGCAACAGAACCTGGGGTGATCTGACAATTAGTACAGGTACTACTACTCCCATCATGGAACATTGATTTCCACATTTTAACATTGATATTTCGTTGGAATAAAGTGTTACCTTGAATTATAAAGAACCGTTGGTTTGCAGTCTTCTTTGGAGAAACTCCGGCTACTCCCGAATTTTGACCTGGCGTGTCGGAACCAAGGTGTTTGTTTGAAGGCTTGTAGGATTGGGGGGGGGGGGGGGGTTAGGACGAAAAAAAAACTCGTAGTGAAGTGAAAAAGAAAAATCACTGCACGTATTGTCTGCACTTTTATATCGATCCTGTCTGCTCTCCAATTTTTGTATTTTATCATAGCCATAAGGGAGTTAATCCAATACTTACAGCCTGTTAATCAGAGTTTCTACAATATTTAAATATGTGGGTTCAAGCACCCAGTGCACCACTAACACAAACATGAGTGGTAGTGTGGTATACAAGCAGTTACTTGCTATTGAAATTAATGGTAATTCTGAAAAGCCACTAGTTTGAGTATTCTGGGGGCAGATTTACAATTGTAAATACTGGCAACATTTTCTTAAAAAACTGGCATACAAGTCCTACACCACAGTTATTATGTGTTTTAGACAATTTGAAACTCTTTTGCACCCTGGGTTAACAAGGATGAGTGACATAGAAAGATTTGGTATGGCTTGAATGTGACCATGTACCATGACCATGGTCTAAATTTAGATTAGACAGTCTTAAGGCACATTTATTTAAGATTTATATTTATTTTTTGTTTAGATTTATTTAAAGGTAACGCACGTGTCGGCACACTGGCCTTCTTCTGGGAGTGTAGACGCACTAAAGACTAAGGCATACAATGATATGCCTACTAATGTATGTGACTCTACGCTTAATGCAATATCATACAAAAAAAAAGACAAGGCGTATACATATCAAAGTACAAATAGAGATCATTTTATTAAACATCACTGCATCATGAACAAACATTTAAAAACAAGTAAAAATACAATCATCTGGGAGTATAGGCAGAGAGAAGTCCCTTACATTACAAAGTATATAAATATACCCAGCAATATGATACAGTGGTCTCTCAACATACGATGGTAATACGTTCCAAATGGACCATCGTTTGTTGAAACCATCGTATGTTGAGGGATCCATGCAATGTAAAGTATAGGACAGTGGTCTACAACCTGCGGACCTCCAGATGTTGCAAAACTACAACACCCAGCATGCCCGGACAGCCGTTGGCTGTCCGGGCATGCTGGGAGTTGTAGTCTTGCAACATCTGGAGGTCCGCAGGTTGAAGAAGACTGGTAGAGGAAGTTGTACTCACCTGTTCCCGCCACTACGGACCGTCACCGCTGCCCGGGATGTCGCCTTCCATCGCTGTCGCCGCGTCCCCGGGGTGTCCCCACCGCTCCGGCAAGGCCTCTGCTTCCCCGGCATCCTCGCTCTCCGACGCCGCCATCACGTCGCTACGCATGCTGCTCCTATTGGATGACAGGACGGCGTGCGCAGTGACGTGATGAGAGCGCCGATGATGCAGGGGATCCCGAAGAGGACGCGCCGGAGCCCCAAGGACAGGTAAGTGATTGTCAGCGGACCATACGGGGCGCCGTAAACGGCTATCCGGTGGCAGCTAAAGAAGTCTGCGCTGCCGGATAGCGGTTTATGCGATGTCCCCGACATAAAAAAGAATCGTATGTTGATGCTGCCTTCAACATGCGATGGCCTCTGAGAGGACATCGTATGTTGAAATGATTGAATAAAAATGTAACAAGGTGACCAATGTAGAAAAGTCTACCCACTATGCAAATTGCACTAGTGCAGAACAGTAATTACCTAGTTAGTGAGCATATCCTCACGAGATGCCGTACACGTCCTTTGGAGCTCTCGCAATCTCCGGAACAATGACGCACTTACCATCCTCATTCAGTAATTGGTCCTCCTCAGATATAAATATTAGGTCCATTACCCCTTTAGACTACGCCCCAAAAGAAACATTGGGTGTCGGAGGTCCCGTTGTGTCCCTACTAGGTAATTACTGTTCTGCACTAGTGCAATTTGCATGATGCAGTGATGTTTAATAAAATGATCTCCATTTTTGGAACTTTGATCTGTACACAACTTGTCTTTTTTTTGTATGGCACTAAAGACTAACTACATTTACGATGCATAATGAGTTTACAATGTTTGAGAATAAGATGGTATTAGTATATCTACCCCTCTCTTCTCTGTAGAAAACATTACGAACAAATGGCTTGTTCTTAGGATTGGCAACGCCTTAGGATTGGCAACCCAACTTTCTAATCAGAGTTCTGGGAGGGAACTGTTTAACAAGATTCTATTCATATTCTGGGGGGGGGAGATTCTATCCTTAATTAAAAATGTTTGATTATCACTCAAGAGAGCAAAGCTGTGACAACTTTATATTAATTATAATGGCTGGTTGTCGCTATTAAATTAATAGAATGGCTGTGATTATATAAAGTGTGTGGGTTTCACAAAAGCCTTATTATTGTGTAAAATTATGAGTCATTGAAACCAAGGAACAGAAAGAGTTATACATGTTCCATGCTTTGTTGTTTTTTTGTTAGAGGGGAATTGACAACAGCATTACCCACACTAATCTGATTATACAGGGTAATAGTGCCACAGTTTACCTTTCCAAAATCTGTTGCACTCTTCCAGAGTGATATCTACTAATCCAAATATGCATGGTACACCTTTATATACCCTTCTGCTTGCCACTTTTCTTTTCTTCAGGACTGCTTGACATGCCATAACATCAAACCCCCCCCCCCCAGTCCAGCTGGGCAGTATCCCAGGGCAGGTGGGCAGAATAGTGCTTTAAGAGTATGATTTGCATATTTGGATTATTGGATATATATCTGGATTTTGACATAGTAAACTGTGTTAGATTCCGCACTTTTAATCTGCAGGTGATGTTGTCAGTTTCCCTTTAAAAAGCCAGTAAACGGGTAAGGAGTGTAATACACATGTTTCCTGAAATATTCATACATCAAAGGCTAGCTACTTTGCCCTACTTTGCCCCCATAGTACTATACTGTAAGTACATTGTGCCTAGACTATTACTATTCACATAATACATAGGGGGAGATGTTTTTTTTTTTTTTTTTTTCTGTAAAATTATTTTTATTAGGTTGTAAACATTAAACAAACACAACAACATTTTGCGTATTGCAAATAATCAAGTTATAACATGGGACAATTTGCATGGATATCTTAATAATGAATTTTCAATTATACACTGCTCAATAAAGGGAACCCTTAAGAAACACAATGTAACTCCAAGTCATCACACTTCTGTGAAATCACACTGTCCACTCAGGAAGCAACACTGATTGACAATCAATTTCACATGCTGTTGTGCAAATGGAACAGACAACAGGTGGAAATTATAGGCAATTAGCAAGACACCCACAATAAAGGAGCGGTTCTGCAGGTGGCTGATGTTTTGGTCACTTTTGAATACTGGCGGTGCTTTCACTCTAGTGGTAGCATGAGACTGAGTCTACAACCCACACAAGTGGATCAGGTAGTGCAGCTCAACCAGGATGGCACATCAATGTGAGCAGTGGCAAGAAGGTTTGCTGTGTCTGTCAGCGTAGAGTCCAGAGCATGGAGGTGCTACCAGGAGACAAGCAAGTACATCAGGAGATGTGGAGGAGGGCAACAAGCCAGCAGCAGGACCGCTACCTCCATCTTTGTACAAGGAGGAGCACTGCCAGAGCCCTGCAAAATGACCTTCAGCAGGCCATAAATGCGCATGTGTCCACTCAGTCAGAAACAGACTCCATGTGGGGGTGGGTATCAGGGCCCGATGTCCACAGGTGGGGGTTGTGCTTACAGCCAAACTCCATGCAGGATGTTTGGCATTTGCCATAGAACACCAAGATTGGCAAAACCGCCACTAGTGCCCTGTGCTCTTCACAGATGAAAGCAGGTTTACACTGAGCACATGTGACTGAGTCTGGACACGCCGTGGAGAACATTCTGCTGCCTGCAACATCCTCCAGCATGTCTGGTTTGGCGGTGGGTCAGTAATGGTGTGGGGAGGAATTTCTTTTGGGGGGCCACATAGCCCTCCTTGTGCTTGCCAGAGGTAGCCTGACTGCCATTAGGTACCGAGATGAGATCCTCAAACCCCTTGTGAGATCATATGCTGGTGCGGTTGGCCCTCGGTTCGTCCTAATGCAAGACAATGCTAGACCTCATGTGGCTGGAGTGTGTCAGCAGTTTCTGCAAGAGGAAGGCATTGATGCTATGGACTGGCCCGCCCGTTCCCCAGACCTGAATCCGATTGAGCACATCTTGAACATCGTGTCACTCCATCCACCAATGCCACGTTGCACCACAGACTGTCCAGGAGCATGCCCAGGCGTTGTAGGGAGGTCATATGGGCACGTGGAGGCCACACACTACTGAGCCTCATTTTGACTTGTTTTAAGGACATTACATCAAACTTGGATCCGCCTGTAGTGTGGTTTTCCACTTTGATTTTAAGTGTGACTCCATATCCAGACCTCCATGGGTTGATAAATTTGATTTCCATTGATAATTTTTGTGTGATTTTGTTGTCAGCACATTCAACTATGTAAAGATGAAAGTATTTCATACGATTAGTTCATTCATTCAGATCTAGGATGTTTTATCTTACTGTTGCCTTTATTTTTTTGAGCAGTGTATTACTTAGAAATATTATGACACATAAAAGTAAAATTTGTAAGTACGTGTAGAAACAAAGGATAAAGGAATAAAAATAAAATAATAACAAAAACAAATAAAATTAATATAAGTTAAACATCCTATTCCTGAATATTATAACAAGCATATGAGTATCTAACTCCAGTGGTCACAACTTTATTTAATAGTTTTGTGTGTCTTTATTATAAAAAAAAAAACATTATAGATAAAAACCACATGGGTATTTAAGTGATGGCAACACAGCAGTGTGTTGTATCTCCACGACAAAAGTTCTCCTCTGGTGTTCCTCCATGTTGTTCGAGTATACAATATAATCTGAAAAGCTAGTATGTAGAATATCTATGTATTTCATTATACATGTCGTTTGGGAAAGTAAATTTAGTAATGGCAACTAATGTGCCGTCCGTAGTGCTAGGATGAGTTAGTTACTTTTCAGACAATGCAAAAGCCATCTCTCCCATGCTTGAGTACATTTATGAATGTTGCCCTGTTGCCAAGCAAATGTGGCATCACATGTTTGAGAAATTTAGACCTTATCTGTAATATCAGTTATGGTTGGGACTTTTTCTGTTTTCCAATATTGTGCTAAAGTTGATCTAGCTGCTATTGGGATATATGAAACTATTGTCCTTATTTATACATACATTTTCTCGATTCCGATGTTTAGTATAAATAATTCTGGTGTCCACTTGTGTTCTACTGAGGAGATTATACATAATAGAAAATGTAGATCTTTTATCAATTTATTTAATTTCGGGTAATCCCAATTTTTTTTTTATGTTTCCTCTCCCACCACATTTTCTCCAGCAGGTTGAGAAGCATTCTGGATATATAACGCTAAGACGTGTAATTGTGTAGTACCATCTAGATGCTGTTTTAATGAATTGCTCTTTGTGATTAGTGCATTTGGTGGCTGTTTTGATGTAAGACAAAGCTTTCAACCTCATCTCTTCTGATATCTGCATTTTTAAGTCTTCCTCCCATTTCTTTTTGTAATCAAAATTGGTAGGTAGGATGTCCTCATTAAATAAATCATAGGACATGTTTAGTGCTAAGTTTGTCTATGGAGGTAGGAGGTAATTCTGTTAGATCAAACAGCACTTGTGTCAGGATCCGGATAGGTATGCAGCGAGGACACTGGTGGTGGATCCTCTGTGTCAGTGGGGTGATGACGTGGGCCGTACCAGGGGAACGGAGTCTAAGGGGTTACCGTATATACTCGAGTATAAGCCGACCCGAGTATAAGCCGAGACCCCTAATTTCAACCCAAAATCCCAGGAAAAGTTATTGACTCGAGTATAAGCCTAGGGTGGGAAATACATCATCCCCCCCTGTCATCATCCAGACCCGTCATTAACATCCTCATCATCATCCCCTTGTCATCATCCCACACATCCCCCCTTCATCATCCCCTTATCATCCCACACATCCCCCCTTCATCATCCCCTTATCATCCCACACATCCCCCCTTCATCATCCCCTTATCATCCCACACATCCCCCCTTCATCATCCCCTTATCATCCCACACATCCCCCCTTCATCATCCCCTTATCATCCCGCACATCCCCCCTTCATCATCCCCTTATCATCCCACACATCCCCCCTTCATCATCCCCTTATCATCCCACACATCCCCCCTTCATCATCCCCTTGTCATCATTCGCCCTCAGTGGACTTCAACCTGCGGACCTCCATAGGTTTCAAAACTACAACTCCCAGCAAGCCCGGGCAGCCATCGGCTGTCCGGGCTTGCTGGGAGTTGTAGTTTTGAAACCTCCGGAGGTCCGCAGGTTGAAGACCACTGCGGCCTTCGACATCATCCAGCCCCCTCTCACCCCCCTTTAGTTCTGAGTACTCACCTCCGCTCGGCGTTGGTCCGGTCCTGCAGGGCTGTCCGGTGAGGAGGTGGTCCGGGCTGCTATCTTCACCGGGGGCGCCTCTTCTCCGCGCTTCCGGCCCGGAATAGAGGCGTTTCCTTGACAACGACGCAGAAGTACGTTGGCAATGAACGCACCTCTGCGTCGTTGTCAAGGCAACGTGACTATTCTGAGACCGGGCCCGAAGCGCTTAGAAGAGGCCTCCCCGGTGAAGATAGCAGCCCGGAACCACTATCCCACCGGACCACCTCCTCACCGGACAGCCCTGCAGCACCGGACCAGCGCCGAGCGGAGGTGAGTACTCAGAACTAAAGGGGGGTGAGAGGGGGCTGGATGATGTCGAAGGCCGCAGTGGTCTTCAACCTGCGGACCTCCGGAGGTTTCAAAACTACAACTCCCAGCAAGCCCGGACAGCCGATGGCTGGCCGGGCTTGCTGGGAGTTGTAGTTTTGAAACCTCTGGAGGTCCGCAGGTTGAAGACCACTGCGGGTGGGGGAGTTCACTCGAGTATAAGCCGAGGGGGGTGTTTTCAGCACGAAAAATCGTGCTGAAAAACTCGGCTTATACTCGAGTATATACGGTACTGGTTTTCACCAGAGCCCGCCTCAAAGCGGGATGGACTTGCAGCGGCAGGTAACCCCCAGGTCGTTCCACCCGATAGGGACTCAACCCCAGCTGACAGCTGGGACAGGCGCGGTACAGAAGGACAAGGCAAGAGCAAGGTCAGATGTAGCAGAAGGTCAGGGCAGGCAGCAAGGGTCGTAGTCAGGGGCAACAGCAGAAGGTCTGGAACACAGGCTTGGGAACACAGAAAACGCTTTCACTGGGCACTAGGCAACAAGATCCGGCGATGACAGGAAAGGGAAGTGGGCCTCTATAAGGAGGGAGCAGGTACTGATTAGGCCAGGCGCCAAACAATGGCGCACTGGCCCTCCAAATCTCAGAGCCGGCGCGCGCGTGCCCTAGGGAGCGGGGCCGCGCACGCCGGGACTGAGCAGACGGAGGACAGGGCAGGTGAGGAGATTGGGATGCGAGCCGCGGGCGGGCGCGTCCCGCTACGCGGGTCGCATCCCCGCCGGTGACAGTAGTGCAGCGCTCCCTGTCAGCAGATCTGACCGGGGCGCTGCACAGAGGTGAACGCCGCGAGGGCTCCGGGGAGGAGCAGGGACCCGGAGCGCTCGGCGTAACAACTTGTGAGGGTGCTGAATACAGGGACAGTATAGTAGATATAATCTTTTGTGAAAAGCTGAATTATTTCATCGTCTCTGACATATAACCCCAATGCACCCTGTCAAACGCATTCTCTGCATCCATCTGCATAGGGGGAGATTAATGTGTAGAGTGCAGAAGAAATTTGATCAGCTATTAGTTGGATTACTTTAGGCAAAAAGCTATGTGGCAAAATTTTGGTGCACTTTTGACACATAAATGTGTCAAGATTGACCTCCACACCATATTATGCACTGTGTGACAAATCCAGCGGCATCATTTCGTCTATAAAGAATGATGAAGATGTGAACAGAGCCTTAGTCAAAATAGAAAATGCATTGTGCATATGCTCATGGAGTGCATTAAATATTTCTGCCACCAGATGGTGCTCTAAGAACTCTATGAATTACTGATGCAAAAATACAGGAATCTCCAAGCCTCATATGATAAGTTGATGTATGATATATCATACGCCTATATATGCCTGTTTGTCCTTGACAGATATTTAGCCAAGACATCCCTAGAAGTTTTTGTTTAAAGTCAACCACTTGTCATTATTTAAACGGAAGACATTCAGAATAGATCATAGAAAGCAAATCTGTGTATTGTTTGACCACTAAACAGTAAAATATCATTAACCCCTTAACCTGTTAAGGACCAAGGGCGTACCTGTACGTCCTGGGTCCTTTCCCTTTCTATAAAGCGGGGCCACGCTGTGGCTCCGTGTCATAGCGGGTCGGGCTAATAGCACGTGGCACTGATCACGGTGCCGCGTGCTATTAACCCTTTAGACGCGGTGTTCAAAGTTGAACTACCCCCCGGCTAGCTCAGGGGGCTGTCCGGGATCGCCATGGTGCCAGAACAGAGGACCCCCCACACACACACACACACACACACGTGACCCAATTTTGTAAACCACACCTCTCACAGAATAAGGGGTGCAGTGAGTATTTACACCCCACTGGCGTTCGACAGATCTTTTGAACAGTGGGCTGTACAAATGAAAAATAAAATTTTTCATTTTCATGGACCACTGTTCCAAAAATCTTTCAGACACCTGTGGGGTGTAAATGCTCACTGCACCCCTTATTACATTCTGTGAGGGGTGTAGTTTCAAAAATGGGGTGACACGTGGAGGGTCCACTGTTCTAGCATCATGGGGGCTTTCCAAAAGCCCAATGGAACTCCTTCTCTTCTGAGCATTGTAGTGCGCCCGCAGAGCACTTTACGTCCACATATGAGGCTTTTCCATACTCAGAAGAAATGAGGGTTACAAATTTTGGGGTAATTCTTTTCATACGGGGTAAAAGGAGAAAAAGCCCCCCAACATTTGTAACTCAGTATGAAATATGGAAATACTCCATAAGTGGCCCTAAACTGTTTCCTTGAAATATGACAAGGCTCCGAAGTGAGAGAGCGCCATGGGCATTTGAGGCCTAAATTAGGGATTTGCCTAGGGGTGGACTTGGATGCAACTTCCCATACGGTAAATGACGTAAATGTAAAAAAAAAAAAGCCAAACCACAGAATTGCTATTTTTTTTGAATATCCCACAAAAAAAGTTGTAATCAGGCCAGCCTAAAGTATCAAAACAACATGTTAGCTCAACCACAAGGTAAATGGCATAGAAAAGAAAACCACCAAATTTGCTATTGAGCAATTGAGTTACAAGTTTGGGGGGCTTTTCCTCCTGTTACCCCTTATGAAAAGGAAAAGTTGGGGTCTACACCAGCCTTTAGTGTAAAAAATTAAACATTTTGTCACTAACATGCTGGTATTGCCCCATACTTTTTATTTTCACAAGAGGTAAAAGGAAAAAAGCCCAAAAATTTGTAACACAATTTCTCCTGAGTACGGAAATACCCCATATGTGGGCATAAATTGCTCTGCGGACGCACAATAAGGCTCAGGAGAGCGCACTATGTACATTTGAGGCCTAAATTGGTGACTTGCACAGGGGCGGCTGATTTTACATTGGTTCTGACATAAACACAAAAATAAAATACCCACATGTGACCCCATTTTGGAAACTACACCCCTCACAGAACAAGGGGCATAGTGAGCCTTAACACCCCACAGGTGTTTGGAGTTGGATGGGAAAGTGAAAAAAAATGTTTTTAACTAAAATTCTGGTGTTACCTTATTTTTTTTTTTTTAAAGGGAAAATAAGAAAAAAAAGCCCTCCCAAAATTTGTAACCCCATTTATTCTGAGTAAGAAAATATCCCATATGTGGATGTAAAGTGCTCTGCGGGCGAACTACAATGCTCAGAAGAGAAGGAGTGCCATTGGGCTTTTGGAGAGAAAATGTGTCCGGAATTGAAGGCCATGTGGGTTTACAAAGCCCCCATAGTGCCAGAACAATAGGCACCCCCCCCCACATGTGACCCCATTTTGGAAACCACACCCCTAATATGTGGATGTAAAGTTCTCTGCGGGCGAACTACAATGCTCAGAAGATAAGGAGCGCCATTGGGCTTATGGAGAGAAAATGTGTCCGGAATTGAAGGCCATGTGTGTTTACAAAGCCCCCATAGTGCCAGAACAATAGACCCCCCCCACATGTGACCCCATTTTGGAAACTACACCCCTCACTGAATGTAATAAGGGGTACAGTGAGCTTTTATGCCCCACAGGTGTCTAACAGATTTTTGGAACAGTTTGTAAAATGTAATTTTTCATTTGCACAGCCCACTGTTCCAAAGATCTGTCAAACGCCAGTGGGGTGTAAATGCTCACTGCACCCCTTATTAAATTCTGTGAGGGGTAAAGTTTCCAAAATGGGGTCACATGTGGGGGGTCCACAGTTCTGGCACCACGGGGGCTTTGTAAATGCTCATGGCCCCCGGCTTCCATTCCAAACAAATTCTCTCTCCAAAAGCCCAATGACGCTCCTTCTCTTCTGAGCATTGTAGTGCGACAGCAGAGCAACTGACATTCACACATGGAGTATTTCTATACGCAGAAAAAATCGGGTTACAAATTTTGGGGGGCATTTTCTCCTATTACCCCTTGTAAAAATGTAAAATTTGGGGGAAAACCCAGCATTTTAGTGAAGAAATTTTATTTTTTTGATTTACACATCTGAATTTAACGAAAAGTCGTCAAACACCCGTGGGATGTTAAGGCTCACTGTACCCCTTGTTACGTTCCTTGAGGGATGTAGCTTCCAAAATAGTGTGCCATGTGTTTTTTTTTTCTCTTCTGGCACCATAGGTGCTTCCTAAATGTAACATGCCCCCCCCCCCCAAAAAAAACCATTTAAGCAAAATTTGCTTTCCAAAAGCCAAATGTGGCTACTACTCTTCTGAGCATTGTAGTGTGCCAGGAGAGCACTTGACGTCAACACATGGGATACTTCCATACTCAGGAAAAAATGCCCCCCAAAATTTGTAACCCCATTTCTTCTATTACCCCTTGTAAAAATGTGCATTTTAATGGAAAAAAAATTCATTTACACCTCCGACGGGTGTTAAAACTCTCTGTAATACTTTGGTATTGCCTTTCAAGAGAATACTCCAGATCTGATTGCACACTTTTTTCCGGTTGTCACTGATCCTCATTTTCATGTTATTTTATAATCATGTTTTTATGATCATGTTTGTTTAATAAAATGTGCGATTTTACTGGCTATTTATTTGTTTGGTGCTACTTATTGATAGAATATACCATGCCCACATGGTGTGCATCCTTTTCTTGGGCCTCGGGATCCAAAAATATTCAATGGAGTAGGTGGCTTGTACTCACTTGTAACCAAGATATCTCTTAAGTTGCGTGATCTTCGAGCTGTCATAGTGACATTTTCTCATGCTCCCCAAATGTAATTGAAAATTTTTGATGAATCTCACCGGTTGTTCTCCCATAGATTTAATCTCAGGTTGAAGTAACTCTTGCCTGGGGGTGTGAGTTGCTCTGCTGCTGGGGACCCCGGGGATCGCTGCTGCAGCACCCCACTATCATTACTGCGCAGAGCGAGATCGCTCTGCACGTAATGACGGGCAATACAGGGGCCCGAGCATTGTTACGTCACGGCTTTGCCCCTCGTGACGTCAATACAAGTCTATGGGAGAGGGCGTGGTCGGTCGTCACGCCCCCTGCCATAGACTTGCATTAAGGGGACGGGCCGTGATGTCATGAGGGGTGGAGCATTGACGTCACGCTGCTCCGGCCTCTGTGTCGCCCGTCATTACGCACAGAGCGAACTCGCTCTGTGCAGTAATGATGGCGGGGTGCCGCAGCGGCGATCCCCGGGGTCCCCAGCAGCGGGACCGCGGCGATCTAACATCTAATCCCCTATCCTTTGGATAGGGGATAAGATGCCAGGGGCGGAGTACCCCTTTAAAAGCGAATACATTATGGCCCTGATTTACTAAGAGTGGAGTGTTTATTCTGGAGTGATTTCAATATCACTCGTTTTTTTTTTCAGGCTTATTTACTATTCTGTCGCAAATGTCGGTTATTTTTCTGTCGCAGTTTTTTTTTTGTCGCACTAGTCAATTGTGTCACACAAACTCCGAGCTAAAGAAATTAGTTGTGTGAGTCAAAATGGTTTAGACTTGTTTGGTTAAAAATGTTTCCATGAATCAAAAGTATTCATGTGTTAGAATTTTTCAAACATTACAATAATTATCCTTGTTTATCAGCTTCAGTGTTAAATTGATTTAAACCTAATATTGCAAATGTGTTAAAAAGAAAAAATATATATAAACATTAACTATCACAAAAGCATTCAATATTTTATTCATAAAAGTGTTGAACTGTACAAAAATGTTTTCAGGTTATAAAACAAGTTATTTTCACAAAAAACAAAATGGCACACAGTCCCTTGTTAGAAATCACTCCATTTTTGGAATTTCACTCAGCCTTTTGGCTGTCGGTTATTGTGTGAGGCAAACTCACACTTTTTCTCGAGTGATTTTGGAAGTACTCCGAGAATTTTTTTTTTTGTCAGTAAAATGCCCATTTTTGCATAAAACACGCCCATTTCAGAGTGAAAAAACCCCCCACTCCGAGTGTTTTCTAAAATTTGGTTGCATAAATAGTCGCACAGATGTTGTGACTAAAATTTAGGCGCAAAAAATGAGAAAAAGAGTCAATTGTACTTTAGTAAATGAGGGCCTATGTGTGAGTGTGAATTCCAATAACTGTAACAATAATTCGGACATCTCCTGCCCAACGCTGCTAGTCTCCAGAAAAAACTTTGTTGTTTGTAGGCCAAGGGGCGGATACAGTGTCTAGTCTCGGGAGTGGCACCTGAGTATCGTGCGCTAGTCCCATAGACTTGCATTGAGGGGGCGTGGTGTGATGTCACAAGGGGCGTGGCTATAATATCACAACGCCCACACCCAGGGTTAGGAACAAAATGTCCAGATCGCTGGAGCAGTGGAGTACCCCTTTAAGAACACAGCATAGTTCCCCCACACTAGGTAGGCAGCATTTTTCCCAGTTCCCCCATACTAAGTTGGCAGCATAGTTCCCCCACATTAGGTTGGCAGCATAGTTCCCCCACATTAGGTTGGCAGCATAGTTCCCCCACATTAGGTTGGCAGCATAGTTCCCCCACATTAGGTTGGCAGTATAGTTCCCCCACATTAGATTGGCAGTATAGTTCCCCCACATTAGGTTGGCAGTATAGTTCCCCCACATTAGGTTGTAGTTCCCCCACATTAGGTTGGCAGTATAGCTCACTCACATTAGGTTGTAGTTCCCCCACATTAGGTTGGCAGTATAGCTCACTCACATTAGGTTGTAGTTCCCCCACATTAGGTTGGCAGCATAGTTCCTCCACATTAGGTTGGCAGCATAGTTCCTCAAAATTAGGTTGGCAGCATAGTTCCCCTCACATTAGGTTGGCAGTATAGTTCCCCCACATTAGATTGGCAGTATAGTTCCCCCACATTAGGTAGGCAGTATAGCTCCCCCACAATAGGTTGTAGTTCCCCCACATTAGCTTGGCAGTATCGTTGCCCCACATTAGTTTGTCAGCATAGTTCCCCCACATTAAGTTGTATTTTCCCCACATTAGGTTGGCAGTGTGTACCCCCACATTAGGTTGCCAGTATAGTTCCCCCACATTAAGTTGTAGTTCCAACACATTAGGTTGGCAGTATCGTTCCCCCACATTATGTTGACAGTATAGTTCCCCCACAGTAGGTAGACAGTATAGTTCCCCCACATTAGGTTGTAGTTCCCTCACATTATGTTGTAGTTCCCCCACATTAGGTAGGCAGTGTGCACCCCCACATTAGGTTGCCAGTATAGTTCCCCCACATTAGGTTGTAGTTCCCCCACATTAGGTTGGCAGTATAGTTCCCCCACATTATGTTGGCAGTATAGTTCCCCCACAGTAGGTGGACAGTATAGTTCCCCCACATTAGGTTGTAGTTCCCCCACATTTAGTTGGCAGTATAGTTCCCCCACATAAGGTTGTCAACATAGTTCTCCCACATAAGGTTGTCAACATAGTTCTCCCACATTAGGTTGGCAGTATAGTTCCCCCACATTAGGTTGGCAGTATAGTTCCCCCACATAAGGTTGTCAACATAGTTCCCCCACATTAGGTTGGCAGCAAAGTTCCTCCACATTAGGTTGGCAGTATAGTTCCCCCACATTAGGTTGGCAGTATAGTTCCCTCACATTAGATTGGCAGTATAGTTCCCGCACATTAGGTAGGCAGTATAGTTCTCCCACATTAGGTTGTAGTTCCCCCACATTAGGTTGGCAGTATAGCTCCCCCACATTAGGTTGTAATTCTGGTTAAATGTCCTGTTCTAATATGAGAGTTGCGCAAACGTAGCTCCGCGAGCTAAGCTATTGATGTAACTCTGGGAGTAAAAAAGAAGTAGTTCTCAGGGCTACACCATTTAAATGGAATGTGTCACTTACACTTAGTGTTTGTTCTTAATTAGAGACACATATTGAAATACGTTCTTTTTTCTAATCTGATGTTATTTTCCTATTTTCTTTTTTTTTCCATCTCAGGTGAAAATAGGAGTGAAAATCTCTGCCAAAGCTGACGACCATTTCTAAAACTGCCTCTTATGTGCCTGGATTTATGAATAGACGTGCGCTTTTTAGTAATGCCAGTCTTGTTAATTCCCCCACCTCAGGTGTGAACCCTAACTTAAAGGGGTACTCCGGTGAATTAAGCCTTTGTAAAACCCGCTCGAGGAGGTGGACAGTAAAAAAAAAATAAAAAAAAAGTTTTCTTACCTTTATCGCTCCCACACTGTTGCTTGCATCACAGAACTCGGTTTGGGTGACATGACACAGACACTCATAAATCATTGGCTGAGGTGGGACCTCACTGCACATCATCCAAACCCAAAAGTGCCGGACAGCAGGAACCAATTTTCATGATTCTGCTGGCAGTGCAGGAGCAAGGAAGTAAGAAAGGGTTGTTTTCTTATTGTTCCTCTCTCAGTAAATTTTTAAAAGGGTTAGTGCACCAGAGTATCTTTTATAATACAATTTGCCCTTTGGTGCAGATTTTAAATTCACATGCTTCTGCTTTACTGTGCATTTTACGTAAAAAAAAATAATTCTAAGTGTTGTGAAAATTTTCTGCAAACATACTGCGGATCTGAAGCAAAATCTGCAACAGCAGATTTGAAATACATATATGGATCCACTAACTTTAAAATTACTACAAAATCTGCCGCAAAAAGCTCAAAATTACATAAAGAAAGGATAAACTGTCATTCACACACAGTTGGAACTATGTTATTTCAGTGTTTTAAACTAAGTGATTAAGTTATTTTAGATTCTAGAATGTCTTCTTGTAGGCCTATGGAAGGGGTTAACATTTTAGAAAGGTATCCTTACTCCACCTGTCATTGATTACCCTCCTAACCTTTCCCCATAGAATCTCTCTGTGAGGCAGATCCTGCTCAGCTTGTCAGATCTGCATTCCTAGTCTGTTACATGCATAGGACGGAAGTTGCAATTTGTAAAACCATGTAAAGGTGTAAAAACTGACCCATTCTATCTTTTATCCTGAGTTTTATTTATGTTTCCTTTTGTATTTATTTACGATCACCTCTTAGACCCTAATCGGTCTGAAGAAAAAGGGGTCCCACAACCTGTTCATGGCCAGCACAGTCTCCAGAGAGATCAATAAAATAATTTGCTTCATAAACTCTTATAGACGTTAATGAAGAATGCCAGAAATCACAAAATGAAGGTCTTGTACCTGTCAGGCATTTATGACCACAAATGCTTAAGATGGGAATATCTATGGTATCTGCCATACAGAGGAGGGCATCTTGCTCTTCTAATTCTGCATATACATCATAAGAAAATACAGCAGCATGGAAGGCATTATAGAGAAGCAGTCAGCAGTCTAAGCTGTGAATCAAGCCCTGGGTGAGATGAGATCTGTTACTGATAGTAGCTCCTGTGTAGTCTCCCTTCTCGTCACCCTCCATAGACTTGTATTTACAGTTTATGATCTCAGTTTGAGGAGAAAGATGTATTACTACAGTGGGGCAAAAAAAGTATTTAGTCAGCCACCAATTGTGCAAGTTCTCCCACTTAAAAAGATGAGAGAGGCCTGTAATTTTTATCATAGGTATAAGTCAAATATGACAGACATAATGAGGAATAAAATCCATAAAATCACATGGTCTGATTTTTAAATAGTTTATTTGCAAATTATGGTGGACAATAAGTAGTTGTCACCTACAAACAAGCAAGATTTCTGGCTCTCACAGACCTATAACTTCTTTAAGAGTCTCCTCGGTCCTCCACTCGTTACCTGTATTAATGGCACCTGTTTGAACTTGTTATCAGTATAAAAGACACCTGTCCACAACCTCAAACAGTCACACTCCAAACTCTACTGTGGCCAAGACCAAATAGCTGTCGAAAGACACCAGAAACAAAATTGTAGACCTGCACCAGGCTGGGAAGACTGAATCTGCAATAGGCAAGCAGCTTGGTGTGAAGAAAGTAACTGTTGGAGCATTTATTAGATAATGGAAGTAATACAAGACCACTGATAATCTCCCTCTATCTGGGGCTCCATGCAAGATCTCAACCCCGTGCAACCCCGTGGTGTCAAAATCATCACAAGAATGGTGAGCAAAAATCCCAGAACCACACGGGGGGGGGGGGGCGATACCTAGTGAATGACCTGCAGAGAGCTGGGACCAAAGTAACAAAGGCTACCATCAGTAACACACTATGCCGCCAGGGGCTCAAATTATGCAGTGCCAGATGTGTCCCCCTGCTTTAGCCAGTACATGTCCGGGCCCATCTGAAGTTTGCTAGAGAGCATTTGGATGATCCAGAAGAGTATTGGGAGTATGTCATATGGTCAGATGAATCCAAAGTACTTTTTGGTAAAAACTCAACTCGTTGTGTTTGGAAGAGAAAGAATGCTGAGTTGCATCCAAAGAACACCATACCTACTGTGAAGCATGGGGGTGGAAACATCATGCTTTGGGGCTGTTTTTCTGGTAAAGGACCAGGACCACTGTTCCGGGTAAAGGGAAGAATGAATGGCGCCATGTATTGTGAGTTTTGGAGTGAAAACCTCCTTCCATCAGCAAGGGCATTGAAGATGAAATGTGGCTGGGTCTTTCAGCATGACAATGATCCCAAACACACCTCCCAGGCAATGAAGGAGTGGCTTCGTAAGAAGCATTTCAAGGTCCTGGAGCGGCCTAGCCCGTCTCCAGATCTCAACCCCATAGAAAACCTTGGGAGAGAGTTGAAAGTCTGTGTTGCCCAGCGACAGCCCCAAAATATAAATAATACCAGCAACAGTGTGTGAAAACCTTGTGAAGACTTACAGAAAACGTTTGACCTCTGTTATTGCCAACAAAAGGGTATATAACAAAGTATTGAGATTAACTTTTGTTATTGACCAAATGCTTGTTTTCCACCATAATTTGCTAATAAATTCTTTAAAAATCAGACAATGTGATTTTATGGATTTTTTTTCTCATTCTGTGTCTCACAGTTGAGGTATACCTATGATGAAAATTACAGACCTTTCTCATCTCTTGAAATGGGAGAACTTGCATAAATGGTGGCTGACTAAAACATTTTTGCCCCACTGTAAGTTCTATATTTGCTTGTACTATTGATCTGTGCAAAGATTGTTGAAACTACAGTACAGTACAGTACCTCCTGTGGTATTCATGCTAATAAATGTCCTAGTAACTGTTTATTTACAAAACACATTGTACAACGCTATCATTTAACACATTTATACAATTGGCAAAGAAAAGTTGTGTATGATTAAATATAGAACACTGACACATTCCCGAACTGCCATGTTTGATTTGCAACTAGGAAAATACTAAAAATGTATCTGACCTCAACAACAACTACTTGGAGTATGCAAAAAATACAAAATAAAGCCATAGCTACAGTTAGTAAACCTGTTAAAGTATTAAAGGGAATGTGACATTTCCATACCAGGTACAGATCCCAGCAGATAGATACTAGGAGGACAAAAATTGAATATACTTTTAGTTTTTCTGATCACTGTCTGTGGTTATAAAAGTGCCTTTTTAGCAGCTGAAGAGTCAAACTGGCAGTGCTGAGCTGCAACAAATACAGTGGCAGCAAAATGAAGGAGATTTAAAAAAATCTCTTTCACATACTACAATAAATTCTGCAGCAGAAATGAACAAGCATATTTTAAATCCACAGTAAATGAACCCGCTGCAGATTTTTTGTGGATTTTCAATATTGACTTTAATAGGAAAGTTAAAATCTGCAGTTGTAGAATATTTGGCTGCAGATCTGCAACAAAATCCACAACTGTGGATTGTAAAATAGTACATTTTTTTTTTTTTTTTAAACATGCAGCACATGATACTACCCTTAGGGCTCAGGTATATTATCAAATCCAAATTATATGGTCTGATATATAGCACCTCTCCGGGAACTATACAGCTAAAAGTTTTTTTTATATTTACACCATATTGCCTGTCAAAATGCACCTGGCTATATGTGTGATGCCTATAGATGAATGTTTGATATTTTAAGAAAATGTACTTCTTTCTTCTCATGTTTGGCAACATAAATAGGGGTTTCAGTAACAATAACCTCTTTTGGACAATTGACGTTGTCATTTAATGCTTGAGAGTGCTGATCTTAATTTTGGTTCATGTATGCCTCCTGTTCATAACAAGGATGCTGAGTCTGCAAAAAGACACAAAGGACTCATTTAGAGAAACTTTTACTAAAGGAGTAAGAAGCTGGCAAAATAACAATTATAGGCAAAATCAGTTAGGCAAATAATTTATGAACTGGGGTATTCTATGTATGTCAAGGGTTATATTATTGTAAAGGCTCATAATGGAGGATAGCCCTAGAGGGACATAGCAGTGCTGAGAATCCTAATGAATATTCATAAACAGCCACTGTAGAAACACAAATGTAGCAGAAAAATCGCAGTATAAATTATGTGTGAAAGTAACCCTTCCCTCCCCTCGTGCAAAATAAATTTATCATTCTAAAGCAATTGGTCCAAAGACATGGAAAATGTTTTACTTATATATATTAGTAGCATTATGACATAAGTGTTTTTATTCCCATCCGCTTGTTCAAAGATCATGGAACAATTATTTATTTACATGGTAGTCATCTCTATAGGGGTCCGTTAGTCAGATGGAAGCCAAGAGAGTGTTCTTTTTGGCCTTTGTCCAGCCAATGTGTGTCAGAAAAGAGAATGGAATAGCATAGTACACTACACTAGTCCATCCACCAGAATTCAATATAAACAGTACACTGTACAGTATACATTTTTTTTAACACGGACACCTATATGTGACAGATGCCCCTGTATGGTATCAATCACAGCTGTTTGTTGAGCTTTTTATGACATATCCTGTAAATTGCTGAAATAATAGCCTGTCTCTCACAGGGTGACCAATATCTGTAAAAGGCAGTTTTGCCTTTATTTTTAGGTAAGTTGCTACACAAATGATGTGGAATTATGTGCAATTTACTGTGCATGTGTAATAGGGATGTAAGAAAAAATCGATTCCCGCGATTATCGCGATTTTTCACTTGCCGATACTGAATCGATTCAAAATATTTTTGAATCGATTCTTTTAGTGATGTGGAATTTGTATCTCCTGATCCCCGGAACAGCATGTCCTGGGCATCAGGAGATACAAGTTCCACATTTTGTCAGCCAGATCTGATGCGGTGTCGCTCTGGGTGTACGGAGCAGGCTCCGACTCGTGCCCGCTCCATACTCTGCGGCCCCCGGCTGATTTAAGTATCCGGGGGCCGCTGATGCATCACCGCCGCTAATATCCAGCATGTGGCGCTCTGCAGTCTGTATGGAGCGGGCTCCTGACTCCTGCCCGCTCCATACTCTGCAGCCCCCGGCTGTTCTCAGTAGCCGGGGGCCACCGCTAATAGCCAGCCGCGGCTGGCTATTAACCCTTTAGATCGCCGCTGTCAAAGCTGACAGCGGCGTCTAAAGGGACATGTGACTGCTCCCTGGTGGGCTAGTAGGGTGGATCGCCCCCCCGCAGCGCGATCGCAGGGGGGCGATCCACTATGGAGGTAGCCGGAGGGCTTACCTCTGTTCCCTGCTGTCCCGCTCTGTCATTGATAGATCCTGGCTGGACCAGGCTCTATCAATGGATCGCAGATAAATGGAGTTCAATAGAACTCTATTCATCTGTCTGAGGAATCTAATGATTCCTAAAAGACTAATAGTGTATAAAAAAAATTAAATAAAAATAAAGTTTTAATAAAAGTGTAAAAGACATTGTTTTTTTAGACAGAATCGGCATATATCGCGATGTATCGTCACCTAGACGGTATCGCGATATATCGGGATATATCGAATCGTCACACTGGTATCGCGAATCGAATCGCCAAATTCTTGGCGATTCACACCCCTAATGTGTAATATAATGTGATGAGTGCATCCCCTGTGCTATTACTGAAAATTTCAGTAATTTTTTTAATTTTTTATTATGCATTTTTTTTTTTTACTTTTGTTCAGATGTTAGGACAGTTTGCAAACCAGCCATATGGAGATGAAACATGCAAAAAAGTAAAAACATTTTTATGTTTTTGAGCAATAAACGGATGAAAAAAAGGACCTTGCACTTAACTGTATGGCCATAAAATTACTGCCGTAAAATTTTATTAGGAATTACCAGGCAATTTTCCTTTTGAGGTCAATGGGAATACTTTGTGACTATAGCCTAAACGTTAACCAGTTACTTTTTATTATTAACCATTTAATGACTGTCATTAAAGGGGTACTCTGCTTTAAACATCTTATCTCCGATCCAAAGGACAGGAGATAAGATGTTAGATTGCGGGGTGGCAGCGGTAGCAGCGGCGATATCTGGGACAGCAGCGGCGGTGTTTAGAATACAGAAGCTTGCAGCCATGCCCCCTCCATTCATGTTTATGGGAGGGGGTGTGACAGCTAGTACATAGCCTCCCATAGATGTGAATAGGGGGGCATGGCTGGTATCGCCAGTCATTGGGTACGGAGTGGAGTTTGCTCCATGCACCGAATGACAGGAGTGCCGCAGTGGAGATCGGGGATAAGATGTTTTCAGTGGAGAATCCCTTTAAGGAATACTTATTCTAGTCCACCGTGTTTTGATGGCGGTGCTAGAATAAGCTTTAGCAGCTCTTCCGTGCAGGGATGCTGGGAGCTCAGCTGTCAGAATGATAGCCAGGCACTCACTGTAAATACCAGGAGCATAGAAAACAGGTAGTTTAACCCTTCACGTGCTGCAGTCTAATCATGACTGCATCATGAGAACAGTGCATTAGCCCAGCAATCACTGGCCCCGGCGATCCTGGTTTCCATGGCAGGTCTTTTGAATGCCCCAGGCTTGCCATGAGTGTCTGTGTACCTGGTCGTGCTGTCAGAACCTAAAAAAAGTACAAAAAATGTAATAACCCCCACCGCCCCCCTCATAAAAAAAGATAAAATATTTTTCTTTTATATCACTTCTTATACATAAACATAAATAAAATAAAATAGACATATTTGTAATAAACATAATAATACAATTATTTTATTATTTATACCACAAGATAACGCCTTAAGGAGGCTGGGCTTAAATGTACGCCCTACACCCTCTCCTGTTCTATGATGCGTGCTCAAGAGATACACACATCATAGCGGGATGGACCAGCCGGGACCGCTGGCTAATTGGGGATAACACCGATCAATGCTGTGCTATGGCATAGCAGAGAACAGTGTATGCAATCAAAGGATTGCATGTAGTAGTCTCCTATGGGGACTAAAAATAGTGTAAAAAAGGTCAAAATAAAATGTTGAAAAATGATAATTAACCCCTTCCCTAATAAAAGTTTGAATCACCTCCTTTTTCCCATTTTTGATAACATTAACAATAACATTAATTGTTCACACAGTCAATAGTGTAGGTGTTCAAATTTGAGTATTTCATATACCATATACCATAATATAGATATTTATAAAAAATAAAAAAGAGCGATCAAAAAGTCATCAAAACAAAAATGGTACCGATAAAAACTACAGATCACTGCGTAAAAAATTATCCCTAATACGTCCCTGTATAGGGAAAAATACAAAAGTTGCAGGGGTCAGATGAGGACAATTTTAGGCAGATTTTACAATTTTTTGTACAAAGTTATATATTTTTTAAAAGTAGTGAAATAATCCTGATGGACCCCATGCAAGTGAATGGGGGCCATCGGGACCCGGCAGTAGCCATTTGCATCCAACCCGTTTCAGGGTCCGATCGACTCTTAACAGGTTGGTTCACATGCAAACGGCCATGTGAACCTAGCCTAACACATACTAAATTTCATCTCCCAACTACACACCCTGAAATGCATGACCACAGCATTACAAAAAAACATATATATTATATAAATATATATATATATATATATATATATATATATATATATGTATATACATGGAGGTAAATGTTGGCAGCCCTGAAATTTTTCAAGAAAATTAAGTATTTCTCACAGAAAAGGATTGCAGTAACATGTTTTGCAGTAACACATGTTTATTCCCTTTTGTGTGTATTGGAACTAAACCAAAAAAGAGGAAAGGAGAGAAGTTCCCTTCATCTTTGCATTGTGTGTCTGTGTGTGCCACACTAAGCATAGAAAACAGAAAAAAGGAGAAGAGAACTGTCTGAGGACTTGAGAAGCAAAATTGTGGAAAAATTCAACAATCTCAAGGTTATAAGTCCATCTCCAGAGATCTAGATTTGCCTTTGTCCACAGTGCGCAACATTATCAAGAAGTTTGCTACCCATGGCACTGTAGCTAATCTCCCTGGGCATGGACGGAAGAGAAAAATTTATGAAAGGTGTCAACACAGGATAGGCCGGATGGTGGATAAGCAGCCCCAAACAAGTTCCAAAGATATTCAAGCTGGTCTGCAGGCTCAGGAAGCATCAGTGTCAGCGCGAACTAACGATCGACATTTAAATGAAACGCTATGACAGGAGACCCAGGAGGACACCACTGCTGACACAGAGACATAAAAAAGCAAGACTACATTTTGCCAAAATGAACTTGAGTAAGCCAAAATCCTTCTGGGAAGACATCTTGTGGACAGATGAGACCAACATAGAGCTTTTTGGTAAAGCACATCATTCTACTGTATACCGAAAATGTAATAATACCTACAAAGAAAAGAACACAGTACCTACAGTGAAATATGGTGGAGGTCCAATGATGTTTTGGGGTTGTATTGCTACCTCTGGCACTGGGTGCTTTGAATGTGTGCAAGGCATCATGAAATCTGAGGATTATCAACATCACCCAAGATTTTGGGTCGCACTGTACAGCCCAGTGTCACAAAGCTGGGTTTGCGTCCAAGATCTTGGGTCTTTCAGCAAGGCAATGACCCCAAACATACATCAAAAAGCTCCCAGAAATGGTTGGCAACAAAGCACTGGAGAGTTCTGAAGTGGCCAGCAATGAGTCCAGATCTAAATCCCATTGAACACCTGTGGAGAGATCTTAAAATTGCTGTTGGGAAAAGGCACCCTTCCAATAAAAGAGACCTGGAGCACTTTACAAAGGAAGAGTGGTCCAACATTCCAGCTGAGAGGTGTAAGAAGCTTATTGATGGTTATAGGAAGCGAATGATTTCAGTTATTTTTTCCAAAGGGTGTGCAACCAAATATTAAGTTATGGGTGCCAATAATTTTGTCCAGACCATTTTTGAGTTTGGGGTGACATTATGTCCAATTTGCTTTTTTCCTCTCTTTTTTGGTTTAGTTCCAGTATACACAAAGGGAAGAAACATGTGTATAGCAAAACATGTGTTGCTGCAATCCTTTTCTGTGAGAAATACATTTTATTGAAACATTTCAGGGGTGCCAACAGGGGTGCCATGACTGTATATGGTGGCCCAGTACAGGGGTTGTACCCCTGTACCCTACCTGCCCTGTCAGGCAGCCTCCCTGCAGTGTCCCCTGGGCCCCCTGCACCTGTTCCCCTTCTGTATTCACCTGCATATATATGTTATCCAGTGTATTATACTTGTAATGTGTTATAGCTTTAAGAACCAGTGTTATGTGACTGACTGTAACCCAGTGAGGTGTCAGTGACCATGTGATCTTAGGGTGACCTATGGGACCCCTCCTAGCCTCCCCCATAGGAGCCCTGGGAGTAGCTAGCTAGCTCTCTTGATTCCAGTTAAATGGGCACTGTCACCAACCTTTTTAAAAAAAAATTTTTATATATATGTTGTAGTACTTATGTAGTACAACTACTTATCTCTAATATACTTTAATGATTTATTTATTTATTAATTAAAACAGTTTATTTTATTTTTGAAATTGGCCACTAGGGGTCTCCCTCCGAGTGGCCGGCTGCAGCCTGCCGTGACGTCACGACTGAATTTGCCCGGCCGTCATCGGTCCTAATTCAGTCAGCCAATCAGCCTGCGCTCGCTCCCTGCCTGTCAATGAGACAGGCGGGAGTGAGCGCTGTGGGCACAGAGGATGCCGGTTCCGCCTCCCGGCTGCTGCCTCTGCACTGTCCCACTGTGAAATCTCCCCTCACACCACAATTCAGTAAGTTGTTTTCGGGGAGGGGGGGCCAGGTACCCACGTACCCACCGTGGGGTTCGGGGTACTTCAGTAACTTATTTTCGGGATTGGGGGCAGCATTGAGGCAGCAGCCGGGAGGCGGAGCTGGCATCCCACCCCGCCTCCCGGCTGCTGCCTCAGCACTGTCCCGCAATTCAGTAAGTTTTTTTCGGGGGTGGGGGCGGGGACCTGCGGTGGGGTTCGGGGTAACTTCAGTAAGTTATTTTCGGGGGGTGGGGTGGTATTGTAGCTTGATAGAGCAGGTTGCGCGGTGGGGTTCGGGGTAGGGGGTTGTGGCCGAAACAAAGATGTATATTGTTTTCACCACAGGGTGCCTCCAGTTGTTTCACTACTACAACTCCCAGCATGCCCTGACAGCCAATAGATGTCAGGGCAAGCTAGGAGTTGTAGTGGTGAAACAGCTGGAGGCACCCTGTATAGGTGAACTAAAGGCGGAAGAGGGCCCCCCCCCCCCCCCCCCCCCCTAACAGGCATCAGTGATGTAGTACCTGCTGGGGAAGTCTGCCTGGTAGTGAGCACACTACCAGGCAGACAAAATGGCCTTTTTAAGATAGTAAAATAAAAATTAAAGGCAGTGAGGGGGTTAGGGATAGATGGGCAATAGGCAGGGACAGAAAAAAAAAGGATTGTGGGAGCTACCCTTAAGTCTTTGCTGAAGTCCAGTGCAGTCAAGTCCTAAGAGCTTGTCTGGAGTCCAGAGGAGGCCTCAAGTCAGTCAAGCAGCCACAAGTTTAAAATTCCACTACCCCCAGGTCCCAGTCAGAGCCTTGTAAGCTACAAACGGGGTATAGTCAGTCTCAGTCAAAGTCAAACTGTCTTCAGTCAGCGAGGCCTGCATCAAAATTGTCCCAGTCCATTGCAAGTCCCAGCAAGCCCTAAGGTCTCTGAAGTCACTGGTTACCTCCGCGGGCCTGGCTAAGCTGTATAGACTATTCCACCTGTCTAACTCAGTAAAGCTACCTTTGTTCAGTAACTTGGCATCAGAGTCATTATTGCCCCCGTGCCTAGCCCAGGATGCAGCGGTATACCTTCGGGTGGTATTGAGGATAAGCCACGCCCAGGCGTCATGAATACAAGGGGTTATTGTCATCTGCCCCTAGGGTAATTCCATCTGCCCTGCATCACACCCTCTACCACAACTATTTGCGTCACGAACAGGATATGAGTGTGCGCCTTATGCCTAAAGTACTCCCTCAGTCTGAACTGTGTCCAGCATTGCAGAGTAAAACACATAGCAAAAATTGTGCCAGAAAGTGTACGGGACTTTGTTTGTGAAAAGTTTATGTCAAGAGGCGCTTGTGAAATACAGGGTGAGCTGAAGAAAAGACTGTTAGTTGCCATTGTGAACTGTAGAGAGCCTGTACCAGAAAGGGTTAACTTGGTCCAGTGTTTCCCACGCATGCGAGCGGCCGCAGCTCCGCCCCATCAGTCTCCAGCAGTGATGCCTCTTCAGTACAGCGAGGAGGAACCAAAGAGCCTCCCTGTGTGGCACAGGGGAAGATTTTGCCGACTGGACCAAAACCGGAAGTTCCCTGGGCGAAGCCATGTTGGAGGCTCCGGCTGCTGCGCTCGTCTCTGCTGTCATCTGTCAAGCACCCGCTGCAGTGCAAACTCTGAAAACACCAATGATTGTCAGTATCAAGTCTCTGGTGCTCGTAGCCGTCAGCATTACCACGTTACTGCCCGCAAGTCTCATCGCAAGACTATCCATAACCAGGTGCATGCAAAATAGAGGGGGAGTATCCATTACAGTACCCCCATTGGTCAAGTCAATGCCGCTGAAGTGCTTCAGCAAGCATCTTAAAGGGGAACGGACCTTATTTCTCTTAATGCGACAGCGCACTCAAAAATCAACAGAATGTCAGAACCCAGCACCACAGATCTCCTCATCTCCAGCAGCAAGGTCATCACCTGCCCCAGTAGCCAGTGTTCTGCCCCCCTTGCCTGTAGTCAACCTTAACAGTCCAGGTGTTCGAGCATCTGCCCCGGTATTCATGAGGAACCCTGTCCTTCCTACCTACAGTGGAGACCCCTTTACCCTGAGGAATTTCAAAGAGAGGATCCAGAGTTTGTTTGTCTTTTACTATTTCCCTCCTAACCAACAGGTACAATTGCTAACAGGAACTCCAGGGACCAGCACTAGAGGAAGTCCGCATCTGAGAAGGCGACGGTGGAGCAGATATTTGAAGGACTGTACCAGGTATGTCTCCGGCTGTATGAAAGGTGGCAAAAGCCAGGTGAGACCTTGAGAGCGAATGCTGTAGCCCTACAGAATGCCCTAGAGACTGTCCAAAAATTAGATGGTATAACTCCCGAACAGGGCAACAAGGTGTTGATGGACAGATTCATTGATGGAGCCCATCAACAAGTGGGACAAGGCCCAATTAAGAATGTTAGCAGTCCAAAACCTTAACATGTCATTCCCTGCTTTTAAAAGACTGGCTATCCAAGTGATTGGGTCCGGGACTGAATTAGAGTAAGTTTCTACTCCCCTTGCACCTGTTCAAGAGCCACTAGGGGCGGTAGCCTGGCCTATCCCATCACTGTCGCCTGTCCCCACCCCAGTGCAACCCACTTGGCCAGTCACTGCAGCCTTAGATCTACAGAGCGTTAAGCAGGACATTGAGCAATTGACCAAGGCTGTTAAGGAGCTTACCACCCGGCCTGCTCCACTTGACCTTGAGCCTCCCCTGCCTGCCTAGGAAACCTGCCCCTGCTCCCCACAATCCTAATTACCATAATCCTCCACCTAATAGATATTCGGGGACTCAGAGACCTTTCTGCACCTGCTGCCATTGGAAAATGCAGTGCTGGGATTTAAACGGATTCAACCTGAGGTCGAGGACCGGCCCTCAGGAAAACAGTCACCAGGTCCAACCCCCGAATGACCTAAATCAGGACTCTCACTTTATGTCGCCTCCTGCCCTTTTGTAAAAGTCATTGTAGAAGGTGTACCTTTTTAGAGGCGTTGATAGATGCAGGGTCACAAGTGTCTACCATATCTAAACGTGTTTTCTAACAGCATTGGGATGCTAGTTTATAAAGTGAGCAAGATAATGTTAATTTCAGGGTAGTAGCAGGTAATGGGCAACCAGTCCCCAGACATAAATACTGGGAACCAACTATTCAGTTGGGAGTGATTGTAACTAACGTGACAGCTAAGGGGTCTGCTGAATTTATATTTGGGATGAACATTAGGAAAAACTGTTTCACTGAGATGCCTTGTATGCCTCTCTTCCCCATATGTCCCCTTCAGGCCAGCGGGCTGCGCAACACCACTTGAAAGTTCTAGAGTCGGAGCAGAAGTTTGCCAAAAAGCAAGGTGAAATCTGCCAAGTACGAATTCAAGGCATCAGGTCGGTGACCCTACAACCCAACACGGAGACCATCATCTGGTGTTGTACATGTCCCAGAGTCAAGAAAAGGGACTATCAGGCCCTGCTGGAACCTATGCAGTTAGAAAATCATCCTCTTGTCCGAGCTGCAAGAAGTCTCGTCACTGTCACCAACGGAAGAGTCCCAGTGCACTTAGTGAACCTGTATGATTCTGCTACTGTCTTACCCAAATACACTCCAGGGGCTCAGTTGTACCTCTTAGAGCCAAAAGACATTGTGAAAGAACACCTGGTGACCCGACAGTATGCAGCACAATTTTTGTAGGGATCCAGTGTTAAGCCCCCAGTGCCATGGTGGGCACAGCTCCAAGTTGGGGATGACACTACCCCCAAAAGACTAGGTCAATGGAGTCATCAATGTTGCCAAAGGTATCACAAAGCTTTCAGTAAACACCCCACAGACTCCGGGAAGACTTCGATGATCCAGCACCGTATCCTCACAGGCAACAGCCCGCCTATCAAGAAAAGGCACTGCTCAGTTGCGCCAGGCATGTACCAGACTGTCAAGAAGATGCTAGCTGACATGAAGAAGGCGGACATGATCCAAGAAAGTCAGAGTCCCTGGGTGGCGCCACTTGTCCTGGTCAAGAAGGAAGACGGAACCATCCACTTCTGTGTCGACTACAGGAAACTGAACAATGTCACACAAAAAGATGCTTACCCTTTGCCAAGGATCGAGGAGTCGCTCACGGCCCTCAGGTTGGCCGCTTACTTCTCCACCCTGGACTTAACCAGTGGATTTTGGTAAGTGCCCATTGCCGTGGAGGATCGAGAGAAGACCGCCTTTGTGACACCCATGGGGTTGTTCGAGTTTAAAAGTATGCCATTTGGGCTATGCAATGTCTGTGCTACATTCCAGTATCTGATGGAAAGGTGCCTGGGCCATCTGAATTTTCAAAGTGTCCTATTGTACATGGATGATGTCATTGTGTATTTCAAGTCCTACCAGGAACACCTCAGTCACCTGTCAGACGTCTTTCAAGTCTTGATCAAGCACTGCTGAAGATCAAACCATCAAAGTGTCACTTGCTTAAACCTCAGGTCCATTACTTGGGTCATGTTGTCAGCGCAGAGGGAGTCCAGCCCAATCCTGAAAAGGTGGAAGCTTTCAAGAACTGGCCTACCCCGCGCACAGTGAATGATGTCAAGAGCTTCCTGGGATTTGCCGGCTACTACCACCGCTTCATTCCACACTTGGCCCAAATTGCAGAACCCCTCACAGCTCTTCTTTGGGGTACGGCGAAGGAGAACTACAATGGAAGACTATCAATTGAATGGGCCAAAGAGCAAGAGACAGCGTTAGAGCTCTTAAACTTCTGCTGACAGAACCACCCATGTTGGCATATCCAGACTACAGTCAGCCATTCCAGCTATATACTTATACCAGTTTTGAAGGTCTGAGAGCTGTCCTCTTCCAAGTCCAGTAAGGACAAGAGTGAGTAATTGCCTATGCCAGTCATAACCTGCGAGGAGCAGAGAAGAACAATGCTAATTACAGCTCATTCAAGTTGGAACTTCTCGCCCTGGCATGGGCTGGGACTGAAAAGTTCAAAGACTATTTGGCTGCCTTGCCATTTACTGTCTACATGGATAACAACCCATTGGCCCACCTGAACACTGCCAAGTTGGGTGCTATCGAACAGCTTTGAGCTTCAAGATTAGCCAATTACAGTTTCACCATCAAGTACAGAAGCGGCAAGTCGAATGTCAATGCCAATGTAGTGTCTCAGATGTCTCGGCGAAGAACCATTTGTCGAAGACATGTGGGAAGACATTTTATGAATGGTTCGTGAACCAGAATGTTGTGACCGCCCTCATGGACGGTGAACCCAGGTCCGAAAAGGTTAAAGAAGACCTATACACCTGGAAGACTCTTCAAGATAAAAATTGAGTCATGGGGGATCTGTTGGACTACCTTTTGGCGGAAAAAAAGGTGCCAACCCGTCTACACCGGGCCCAGTGTGACTACTAGTTGAAACATCTGTGGCACTGTTTGTGCACAAAGGACTGTTGTACCGAAATTCTTTGGATCAGGTCTCTGGTGATTGACTTCATCAGATTCTTGTTCCCCAAAGAGACTCGGCAATGGTCCTCAACGCATACCATGACCAGTCAGGGCAAGAAACTCTGGACTGATGCCTACCACCCACAAGGGAATGGGCTCTGTGAACGCATCAATCAAGTCTTTATCCACATGCTGCTAGCAGCCTCTGTGTCAAGACAAGAGTGGCCCTGACTACTACCAGAATTACTGGAGATCTATAACAACACGGTCCATTGTTCTACGGGGTATTCCCCTTTCTACTTGTTGATGGGGAGACAAGGGCAACTGCCTAAAGACTGGACATTTGGGCTCCAGGCCCCGATCAACAACTCTCCACAGGCCTTCCTTGAGTGGGTCTCTGACCATCAGAGAAGGATCCAAATAGCCAAGGAAATTGTCAGTAATAAAATGGGCCCAACTGAGGCAACAAGAAGATTACAACCGTCACGTCTCTGCCAAACCACTTCAATTGGGCGATAAAGTTTGGCTATGGAAGTTCCCAAGAACTAACAAACTGGACTCCATCTGGGAGACAGAACCCTATAGAACCCATAGAGCTGCTAAAGTGGTGGCATCCTGGGACTTGTGCTTCTCTGACTTCTGTGTGGTTGGTTTTACTTTTCATTATTCAGGTTTACTATTGCACTTTAGCAGTTCTATGTTGCACTGTATTTACTCTTTTGCACCTTGCTTTGGCTCTCCTAAACCTAGCACATTGTGCTGCCATACACTCTATGGGGGACATGTATCATTATTTGTGTATGGTAGAAGCAGTTTACCCCTTTTCCCGAATTCTAAATTATGTGCAGAAACGCTAAATTTATCAATCAAGCGCAATGAGCTTCATAAATTGCGGGTAAATATAGTAATCTCCTCATACCTCCACTTTGGAAAATAGAATCAATGATTTAGAGCATCTTGCCAAGATGGCTTATATTTGCGCAAAAAAACCAGCTCTTGCGGCAAAATTTTTGGTGTAAAGGAAAAGTACGCAGTTAATAAATCCATGCGTACTATAGATGTCACTCCAAGGTACCCCGATTTGGCCACATCTGGAGGACATGCTCTACCAAAACGTGTGCAAAAAAATGCGCAAAAAAAAGGGCTTGCGCAAAATTTTGCGCAAAAAAAAAACACACAGAACAGGGGTAAAATTTTTGATACATGTCCCCCTATAGGTATTAGGGTACCTTGGAGCCTTGCACTTCATTTATTCAGGTGCAACATAGACTGCATAGCCCTTTATCTGATATATGGCATTACTATTTATTTGTACCACTCACACTCCCATATAGTATTATTTTCTCTGCACATGCATATACCTATTTGTCCCAGGCTGCAGTCTTTCTCATTTGTTGTATTCCTCCCCGCTTTTAAAATGTTTTATTGTGTCACATTTTGTGTTACTAAAGCTTGCTCACTTTTGTAAACAAATTTTATGTGAGTAGCTTCATTTTTTCTTGGGTAATTATTTGCATTTTGGAGTCTATAATATAGGTGGTTTACAAATTATTGGGTATAGTTTATAGTATCATTTAAAAAAAATTCTCTTTTTGAGGCACGATATTCGGATATTCTCTTACTTATAACCCCTAGAAGTGTGTAATTATTACATGTTCGTTTTTGTCACATAATGTCTAAAGTATGTATAGGGTTCTGGGGAGAAGTAGCTTCTGATAATGGGCCCCAGCAGCTAAGGCATCAGGTAGAAAGCCTCTGGCAGCCCAATCAGGTGTGTAAAATGTGTTACATATGCAATTATAAGGTTTAGAAATCACACATGTTTATAATCCCATCACCAAAGGAGCATGTAAGGACACTGTCAACAAATGCCACAGGGACTCATCCCCAGTTATTTGTTATTCCTTACTCAGACCTGTGAAGGACATTCGGAAATAATGCCCCAGGAACAGTCATCATTAGGCCCCAGTGGCCACTTGCTGTCGTCCGCCCTCCAGGACTGGATGCCGAGGACGGCTGTGTTTAAAGGGGTACTCCAGTGGAAAACTTTTTTTTTTTTAATCGACTGGTGCCAGAAAGTTAAACAGATTTGTAAGTTACTTCTATTAAAAATCTTAATCCTTCCAGTACTTATTAGCTGCTGAATACTACAGAAGAAATTCTTTTCTTTTTGGAACACAGAGCTCTCTGCTGACATCATGACCACAGTGCTCCCTGCTGACATATCTTTCCATTTTAAGAACTGTCCAAAGTAGGAGAAAATCCCCATAGCAAACATATGCTGCTCTGGACAGTTCCTAAAATGGACAGAGATGTCAGCAGTGAGCACTGTGTTCCAAAAAGAAAATAATTTCCTCTGTAGTATTCAGCAGCTAATAAGTACTGGAAGGATTAAGATTTTTTAACAGATTTACAAATCTGTTGAACTTTCTGGCACCAGTTGATTTAAAAAATAAATAAAAGTTTTCCACCGGAGTACCCCTTTAAGAGGGGGAGTTTGTGGTCGCCCAGTACAGGAATTTAACCCCTGTACCCTAGCTACCCTGTCAGGCTGCCTCCCTGCAGTGTCCCCTGGGCCCCCTGGACCTGTTCCCCTTCTGTATTCATTTGTGTGTGTGTGTGTGTGTGTATACTTGTAATGTGTTATAGCTTTAAGAACCAGTGTCATATGATTGTAACCCAATGAGGTGTCAGTGACCATGTGACCTTAGGGTGACCTATGGGACCCTTCCTAGTCTCCCCCATAGGAGCCCTGGGAGGAGATAGCTCGCTCTCTTGATTCCAGTTAAGTCTTTGCTGAGGTCCAGTGTAGTCAAGTCCTAAGAGCGTGTCTGGAGTCCAGAGGAGGCCTCAAGTCAGTCAAGCAGCCACAAGTCTAAAAGTCCACTACCCCCCAGGTCCCAGTCAGAGCCTTGTAAGCTACAAACGGGGTATAGTCAGTCTCAGTCAAAGTCAACCTTTCTTCAGTCAGCGTGGCCTGCATCAAAATTGGCCCAGTCCACTGCAAGTCCCAGCAAGCTCTAAGGTCTCTGAAGTCACTGTGGGCCTGGCTAAGCTGTATAGACTATTCCACCTGTCTAACTCAGTAAAGCTACCGTTGTTACGTAACTTGGCGTCGGAGTCATTATTGCCCCCGTGCCTAGCCCAGGATCCAGTGGTATACCTTCGGGTGGTATTGAGGATAAACCACGCCCTGGTGTCATGAATACAAGGGGTTTGTGCCATCTGCCCCTAGGGTAATTCCATCTGCCCTGCATCACACCCTCTACCACATATATATATAAATAACAAAAGAGCCCATCCCAATCACTCCGCAACTTCCCCCCTCCCCCCAATCCACTCCTATGGTACTCTTATAGAAGACGTAAAAATCATGGAGAGTCAACAAACATTACCCACTCTCCCCAAACTCTCCAGAAAGCCACAGAACTGCCAAGCGTTTTCACCATTTGCTCTTCAGCCCGCATAACAAACTGTTATTCTTCAAACCATTTTATTAATGAGGGCACGGTAGTCGATTTCCAGTGTCGCGGAATTACCCTTCTTGCTGCTGCTACTAGATATCTCAGCATGTTATGGATTTTGTAATGTGGGACACAACATTTAAAAAAAAAAAAAATCTATTTTGGTAAGGTAGTAAAAAAAACAATATAAATTTGATATCACTAATCATACTGAACCACAAAATAAAGCTATAATGTTATTATTATTGAATGGTGTAACTTTAGAATGGAAAAAAAATAATGACATATCAAATTTTTTCAATTTGACCAGCAAAAAAAGATTTAAATAATTAAAATGAACCTGAACCCTATCGGAATTGATATTAAATTGATATTAAAAAGTGCAGCTTGTCTTGCAAAACCACAAGCCCTCATTTGGCTTTGTTAACAGAAAAATAAAAAAAAGTTACGACACTTAGAAGGTGAAAAGGGAAAAAACTAAATTGCTTGGATATTAAAGTGGTACTCCGTCCCTAGACATGTGTCTCTCCCCTTTCCCAGTGGAGGGCCCCCCCTGGGTTCTTGATGTGTTTATGAGATCACGTCATGCCCCCTCCATTCATGTCTATGAGAGGGGGCATGTTGGCTGTGTACTAGCAGTCATGCCCCTTTCCATAGACATGAATGGAGGGGGCATGATGGCGATGGTCGCCCATCATCCGACACGGAGCAGATTACTGGCTACCTGCCTGGTGATTGCGGGGGTCTGGCAGCTGAGATCCCTGTGATCCCTCCCCTCCCTTGGATAGGGAATAACTTGTCTAGGGACAGAGTACCCCTTTAAGGACCAAAAAACATGTCAGGGGAAGGGGTCAATAAATACTTCGGTCCATGATTCATTTTTTCCAACAAATATATGTGGCTAAGGCAGTCAAGAAATGTGACCCTTGTTGAGACCACACCTTTTACATGTGACCTTCTACATATAATTATGGATTATTTTTGCTGTACGTACATTGACGCAGTTTTAACAGAAATTTAATAATATACTGTATATAGAATAAGATGTGTACCATGGCAGTCACTAGGATAGACTTCACACCATAAACACTCCACTGGAATAAACATGCTGTTTGAGACATGTTTAGAGGGTAACTGATCCCAGGCCTTAAGATGAAACCACATTCCTAGACGAAAATGGTATTTGTAAAGCTAAACCATTTATTTTTAGAATCAATCTTTTCTCTTCTCTATGCGTTGCAGTGAATGTGTGTGACAAGATAGGACTCCTTCAGTCGTAAAGTATAAAAATAGACTTCTCAATCCAGACAGCAGCTCTACAGGAAAGATTTTATAGTCTTGTACCTATGATTGAGTAACTATATTTAATAACCAATCTACATATAGCCACTACAAGCTCAGAAGAAAACAAGGTCAATCTCGGAGAAAACCATTCCACCCTCTCCATATTATTTATATGATGCACCATGTCTACTGGAGTGTTGAACATTGTTGAGAATACATGTACTTGGTTTGTAGTAAAGCAGAAAAAAAAATGTTCTTCCTTATACACCTGTGCTGAACAATTCCAAGGCTTGTGTTTTTCTTTAAATCACAAATAACAGTTTTAATTAAATCATTAAAAAATGTAGGTGTTTCTAGATTTCAATTGCATACTTGTTAAGGCATTCCCTCATATTATTTTGATTCCCAGTCATGTTCAAGAAGATCCAGGTTGTAAAACTGATCTACTGGGAGTGCATGTCCACAGAAGGGAACAAAAAGTACACATGGGGGTGTACAAACAAGTATGAAATAAATAATGAACATTTAAATCAGACCTGTTTACAGAAAAAAAAAATGGTGTAACTAAGCATATGGCTATATAGGGCTTTTTTTTTTTTTTAAATCTCCATAGTCCTTTCCAGTATCAGGATATAAGCTTTCTTGTTATCATGCAAATGAGGCTCATGTGCCTAGGGGGCGTTCCCCAGTGCAGCAACAGCCTAGTTAACTCCTTAAGGACACATGACGTACTGGAACGTCATGTGTCCGCTCCCGATCTATAACGCGGGGCCACGGCGTTGCCCCGTGTCATAGCGGGTCAGGCCTGTGGCTAATAGCGCGCGGCATTGATCGCAGTGCCGCGTGCTATTAACCCTTTAGACGCGGCGTTCAAAGTTGAACGCCGCGTCTAAACTGAAAGTGAAAGTATGCCAGTTAGCTCAGGGAGCTGTTCGGGATAGCCGCGGCAAAATCGCGGCATCCCGAACAGCTTACAAGACAGCCGGAGGGTCCCTACCTGCCTCCATGCTGTCCGATCGCCGAATGACTGCTCAGTGCCTGGGATCCAGGCATGAGCAGTCAAGCGGCAGAATCATCGATCACTGATTTCTTATGAGAAACCACTGATCAATGTAAAAGATCAGTGTGTGCAGTGTTATAGGTCCCTATGGGAGCTATAACACTGCAAAAAAAAAGTGAAAATTAAAGTGAATAAAGATCATTTAACACCTCCCCTATTAAAAGTTTGAATCCCCCCCCCTTTCCCATAAAAAAAAAACACAGTGTAAATAAAATAAAATAAACATATGTGGTATCGCCGCATGCGGAAATGTCTGAATTATAAAAATATATCGTTAATTAAACCGCACGGTCAATGGCGTACGCGCAAAAAAGTCCAAAATAGTGCAGATCACGGCACAAAAAATGAGCCCTCATACCGACCCATACGCGGAAAAATAAAAAGTTATAGGGGTCAGAAGATGACAATTTTAAACGTATTAATTTTCCTGCATGAAGTTATATAGGTTTGATTTTGTCGTACTTCTGGAAAAAATCGTAAGTATGGTTTCATTTTAATCGTATGAACCTACAGAATAAAGATAAGGTATCATTTTTACCGAAAAATGTACTATGTAGAAACGGAAGCCCCCAAAAGTTACAAAACTGCATTTTTTTTTTCAATTTTGTCTCACAATGATTTTTTTTTCCGTTTCACCGTAGTTTTTTGGGCATTTTTTAAATTTTGTTTAATAAAATAATAATATAATAATTTTTTTAAATAAATAAAATAATAATAAAAAAATAATAATATAATAATAAAAAAATAATAAAATAAAAAAACTGATTTTTTAAAGGCAAGGAGCAAAAAACGAAATTGCAAAAACGGAAAAAAAAAACGGTCCTTAAGGGGTTAAACGGGTACTCTGATGGAAAACATATTTTTTTTAATCAACTGGTTCCAGAAAGTTAAACAGATTTGTAAATTACTTCTACTAAACAATCTTAATCCTTCCAGTACTTATCAGCTGCTGTATACTACAGAGGAAGTTATTTTATTTTTACATGTATTTTCTGTCTGACCACAGTGCTCCCTGCTGACACCTCTCTCCATGTCAGGAATTGTCCAGTGTAGGAGCAAATCCCCATAGCAAACCTATCCTGCTCTGGACAGTTCCTGACATGGACAGAGGTGTCAGCAGAGAGCACTGTGGTCATACAGAAATTCAAAAAGAAAAGTCTTCCTCTGTAGCATACAGCAGCTGATAAGTGCTTGAAGGATTACTATTTTTTATGGAAATCATTTACAAATCAGTTTAAATTTCTAGCACCAGTTGATTAAAAATTTTTTTTTCCACTGGAGTACCCCTTAAAGTCCCTCCCATGTCCTCTTTATCTATTCAATCGGTCTGGCTTCAAGGAGAACGCCGGCTCCACGTGGCGCAGGATACAAAAGGAATGGATATCAGATAAAATCGAGGTAGTTTATTTCCCATGATGCAACACGTTTCGCTGCGGGAAAGCAGCTTCATCAGGCATCTTCCTTTTCTCCCCTTTAGACTCTTTATCTATTGACTATCACTTAAAGGGGTACTCCGGATTGATGTTTTAAAATTAACTTGTGCTAGAAAGTGATACAGATTTGTAAATAACTTCTATTTAAACATATTATTCCTTCCAGTACTTATCAGCTGCTGTATGCTACAGAGAAAGTTGTGTAGTTCTTTTCTGTCTTACCACAGTGCCGATTTAAATGGTATGTTGTATTTCAGAGTTAGAATTAATAGATAATATGCATGAAACAATGCCAAATATCCCTTTCCATTCAACTTATATAGGTCAACTCCAATTATATTCCAGACTGATATAATGTTGTTAATGTAACATCACCAAAACACCAAGTAAGCCCCAAGTCTGGAGATATGTAGATTTCTCCTAAACAGTTCTAATTGGCATAGCTGTGGGCTATTCTGGTGCCCATGGAAGTTTTCTGATGAAAAAAACAAAGAAAAAACTACCATTAAAATGAAATGTGAGAAAGCATATTACAACTGCACTTATTTCATTACTGGATGTAAAACTAAAAGGGGTTTTCCCATTTGGATAGGGGGATAAATTGCAGATCAGGAGCACCCACTCACTGAGACCCCATCTGATCCCTAGAAGTAAAATGTATCCCTGCATAAACAGAGCAGGCCATGCATGCATGACCACCGCTTCATTCATCATCTATGGGTCTCCTAAATGTTGCAATGCAACTTACTCCATTCATCCGGGGCTGCATTTTTACTTTGTTATTGGGGGGGGGGGGGGGGGGGGGTTGGATCTGTGTATCCTGTGGACCACTTTAGATTCGGAGAAGTACGATGACCAGCTTTTTTTGGTTTAATGTTAATAAAATGGTTAACTTTTTTTTAAACGTGTTTTGTTTTTTTATTTACTTGACGGCTTAGTAGTGGAAGTTCTCTTATAGACGGAGTCCATAACTAAGCCGGGCTTAGCTTTAGCCACATAAACAGCTAGCGCTAACGCCCGATTATTACCCCGGTACCCACCGCCACAGGGGTGCCGGGAAGAGCCGATACCAACAGGCCCAGAGTGTCAAATATGGCACTCCTGGGCCTAGGCAGTAACAGGCTGGCGTTATTTAGGCCGGGGAGGGCCAGTAACAATGACTCTCGCCCACCCTGGTAACGTCAGGCTGTTGCTGCTTGGTTGGTATCTGGCTGAGATTAAAAATAGGGGGAACCCTATGTGGTTTTTTTTGCATAAATAATTAAATAATAAAAAAAAATGCATTGGGTTCCCCCTAATTTTATTCTCAGTCAGATGCCATCCAAGCAGCAACAGCCTGACGTTACCTGGATTGGTGAGGACAATTGTTACTGGCCCTCCCCAGCCTAAATAATGCCAGCCTGTTACTGCCTAGGCCCAGGGGCGCCATTTTTGATGCTCCGGGCCTGTTGGTACCAGCTTTTCCTGGCACCCCATGGCGGTGGGTACCAGGGTTATAATTGGGGGTTAGCGCTAGCTGTTTTTGTGGCTAACGCTAAGCATGGCTTAGTAATGTACGCCGTCTATAAGACAGTTTCCAGTACTAAGCCTGTCAAGTAAATCAAATTAAAAAAACAAGTTTAAAAAAAATTTGTTTTCCAAAAAAAAACACTCCCCCACAGCCCTCATTAACCATTTTATTAACATTAAACAAAAAAAAAGAAAAGAAAAACGCTGGTCATTGACGTGGTCCACCAAATCCAAAGTAGTCTACAGGATACACGGATCTGAAATGAGAAAAAAAAAAAAAAGAAAAAGAAAAATAGGTTAATACATTTATTGTCACCTGCCCTCACATCACCCGTGCCACACAACTACAACTCCCAGTATGCCCTTTCAGTAAGGACATGCTGGGAGTTGTAGTTGTGTGGCAGTTGACAAGCTTGTCACCCGCCCATGCTGCACAACTACAGCTCCCAGAATGCCCTTACTGTAAGTGCATGCTGGGAGTTATAGTCATACAAGCCAGGGAAGTGGGTTGTAATTCACTCTGCTCTGATAAGAAAATTACTGTAATTTCATATTTCCTGCCGGATGGAGATGAGATGTGCGGGAGGACCGGGCAGAAGACAAGGGGGGGGATATGTAAAGCAGTGTCCACGTCCCCTCATTGAAGGAGATTTATCATTCTTTTCACACGTGTGGCTTTTACATGACAATTTTTTTTAACTTACATTTGCTTACGTATGACCTATTTATCAAATAGTCACACGACCTTGATAAATAAATCAAACGTAAGCAAAACCCGGGAAACCCTCTTACAAAAGCATTTTTTAAAGCAGAATTTTTCCCTTATGTTAATAGCTGAATTTCTTTATCAACCCTTTATTACCAGTAGCGTGTTCGCTCCGGGTCTGATTACCGACGACCACAAGGCCGGCGGCGTGTGACGTCACGCAATGCAAGCCTGTGGGAGGGGGCGTGACAGCTATCATGCCCCCTCCCTTAGGCTTGCATTGAGGGGCAGAGCGTGATGTCACACGGGGGGGGCGGAGGCGTGACGTCACACGCTGCCGGCCTTGTGGTCATCGGTAATCAGACCCGGAGCGAACACGCTCCGGGGACTGATTACAAACGGGGTGCCACGTGCAAGATCCCGGGGGGTCCCCAGCGGCGGGACTCCCGCGATCAGGCATCTTATCGCCGATCCTTTGGATAGGGGATAAGATGTCTAAGCACCGGAGAACCCCTTTAAACAGGCGACTTTGGCAGAGATGCTGTGTAAACTTTTTATTTCTCAATGTACAGTGGTAACAAGAGCAATATAAGTTACACAGGTGCAGGACAACGCGTTTCTAGAGGGGAATCCTCTCTTCGTCAGGTCCATTTATTTAGTGTAAGTTGCAAGTATTTATACAGTGTGGGGCTTCAAATTTTGGTGGGTAGCTGAGGTCACTGGGGGCTAGGTTGTGACGTCAGTCCCAGTGACCTCAGCTATAAATGCTGAGGGCTTCAGCAGGGTATATCTATAACATTAAGAAATTTTCCCCATTGAAACCAATAGACCTATTTATGGCAGAGCTGGCTGGCTTGAAGTTGAGCTGCTTTAGGTCTGGCTAAGTCTTGGATGGGAGACCAGAGGAACACAGTGTTTGAATGGGGTTGCGAGTGTATCTTTAACTCTGAGTGACAGCAAAGGTCAATAGGTTAACTAGATAATGGTTGAGATGGAAGTAATTAATGTACTTTGTGGTTACATTAGAACGTTTGTGGTTGCATTAGAACGTTCAGTTATTGTGATTGACAGATGTGGGAAGTTATTCATAGACTTGTGGTAACAGTAGATCAAAGTAATACGGGCAGGTTTAGAAGTGATGGAGTTGTAGTGATTGTATTTGACCAGTAGGGGCCGTTGTTGTATATGTGAAATGGTGTGTTTAAATGGGTTTGTGTTGTATTGTGATGGGTATGGGAGGTGGAATGTGTATTGATGTTTTTGTTCTTGGGATGGGAATTTTAGGACTACTACTCCCATCATGGACAGTATATGCCCATGATGGGAGTTATAGTCCATGGGCTTAGGTGCAGATCACAGCAGGTCATTATCCAGAGACCCGCTGCAATCTGCATATATTAAGTTAACAAGCCGGTGGTACATATGGCTCCACTGCGCTGCCCGCCAACTCCTGTATCCACTGTTATAATACATAATCCCCGCCACCGGGAGCTCTGATTGGTGAAAAGCTTTTCACGAATCAGAGCTCCCGTGTCCCGGCGGTGGGGATTATGAATTATGACACCGTATACAGTATTCCCCGCCGGGAGCGCAGTGGAGCCGCATGTTCCGCCGGCTTTTACAGTTAATAAATGCTGATCGCAGCAGGTGTCTGGATAATGACCTGCTGCGATCTGCACCTAAGCCCATGGACTATAACTCCCATCATGGACAGACTCCATCCATGATGGGAGTTATAGTCCATGGGCTTAGGTGCAGATCGCAGAAGGTCATTATCCAGACACCTGCTGCGATCAGCAGTCCTAAACCGTGTGTTGGTCCCCCATGTCCCTCGCTGCGCTGTGAAGTATACTATCAGCAGCGCATCTGCTGGCCGAGAAGCGGGAGGCATTGCGCTGCCTTCCCCGGCCAGCAGCATGATACGCTGCTGAAAGTATACTTTACAGATAGCGCTGCAAGGGACATATGTATGCGCTCGCTGGGGGGACACATAAGCACTGCTGGTGGCAATATATATATAGGTAGCGTAGCAAGGGGGGGGGGGGAATATATATAGGTAGCGCAGCGGGGAGTGTTAGTTAAAGTGGGTGTTAATTTCCTTTTCTGCGGACGTATGCACATTCTGTAAGCCAGGTTGGGCCTGGAGTACATATGCGACTTTAAAACTGAGATGCGACTTTTTTCTTCATAAACAGCAACTTTCGCATTTGATAAATACATGACCACTGAATAGTACAAAAACATTTTTACTACAAGAGCAGATTTCATAAATGTGTGTTGGGATGAGCAAAAATCAAAAAGTCACAGCATACATAGGAAAGTCGCAGCATGTATAGGAAAGGTGACGGGCGTAACGTCACACGGGGGGCGGAGTCCTGATGTCACGTACTTCCGTTTCCGGAGTCGCGACTCAGACCCTCCAGCGGTTCCGGTGAGAACACAGGTGGGTGCCGCATTCAATAATAAGAATAATAAGATGTCTAGGGTGGGAGCACCCCTTTAACATACAATGGAGCCGTAGAGTTTTTCTATCCCATACTGTAATATCAAATTTCCCGCCGAGTCCAGTGATTGGCTGCTCGGTCCTGGCCAATCACTGGACCCAGTGGAAAATGTGAAATTACAAGAGTGGACAGAAAAACTCTGCAGCGCTGTGGTATGTTAGGGGGAAAAAAAAAAAAAAAAAAAGAGGAAAACTGTCAGTAAACTCCCCCTGCACTAACCAGAGGTACACAGGCTGGTTGTGCGGGGGACGCTGTTGAATATGCTGCCTACCATGCCTGGATCCGCCCCGCCCCGCCATTATCTTCATTCTTCTGGATATGCAAATGAGCTGCTAACTGGCACAGGCGGGGTTACAAGGCTCCTTCTGGCACTCTGACATCAACGCAGCCCAGCTTCTGAATATTCATCCCCTCCCTCCTCAGTGGAGTCCAGTACAGAGCAGAGAGAGGGAATGAATATTCATAAGCCGGGCGGCACTGAGGACGAGAGGCACTGACGTCAGAGTGCCAGAAGGAGCTTTGTAACCACGCCCATGCCAGTTAGCAGCTCATTTGCATATCCAGAAGAATAAAGATAACGGGCAAATGGCGGGCAGATCCGGGCATGGTAGGCAGAATATTGATCAGTGTCCTCCGCACTACCAACCAGTACCCCTGGTTGGTGTGGGGGGAGTTTACTGACAGTTTTTCTTTAAAAGGAGCCCGGGCTCCGTCATAGATTATCCCGCTACCCTTACAATGATGGGGACATTGCTTTACATTCCGCCCCCCACACATCCCTTACCGCTATCTGCTACAAGACTACAACTCCCAGCATGCCCTCACTGTATGGGCATGCTGGGAGTGGAAGTCTTGCAACAGGTAGCAGACAGATGGGAGATGTGCAGCGTGGGTGGGTAGGAGACAAAAGGGGGGGGGGGATGTAAAGCAATGTCCCCATCATTGTAAGAGTAGCGGGGATAATATATTATGGAGCCCCGGCGACTGCAGAGGGATGCCAGCCTGGGCTCCATTATAGGGTTGTAATATCATATTTCCCGCTGGAGCCGTGATCACCAAAGCAGGTCCGGGCTGGCTTACATTTACGGCGTTTTGGAGGGGTTGCGACTTTTTGTGAGACTTTCGCACTTGATAAATCTTTGACCACTGCAAAGTGAAAACTGAAATTCACTTTTGTAAGTGCATTTGCAGTTTTTTTTTGCTTACAGCCAAAAGTCGCACAAAAAATTGCTTAGGTGCACTTGCGACTTTTGTAAGCAAAAAAAAAGCTCTAAATCCCTTAATACACATTAGGGGGGGCATTTATTATCAGAGAACAGCTACCACCTGTCAAGCTTTCTTCCCGCTCTTCATTATGAACACATGCACAGTGGGTAGAGTGTGCATGGTCATCGGGAGAGCTGTTGGACATATGGATAAGGGTCATGGAGCGACAACCTCTCTCATCTACTGTTTAGTAAGAGTACACAAATAAAAAACTCAAAATAAAAAAAAGGATAAGTAGAGACATGTATTACTCCAAGGCAACAGCTGGAAAAAACATGTTTATTAAACCTCTAGAACAAATTGCCTTGTAAGATCAGAATATAAAAATAACTATACAATACTTTAAAACATGAAAAACAGAAAACATTTTTTTAAAGTGTGTCACCACATAAATGTATTATGAAAAACTAAAAATCGGATTAATACTGCAGCTTGAGATAGATAACGGTGTGGCATAAAGGCTCTTAGCTGCTCTTGCCTTCGCTGTCAGCCTTTTGTGAATCTAGAGCCTTGAGCAGAAAAAGGGAGTATAGTCTTGCATGTATACCCCAAAAGTCCGGTTTTCCTTAAACTGCACAGCAAATGTGACCTCAAAGACACTTGGCTTGTAGAGATTTGCATAAAGGTGGTCTCACATACACAGCTATTTTTTTTCACAGCACTTCAGTTTTTGATGATTTTTTTTTGCCAAAGCCAGGAATGGATTCAAAAGGAATGGGAAATATAAAAGGAAGAACAAACTTCTTTTTGCCTGGCTTCTTGTGCGTGACATCATCCTAAGAGTTTTTTCTATGTAGTGTTTGGAGGTGTTCCCTAATGGAACATAAAAAGGGCCTAAATGTCCCATAATTTAGGATCAGAATATTGGGAAGGTGTGAGGTCTGGTCACTAGGGGTGCACTGCCTAACATCACAGTCTTTTCACAGAGTTGTTTGGCAGTGAATCCCTGGCAGCCAGACTTAAAGGGGTACTCCCGTGGAAAAAATTATTTTTTTTTAAATCAACTGGTGCCAGAAAGTTTAACAGATTTGTAAATCACTTCTATTTAAAATAAATCTTAATCCTTCCAGTACTTTTTAGGGGCTGTATACTAAAGAGAAATCCAAAAAAGAAATGCATTTCCTGTGATGTCCTGACCACAGTGCTCTCTGCTGACCTCTGCTGTCCATAGCAGCATATGTTTGCTATGGGGATTTTCCTCTGCTCTGGACAGTTCCTAAACTGGTCAGCAGAGAGCACTGTGGTCATGATATCAGAGGAGATGCATTTCTTTTTTGGATTTCTCTTTAGTATACAGCCCCTAAAAAGTACTGGAAGGATTAAGATTTTTTAATAGAAGTGATTTACAAATCTGTAACTTTCTGGCACCAGTTAGTTTAAAGAAAAAACTTTTCCACGGTAGTACCCCTTTAAGCTTGAGTGAAATATTCACCAAACTGAGTAGAGAGAAAAAGGCATGGTAGCATTCAAACTATCTTTTCACCTCAGTGCTACCATGATGATATTTTTGGAGAAAAACATAAAAATGAGAATCTAAAGCATTTGCTTCCACAGGTTACAGCTTGATTTTACAGCAACCTATGGTAGAAAAGTAATGACCATGTAACACACAACGGTGGTACTTGAATATTCAGTCAGTGTTTCATAAATTATATTTATTTATTTATTATATCGCCTACCCCTTATCATACTCAAGTGTCAAAGCTTAAATGGCTGCTGTACATATAATCTTTACAAATGTGTTCTAAACCTAAATGTAAAGATATATTAGTAAGTTGCTATTCTGTCTCCACCCTTGTTAGCATAGTATTGTGTCTGCACATTACTTCTGTCCTGAAAATGGCTGCAGATAAAAGGGGCATGTGACCAGATAAGTTCATCACCCTCCTTTACTGCAACACACTGCACATGGGCTAGATTCCTAATGTTCATTATGTGCCCAAGGAGAAAGCTGATAAAAAGTGGGTAGTTATAGAAATTGGACAAACCATGCAAAACTTTCAAAAAAGGATGTATTAGTAAGTAGCCTTTATTCCGTTTTAAATCACATTTGTTAAGATTAATGTAAAGCGGCCAGCCCCTTTAAAAGGTTATTCCAGCATTTTACTTTGTATCCCCAGGATAGGAAATAAGTGTCTGATCGTGCTGGTGCATGGCGCTCAGGCTCTCCTTGAGTGGGGGTCAACACACCCCCTCTATGCATTTCTATGGGAGAGCCTGAGATACACAAGCAATGTACTTGTGTATCTCTGGCTCTCCAATACAGGGGGCGTGTTGGCCCTGCTTCGTGCATGAGGAAAGCTGAGGTGCCATGCAGGCGCTCCTGTGAGGTCGCACGCGTCTGATCCCTCCACAATCAGGCACTTCGATAATATGTAAAATGCTGCATTACCCCTTCAAGTACTTGACATATTAACGGATTACTGTACAATTTAGTATAATAACTCTACCAAATAGAAAAGAAAAAAAAAACACCTCATGTTCATAACATGTAGACAGGTATGGTGCAGTATTTAGAAAAAAGCAAAAATGTTTCCCAGTCTTGGACAAACCCTTTAAAGAGCTTGAGATTAGGACTCACAAAACAGTGGTACTTTTGTCCATGGCCTACGTTTGGTTTTGCAGCATAGCCTTATTCAAGTGAACAGAGTAGTGGTGTTCGTGGAAAAAGGCAGACTCAGTTCAGAGGGGTTATATGGGATTAAAGAAAAATTTCCAGTCAACTGGGTTATATTGCTTTATAACAAAGAAAATAAAAATAGCGTTTTATACAATGTGTTGCAGATAAAATGGAACCTTTACTTTCATGGCTTTAAAACAATACAGCAAATAGCATGTTGCATGTGTGATATTCATCGGGCCATTTTTACCGGTTTATGCATATTGTACCTGAATCTTTAAATGGTACTCCGGCCCTAAAACATGTTATCCCCTATCCAAAGGATAGGGGATATGATGTATAACCGCAGGGGTCCCGCCACTGGGGACCCCTGCAATCTTTCATTCGGCATCCACCTCTTTGAGCTGCACGCCGCGCTGCCAGCTCACAAACTGCCGGGTGCTGACCACTGGGCCGGAGTATCGTGACGTCACGACTCTGCTCCAGTGTGATGTTAGGCCCCGCCCCCGCTATGCAAGTCTTTGGGAGGGGGCGTGACGGCCGTCACGCCCCCTCCCATAGACTTGCATAGCGGGGGCGAGGCATGACACTACATGGGAACAGAGTTGTGACGTCACGATATTCCAGCCCCGTGGTCAGCACCCGGCAGCGCGGTGTGCAGCTCAAAAAAGAGGTGGGTGCCGGATGCAAGATTGCGGGACTCCCCAGCGGTGGGACCCCCGCGGTCAGACCTCTTATCCCCTATCCTTTGGATAGGTGATAACATGTCTTAGGGCAGGAGTACCCCTTTAAGTACATTGTATAAAAAGCTATTTTCTTTGTGATTCTTCAGATGATAAAAATTGTTGAGGAGGGTAAAACTAGCTTTTATTTCGCATATGAAGAATCGCAAAGAAAATGACTTCCAGGCAATTCTGTATGCTGTATATCCCCCATTATGGTTCCCTTAAAATTAGTTTTTTTTTTTACATAGTTACAATATTCCACTTGATAAAATTGTTGTGGAGGGTAAAACTAGTTTTATTTCGCAAGTGGAATATTTATTGTAACTATGTAAAAAAAAAAAATAATTTTAAGGGAACCATAATGGGGGGGGGGGGGGATATACAGTATTGCCTCGAAGCCATGACACCTTAAAAAGGATACCATACCCCTGCATTTTAGCAAAACAGTAGAATTAACCAAAATGAAGACCCTTTTAAAAGTTAGTATAAATTACCAAAGTAGTAAGTGGTATATCCAAAATTTTAATTCCACATTAGCTATTAGATGTGGCTCCCCAACGATGGACCTCCTCTATAAATTTAAAACAGAGCACTGTCTTTACTGGGTCTTTTGGGAACATTTCATACACACACAATACACAGGCTTCTAAAACATAACATTTGCAGCTGGGCTAGGAACCCTAGATTTAACCCCTTTAAGTGCTTTCTTCCCACTATCATTAAAGGAAATATGTGGCAAAAACAGCTTATCCCCTATCCACAGGATAGGGGATAAGTGTCTGATCACGGGGGGATCTGAACGATGGGACCCCTGCGATCTCCTGCATGGGGCCACAGCTCTGCCGTGGCTCTCTGTGCATGAGGCGCATTGGCCGCAGCATGACGTTGCAGCCAACACGCCCCCTCCATGTATGCCTATGGGAGTAGCGGGGAAGCAGCGTTTCTGCCTCCCCACCTCTCCCATAAAGCTGTATGGGGAGAAGGCGTACCGTCGACCTAAGAGAGGTAGATGCTTCGTGCATTAGCCCACGCACAGCGCGGCAATGCAGGGGCCCCGTTTGGGAGATCGCCCCACGAGCAAAAACACTTCCTGTGGATAGGGGATAAGTTGTTTTGGCTGCAGATGTCCTTTAACAAGCAAGTGCTAATATTGATCAAGAATGGGTTTGTGTGTAGGGCCTGTTAAAAAATGTAATGAATTTGGCATTCAGAGTAAAGTCTGAACAATGTGATTTTTTCACGAATGGTAAATCCCCAATCTCAAAATATGTTGGAAAAAAATAACAATATGTTAATGAATAAGTGCCAAAAGTACAAATATATTGTCAACTTGCAGGTTGCATGATCATCATGCTCGCAGAACAGACCGAAAATTAAGTACCCGTAACAGAAGTGCCATATAAAGTAGATATATTCTAACTCCCTACATGTATTAACTGCAGCTACATAAACATAGAACTTTCCTTCCATGGTCCTAAGAAAATACTTGATACTGAAACAGAATATGCTGAGAATGACTCCTTCAGGGAGCCTAAGATGAGGAGCTCTGTGACAGTACGATAAGTCACCCATTGGAAGACTGATTATTTTCTAGGAGATGTAAATCCCAACCAAAATGCAGGACACCAGCAGTGACACCCAGAGTACACATCACCACTGCAATATTTAGTCCATTGTCCAGTTTTCTCTATGTAGCTGTGACACAGAATCGTATATATCCCAAAAAACTGAACTGTACAGATACATATCAGTAGAGACATTATACTTTAAGGAAGACAAAACATGAAAACCTAATGTTTCATATAGTGGAGGTCCAGGTAACAATTACAGATCTATAGATGATTGTTTGTAACTTGTTTTCATAAACCGCTCATTATCCGCTGTTATAGTTATGGTATCATCGTTAATGAGAAGAAGTCTTCTAGAATTATCCGAAGATGCACATTCAACAGTGTCACAGTATAAAAAAAAAAAAAGAAAACATTGTATTGTTAAATTTGTAACATTCTGTAAAAGTTTGGTTTTCATAGTGGATGGAATACAGATTTTAGACTTTTTTTGTAGTTATAGTACTGCTTGAATATTATATACACGCAATAGACTTGGAACAGTATGCAAAGTACCTACCGAAAAACTGTAATGGCCAAAGAACTATAGTTCTTCATAATCAACAAATCACGACTTCTCTCTTACAAGGTCAGATTTATAGTCCTCACCACATCATGTGCAGAACATATTGCATTGATAAAGAAGCTATACAACCAGGTCAGCCCTTCTTTAAGATTCTAGATAAGTAACCGCATTAAGCTATAGCAGTAAGGACATCTCCTTCACATGGGGAAAAAGTAAAAACTTTAGTGTTACTTGAATTCTAAAACAAAACAATGTTGTAACAGTTTCCAGTGTGTATGATGCAGGCATAATGGGTTTAACACAGGCAAGTGTATGTTATGGTATACAGTAAACTGTAATTTAAGTGCACAGACATACTTTGCATGTATTAATATACTTTCTTCTGTACGTATTAACATAATGCCCATCTTAATATGGGCAATAAAAAAGAAACAGCTGCTTTTACACAACAGTGTCATAAAAGTAACAGCCTTTAAAATGTGTAAAATCTGTACAAAATTACAGATGCTTATGGCATTGTATATGAACAGACTACTTGGCAAAAAACAAGTAACAGTCATACAAGAGGTAGGGCTATATTCACAGGGATTCATTATAGAAGCCTCTACCCATAGAGACAAGAAAAGAGACATATAACCAAAAAGAGCCAAGTAAAACATTGCACAGTAACTTGGCTGGAAGTTCTCATCACAGTTTGTGGGTCTAGCAAATCAGTGTCATGTAAACCCTTACAGGCCCAACTGATTCAGCATGGGTTAATCCAGTTTCACCCATTGGTTTGCTTACTGTTCCTTCTTGAATTTCACATCATAGACTAAGGTTATATTTTTAAAGCAGCAACTTCTTTAACTGTGGCCAGCTGGTTTAACAAACAAAACGGAAGGAGGTTAAGTGCTGGTTCTTGGTGTCCGACATCCACCAACTCGCTGTCCTCGATGAATCTTCATGTGTTTGGATAGATGGTCACTGCGGGCAAACTTCTTGTCACATATAGTACATTGGTATGGCTTCACCCCAGAGTGGGATCTCTTGTGCCTTGAAAGCTCATCCGAACGGGAAAACCTACAAAGCAGGGGGGAAAAAAACCACAGGTCAATCAATAGTCTGCCATCTGACAACATTCACAGCCTACTTCACAGTGCACATCTCAGACATACAAAAAACACTAAAGGTGCCCATACACCTTATGCAAAAGTTAGCCCTAGTTGGGAAACACTGGGATAGATAAGTTTTAAATGTGGAAAAACGCTAAACAGCGGAAACTTCCTGCTTCCTTGTTCCTAAACAGGTCAGCATGAAGAGTTTGGCCAGGGATCCAAAAGCAATCTGAACAATGCTTTGAGAATTTCACAAAAGTTGCACAGCTGATTTATTAGCTTTCACCTAATTTCATTCTCTATTGGAAACCTTCAAGGGGATTTGGGAAACTCTGCAGTAGAGGACTTTCTAATAAACTAGTCAGCCTACAGCAAAATCCTTATGATTGTCAGGTCCCACTGGACCCGAGTGGGGATATGACCTAAAGGGGTTATTCATGAATCAAAAAATATATAATTTCTTCCAAAAACCACTCCCTGTCTGTCTCCACTATGGGTGTGGTATTACAACTTTGCTCCATTCACTTCAATGGAACTGAGCTGCAAAACCACACCCAACCTGGAGACAGACGGGGAGCAGTTTTTGAAATAAATTATCTGTTTTTCGATTCCTCAGCAATCTTTGTCTCGCCTATTGAAATGCATTTCGGGGGGCATTTTGGCCTCAACTTTGTGCAGTGGTTGAAACGCCCCATTCAAGAGGAGAGTCTGGGGCCCATACAGGAGATTGCGGGAGTCCCAGCAGTCAGGCCCCCGTGATCTGACACTTATCCCCTATCCTTAGAATAAGGGATAAGTTTTGATATCCCGAAGCTCTTCTTTTAACCACTTAAGGAAAAAGGGCGTACCTGTATGCCCTTGTCCCATTCTATAGCATGGGCTCAGGAGCTGAGCCTGCGTCATAGTGGGGTGGTCCCAGCAGCCATCAGCCTCTAGGACCCGTGGCTAATTAAGGACATCACCGATTGTGGTGATGCCTACCATTAACCCATTAGATGCTGCGATCAAAGTTGATTACACCATCTCAAATAAAAAAAGCTCAGTAGAGCTATCCGGGAGCATCGCAGTAGAACTGCGGTGTCCCGATCAGCTGAGATGACGGCAGGAGGGCCCTTACCTGCCTACTCGCCATCCGGTTGTTGCTCTGAAGCTTCCATCAGCCATGACGGGCTGGAGCAACAGAGCACCCATAACACTTATCAATGCTATCCTATGGCATAGCATTGAACAGTGTATACAATGTGAAGATTGCATGTAATAGAACCCTATAAAATTGTGTTTAAAAAAAAAAAGTTAATAAATGTGATTGAACCCCCTTATCTAATAAAAATTTTGAATCACCCAGCTTTTCCCATAAAAAAAAAAAAAAAGTCAAACAAAAATAAATGTTGCATCCTGCTTGCGTAAATGTATAAAAAGCGATCAAAAAGTCCCATCAAAACAAAAATGGTACGGCTCAAAAATTAGCCCTCATATAGCCCTGTACATTTTTAAACATGCTAATTTTTGTACAAAAAGTTATAATGTTTTTTTAAAGAAGTAAAACTAAATAAAACCTACACAAGTTGTGTATTATTTCAATCGTATAGACCTAACAAATAAAGAGAAGGTGTCTTTTTTTTTTTTACTGAAAAGTGTTCTGTGTAGAACTGAAAGCCCACAAATTTACAAAATGTTTTTTTTATTTTGCCCCACAAATATTTTTTTGGGGGGTGTCGCTGTAAATATTGTGGTGAAATTATTGGTATCATTACAATGTAAAATTGGTGGTGCAAAGGTGCAAAAAATAAGCCTACATATGAGTCTGTAGGTAGAAAATTGAAGTGTGAGGTGGAAAAAACTAAAGTGCAAAAATGAAAACACCCAATGTCCTGTAGGGGCTAACTTGCTCAGGTATGCAAATCTATTTCTGTTCCAAAGATTTGTCACTAGCAGACAATTTGTTAAAGTATATGTCAAGCCTCTGTATATATGTCAAGCCTCTGTATATATGTCAAGCCTCTATATATATGTCAAGCCTCTATATATATGTCAAGCCTCTATATATATGTCAAGCCTCTATATATATGTCAAGCCTCTGTATATATGTCAAGCCTCTGTGTGTGTGTGTATATGTATATATGTGTGTGTATGTGTGTGTGTATATGTATATATGTGTGTGTATGTGTGTGTGTATATGTATGTATGTGTGTGTGTGTGTGTGTATATGTGTATGTGTGTATGTATGTGTGTGTGTGTGTGTGTATGTGTGTGTGTATGTCAAGCATATATCTATCTCTATCTCTATATATCTCTCTCTCTCTCTCTCAAGCATCTGTATTGACATATACTTAGAAAAAAGGCCACTATGCATAATGTGTGGTGGACTTAAAATTTGTCAGAAAATATGGTCTGGATAAGGGTTGGTCTATTCAGAGACATGGCATTAAGAATAATCAATAACAATAGTTTTTTCGTTTTAGACAAGAATGACATTCAAAAATGTATCTTTACCTTATAGTTGCTATTATCTAACTAGCAGACTGATTTAAGTAGCACGTTCCATATACTATTATCTTTAGCAAACATTCCTAATAATTATTGTATGACAACAAACAGAACAGTTTCTTAAAGCATTCATGCCTGCAAATACATGGAGGTGCTGGTTGGGGCCATTCTTGACATGACATGCCTAAGCTGAATTCAAACAATGGTTATATCTCTGTTTCTGTATTACCGAAAAGAAACCTAAACTGGATATTGCCTGTAGAGATGAGCAAACTTACAGTAAATTTGATTCGTCACGAACTTCTCGGCTCGGCAGTTGATGACTTTTCCTGCATAAATTAGTTAAGCTTTCAGGTGCTCCAATGGGCTGGAAAAGGTGGATACAGTTCTGGGAGACTCTTTCCTAGGAATGTATCCACCTTTTCCAGCCCACCGGAGCACCTGAAGGCTGAACTAATTTACGCAGGATAAGTCATCAACTGCCGAGCCGAGAAGTTCGTGACGAATCAAATTTACTGTAAGTTCGCTCATCTCTAATTGCCTGCTTCCGGGAATGGGCACCTTGTGTATTGTTTAGGTGTTATCCTTGAAGTCTCTTATCAGTTCTATCATATTTGCAAAATGTTTTCTTATCCCTATTCCCCAACAAACCTAAGGCACATAGCCTTACTTGGATTAAATAAATATTTATTTATTTAAAGACTGTGTATAATATTTATTATTTAAAGACTGTGTATGGATCCTGTATGGCAACACACTCGGCACATGCCAATATGATACACGGTGTGTTATTGCAGGGTACTTCTGAGAGGTGCACTAATCTCCCCCCCCCCCCCCCAGAGAATAGCTCTATAATATGGCATGCACCTCTCAGAAGTACCCTGCAATAACACACCGTGTATCATATTGGCATGTGCCGAGTGTGTTGCCATACAGGATCCATACACAGTCTTTTAAAGCCTGCCTTAACCCCTATCTAAGCATCCCTCAGGCATCTAAGCCTATGTTCACATGGTCGAATGTCCGCACAGAATATTTCCGTGCAGAAATGCCTTTGACAGCAGAGCGCCGGCACAGGACTGCGCTAGGACTACTCGGAAATTCGCTGTCTCATAGACGGCAATGAATTTCCCCGCTGACTCCACAGAAAGAATAGACATGTCTTCGGAATTTCCACGGTAGATGTTTCTGCTGCAGAAATTCCGCTGTGTGCACAGTGTTGCAGAATCCCATTGAAATCAATGGGACTCTGCTGCTGCAGAATGTCTGTGAGGAATTCTTCTGCGGACTTCTGCCCAGAAGTTCCATCGTGTGAACATAGCCTAAGCCTGTGTATCCCAGAAATACCTGTTGATACTAGTTAAACTAGTTTTACATTCTGATGTATTTGATAGGATCTGACTATATCACCTGGACATGAATAACATTACACAGCCATTTTTATACTATTATCTGTGTATGTGCTGGTATTTTAGGTTTAGTAATTCAAACCTAAGGGGGGGGAAAAAATAACGATTCCTACTTATCTGAAGAACACAGAAGAAAAAACACTTTTTGTAAAGCAACCACTGGATGTGCCATCAGAAATTGCTATAAGCCACTGGATCATTACGGTTAAAAATTGCTGGCAAGTATCAGAGGTTGGCAGCACTGGATCTCCAGTAACCATATAGTTGTGCCACAGAATTCTTTCATATTTCATGGCAGAAGTGGTTAAATCCAGGGTTTGATTAAATCCAGAGATCATTCATGAAGCCCAGCATGCAATGGATGCTAGTAAGGGCCGTTTAGAAGAGTGCAGATCCGTTGGATTGGTGCATGTCAACGGGCACAAGTCAGCCTGTATAAAATAGCCTTATGTCCGTTAGACCTTAAACCCACTCTAAAAGGGATGTCTTACATCTGATCTGTAATCTTGGTAAATTTGATGCATCTTTAGCTACTTCTATCTATATACTACCTAAAGTTTGGCTTTGTTTGTGCTAGATTTTACAAGTCAGTCCAGCCATCTTTTTTCTTGTTGTTAATGTAATTTGATAAGTCCAGGACACATTGCAGATAGCCCACAAGCCTTTATCAGGTAAAGCTAAGTAGGCGCCGATGTTTCTTGTATGTGTCACATGATTTTATCCATGGAGATCTGGGTACTGCAACCCTCAGCAATCCTTGAGGGTTGCAGCACCCAGATCCACACCAATAAAAACTTCAGACGTGTCACTGTGACATGAATATACAAGTAATTCTGGCATTTACCTTGTGTCAGATGATAAATGCTTGTGGATGGGCTAAAATGCATCCTGAACTTATGTATCAAGTTATTCAAAATAAGGATTTCTTGAATAGCTCCAAGGACAAGGGTGTGAGGTGTGTGCATAGTTCTATCCTGGCTTATTTTAGTCCCCAGGAGTACACTAGAGGTTTAATTAACTAGCCCGACCTCTAATTGGACATTGGACTAATAATGGTAGGATTCTGCTCATCCTGGTTAAATTGACAAGAAAAGCTAAAAAATTAAAAATAAATAAATAAATAAAAAACACACACACACAAACAAACAAACAAACCAGCTTGTTGCAAGTTCTCTAGTGGACAGTGTTTAAATTGGAATAAGATTCCCACCCATCGGAATTTAGGTCACAAATTCCAGGGCCTGAGCGTAAAATGCAGGTGAATGGGTTTTTCTGTATTTTCTAGGCAGAATTTCCTTAAGAAAGTTCTGGCGGAATCCATGCTGCACACATTGCCGTATATCGTGATGGCAATGTCCGTGCGGTCCTAGTGCAGCCACTTAAACATTGTATTGGGCCTTAAACCTGGGATGCTCAAAAAAATTCTGACAATTAGCAACCATATACATTATTTGCAATAAAAACCATGTTAAAAAAAAAAATATTTTTCTTACCTCCATCCACACTCTGGCCACGTGCAAACATAAGGTTTCTCCCCCGTGTGTCGCCGGAAATGTGCTTTAAGATGTGAGCTTTTGGTGTACATCTTGTTACAGCCGGGGTGACTGCACTTATGGACTCTGATCATAGCTGGAGCACCTTTCTGGATTTTTTGCGGCACTTCACTCACAAATACTCCTCCTAATGCCAACGGCCGGACAGCCATTGGCAGAGGTGCAATTCTAACATACTTTTGGTCCCCAGGTGAAGTGGGCCCTGTGACTGGAGCCAGTGCCAGGCTTTGGCCCTGTACACTGATTAGTAGCTGGGTAAGACGGACACCACCAGTAGAGCTCTGCACCAAAGACGAAGCACCAGGCACAGGTTGGATTTGAAGGAGGACAGGAATACTGCTTGTCGTGGAAGGTGGAGTGGATGAAGTATCTGGAGTTAGTGGAGTTGATACATCCTCGGTTGGTTGAGCTGTATTGGTTTCAGAAATCTGCTCACTTGTTATGCAATTCTGAACCCACGTTCCAGGAACGGGCTGCTTTTCAACCAAGTCTTCACGGAAAAGATCCATATTTTCTGTTAAAAATTCCTCAATTTCTTCTAAGGTAGGGCTGAAGTCACCAGAAATCTGTGCACAAAAATCTGGAAGTTTTAACTGGGCCACTGGAGTAGCTTCCTTTGGCTCATCCACTGCTTTTACCAATTGGGATAATATAATTCCTTCCACTTCCTTAAGACCACCTTCATCTATATCTTTTTTCTGTATAGAAACAATACTGTTATCAATCTGTTCTGCCAGAGAAGGACAGGAAATGCTTGCATCATCCTGCAGAAAGGGGAGCATCGACACATTTCCGGGATGTGGTATAGTCATGTTTTGCCCACATGGGGATGTGGCATTAGAGAGAAGATCTGAGGCAGAGAGTGGTTCATTGCAGATTAAAGAAACCATTTTCCAGGTTGATTATCCTCCACACCCCTTGTCAAGGTGGGGTGGGGGATTGGCAGAAAATAACACGAAAGAAGTCTTTAAATGGGATGATTTTTAATTACCTATAAAATAAAATAAATAAAAAGTAATTAGATTTAAAAAAAAAAAATGCTGAATCACAAAAAAAATGTATTCTAATGTTAAATCAGTGGCCATTGCTACTGTTGCTGTCAGTTGTCTCCTTGATAAAGCAACAAAAGTGGTGAAACATGTCGGGGTGTGACCGTATTGTATTTTAATCAGCAACTCCACTGCAGTCTATGTATAATAACATCCAATTAAAGGGGTACTCTGGTGAAAACCTTTTTTCTTTTAAATCAACTGGTGGCAGAAAGTTAAACATATTTGTAAATTACTTCTATTAAAAAATCTTAATCCTTCCTGTACTTATTAGCTGCTGAATACTACAGAGTAAATTATTTTCTTTTTGGAATGCTCTCTGATGACATCACGAGCTCAGTTCTCTCTGCTGATGTTATTATAATAATAATGCTTTATTTATTGTTGTCCTTAGTGGGATTTGAACCCAAGTCCCCAGCACTGCAAGGCAGCAGTGCTAACCACTGAGCCACCATGCTGCCCTTAGCATACATCTGCTATGCATGGTTGCTAAAATGGACAGAGATGTCGGCAGAGAACACTGTGCTCGTGAGGTCATCAGTGTTCCAAAAAGAAAGGAATTTCCTCTGTAGCATTCAGCAGCTAATAAGTACTGGAAGGATTAAGATTTTTTAATAGAAGTAATTTACAAATATGTTTAACTTTCTGCCACCAGTTGATTTAAAAGAAAAAAGGTTTTCACCGGAGTACCCCTTTAACAAGGTCCAGGCTGAACAGCTCACGCCTGCGGTGCACAGCAGGTGTGGGGTGCTTAGTAGTGAAACAACTTTGATACACACCGCATGATCAAACACTGATCAAATGTCACATATATAAGTGGCTATATGGAAGAAAGATCATGTACCTTCATTCTAGGTACTAATCAGTCTCCCCAGAATTTATAAGATTAATACTCCACTTATAAACTTGAGACAGTAGTTTGAGCCCAAGTGGATTTACTCACCAGTATGGGCTGACCGATAAAGGACCTAGGCACAATCACATACTTATGACTACAGTGGAATTGTGTTTTTAATACATTTGATTCCTCACTTATGCTTTATAATATTTGGTTAAATAAAAGTTAAGTTTTATTATTAGTGTGACACATCCAACATAGAGGTCTTTTTTATTAACCCCTCTGGGTTAATTTGTTGTAGTGTTGATTACCTCTGCATGTGCCCTTTGGGCCCCAAGTCAGTAGCTGTCATTGCTACTGTTGTACTTACAAAACACACTGACAACAACACACCATAACTTAAAATAAAAGGGATCGACGCATGCTTGAATAGGACCTAAGAGCTCACCTGTTTTAGTAACACTTGTATTCTACATGAAATAAATCTGAAGCATTATTTTTAAACTCTTTTTACTGTTATTCCTACTAGAAATGTAATTATAAAATGGGTATTATCACTGCTCCAGAATTGTAGTTTGATGAAGAATACAAGTATCTAGTAAAACAGACAAATAAGGGAGTTAGCAGGACATAGGCAGAAATTGTGACCCTCTGCTGGGCACACCAATCCTTTCATAAAGCAGCCATGATTATTTCAAAGCGAACTCTTATTGGTAGATTACACGTTTCAAGGGATACAGATTGTTTAGAAATGGCGTTTGTTTTGTGTGCAGAAAAAGGTCAAAGGACAAAAACACATGTGAAGAATAAAATAGCCAAAACTAAATATTGACACTATTACACTGGATAAACAGATAAATTAGTAAAACAACTTAATAGTACAATAATTGGAAAATCCAGTACAGAAAACAGATACTGTAAATCCTCCAATATTACCAGATACACCAGAAAAATCTCCCACTTTATATGCTACGTGTGTCTATAGGGGTCCATTAACCCAAATAAGAGCCAGGGTAATGTTCTTTTGGACAAATATAAAGTGTGAAAAAGCATAGCATACATTTTTTTTCTTTATTTTTTTTAATTTTTTTTTTTGCAAGAGAGCTTCATGGGCAAAATTTCTCACTATATAACACTTATGCAGTTGAGAAAGATGGCTCCAGGTAGATCTACTCAGTATAGTGTTTATTCACAGATATGCGGTAGCTGTGAAGTTTAAATGTAGCTACCACATATAGGTGAATAATAGTTATGCTAAGTGTATATACTAGGAGTGCTATCTTTTGCCTCAAGTTAGTACAAGGGAATTTAAAGGGGTACTCCACTGGCCAGCATTCTGAACATTTATAGGGTGGGCCATTTATATGGATACACCTTAATAAAATGGGAATGGTTGGTGATATTAACTTCCTGTTTTTGGCACATCAGTAGATGTGAGGGGGGGAAACTTTTCAAGATGGGTGGCGACCATGACGGCCATATTGAATCCAACTTTTGTTTTTTCAATAAAAAGATTGTCATGTGACACATCAATCTTATTGGGAATTTCACAAGAAAAACAATGATGTGCTTGGTTTTAACGTAACTTTATTCTTTAATGAGTTATTTACAAGTTTCTGACCACTTATAAAATGTGTTCAATGTGCTGCCCATTGTGTTGGATTGTCAATGCAACCCTCTTCTCCCACTCTTCACACACTGATAGCAACACTGCAGGAGAAATGCTAGCACAGGCTTCCAGTATCCGTAGTTTCAGGTGCTGCACATCTTGTATCTTCACAGCATAGACAATTGCCTTCAGATAACCACAAAGATGAAAGTCTAAGGCGGTCAGATCGGGAGACCTTGGGGGCCATTCAACTTGCCCACGACGACCAATCCACTTTCCAGGAAACTGTTCATCTAGGAATGCTCGGACCTCACACCCATAATGTGGTGGTGCACCATCTTGCAGGAAAAACTCAGGGAACGTGCCAGCTTCAGTGCATAAAGAGGAAAACACATCATCATGTAGCAATTTCACATATCTAGTGGCCTTGAGGTTTCCATTGATGAAGAATGGCCCCACTATCTTTGTACCCCATATACCACACCGTACCATCAATTTTTGTGTTCCAACAGTCTTGGAGGGATCTATCCAATGTGGGTTAGTGTCAGACCAATAGCGGTGGTTTTGTTTGTTAACTTCACCATTCAAATAAAAGTTTGCCTCATCACTGAACAAAATTTTCTGCGTAAACTGAGGGTCCTGTTAAAATTTTTGTTTTGCCCATTCTGCAGCACCTGAAACTACGGATACTGGAAGCCTGTGCTAGCGTTTCTCCTGCGGTGTTGCTATCAGTGTGTAAAGAGTGGGAGAAGAGGGTTGCATTGACAATCCAACACAATGGGCAGCACATTGAACACATTTTATAAGTGGTCAGAAACTTGTAAATAACTCATGAAAGAATAAAGTTACGTTAAAACCAAGCACATCATTGTTTTTCTTGTGAAATTCCCAATAAGTTTGATGTGTCACATGACAATCTTCCTATTGGAAAAACAAAAGTTGGATTCAAAGTGGCCAACTTCAAAATGGCCACCATGGTCAACACCCATCTTGAAAAGTCCCCCCCCCCTCACATATACTAATGTGCCACAAACAGGAAGTTTATATCAACCAACCATTCACATTTCATTAAGGTGTATCCATATAAATGGCCCACTCTGTAGTTCCGAACGCTGTGTCCGTCCTGCGAGGGTCGGTCAAGCCCCCTTGTGCCTTCAGGCCATGCCCCCTCAATGCAAGTCTATGGGAGGAGGCGTGACTGCCACCACACCCCCTCCCATAGACTTGCATTGAGGGGACGTGGCCCCACAGCGCACTCACAGGCCAGTATAATACCCCTTTAAACCACTGGGTCATTGTTCTTGAACTGAGCACCCACTATTTTCACAGTGCCCTCCCATTTCGATTATGGGCACCTATACATTGGGATATGTCGGAGGTTTGTTTTGACAGGATTTCCCCACATTTATGTCCAGTAGAAACTATTGATGTGAACAAGGCCTAAGGCTATGTTTGCATAGCGAAAATCCGCAAAGTAGGTTCCACAGAAAATTCGGCCAAAATGTACTGCCCATTGACTTCAATGATATTCCACTGTCCCGTTCACACAGAGGATTTTCTATGGTGGAAATTCATCATTCTGCATAATCTTAAGATCTGCCTTTAATTTTCCACAGCAGAATTCCATTAAAGGGGTACTCCAGTGCTTACACATCTCATCCCCTATCCAAAGGATAGGGGATAACATGCCTGATCGCGGGAGGGACTCCCGCAATCATGCACGTGGCACCCAGTTTGTAATCAGTCCCCGGAGCGGGTTCGCTCCGGGTCTGATTAAGGTCAACCGCAGGGCCGGCGGCGTGTGACGTCACGCCCCCGCGTGACGTCATGCTCCGCCCCTCAATGCAAGCCTACGGGAGGGGGCGTGATAGCATCACACGGAGGCGTGGCGTCACACGCCGCCGGATCTGCGGTCAACCGTAATCAGACCCGGAGCGAACACTCTCCGGGGACTGATTACAAACGGGGTGCCCCGTGCATGATCGCGGGCGTCCCCAGCTACGGGACTCCCTCGATCAGGCATCTTATCCCCTATCCTTTGGATAGGGGATAAGATGTGTAAGCACCGGAGTACCCCTTTAAAGTAGATCGTGCTTTGAATTTCAGCAGAAATTCCACTGCAAGCTTTGCAAAAAGGAATTGCATAGTTTCGCTGTGGGAACACAGCCTAAGAGTGGAAGCGGCAAGTTATGAAATGAAACCTCCCAAGACAGCCAACCCCATCTAGACCGCTTTTTTCTGTCACTGATTTTTTTCCCCTTTATAATCCAATATTGGATATTTTTTTTTTTTTTTTTTTTTTTACAGTTGTCCTGCACAAAAAGTGTTAATTTTACGTACTACTACACATCTACTCCTTTCATGTACTTATATAGAAATAAACATCAAATGTGGAGGACAGCTGTTCATACTAATTTACAGCTTGATAAACGCAACTATATACACATACAGTATATGCATTCATCAGTAGTTGGCTGAAGACATATGTTATGTATATCAGTTGTATGTAACAGACTCTTTTCAGGGGGCCTCATACAAGTCCAGTATCCGTTACATTTTCTTCTCTAACACCACATGATCTGGATCGTGTTAACAGCAAGTACAGTGCAGCCATTGCCATTTAATACTTCATGTTGGAATCATCCAGCTCTCTTATTCTATTGCTCTATGTGTCTTCCTACAGGATGTTACTAATAACATGTTTGTTTGGGTTAAATAAAAAAAGAAAATGTTCCTCCACTTTGTGGTACAAATGTACTTGTCTCACCCTTCTGACCACACAGTATATGCTCTTAATTTAACACAAATATCCACATATAGTTAAGCCAGGGGTGTGGGAATAAAAAAATAAATAAATACAAAAAATAAATAAATAAAAATTAAAAATACTTGTCCAAGGGACTAAAGCGGAACACAATCTGCTTGTCCCTCAAGAAAATCCACTTGTCCTGGTAGATAAAATAATTTCAACCAAAATAGTACAATTCACCCCACTAGACCACCAGGGATGGTTATAAGATCCCTTTAGACCAGTGTTTCCCAACCTTTTTCGGGTCGGGGCACACCTCGAAAAAAAAAAAAATAATAATTCTGCGGGGCACCGCTACCGAGCTTGACGAGCAAAAAATAAATAAAATAAAAAAAGGGAAAATGGTAAAAAATGCAATGCACTATATCTATTTATCAGTGGGTATGTAGTTTAAAGTGCTGCTTCATACAGCATCTCACCAATGACGTCTTCTCTAATTTGCAATGTTGCCTTCTCTTCTCCATCTGGTCCGGGCCATCATCACGATTTCTTCCACACACAATTCTTCACCGTTAAACCTGCAAAACAAATCTATTAGGCGCCGAATTTTTTTTTTACATGGGTGACAGGAGTGTAGAGGAGCGGACAGAGGGGTGTAGAGGAGCGGACATGGGTGACAGAGGGGATGAACATGGGTGACAGGAGGGGGTGGACGGGAGTGAAGGGGATGACGGGAGGGTGAACATGGGTGACAGGAGGGGGTGGACGGGAGTGAAAGGGAGGACGGGGGTGGACGAGGGTGGACAGGGGTGAAAGGGGTGACAGGAGGGTGGACGAGGGGTGACAGGAGGGTGGACGAGGGGTGACGGACAGGGGTGATGAACATGGGTGACAGGAGTGAAAGGGATGATAGGAGGGTGAACATGGGTGACAGGAGGGGGTGAACATGGGTGACAGGAGGGGGTGAACGGGAGTGAAAGGGAGGACGGGGGTGGACGAGGGTGACAGGAGGGTGGACAGGGGTGAAAGGTGTGACAGGAGGGTGGACGAGGGGTGACGGACAGGGGTGATGAACATGGGTGACAGGAGTGAAAGGGATGATAGGAGGGTGAACATGGGTGACAGGAGGGGGTGAACATGGGTGACAGGAGGGGGTGAACGGGAGTGAAAGGGAGGACGGGGGTGGACGAGGGTGACAGGAGGGTGGACAGGGGTGAAAGGTGTGACAGGAGGGTGGACGAGGGGTGATCAACATGGGTGACAGGGATGATAGGAGGGTGAACATGGGTGACAGGAGGGGGTGAACATGGGTGACAGGAGGGGATGGACAGAAGTGAAAGGGATGACAGGAGGGTGAACAGGGGGGGCGGACATGGGTGACAAGGGGGGGCAGACTGGGTGACGGGCGGGGGGCGGACACGGGCGACAGGGGGGGGGGGGGGTAGGACAGGGTTGAGAAGAGGTAACAGAGGGGTAGAAAGGGTACTGTACCTTAAGCACGCCGGTCCGCACAGCTTGCAGGTCAACGGCAGGCACGGGAGTCCGCCCCAGGGAAGCATGCTTCCCTTCCCCCTGCGCCGCCAGTCATAAGCGCGCAGGCCGGGGCGGGATATTTCAAAATAAAAAAAAATAAATATCACAGCAAAATCCCGCGGCACCACGGCCAGTGCCGAACAGCACACACGCGTGCCGCGGCACCGCGGTTGGGAATCACTGCTTTAAACACTGCTGTCAACTTTAACAGCGGTGATCTAATTGTTTAATAGCGGCCACGGCGATCACAGCATGCCAGGCTATTAGTGGCGGGAGAGCAGTAGCTAGCTCTTTTTACACCCGAGGCAAGCCCAGAAAATTGCGCTCCCCCCCCACCCCCCATATGACCACCACAACTCCAATTTTTCTATATACAGGTATGTATGAGGGTAATCTTATGTGCCGTGATCTGTAGTTTTTATTGGAACCATTTATTATGAGAACATTTGTTAGAAAAGGGGCTTATTCACATATATATGCACTTTTAAAAACATTTAATCACTATTTTTCAGTCTTCTCAGGGACTTATATATGGAGTCTTTTGATTGGAAAACACTGAACAACGCTGTGTTACTGGGGGGGGGGGGGGGGGGGTGTTCTGCTTCTCCAGCATGTGTGGTGCATTTTATTTACTCTAATTGTATTTAGTTAGTAGATACCTACAACACCCAGCATGCCCTGATACAGTCTATGGTTCTGTGGGTGTTGCAGCATGTTGCACTGTATAGTAGTATAGTTAAGGTTATTGTGTAACATGCTGGGAGTTGTAGTTTTGGTTCGTGTCAGCTGCAGAGCCATAGTCTGTGTCAAGGAATACTCGGAATTGCAGTTAGTAACTACAACACCCAGCATGCCCTGATGCAGCCTAGGTTAGGCTGTAACATGCTGGGAGTTGTAGTTTTGGTTCGGGCGTGTTTGCATGCATCTGTGGGGCTCTTGGTCGGCGGGCGAGCATGAAGGCGGCGGGATTCTGGGGGTGCAATTTAGTGCGGGTGGCCAGAAGCCACTAAAAATAAAAAATTGGATAGCACAACTGGCAGCAGCACTTGTCAGTCCGCCCCTGTACAAAACATACATGCATACACATATCATACATACACCGGCCACTGCCCCCTATATCATACATTATATACATACATAATACATAGACACATCATACATAAACCCGCCGCTGCCCCCCCCCCACATCATACATTACATACACACACCATACATATGTACACATCATACATACACCCGCCAATGCCCCCCCCATCACACACTCACACGATACATATGCACACATCATACATACACCTGCTGCTCCCCCCCACATCATACATTACATAAACACATCATACATACACCGGGCTGCTGCCCCCTTTATCATACATTACATACACACATCACACAGACATCATATATACACATGACAGATACACCATACATATGCACACATCATACATACACCTACCGCTGATCCCCCCCCCCCCAATCATACATTACATACATGCCTGTGTGAGGTGAAATCCCCAGCCCAGTCCAGTCCAGTCCAGTCCGTACACACACACACCCTCTCCCCTCCCCCAGCTCTGTGTTCTCCCCCAGTGAAAACTTGAAACCTCCCCGTGATAAGCAAGGTCCTGTGTAGACAGAGCAGGGGAGGGGCTGTGTACGTCCTCATTCTCCCCGTCTTCTTGTATTCAGAGCTGCACTCTCCATTCTCCAGGAGGGGGAAGAGGGGGCGTGGCTTAGTCATCTCCTGCAGACGATCCTTGGGCTCTGCCCTCGCTCTTCCCCGCTCTAGCTTCGGCAAACTTCGGAGAGCGGAGGGGAGGAGCGGTGAGGTGAGATCCCCTCACACCGGCTGGGGGGGCTCTGAGCAGCGGCCCCTAGCTACTGAAATCAGCTGGGAGCCGCTGTGACGTGAGATGGGTTCGGAAATCTCACACCGCCGACCTCTCCATACACCCTGAGCGCAGATGTGAGGTGCAGACTTTCAGCCGCTCCTGCGCCTCACACCGGCATTAAAGAAAAATAAGGGGAAGTCGGTCTGTCCCTGCTTGCCCGATACAGGGCTAAATCTATGAAAAATTCACCTGCCCGGCACCCAAAACCACTTGTCCCGGGCGTCGGGCGATAGGATTTCCACATCCCTGTAAGCCCTCATCTATCAAAGCTGTCCAATAAAGGGTTGCTACAACCAAAACACAGATCCCATTAAGGATGAGAAGACCATACTTTAAAAGGGGTTGTCCAGTGAAAACTACCGTATCTTATCCCTTAAAGGGGTACTCCAGTGGAAAACAAGTTTCAACTGGTGCCTGGAAGTAAAACAGATTTGTAAATTACTTCTATTTAAGAATCTTAATCCTTCCAGTACTTAGCTGCTGTATGCTCCACAGGAAGTTGTATTTCTTTCTGGAGTTCTTTTCTGTCTGACACCTATGTCCGTATCAGGAACTGTTCAGTGTACAAGCAAATGCCCATAGCAAACCTCTCCTGCTCTGGAAAGTACCTGATATGGACAGAGGTGTCAGCAGAGAGCACTGTGGTCAGACAGAAAAGAACTCCAGAAAGAAATACAACTTCCTCTCTAGCATACAGCAGCTGATAAGTACTGGAAGGATTAAGATTTTTTTAAAGAAAGTAATTTATAAATCTGTTTAACATTCTGGCACCAGTTGATTTGAAAAAAAAAAAATTTGTGAAAACAAATGTGTAATTTGTAAAATAAATGTTTAAGAAGAACAATAATAATAATAATAATAATAATAATAATAGTGAAGTAACCCCTTTCCAAATAAAAGTATTGGTAATTGGTATCTGTGAGTACTTAAAAAAAAAAAAAAAAAAAACACAACAGTCTTTACCAAATCACCTTAAGGACCAGAGCGTTTTTTTTTGCACATCTGACCACTGTCACTTTAAGCATTAATACCTCTGGGATGCTTTTACTTTTCATTCTTATTCCGAGAAAGTTTCTTCAGGACATATTCTACTTTATGTCAGTGGTAAATTTTCGTCTATACCTGCATCATTTCTTGGGGAAAAATTCCAAAATGTGATGAAAATATATTTTTTTAAATTTTGCATTTTTTCTAACTTTAACCCCTTAACGACGCAGGACGTATATTTACGTCCTGCGCCGGCTCCCGCGATATGAAGCGTCGGTCCCGGCGCTAATCAACGGCCGGGACCCGCGGCTAATACCACACATCGCCGATCGCGGCGATGTGCGGTATTAACCCTTTAGAAGCGGCGGTCAAAGCTGACCGCCGCTTCTAAAGTGAAAGTGAAAGTGACCCGGCTGTTCGGGACCGCCGCGGTGAAATCGCGGCGTCCCGAACAGCTGATCGGACACCGGGAGGGCTCTTACCTGCCTCCCCGGTGTCCGATCGACAAATGACTGCTCCGTGCCTGAGATCCAGGCAGAAGCAGTCAAGCGCCGATAATGCTGATCACAGGCGTGTTAATGCACGCCAGTGATCAGCATAGGAGATCAGTGTGTGCAGTGTTATAGGTCCCTATGGGACCTATAACACTGCAAAAAAAATGTTAAAAAAAAAAGTGTTAATAAAGGTCATTTAATCCCTTCCCTAATAAAAGTTTGAATCACCCCCCTTTTCCCATAAAAAAATAAAACAGTGTAAAAAAAATAAAAAATAAACATATGTGGTATCGCCGCGTGCGTAAATGTCCGAACTATAAAAATATATCATTAATTAAGCCGTACGGTCAATGGCGTACGCGCAAAAAAATTCCAAAGTCCAAAAAAGCGTATTTTGGTCACTTTTTATATCATTAAAAAATGAATAAAAAGTGATCAAAAAGTCCGATCAAAACAAAAATCATACCGATAAAAACTTCAGATCACGGCGCAAAAAATGAGTCCTCATACCACCCCATACGTGGAAAAATAAAAAAGTTATAGGGGTCAGAAGATGACATTTTTAAACGTATAAATTTTCCTGCATGTAGTTATGATTTTTTCCAGAAGTGCGACAAAATCAAACCTATATAAGTAGGGTATCATTTTAACCGTATGGACCTACAGAATAATGATAAGGTGTAATTTTTACCGAAATATGCACTGCGTAGAAACGAAAGCCCCCAAAAGTTACAAAATGGCGTTTTTTTTTCGATTTTGTCGCACAATGATTTTTTTTTCCGTTTCGCTGTGCATTTTTGGGTAAAATGACTAATGTCACTGCAAAGTAGAATTGGCGACGCAAAAAATAAGCCATAATATGGATTTTTAGGTGGAAAATTGAAAGGGTTATGATTTTTAAAAGGTAAGGAGGAAAAAACGAAAGTGCAAAAACGGAAAAACCCTGAGTCCTTAAGGGGTTAAAGAAGCCCCTATGGTGCCAGAACAGAAAAAAAAAAAAAAAAAAAAACACACCACATGGCCTATTTTGTAAACTACACCCCTCAAGGAACGTAACAAGGGGTACAGTGAGCCTTAACACCCCACATGTGTTTGACGACTTTTTGTTAAAGTCTGATATATAAATGAAAAAAAATAAAAAAAAAGTCACTAAAATGCAGTTTTTCCCCAAAATGTTAAATTTTTACAAGGGGTAATAGGAGAAAATGCCCCCCAAAATTTGTATGGAAATAGCCCATGTGTGGACATCAAGTGCTCTGCGGGCGAACTACAATGCTCAGAAGAGGAGGAGAGCCATTGAGCTTCTGGAGAGAGGATCTGTTTGGAATGGAAGTCGGGGGCCATGTGCGTTTACAAAGCCCCCATGGTGCCAGAACAGTGACCCCCCCCCCCCCCCACACACACACACACACACACACACACGTGACCCCATTTTGAAAACTGCACCCCTTACAGAATTTAATAACTGGCGCAGTGAGCATTTACACCCCACTGGCGTGTAAATACCCACTGTTCCAAAAATCTGTCAGACACCTGTGGGGCGTAAATGCTCACTGCACCCCTTATTACATTATGTGAGGGGTGTAGTTTCCAAAATGGGGTCACATGTGGGAGGGGGGATCCATTGTTTTGGCACTATGGGGGCTTTGTAAACACACGTGGCCTTCAATTCCGGACACATTTTCTCTCCAAAAGCCCAATGACGCTCCTTCTCTTCTGAGCATTGTAGTTCACCTGCAGAGCACTTTACATCCACATATGGGGTATGTTCTTACTCAGAAGAAATGGGGTTCCAAATTTTGGGGGGCTTTTTTTTCCTATTTTCTCTTGTGAAAATGAAAAATTTAGGGTAAGACCAGCATTTTTGTGAAAAAAAATCAGCCACCCCTCTGCAAATCACCAATTTAGGCCTCAAATGAACATAGTGCGCTCTCACTCCTGAGCCTCGTTGTGCGTCCGCAGAGCATTTTACGCCCACATATGGGGTATTTCCATACTCAGGAGAAATTGAGTTACAAATTTTGGGGGTCTTCATTTTTTACACTAACAGGCTAGTGTAGACCCCAACTTTTCCTTTTCATAAGGGGTAAAAGGAGAAAAAGACCCCCAAAATGTGTAGTACAATTCCTCCTGAGTACGGAAATACCCCATATGTGGCCCTTAACTGTTTACTTGAAATACGACAGGGCTCCGAAGTGAGAGAGTGCAATGCGCATTTGAGGACTAAATTAGGGATTGCATAGGGGTGGATATAGGGATATTCTACGCCAGTGATTCCCGAACAGGGTGCCACCAGCTGTTGCTGAACTCCCAGCATGCCTGGACAGTCAGTGGCTGTCCGGAAATGCTGGGAGTTGTTGTTTTGCAACAACAGTGTTTTGGAAACACTGCCGTACGATACGTTTTTCATTTTTATTGGGGGGAGGGATATATATGTAGTGTTTTACCCGTTATTATGTGATAAGTGTAGTGTAGTGTTTTTTGGGTACATTCACATGGTCGGGGGGTTACGGTGAGTTTCGCTAAGAATTTGCCGCAGCTCAAACTTTAAGCAGGAAACTCACTGTAAACCCGCCTGTGTGAATGTACCCCTCTGTTGCAAAACAACTACCAGCATGCACTGACAGACCATGCATGCTGGGAGTTGTACTTTTGCAACAGCTGGAGGCACACTGGTTGGAAAACCTTCAGTTAAGTTCTGTTACCTAACTCAGTATTTCCCAACCAGTGTGCCTCCAACTGTTGCAAAACTACAACTCCCAGCATGTACTGATTGCCGAAGAGATGTAGTTATGCATCAGCTGGAGGTACGCAACTATAACTCCCAGCATGCCAAGACAGCTGTTTGGGCATGCTGGGAGTTGTAGTTTTGCAAGATCTAGAGGGCCACAGTTTAGAGACCACTGCATAGTGATCTCCAAACTGTAGCCCTCCAGATGTTGGTAGGCAACTCACCGGCTTCCGTAGTCTACACCAGTGAGCCAGCCGCATGTCGCCGCCCACGCGACAGTCACCGACGGTTCCCCTGCTCTGCCCGGACTACAGTAGGTGGGCAGAGCAGGGGAACCAAATTTTAAACACCCCTCCTCCCCCCCCTATCGGTCCCTCGCTTCTGACTGACCAATAGCAGGGATAGGAGGGGTGGCACCTCTGCCACCTAACTCCTATCCCTTCAGGGCGATCGGGGGTGTCTTAGACACCCATGATTCCCCTTATTTTCCGGGTCACCGGAGACACGTATGACCCAGAATCGCCGCAAATTGCCGGTGTGAATTCACCGCCGATTTGCTGCGATCGCCCGGTTGGCATTGGAATGATTTTAGCAGGCATCCTGGTCCAGTCCCCGCCCGGTGGGGACAGAAATTCCCACGGGCGTACAGGTACACCCTTGGTCCTTAAGTACCAGCGAGCAAGGGTGTACCCATACGCCCGTGGTCCTTAAGGTGGTTAAAAAAAAATTGAATCAGGTCATTACAATGTAGCATTGGATAGATAGCACTATGTTTTAACCTTGTGTGTCTCAGAAACAAAGATTTACACTGTATATATGTTGATATATGGGAAAGGGGATATTTTTGGATCACCAAATGGTGATCTATAAGTATTAGCTTAATATAACCCTCCATATATCGGTCTTTTTTTAATTTAAATTGTCCCATTCACTACAGCACAGTGTAAGGACTTCTCCAATTTATTCCAACAGAAGCTCAGATACAGAACTTCCATAGGTGTTAACTGAGTAGCAAAATACCACTGGAATTAATGGGAGCCTGCTGCAAGTGGAATACTTGCAGAAATTAGTTATTGAATATGGGCCTGAAGAGCACTGTTACACCTGGCACTATCAGCTTTGGCTGCTGCATGTTTTCCTTGAAGGGAACCTGTCAAATTGTACGTTGTCTGGTCTTCCAACAACATTTTATAGAGCAGGAAGAGCTAAGCAGATTGAGATATATATTATATATTTCTTGCAAAAGACTTTTAACTTATTTATTAATAGCTCTGATCCTTCTATTCTTGAGTCCAATGGGTGGTCCCATTTCTGCCCACTGGGCTCCTAATACAACGAACAAAGATTTCAAACAAAAAGTTAAACAATCTTCTCCCACAATGATATATAACATTCTGCTCAGCTCTTCATGCTCTATAACATGATGCTGGTGACTAGAGACAAGCAAACTTACAATAAATTCGATTCGTCACGAACTTCTCGGCTCGGCAGTTGATGACTTATCCTGCATAAATTAGTTCAGCTTTCAGGTGCTCCAGTGGGCTGGAAAAGGTGGATACAGTCCTAGGAAAGAGTCTCCTAGGACTGTATCCACCTTTTCCAGCCCACGGGAGCACCTGAAATCTGAACTAATTTATGCAGGATAAGTCATCAACTGCCGAGCCGAGAAGTTCGTGACGAATCGAATTTACTGTAAGTTCGCTCATCTCTACTGGTGACAGGTTCTCCACAATTGCAGACAGCATTTGGACTTTGGGCTCGTTTACATTACCGTCTGCCCCCATTAATAATTGCACACTATCAATCCCTTGCAAACTGCTGTAAAAGAATCCCATTGATGTCAATAAGATTTACATTTTTTGTTACAATCCTTTATCACCAGTTAGCACCTATTTGCTTCCTGTTCAGTTTTTTTTTTTGACAGGTAAAACAAAAACACGACATTGAACGCAATATTTTTTCTCACATCAAAAATAAGGGAATAGAAATGAATATAAGTTTAACATTGAAGTCTATGGGTAACGAATTGATGTCTCCATTTGCAACATTTTTTCCAATCCATTATTGATCAGTTTTTACTTCTGAGCAAGCTCAGAAGAGGTGTGAGGAGCCAGGAAGTAGCCAGACAATATAGAAAATAAACGGATTAAAAACTGGTGCAACAGGATGCCACTTAGGCTAGGTTCAGACTACGGAATCTCCGGGCAGAAGATTTCCGCCCGGAGATTCAGAGTTCCGCCTGCACCGACTGAATTAGTCGGCGCTAGGACCGCACGGACACTGCAGTCTCCTATAGACTGCTATGTGTTCCGCTAGGATTTCAGCCTGAAGAAAGAGCAACCCCTTTCTTCAGGCAGAAATTTTCTAGCGGATTTTTCATCCGGATTTTCCGCTTCACAAATTCCAAAGTGTAAATTTGTGAACGGAAAACCATTCACTACACTATGCATTATAGTAAGTGGAATTTCTGCCGGAAATTTCAAAGCGAAAATTCTGCCGGAAATTCCGTAGTCTGAACCTAGCCTTAATGACATCCTTTTGCATCAGTTTGCTTCAATTTGTTAGTATACAGGGGTGTGGAAATTGTAAAAAAAAATAAAAATTTAATAAATGTCCAAGGGACCAAAACGGAGCAGAATCTACTTGTCCCTCATAACGATCCACTTGTCATGGTGCAAAATAATTTTAACCAAACTAGTATGTAAATCATGTCTTTATTAATAAAAACTTGATAGGCAGACCAGTATGTCACCCCATTAGATGGATAGGGTTCCTGATAAGCAAGTCCGCCCCATTAAAGGAATACTGCAGTGCAAAATAACTTATCACGACCACTGGGAAACCCACCCCCTGATCTCTTGTAAGATGCCCCGGCAGGAAGGGGGCTTGTACGCATGACACGGCGGCCGACGCGGCCTCCACCACCCCCCCACATGTATCCCGTAGAGATACATGGAGGGGGCATTTCAGTCGCCCTGTCATGTGGGGACGGAACATTCCCTTCATGCTGATTGCTGGGGCCTCATACAAGAGATGGGGAGGGGGGGGGTCCCAGTGGTCAGACCCCCGTGATCTATCACTTATGAGGATAAGTTATTTTGCACTACAGTATTCCTTTAAGTAGTCCCCCCCCCCCCTCCTTCAGGTAAGTATGTTCCTTTATCAGGTAGGGATCAAGTAGGGCCCCCTTGTGCAATTATATTCCCCCTTCTGATGCCCGTGCCATTATACCCCCTTTGATGACTTCTGTGTCATATTCTCTCTCCCCCCTATGCCCCGTGTCATTATACCCCCATGTCATTATATTTTGCCCTAAACCCCCTCTCCTCTCCCACATTATTTACCAAACCTCCCCTACTACCTCTCCTCCTCCCCTCAGATTGCTTTCATTTAAAAAAAAAAAAAAGGCTCTGAAAATTCATCTGATTGGTTGCTATGGGCAACTGCACCACTTCCTCTACACAGGTTTTGATAAATCTCCCCCATGTTCAGCAATGTGCTGCATAACTACAGGAGCAAACTTGTTGCATCATGCACATATAAGGAACATTATTTGCCTGAACTGAAATAACCCTGAAATTGAAAGTTCTGAAGGATCACATGTAAGAATCATCGTCCACCTGCATGGCTGCAGCATGTCAAGAGTTATTATATCTAACATCCTGGAACCTCAGGAAGTGGCTCCATAAATGTGTGCTCAAATAACCACAACCAATTAACCCTTATGATACTGAGGAAATGTGTTATCACACCTACCAATCACGTCAGATTCTCTTTAAATGGGGTATTCCAGGATTTTTTTTTGGACTATGCTACAGGGGCTGTAAAGTTAGTGTAGTTCATAATATAGTGTCTGTACCTGTGTGTGATGGTGGTCTTGCACTTCTGTGATTTTCGCCCCAATATTTATTTTTAAAAGCATACAAAATTACTCAGGTATCAGGTTTTCCCAGGTTGCAGTGCGTCGAGACATGACATCACTAGTCAGGTGTACAAAGGGAGCTTGTACTGCTTCAATGGATGGAACACTTGCTGGGTGGGAAATAAATTATTTAGAAAACACTGGTCTTTTGAATGGATTGCAACTCATTTGTGCTTCCATGGGTGGGAGGAAGGAAAGTGACCTCACATTTACAAACCAGGAACTATTGGATGTGTAGTTTGAGAGAACAAACTGCAACGGGAAGTACCTAGTTTACAAAAAGATAGCCAAGGAGTTATGGTAATCTCACAACATAGCCATTTAACCCCAAGACAAGATCATTTCTAAGCATGCCCATTACTGTCTGGCAGATACATACTAAAATCACCTTATGATGGACCCCTTAATGCCTAGAAGGGAACTTCTACATCTATCATTGTTTTGTGTGTTTCAACTGCTATTTGAAGTGAACAGGAGTACAATAAAAAAGGAAAAGCTGCTGCATATTTTTTTATTTTTATTTTTTTTTATTTTTTTAAGAAGTTGTGATAATTCATAGAAGCTGTGTTAGAAATATTTCTTAACACTGCTTCCTAAAGGGGGGAAAAAAAAAAAAAAAAAAAAAAGCGAACAGTAAAAGCCACAGGAATTTCCAAAACCACAATAAAAATAAAAAAAGTTCTTTAGTGTCCCCAGTTTCTACTTGTAGCAAAGTTTTTTTAGAACTACCGTATACAATGCAAAACAGAATGCTGCTCTTTCATATTTTTTTACTGGTAGGTCTCTAACATTTGATTTGGCTGCAGCACTGCTAGTGTACCATAAAGCTAATACTACTCAGCCAATACAGCTAAACACTATGGCAGCAGGTCATTTGGATCCATTTGATAGAGATGAGGATACAGCTCGCTATTCCTCCATCCAACAGCTGAGATAGGCTACAAGGCTGTAAATTCAACCAGCAGAGGACATGTCAAATGACAGCATCACTTCCAATTGCCATATATTAAAAAAAAAAAAAAAAAAAAAAAAAAAAAAAAAAAAAGGTAAAATTCCTCAAGTCCAATATTCACCCATTTCATGTCTATCCCATTGCATGTCCATTCCCCACTTCATTTCTGTACACCAATTTTTATGTTCACCCCCCCCCCCCATTTCATGTCCGCATCCCCATTACACATCACCTTTTTACATCCCCCAATGTCACATCTCTCCCCCATATGTCATGTTCTCCTCCATGCAGTCCACTGTCTTATGGGACTTACAGGACCTTCCTGCTCAGCAAATCACTGGCATGACATCGCTGCAGCCACTGATTGGCTGAGCTACAAAAAAGGTCCTGGAACCAGCTGATTGGCCAGAGCACAGAGAAGATACCCAGAATGCACGGAATCTGCGGCAGACCTACGGGACCAGGGCTGGGTGAGCAACAGTTTTTTTTTTTTTTTTTTAAATTATACTTTCCTCCTCCCACCCCCTAGTATTACTTAGGACAGTGTTTTCCAACCTTTGTTCATCAAGCTATAGCAAAACTACAACTCTCAGAATGTCTGGACTGCCTTTAATGCTTTTAGATGCCGCAACAAACCTTGATCACAGCATCTAAAAGGGTTAATGCCAGACATAGGGCAAGACTAGGGATTACTTTATGGGAAAGCTAGTGATATATGGTGTAACCAGGCACAGTTTTTTGCATTTAACAGTGAGTCCTATATCATTTAGAGTCTCTTTATAGGTGGGAAACCCACATCAATGATTCCACGGCACATTCACTTGTAGTATTAGTATTTTTTAAAAGCACTATATTAAAAAGGGGTACTCTGCTGCTCAGCGTTTCGAACAAAAATGTTCCGAATGCTTAGTCCCGAGAGCTCGAGACATCATGCCCCGCCTCCTCAATGCAAGTCTATGGTAGGGGGCATGACATCTGCCACACCCCCTCCCATGGACTTGCATTGAGGGGGTGGGGGCATGATATCACGAGGGGCTATGACGTCACGAGCTCCCGTCGCCGGCTCTGAGCAGCGGAATACCCCTTTTAAGTTTTATTCACTCCCCTTTCCTTCTGTTAATGCTGAACATCAGCCTGATTGTGATGTACGGCATTAGCTGCTGGGACCCACCTGGTGAAGAATGTTCAGCTCCTTCACAACTTTTCTTTAAATATTCATCCCAAAAGTAGCAATATTATTAGAACTGTGATAGGGGAGAGATCCACAACCGAAAGGAAAATATAAATATGTCTTGTGGACCAAGAAACAAAAAGGTGAAGAATCCCTGTGCAGATAATAGGTGAAGAGCATCCAATTCTCTACCTAGACAGTTTTAGGGTGCATTACCACATGGCGTATTTTGCTGCGTATTTTCCTAGCCATTGACTTCAGAGAAAATAAAATATGCAGCAGCAAATACGCTGTGTGGGAATGTACCCTTAGGGTGCATGTTTTCTGTATGTATAGGATTTGGGCTTTTGTGATTAGCATCAACCCAAACAAACAATCTTTTTCCCTCTTCTATGATGGAATACCGATCCTATAAATGGTGATGGGAAGAAAACCTCATCACTGCCCTGCTGTCTAAGAATTACCTTATGAGCATTTTCATCTTACTAAAACACAGGCCACTACTTTTTAAACAGTTAGAACTCAGATCTGGGAACTGGGTAAGACTAAGGGCCCTTTCACACAGTGGAACGGCCGCTCAGAACAGTTCCAGGCAGACATTTCATGTGCGGCAGGCACCAACATCAGTTGTCGCCAGTACAGCTTGGAAATGCACCGTCTTCATAGACGGCAATGCATTTCCGAGCAGATCCCGCTGCAAGCTATCCTTTCTGTGGAGTCCAGCATTTGGGTTTCCACAGCAGAGTTTCCACTGCAGAAATTCTGTGCAGCAGTGTTGAATTTTTCTGCTGGATTCTAAAATCTGTCTTGTAAAAATAGTCCTTACACCAGTTAGTACCGGTGAACAGGTAGAAGAGTAGCAATTACTAATATAAGCTGATATACAGATGCTATGAGCACACATGCTGTATCTACCTAGATCAGGGTTTCACAACCAGTGTGCCTCCAGCTGTGCTCCCAACAACCAAAGCTGGCCTCATTCCTTGGGTAACCAGGATCTGCTGTGAAAGGGAAGATTGTGAAGAAATACTTTCTTTTATAGGATCAGTATGGGTCTCATATTATGTCATTACGTTATGATAAGGGAATACCCCTTTAACATAACCCAGCAAAAGGAATAAACATTCAAGTCCGGTAACTGATATTTCTCTAGTGCAGCCTATGGTGTGTACAAGGGATACGTGCACAGACTGGATCTGGCTGCCAATTTTGGCATAAGCAAGTTTCTTGTAACTCTGTCATGTGACTAGAGTCCAAACATGCCCTCATTCATACCAGCTGCTTACTGTATGCTATATACTACATGACACAGCTCTGTTCTATTATTGGCATAGCCAGGGTAACAGACTAGATGTGACTCAACAAAACAGGTATTAAGAAAATATAAAAGTCAAACAATTATTCATTTCTGTCATTCACTGTATATAATTGAGTATAAGCCGAACCGAATATAAGCCGAGGCCCCTAATATTTCCCCCCCCCCCAAAAAAAATAAATAAATAAAATGGTTTTGACTCGACTATAAGCCTAGGGTGGGAAATACATCATCCCCCCCCCCTTCATCATCACCGCCTGTCAATCCCTTCATCGGTGGTCTTCAAGAAAATGAAGTATTTCTCACAGAAAAGGATTGCAGTAACACATTCTGTTATACACATGTGTATTCCCTTTGTGTGTATTGGAACAAAAAATAAAATAAAATAAAAAATATACAAATTGGACATAATGTCACACCGAACTCCAAAATTGGGCTGGACAAAATTATTGGCCCCCTTAACTTCATATTTGGTTGCACACTCTTTGGAAAAATAACTGAAATCAGTCCCTTCCTATAACCATCAATAAGCTTCTTACACCTCTCAGCCGGAATGTTGGACCACTCTTCCTTTGCAAACTGCTCCAGGTCTCTCTTATTGGAAGGGCGCCTTTTCCCAACAGCAATTTTAAGATCTCTCCACAGGTGTTCAATGGGATTTGGATCTGGACTCATTGCTGGCCACTTCAGAACTCTCCAGCGCTTTGTTGCCATCAATTTCTTGGTGGTTTTTGAGGTATGTTTGGGGTCATTGACCTGCTGGAAGACCCAAGATCTTGGCGCAAACCCAGCTTTCTGACACTGGACTGTACAGTGCGACCCAAAATCCACTGGTAATCCTCAGATTTCATGATTCCTTTCACACATTTAAGGCACCCAGTGCCAGAGGCAGAAAAACAACCCCAAAACATCATTGAACCTCCACCATATGTCACTGTAGGTACTGTGTTCTTTTCTTTGTAGGCATCATTCCATTTTCGGTAAACAGTAGAATGATGTGCTTTACCAAAAAGCTCCATCTTGGTCTCATCTGTCCACAAGACGTTTTCCCAGAATGATTTTGGCTTACTCAAGTTCATTTTGGCAAAATGTAGTCTTGCTTTTTTTATGTCTCTATGTTAGCAGTGGGTTCCTCCTGGGTCTCCTGCCATAGCATTTCATTTCATTTAAATGTTGACAGTTCGCACTGACACTGATGCTCCCTGATCCTGCAGGACAGCTTGACTATCTTTGGAACTTGTTTGGGGATGTTTATCCACCATCCGGATTATCCTGCGTTGACACCTTTCATAAATTTTCCTCTTCAGTCCACGACTAGGGAGATTAGCTACAGTGCCATGGGTTGCAAACCTCTTGAGAATGTTGTGCAATGTGGGCAAAGGCAAATCTAGATCTCTGGAGATGGACTTGTAACCCTGAGATTGTTGATATTTTTCCACAATTTTGGTTCACAAGTCCTCAGACAGTTCTCTTCTCCTCCTTCTGTTGTCCATACTTAGTGTGGCACACACAATGCAAAGACTAAGTGAACTTCTCTTCTTTTTGTTTGCTTTCATGTGTGATTTTTATATTGCCCACAACTGTTACTTGTCTCAGGTGAGTTTAAAGGAGCATCCCATCACATTGTCACACCCCCTCCCATAGACTTGCATTACAGGGGTGGGGCGTGACATCACGATACTCCGGCCCCGAAGTCATAACACGGCAGACTCGAAGGCTGCAGCACTGCATGCAGCTCCCACAGGTGGGTGCTGCATGCGAGATTGCGGGGGTCCCAAGGGATAGGGGATAAGGTGTCTTAGGGCCAGAGTACCCCTTTTAAATCCCTTTTCTCATGACTAGATGCACCTGTCTATGAAGTTCAAGGCTTCATGAACTCACCAAACCAATTGTGTGTGGCAATGAATCAGTGCTTGGTAGTTACAGGTATTCAAATCTACAAAATGACAAGGGTGCCCGAATGTATGCACCTGTCTACGATTGTTTTGATGCACTTGCAATAAACCATAAATCATTTCACTACTAAAATATTACTGTGTATTTCACATGTCTGACAGCTCAAAATTAAATTGCAAAACATGGAATTATTTATAAGTGTAAATCATGGAAATGGTCAGGGGTAATTAAACTTTATCATCGTATGCAAAAGTTAACCTGGTCTTAAAATGAAGAGAAGGATCTAACAGGAGGCGGAGGGGTTCGCCCAAGTGTAAGAAAGGAGTTGGTGACTACTATGCGGATGGATCGTCAGCTATATTCTGCACACCTTCCATTGGAACTACTTCTGTTGCTGTTCCAGGTCTTGGGGTTCTAGTTTGGTCCGTGATCAGGCTGGATCCGTCTCCGAGGAGTAGCGTGCGAGCTGTGGGGACACACCCACCTCCTGCTCGGGTGTGACAGCCCGGAGCTGCGGCCAGCACTACAGGAAGGTCAGCACAAGGCAGAAGCCATGACAGCCTCGGTGCCGTGACTGACCCGCACTAGGAATACATGTGCGCGCCATAGCTCTGCCCCTCATACACACTGCCCGAGTGCACACGCCCTCATGTACACTTACGTATGGTGGTCGTGGACGCGCACATGCATGCACGCCCCGCACAACATGTCAACACGTCAACTTTGCACACACAAGGAAACTTTGCAAAACACACAAAGCTGAAGCCAAGTCCCGTCCGCAGCCGCAGTGCATGTGAACGAGGACTAAGGGAGAGCGTCTCACCTGTCCTACAGCGCGGTCCCCCGTGTTACCCCCGGGCCCGCATGGCGCTGCCGCAGCTCCTGTCTTCCATGCTGGCATTCAGCACTCACATGACTAGGGAAGGCTCGAGCAGCAGCCGTGCACGGCCATTGGCCAGCATCAGGGAGGCTCGGCTGCAGAGAACGGCTCTGATTGGTCCCCGTATTATACGTCGCCTCTGGCCTGCAATGTTACGTCAGAGAAGAAGGGGGCGTGGACTGTCAGGACGCAGTGTTTATATAGATCTACACGGAGCGTTCTCCGGAATCGTCGTGTAATTACCGAGCAGCGCCTAGAACGCTGCTAATAAAGGGCGGGGCGGAGACTGTCCATGTGTCCTATCAGGGGGTGTGTCCTAGCGAGATCTAAAGCGTTCTGCTCTGGAGAAGTTAAAGCCCGCACTTGTGGGCCTACAACGTGCTCTTTGTGTACCAATCCCAGAGCCACGTGGCTCATCGTTATGACCTCAGCCTGCCCCAATCTGATGACAGAGATGGCTCCACTGCTCCTTTCTAGGCCAAACCTAAGAATGGCCATGTACACTGCTCAAAAAACATAAAGGGAACCCTTAAACAACACAATGTAACTGCAAGTCAATCACACTTCTGTGAAATCCCACTGTCCACTCAGGAAGCAACACTGATTGACAATCAATTTCACATGATGTTGTGCAAATGGAACAGACAACAGGTGGAAATTATAGGGAATTAGCAAGACACCCCCCAATAAAGGAATGGCTCTGCAGGTGGTGACCACAGACCACACTTCTCAGTTCCTTTGCTTTCTGGCTGATGTTTTGGTCACTTTTGAATGCTGGCGGTGCTTTCACTCTAGTGGTAGTATGAGACGGAGTCTACAACCCACACAAGTGGCTCAGGTAGTGCAGCTTATCCTGGATGGCACATCAATACGAGCTGTGGCAAGAAGGTTTGCTGTGTCCATCAGCGTAGTGTCCAGAGCATGGAGGTGCTACCAGTACATCAGGAGACATGGAGGAGGCCATAGGAGGGCAACAACCCAGCTACCTCCGCCTTTGTACAAGGAGGAGCAGAAGGAGCACTGACAGAGTCCTGCAAAATGACCTCCAGCAGGCCTCAAATGTGCATGTGTCCACTCAACCGGTCAGAAACAGACACCATGAGGGCCTGACGTCCTCAGGTTGGGGTTGTGCTTACAGCCCAACATCATGCAGGACGTTTGGCAATTTGCCAGAGAACACCAAGATTGGCAAATTCGCCACTGGCGCCCTGTGCTCTTCACAGATGAAAACAGGTTCACACTGAGCACATGTGACAGACATGACAGAGTCTGGAGATGCCGTGGAGAAAGTTCTGCTGCCTGTCACATCCTCCAGCATGACCTGTTTGGTGGTGGGTCAGTAATGGTGTGGGGTGGCATTTCCAAGATGAGGTCCTCAGACCCCTTGTGAGCAGTGGTGTAGCGTGGGTTGTCAGCACCCAGGGCAAGGAAAGTAATTTGCGCCCCCTAACCCGTGGATTTTAGCACTCGAGTCTCTTCCACTAGATTAGTTAAAGAAGCCCTTACTCTCTAAGCACATGTATTGTTTGTTATGAAAATACTGATGTAATTAAGTAAAATGCATCTAAATACAAGTTTATTTTCAAACACTTTATTGAGTGCGAACATGCATTACACATTCTCCACATTTTCAGCAGGACTATGAATACAAATCTACAAATGTAGTAACCTAGCATGGGCCATGCTATTATATGTCGTCTCACAACCATCGTAAACAACAAAAAATATCAAGAACAAAAACTAAACATCAAAATGGAACCATACCCTGGAGATGATCCAAGGCACATGACTTTGGGTATTATAAGTAAGCGGCAAATGTCAGGGGGGCATTATATGTGCATTATATGGGCCCCTGTCATGTGCCCCCACATATAATGCTCCCCTGACATGTGACCCTGATTTATAATGTCCCCTGTACTGTGCCCCTCACATATAATGTCCCATGTCCTGTGCCCCTCACATATAATGCCCCCCTGACATGTGCCCCTCACATATAATGCCCCCTGAGGGGGCAGGACAGGGGGAATTATATGTGAAGGGCACATGTCAGGGGGGACATTCTCTGTGAGGGGCACAGGACATGGGGTATTATATATGAGGGGCATATGACAGGGGGGGTCCTGTCATGTGCCCCCACATATAATGCCCCCCTGACATGTGCCCCTTACTCATCATTTGCCCCTCTCACTTATAATTTGCTCCCCCCTCCCCTTTCTTACGCCCGTCACCTTTCTCCCACGCTGCAGCTGCTCCATTCCTGCAGTCAGTGAGAGCCGCGGGGACGTGATCTCCGGGCGCCAGCACGATGATGTGATATCATCGCGCCGGCCTGCCGTGATTGGCTCTCACTGACTGCAGGAATGGAGCAGCCGTGGCGTGTGATAGCAAGGTGACGGGCGTGAGAAAGGGGTGGTGGAGCGGGACAGCTCCCGCTCCACCATGCGATAGTTCAGGAAGAGGGGCAGCAATCTCGGGGGGGGGGGGGGGGGGGGGGGGGCAATTGCCCCGTTGCCCCCCCCCCCTGGATCCGCCACTGCCTCCACAGTGGGCGGCGACCCGGCGGCTCGGATCGGATTCGCACAGCCAGCACTGCAGAGAGAGTGAGTGAGCCAGGCAGGGGCAGAGAGCTGCGAGTGCGAGTGTGCCCCCCCCCAGATGTTGCGCCCGGTGCGGCCGGTGCGGAGTCTGTTTCTGACCGTTTGAGTGGACACATGCACATTTGTGGCCTGCTGGTGGTCATTTTGCAGTGCTCTGGCAGTGCTCCTCCTTGCACAAAGGTGGAGATAGCGGTCCTGCCGCTGGGTTGTTGCCCTCCTACAGCCTACTCCACGTCTCCTGATGTACTGGCCTGTCTCCTGGTAGTGCCTCCATGCTCTGGACACTACGCTGACAGACACAGCAAACCTTCTTGCTACAGCTCTCATTGATGTGTCATCCTGGATGAGCTGCACTACATGAGCCACTTGTGTTGGTTGTAGACTCCGTCTCATGCTACCACTAGAGTGAAAGCACCGCCAGCATTCAAAAGTGACCAAAACGTCAGCCAAGAAGCATAGGAACTGAGAAGTGGTCTGTGGTTACCACCTGCAGAACCACTCCTTTATTGGGGGTGTCTTGCTAATTGCCTATAATTTCCACCTGTTGTCTGTTCCATTTGCACAACAACATGTGAAAATGATTGTCAATTAGTGTTGCTTCCTGAGTGGACAGTGTGATTCACTTGGAGTTACATTGTGTTGTTTAACCTCTTAAGGACCCAGGACGTATGGGTACGTCCTGGGTCCCGGTCCTGCGATATAACGCGGGGTCACACGGTGACCCCGCATCATATCGCGGCGGGCCCGGCGTCATAGTGAATCGCTGTGCCGCGCGCTATTAACCCTTTAGCCGTGCGCTCAAAGCTGAGCCGCGTGGCTAAAAACGAAAGTGAAAGTTGCCGGTTAGCTCAGGGAGCTGTTCGGGATCGCCGCGGTATAATCGCGGCATCCCGAACAGCTGTAGCACAGGAGGAAGTCTTCTTACCTTCTCCTGCGCTGTCCGATCGCCGAATGAATGCTTCAAGCCTGAGATCCAGGCTTGAGCATTCAATCGCCGAAAACACTGATTGATCCATTCCTATGGAGATGGATCAATCAGTGTAAAAGATCAGTACATGCAATGTTATAGCCCCCTATAGGAGCTATAATATTGCATAAGAAAAGTGTAAAAAAAATCATTAACCCTTTCAATTATCCCTTCCCCTAATAAAAGTTTGAATCACCCGGCATTTCCAAAAATAAAAAAAACATTATGTAAATAATAATAAAAATAAACATATGTGGTATCGCCGCGTGTGGAAATGTCCGAATTATAAAAATATACCGCTTTTTAAACCGCTCGTTCAATGGCGTACGCGCAAAAAAATTCCAAAGTCCAAAATAGCGCATTTTTGATCACTTTTTATACCACAAAAAAGTGAATAAAAAGTGATCAAAAAGTCTAATCAGAACAAAAATGGTACCGCTAAAAACTTCAGATGACGGCCCAAAAAATGAGTCCTCAAAGCGCCCTGAACACAGAAAAATAAAAAAGTTATAAGGGTCAAAAGATGACCATTTTAAACGTATAAATTTTCCTGCATGTATTCATGATTTTTTTCGGAAGTGATACAAATTCAAACCTATACAAGTAGGGTATCATTTTAACCGTATGGACCTACAGAATAAACATAAGGTATCATTTTTGACAAAAAATGTACTGCGTAAAAACAGAAGCCCCCAAAACTTACAAAATAGTGTTTTTTCATCAATTTTGTCACACATTGATTTTTTTTCCCTTTTCACCGTAGATTTTTGGGTAAAATGACTAATGTCATTACAAAGTAGAATTAGTGATGCAAAACATAAGCCATTATATATCATTTTAGGTGAAAATTTTTAAGAGTTATGATTTTTTAAAGTTAAGGAGGAAAAATTGAAAATGAAAGAACGGAAAAAGCCCGGGTCCTTAAGGGGTTAAAGGGGTACTCCGGTGGAAAACTTTATTTTTATTTATTTTTTTATCAACTGGTGCCAGAAAGTGAAACAGATTTGTAAATTACTTCTATTAAAAAATCTTAATCCTTCCAGGACTTACTAGCTGCTGAACACTACAGAAGAAATTGTTTTCGGAACACAGAGCTCTCTGCTGAATCACGAGCACAGTGCGCTCTGCTGACATCTCTGTCCATTTTAAGAACTGTCCAGAGTAGGAGAAAATCCCCATAGCAAACATATGCTGGTCTGGTCAGTTCATAAAATGGACAGAGATGTCAGCAGAGACCTCTGTGTTCCAAAAAGAAAATAATTTCTTCTGTAGTATTTAGCAGCTAATAAGTCCTGGAAGGATTTGGATTTTTTAATAGAAGTAATTTACAAATCTAAAGCCACTGGAAGAGGAGAGAGCACACTGTGCAGCTAAGCATGCAGATATACAATACCGCTGGTGTACACTGGCAGCCTCCGGACCCGATAAGTAACAACGCAGCACCTGCGGGGTGCACACACTAGATAAAGTATCAAACAATACAATGAAAAAAGGTAGCGTGCACTCACCGCGGGTAAACAGCTGCAGGCCCGAGGTCCGGGATCACCACGGCATAGACAGAGACGGTAAGGGCTCTCAGAGGCTACACCGCCTGTTTCGGACGTAGGAACGTCCTTCTTCCGGCCTCAACGTACACGTCATAGCGTTGCCCTTTTATGGAAATCCGTGGATAACGTGAGTAACCATAGAAACGTATAAACTATGGGTCAGTGTATGGATCAAAAAGAAGGTCCAAAAAGGCGAAGGTGAATCGAAGGTAAAAGAAGTAAACTCCATTGCCAAATAATAAAGAATAGAGCTATTAGTGGGAACTATGCATAAATAGTGATAACTATAATAAAAGTATAGACCATAATAGCAGAGAGTAGTTAGACCCGAAAAGTGAGCAAAATAATTAATAAATAGTGTTGAGAAAAATAATAAAAGAGTGTATATAATTGAATATCTTAATATTATAAGGTGCAAAAAGAGACTAGTACATTTAACTTAAGAAGGGGGACATGTCAAGCCGCTCATTCAGCCCAGCCGGGCCCTGAGCACTACATCTGAGAATGTAACGTGTTTCACATTGAAGAAGGATATTCTCCCTATCTCCTCCTTGGTTAAGGACTGGAATTTGTTCTATTCCTCCGAAACGCAAAACATCTACATCGTTATTATGCATTTCGTGTAGATGTTTCGCTAAACGTGGGGGACCTGTTCCTCTGGAGACCGTGTATTTATGTTCGCGGAACCTAGCACAGAGTTGTCTCTTGGTTTTGCCTATGTAGTATCTGTGACAAGGGCAGACTATGTAATAGACGACGAAGGTAGTTTTACATGTAATTAATTGTTTGACGGTAATAGAATAACCACCAAGGGTATGGTGTTTAGCTCTTGTGTTAAATCTGCAAAATTTGCAGGACCCACAGCGATGATTGCCCACTGGGGAAAGATTCTGTAGCCAAGATTCGTTAAGGGATGAGGTATGTTGCTTAAGTTTGTCACCAATAGTATGGTTCTTCCGTTAGGTAATTAGAGGACATGGAGCTGTAACTTGTCTTAAGTCTTCATCAGTAGATAATATATGCCAATGGCGTCTGATGGTGGAATTTATGATATCGTTCATTTGAGTATTCTTAAATGAAAATGTAAACCTACGTTCTGTATCCTGGTTATTGTTTTTTTTTTTTGGTCTATTATATTGTAGTAAATCATTTCTGTTCATTTTTTCAACTTTATTGAACGCTGTCTGAATGATATTGATAGGGTATCCGCGAGCTAGCAAATGCTTTTGTAGATCTTCTGCTTGCGCTAGATAGGAAACATGCTCACTGTTTAGCCTTTTTAGATGCATGAATTGACTCAGGGGAATGGCACGCTTGGTGTGTGCAGGATGCGAACTCTTGAAATGAAGTAAGCTATTACGGGCTATTTCTTTCCTATAGCCCTCCGTGTGTAGGCCTTGAGGTGTTTTGATGATCCTAATGTCAAGGAAATCCAGATGACTCTGACAAAAGACAGATGTAAACCGCATGTTCATAGTGTTAGTATTCAAATAACTGACAAAACCATTAAAACGCTCTTCAGATCCTTCCCAAAGGAGTAACACGTCGTCTATGTAACACTTGTATCCTTTAATATTACTGACATAGATGTTGTTAGTCGAGAATATATAATTATATTCAAATACTGCAAGAAAGATATTTGCGAAGGTAAAGGAGACCGATGTACCCATTGCAGTTCCCGTCCTTTGGCGGAACCACTGGTTCTCGTACTGGAAGTAATTATTCTCTAGGATGATGGTTATTGCTTCGGATATGAAGTTGATAAAAGTTAAGGATTTCCCTGCTTGTCTGAGGAAGAACCTGACAGCCTGTACACCCGCACCAATAGGGATCGGACACGCTCCGATCTTTTCTTCGTCGAGCCGTTGAAATGGGGGTCTTAAATCACTCCACTGCAGAACGGTTGATACCCGTCGCACCTAAGAAACCTAAATGGTATATTTTGCCGAAGGTCCACAAGTCGCGGACCGATCCCCCCGGGCAACCTATCGTCGCGGGGATCGGTTCCGCGATGGAGCATCTGTCAAAATATATAGAGTGGTTATTACGGCCCCTTCTACCCTCCATTCCTTCATATTTAAAAGACTCCGGCGCCGTCCTTCAATATCTACAGAATGTCACCTGGACTAATCATTACCATCTTACCAGTATAGACGTTGAGAGCCTGTACACTCGCATCCCTATTTGTGCGGGTGTACAGGCTGTCAGGTTCTTCCTCAGACAAGCAGGGAAATCCTCAACTTTTATCAACTTCATATCCGAAGCAATAACCATCATCCTAGGGAATAATTACTTCCAGTACGAGAACCAGTGGTTCCGCCAAAGGACAGGAACTGCAATGGGTACATCGGTCTCCTTTACCTTCGCAAATATCTTTCTTGCAGTATTTGAATATAATTATATATTCTCGACTAACAACATCTATGTCAGTAATATTAAAGGATACAAGCGTTACATAGACGACGTGTTACTCCTTTGGGAAGGATCTGAAGAGCGTTTTAATGGTTTTGTCAGTTATTTGAATACTAACACTATGAACATGCGGTTTACATCTGTCTTCTGTCAGAGTCATCTGGATTTCCTTGACATTAGGATCATCAAAACACCGCAAGGCCTACACACGGAGGGCTATAGGAAAGAAATAGCCCGTAATAGCTTACTTCATTTCAAGAGTTCGCATCCTGCACACACCAAGCGTGCCATTCCCCTGAGTCAATTCATGCGTCTAAAAAGGCTAAACAGTGAGCATGTTTCATATCTAGCGCAAGCAGAAGATCTACAAAAGCATTTGCTAGCTCGCGGATACCCTATCAATATCATTCAGACAGCGTTCAATAAAGTTGAAAAAATGAACAGAAATGATTTAATACAATATAATAGACCCAAAAAAAAACAATAACCAGGATACAGAACGTAGGTTTACATTTTCATTTAAGAATACTCAAATGAACGATATCATAAATTCCACCATCAGACGCCATTGGCATATATTATCTACTGATGAAGACTTAAGACAAGTTACAGCTCTATGTCCTCTAATTACCTACCGGAAGAACCATACTATTGGTGACAAACTTAAGCAACATACCTCATCCCTTAACGAATCTTGGCTACAGAATCTTTCCCCAGTGGGCAATCATCGCTGTGGGTCCTGCAAATTTTGCAGATTTAACACAGGAGCTAAACACCTTACCCTTGGTGGTTATTCTATTACCGTCAAACAATTAATAACATGTAAAACTACCTTCGTCGTCTATTACATAGTCTGCCCTTGTCACAGATACTACATAGGCAAAACCAAGAGAAACTCTGTGCTAGGTTCCGCGAACATAAATACACGGTCTCCAGAGGAACAGGTCCCCCACGTTTAGCGAAACATCTACACGAAATGCATAATAACGATGTAGATGTTTTGCGTTTCGGAGGAATAGAAAAAAATCCAGTCCTTAACCAAGGAGGAGATAGGGAGAATATCCTTCTTCAATGTGAAACACGTTACATTCTCAGATGTAGCGCTCAGGGCCCGGCTGGGCTGAATGAGCGGCTTGACATGTCCCCCTTCTTAAGTTAAATGTACTAGTCTCTTTTTGCACCTTATAATATTAAGATATTCAATTATATACACTCTTTTATTATTTTTTCTCAACACTATTTATTCATTATTTTGTTCACTTTTCGGGTCTATCTACTCTCTGCTATTATGGTCTATACTTTTATTATAGTTATCACTATTTATGTATAGTTCCCACTAATAGCTCTATTCTTTATTATTTGGCAATGGAGTTTACTTCTTTTACCTTCGATTCACCTTCGCCTTTTTGGACCTTCTTTTTGATCCATACACTGACCCATAGTTTATACGTTTCTATGGTTACTCACGTTATCAACAGATTTCCATAAAAGGGCAACGCTATGACGTGAACGTTGAGGCCGGAAGAAGGATGTTCCTACGTCCGAAACAGCCGGCGTAGCCTCTGAGCGCACCTTACCGTCTCTGTCTATGCCGTGGTGATCCCGGACCTCGGGCCTGCAGCTGTTTACCCGCGGTGAGTGCACGCTACCTTTTTTCATTGTATAATATACAAATCTGTTTAACTTTCTGGCACCAGTTGATAAAAAAAAAAAAGTTTTCCACCGGGGTACCCCTTTTTTTGAGCAGCGTACATTGTCCAAGGAGACTTAGCACTATAAAACAAATACAAATAAGCATAAAATGTAAAAAAAAAAAAAAAAAAAAAGCTCCAGAGGAAGTTCTTTTCTTCTTGAATTTCTTTTTTGTCTGACCACAGTGCTCTCTGCTGACACTTCTGTTTATGTCAGGAACTGTCCAGAACAGGAGCAAATCCTCATAGCAAACCTATCCTGCTATGGACAGTTCCTGACATGGACAGAGGTGTCAGCAGAGAGCACTGTGGTCGGACAGAAAAGAACAATATCATTTTCTGCAGAGCATACAGCAGCTGATAAGTACTGGGAGGATTAAGATTTTTAAATAGAAGTAATTTACAAATCTTTTTAACTTTCTGGCACCAGTTGATTTAAAAAAAAAATGTTTTCCACTGGAGTACCCTATTAAAAGGGTACTTTGGTGGAAAAAAAAATTCTCAAATACACTGGTGCCAGAAAGTTAACCCCATAACGACCACGGATGTAAATGTACGTCCTGGTTTGGCGGTACTTCGCGCACCAGGACGTACATTTACATCCTGTGTATGACCGCGAGCCACATGCGTGAATGTCCGAACTATCAAAATATAATGTTAATGATCCCGTACGGTGAATGGCATAAACGTAAAAAATAAAAAAAGTCCAAAAATTATGCTTTTTCGGCACATTTTATATAAATAATTTTTTATAAAAAATTATCTAAAAGTTTTATACATGCAAATGTGGTATCAATAAAAAGTACAGATGAGGGAGCAAAAAATGAGCCCTCGCACCGCCCTACATAGGGAAAAATGAAAAAGTTATAGGTGGTCAAAATAGGGCGATTTTAGATCACTGATTTTGATTTTGACAAGTTTTAGATTTTTTTTAAGCAGTACAAAAATATAAAAGTATCTAGCCATGGGTATCATTTTAATCGTATTGACCCACAGAATAAGGATTAGGATTTTTTTATAGAAGTAATTTACAAATCTGTTTAACTTTCTAGAACCAATTGATTTGAAGAAAAAAAAAAGAAATAAATAAATTTGTTTTACACTGGAATACCCCTTTAAAGAAAGTTTTGGCCAGGGTCTGAAATGGCATCAAAAAAGAGAATGAGGGAATAAAAGAGGGCAGCACCTCGTGTGATACCGTAAAATCTAGTGAACCCAGGTGGATCCCCCAGCAGGGTGTGCTCTCACCTGGTGACCCTCTTGAGGGTTAAGCATGTCTCCCCGTTTGAGGGGTATTGATGAGGTCCGTGCTGCAGCCGAAGGTGCCTAGACCGGTGTCCTGGGCAGGAACCCGTAGAGTACTTGGATAAGGAAGGAAAAAAGGAGGCCCTTGTGTCCGGCACTGCTCGGTCCAGAGATGGTTCAGGGAGGACGTGGGTTATATTAAAATGATTTATTTATACATAATAAATATACAGCAACAGGAGAATACAGCAGCACACTGCTAGCACAAAGATATAGATAAAACATGAGTATATAGATAAAACATGAGTATATAGATGGAACATGAAAAGCTATACAGCTGTAGTGCAATAAATGAAAATATGAAACTATGAAATTATGAGGTACTTAGCTTGCAAATTTGGCGGCCAAATAGCGTAGACCGTCCCACCACGGTAAGGTGACCTCATTCTGGGACGGACCCTACACTATGAATATGCCTCTGTGTGAACAGTACAGCAGGCATGCAAGGTCTGAAACATCCAAGGCACCTTATATACACCTAATAGAGGTGGGTGGGGTGCAAGAGCTAAGTACCTCAGAATTTCATAGTTTCATATTTTCATTTATTGCACTACAGCTGTATAGCTTTTCATGTTCCATCTATATACTCATGTTTTATCTATATCTTTGTGCTAGCAGTGTGCTGCTGTATTCTCCTGTTGCTGTATACTTAGCCCAGCAGCCTGCACCTGTAAGCCAGGTCTTTACAATAGTTTGGAATCAATAGGGCTGGCCAACTTATTCTTTGGTTGGCTACATAATAAATATAACTATTTTTTTTAAATGCATGCAGGCAATAACATGTTTCGGGATCAGCATATCCCTTCTTCATATTGCAGATGTATTCTGATTTCAGATTGTACATCTGCAATCTGAAGAAGGGATATGCTGATCCCAAAACATGTTATTGCCTGCATGCATTTAAAAAAAAATAGTTATATTTATTATGTATAAATAAATCATTTTAATATAACCCACGTCCTCCCTGAACCATCTCTGGACCGAGCAGCGCCGGACACAAGGGCCTCCTTTTTTCCTTTCTTATGAAATGGCATCAGCCTTTCTTTAGGTCTTTCAAAGTTCCCAGACTTTTTGGAAATTCTAGTGTGAGCTCCAATGTATAATTTACTCCATTGTACACATCTGGTCACACATTTATCCTTGTGATTTCAATGAGGCTTTAACATTCTAGCTACTGCAGAAATAATTATTGTAAGTTTTCTTATCTTGTAAAATCTTGTAAGAAGACATCCTATCCCTTATCCAAACTACGTCTCCTCCATTCCTGTCTATGGAAGGGGGCGTGACAGCTGTGGGCTGGTTCGACCATACCCTCTCCCATAGACATGGATGGAAGGGGCATGACGTGACATCACGACCATGGCCACCTAAATCCAGCGTTCAGAATGCTGGGTTGCTGGCCCGGAGATTGTGGGGGTACCAGCGGCCGCACCCCTGCGATCAGACATCTTATCCCCTATCCTTTGGGGATAAGATGTCTAGGGGCGGTGTACCCTTTTAAGGCTATTTGCAATCTTATTACAGATCTCTGACCAGAAAGGTTTCGTTTTAGTGATATATATAAATAACTTCACTATTACACCTCTAGCACTAAGGCTCACCAAGGGGAGATACAGGTGTAGAACATAGGAAGTATGGTATTTGTAAGATGTTTATGATAGTGCTCCTGGATTTTACACATCTGAATAATTTAGGGGCCATTGCCAGTAGAATGGTTATTTCTTCTGGAAAGATTGAGTATTTGGGGGCCTTTTTTTCAAGCTTCAATGAAATGTGGTTTTCGACCGATGAACCTTGATGTAAAAGGTATTGTATAGAGATCATCTTCAGAGGGTCGTCGTGTAGTAAAGCAAGGGAAATGTATGTATTTTTTTTTTATAGAAATTCAGATTACATATAAAAAATAAAAAAAAGTAGCACAAGTAGTATTTTGGTCAGTATTTAGTACTTGTAAGCCAAAACAAGAATTGAGTCCAAAACATGCAAACCTTATTATTATAGGTTTTCTGTGTGTAGGTTCCACTACTAGTTATAGCTTGCAAACACTTATGTAAGATACTGACAAAAATACTGCTGTATAAACAAGGGAGGGTTAAAAATTGCCTTTCCTTCCCCTAAGCTATGTTCACAAGATGAAATTTCTGTGTGGAATTCGGCACAGAGAGTCCACAGCAGCAGAGTCCCATTGATTTCTGCTGCGCTGTTTACATCATCATCTGGTGTGGAAATTCAAATTTCGGTGCTGCAGAAAGAATAGACATGTCTGTTCTTTCTGCAGACTCCACACAGAATTGCATTGCTGTCTATGAGACAGCTTATTTCCGAGCTGTCCTAACGCCAGCATGTTATGTCAGGGAAATGTCCGCACAGAAATTCTCCTTGTGGACACTCCCCCGTGTGAACATTGCCTATATGGTCCTCATTAATGTAGCCACAGAAATTCTGCTTTATCGACAGCATCATAAAGAGGCTCCAAATTCTATCTAAATCAAAACTCCTATAAAAGATTCCATTGGCCCCATAAGATTTTGAAATAATTCTTTCTGTCATTATTATGTGCTCCAAGTTCATCCACGAACATGATGCAATTAACCTTATTAACCCACTCAAAGAAGGACATACGAGAAGATCTCCAGCTGCTCGGACTGAATGTTTGGACTCTTTCTGGAATTCAAATACATTAGATATACCTTTAGGTGCAAAGTGGAGGAAAAAAAATCAAAATCTAAATTTTTTACACTAACATAATTTTGTAGCCCCATTTTTTTTTTTACTTTTTACAAGGGGTAAAAGGAGAAAAATAAATTTTGGAAACTACACCCCTCAAGGAACTTAATAAGGGGTATAGTGAGCCTTAACATCTCACAGGTGTTTGACGACTTTGCGTTGAAGTTGGACGTGAAAATGGAACATTCGATTTTTAACACTAAAATTATGGTGTTACCTCAAATTTTTTTTTCACAAGGGGTAATAGGAGAAAATGGACCCCAAAATTTAAAGCACAATTTCTCCCAATAAAGAAAACGCCCTATATGTGAACATTAAATGGGGATTGTCACCAACCTTTTTTTAATATGTTGTAGTACTTACTGTATTTATCGGCGTATAACACGCATTTTTTAGGCTAATATTTTTAGCCTAAAGTCTATCTGCGTGTTATACGCCGATAAGCCGCTGCAGTTCAATGATTTAAAGCGGGCGCTTTAAATCAATGAACTGCAGCGGCTTTTGCAGGTGCAGAGACCTGCCGTCACTGCCGGCTTCTCTGCCCCTGCCTGTCCTGGGGTCTAGAGCCCTGCTGCCGCCGCTTCTCTTATACCACTACTCCCCTCTCCTACATACAGTCCCATGTAAATACCACTACTCCACTCTCCTATATACAGTCCTATGTAAATAACACAACCCCCTTAAAGTTGCGTGTAAATAACACCACCCCCTTCTCTTCAACATACAGTCTTATGTAAATTGCACTACTTTTCTCTCTCCAACATGCATTCCCATGTAAATAACACCACTCCCTATCTCTCAAACATGCAGTCCCATGTAAATAACACTTCCCTCTCTTCAACATACAGCCCCATGTATATTAGACTACTCCCCTCTGTCACGATGCCGGCTGGCAGGAGGTGGATCCTCTGTGCCAGAGAGGGATTGGCGAGGACCGCGCTAGTGGACCGGTTCTAAGCCACTACAGGTTTTCACCAGAGCCCGCCGCAAAGCGGGATGGTCTTGCTGCGGCGGTAGTGACCAGGTCGTATCCACTAGCAACGGCTCACCTCTCTGACTGCTGAAGATACTGAAGATAGGCGAGGTACAAGGGAGTAGGCAGAAGCAAGGTCGGACGTAGCAGAAGGTCGAGGCAGGCAGCAAGGATCGTAGTCAGGGGCAACGGCAGGAGGTCAGGAACACGGGCTAGGAACAGACAAGGGAACGCTTTCACTAGGCACTAAGGCAACAAGATCCGGCAAGGGAGTGCAGGGGAAGTGAGGTAATATAGGGAAGTGCACAGGTGATCACACTAATTGGTAATTGGGAAGATTGGGCCAGGCACCAACATTGGTGCACTGGCCCTTTAAATTGCAGAGACCCGGCGCGCGCGCGCCCTAGGGAGCGGGGCCGCGCGCGCCGGGACAGGACAGACGGAGAGCGAGTCAGGTACGGGGACCGGGGTGCGCATCGCGAGCGGGCGCCACCCGCATCGCGAATCGCATCCCGGCTGGAGGCGGTACCGCAGCGCACCCGGTCAGTGGATCTGACCGGGGCGCTGCAGCAACGAGGATGAGGCGAGCGCTCCGGGGAGGAACGGGGACCCGGAGCGCTCGGCGTAACAGTACCCCCCCCCTTGGGTCTCCCCCTCTTCTTGGGGCCAAAGAACCTGAGGGAAAAAAAGTCAATTTTTCCGTGATGAGGTCCGATGCACATTAGGAGGGGTTCTGTGCGGAAACGCATGAGACAGTCCAATCTTTTATTGTTAATACAATAGATGTAGAGGGGTCTGGCGAGACTGGTCACAGGGACGTAGAACCTGTTGATAAGAGAGGCCAAAAAAAATTTTCCTGCAGATCCGGAATCCAAGGAGACCATAGTAGAGAAGGAGAAGGTAGAGGCAGATATCCGCACAGGCACAGTAAGGCGTGGAGAAGCAGAGTTGACATCAAGAACTGTGTCACCTTTGTGCGGAGTCAGCGTACGTCTTTCCAGGCGGGGAGGACGGATAGGACAATCCTTCAGGAAGTGTTCGGTACCGGCATAGTACAGGCAAAGATTCTCCATGCGGCGTCGTGTCCTCTCTTGAGGTGTCAAGCGAGACCGGTCAACTTGCATAGCCTCCGCGGCGGGAAGCACAGGAACGGATTGCAGAGGACCAGAGGAGAGAGGAGCCGGGGAGAAAAAACGCTTCGTGCGAACAAAGTCCATATCCAGGCGGAGCTCCAGACGCCATCCGGAAGAACGCATGTCAATGCGAGTGGCAAGATGAATGAGTTCATGTAGGTCAGCAGGAGTCTCTCGTGCGGCCAGAACATCTTTAATGTTGCTGGATAGGCCTTTTTTAAAGGTCGCGCAGAGAACCTCACTATTCCAGGACAACTCGTAAGCAAGAGCACGGAACTGAATGGCGTACTCGCCAATGGAAGAAACACCCTGTTCCAGGTTCAGCAGGGCAATCTCGGCAGAAGAAGCTCGGGCAGGCTCCTCGAAGACACCACGGACCTCAGCGAAGAAGGACTGGACTGTGGCTGTGGCAGAATCATTGCGGTCCCCATCAAACTTGTCCGGCAGGGACAAGCAGGGGTTAAGAACGGCCGGTTGCTGCGGAGGAGTTGCAGGAGCCGGCGGAGGAGATGGTTGTTGCAGCTGTAGCTGTGACTGAAGTTGCTGTATCTGCGGCAGCAGCTGCTGTGACTGAAGTTGCTGTATCTGCGGCAGCAGCTGCTGTAACTGTGACTGAAGACGCAGTGTCTCGGAGATCAAGTATGCCAGCTGTTGATCTCGTTGGGCGATCTTTACGCCAAATTTGTCCGGCAGGGACAAGCAGGGGTTAGGAACGGCCGGTTGCTGCGGAGGAGTTGCAGGAGCCGGCGGAGGAGATGGTAGTTGCAGCTGTAGCTGTTGCTGTATCTGCAGCTGCTGTATCTGTGACTGAATACGCAGTGCCTCGGAGGTCAAGTATGCCAGCTGTTGATCTCGTTGGGCGATCTTTAGGGCTAGCTGGGCGACCAGTGTAGGATCTTCAGCGGGATCCATGGCCGGATCTACTGTCACGATGCCGGCTGGCAGGAGGTGGATCCTCTGTGCCAGAGAGGGATTGGCGAGGACCGCGCTAGTGGACCGGTTCTAAGCCACTACAGGTTTTCACCAGAGCCCGCCGCAAAGCGGGATGGTCTTGCTGCGGCGGTAGTGACCAGGTCGTATCCACTAGCAACGGCTCACCTCTCTGACTGCTGAAGATACTGAAGATAGGCGAGGTACAAGGGAGTAGGCAGAAGCAAGGTCGGACGTAGCAGAAGGTCGAGGCAGGCAGCAAGGATCGTAGTCAGGGGCAACGGCAGGAGGTCAGGAACACGGGCTAGGAACAGACAAGGGAACGCTTTCACTAGGCACTAAGGCAACAAGATCCGGCAAGGGAGTGCAGGGGAAGTGAGGTAATATAGGGAAGTGCACAGGTGATCACACTAATTGGTAATTGGGAAGATTGGGCCAGGCACCAACATTGGTGCACTGGCCCTTTAAATTGCAGAGACCCGGCGCGCGCGCGCCCTAGGGAGCGGGGCCGCGCGCGCCGGGACAGGACCGACGGAGAGCGAGTCAGGTACGGGGACCGGGGTGCGCATCGCGAGCGGGCGCCACCCGCATCGCGAATCGCATCCCGGCTGGAGGCGGTACCGCAGCGCACCCGGTCAGTGGATCTGACCGGGGCGCTGCAGCAACGAGGATGAGGCGAGCGCTCCGGGGAGGAACGGGGACCCGGAGCGCTCGGCGTAACACCCTCTCTCTAACACTCCCATGTAAATAACACCACCTCCTCTCTAATACACAGTCCCATGTAAATAATATCACTGCCCCCTTACATACACTTACCACTTGTACGCTGTAGTACTATATAACAGTGCAGCCCAGGAGGCCCCGTCCCTTCCCAAAATAGGCCCCGTCCCTAACATGATGCCAGGAGCTACGGACCTAATGGTGGTGAGTGATCTTCTCCTAAACTGCTTCATGTAACTGCGTCTCTCCCTGCACAGTGCACTGGCTGTACTACCCGAAAAGGAAGAGCAGCCAGCAACCAGCCCAGCAGCCAAAAGATTCAGGCACAGGGTTGGTCCTGCAGGTCGATTGCTAAAGGGAACGGCGTTCCGGCTGTGAAAAAAGTGCAGGGACGCCGTTCCTGTGAGTTCCTGCAGGACTCGAGCCCTGCCCAAAGTGATCTATGATCGGCTGTATCTTGTACAGCCGGTCATAGGCAGGATCACCTTGGGGGGGGACATGCTGCATTATCATTGTAACGTACCCATGTCATGGCCATACTGTAGAGCGGTAAGATTCAAAATGTGTGACCCATAATCCGGGACACAGAAAATGGGGACTTGTTTCCAAAGCGCTTCTCCTCTGGTTATTAAGTGGTAAGTCCAGGCAGAAAGATTCCTAGGTATATAAGGAATTTATTGCAACACTTAGTTTCGAGCCTTATGCCAGGCTCTTCTTCAGGCATATAAAATACACTGCAAATATTCAAGGTTAAAAAGCCCGGTTCAATCTGCATCCGGGTGATAAACCCAATTTAAAATATCATAAAAAGAAGATCATAAAGAAAAAAAAACATTGAAGATAATAAAACACATAAGCATTCTCATTAAAACATATGATTATGGGCTTTAAACCCGCCGCTCATCACGGAGCTGCTGGTTGCTACTACGCGTGCGATACTATGTAGCGACTTGTAAACAGATGGAGAGACTTCCAACACATGGCTCTAAGTCAATAGGGCGCATGCACTATGATTGGTAAACAAAGGAGAATGTCAGACCGAGCTGACACACAGCTACAAGGTAAGCGCTGGTACAGTACATTGTGATAAAAGAACAGAGTTGCCGTTCGCAACAATGTTCTTTCTATGGTAGAATGTTAGTGGAGAATTTAGCCTCTACGTGCGATCTTTTTACAGCATGGGGCGAACAGCATAATTACACATGTATAATAGGAATTATAGAAAATGCTTAAAAATCAGCAAAGGCAAATAAAACAGAAATGGGTTGTTTCCCTTTTTTTCATTATGAGAAAAGAATTATAAAATTAAAATTAATACATGTAAAACAGAAATCTCTGCTTACATGAAATGATTTTGTGTGACCACAGCACATGAGGAGCTTTAGCGTCGCGGCTCCATAATACAGGGCCAGCAACATAATTGGACCTGGGCAAGCAGCATAATTATCATAAGGCAAGGAACACAATAATAACAAAAAGGAGAATAGATAGGACATGCTTAATGAGGCAAAAATGGATTTTTCTCATTGATATGAGGGATTGGTTATAGAATTAAGGGAGAGGGGATGAAATTCTACATAAAAGTGGCAGACTCATAATATTTTAAATTGGGTTATGTATGACCTATCACCCGGATGCAGATTAAACCCGGGCTTTTTAACCTTGAATATTTGCAGTGTATTTTATATGCCTGAAGAAGAGCCTGGCATAAGGCTCGAAACTAAGTGTTGCAATAAATTCCTTATATACCTAAGAATCTTTCTGCATGGACTTACCACTTACTAACCAAAGGAGAAGCGCTTTGGAAACAAGTCCCCATTTTCTGTGTGCTGGATTATGGGTCACACATTTTGAATCTTACCTTGATACTGAGCGTCTAGGACACTCAGAGGGGATCCTGGAGCTGCTGACCTCACGTCCATTAAGTGATTCTACATGTCTGCATAGGTGTTGTGCCCTCAGCACAACGCCCTCTGGTAAGCCTTATACTTGGTTTCCTAAGGGGCTCACCTATCCTAACATACTACACTAGGAGCGCATCTCTTTCCTTTTTTCATATACTGTAGAGTGGGGTCTGGTAGAGGACAACATCCCCGCTCCAGTACTGCCTGACACTTGTTTTTTTGACACGCCCATATGCAGCACGAGGCCCCAAAACTTCCTCATTTCAGCTGCATTGACGGCGTACCATCCATTGGGCCTAGCCAACAGTGAGCCAGGGTGAGCGGCAACAAACTGTTGGGCGTAAAGGTTTGTTTGTGTCACCATCATGTTGACAAAGTAGTCACTGAATTAATAGCTTAAAAAGCTATTTCAGTGAACCCGGCGATGTCAATTTGGACTCAAACTCCGGAATCACAGGCTCAAAGTTCTCTGGGGTACTAAAGGTTCTCTGGGGTACCAAAGTTCTCTGTGGTATGCAAAGGTTTGTCTGTGTCCAGGCCCGTCGCTACAAGACAGGCAAACCAAGCAATTGCTTGGGGCCCCGAGCTGGCCAGGGGCCCTGAGCAGAGCCGATACTTGCCCGTCCTGTAGCGACGGGACAATTCCCCCCATCACTATTAAGGACATCCCTGTGTCCCGAAAGATGTTTTCGGGACACAGGGATGCCCCTGTTAACTCCCTGCGGCCCCGCGTTAAGTTTAAAAACGCAGGGGCCGCCGGGTGATAGCGCACGTTGGGACTTCACTGACGTCCCTTGCGTGCACCCATAGCAACGGAGGCGCAGAAGACCGGAGCATCGAGGAGGAGGAAGACGTGCGCGGACCAGCTTGGTGACTAGCGGCACGTCATCTTCGGTGTTCCAACCACCGCTTCTCCGGTACCGGAACTAATGCTATGGCCGGACCGGAGGAGCACTGAAGTGGGGCAAGTACACAGGCATACAGCCTCCAGCCATACACTGTATATGGCTGGAGGCTGTATGTCTGTGGGGAACACTGCCTGCCTAATGTGGGGGAACACTGTCAGCCTAATGTGGGGGAACACTGTCAGCTTAATGTGGGGGAACATTGCCAGCCTAATGTGGGGGAACACTGCCAGCCTAATGTGGGGAGAACTATGCTGCACCTAATGTGGGGGGAACACTGCCAACCTAATGTGGGGAGAACTATGCTGCACCTAATGTGGGGGGAACACTGCTAACCTAATGTGGGGAGAACTATGCTGCACCTAATGTGGGGGGAACACTGCCAACCTAATGTGGGGAGAACTATGCTGCACCTAATGTGGGGGGAACACTGCCAACCTAATGTGGGGAGAACTATGCTGCACCTAATGTGGGAGGAACACTGCTAACCTAATGTGGGGAGAACTATGCTGCACCTAATGTGGGGGGAACACTGCCTACCTAATGTGGGGAGAACTATGCTGCAACTAATGTGGGGGAACACTGCCTACCTAATGTGGGGAGAACTCTGCTGCACCTAATGTGGGGGGAACACTGCCAACCTAATGTGGGGAGAACTATGCTGCACCTAATGTGGGGGGAACACTGCCAACCTAATGTGGGGAGAACTATGCTGCACCTAATGTGGGGGGAACACTGCTAACCTAATGTGGGGAGAACTATGCTGCACCTAATGTGGGGCGAACACTGCCTACCTAATGTGGGGAGAACTATGCTGCAACTAATGTGGGGGAACACTGCCTACCTAATGTGGGGAGAACTCTGCTGCACCTAATGTGGGGGGAACACTGCCAACCTAATGTGGGGAGAACTATGCTGCACCTAATGTGGGGGGAACACTGCCAACCTAATGTGGGGAGAACTATGCTGCACCTAATGTGGGGGGAACTCTGCTGCACCTAATGTGGGGGGAACTCTGCTGCACGTAATGTGGGGGGTACTCTGCTGCACCTAATGTGGGGGGAACTCTGCTGCACCTAATGTGGGGGCCTCGTATCGTCATTCGCTCACGTCGCACTCCCAGAATTCAAGGGCCGGCGTTACTATGTCCTGACGCCGGCCCTAGAGCGTGACGTGCGTGAACATCAAGGGGGGGGCCTCCATGTCCATTTTGATTGGGGCCCCCCAATTCCTTCAAACGGCCCTGTCTGTGTCACCATCATGTTGACAAAGTTGTCACTGAAACAATAGCTAAAAAAGTCTATTTCAGTGAACCGTGCGATGTCAATTTGGATTCCTGGGTTGCCAACAAACTGCGGAATCACGGCCTCAAAGTTCTCTGGGGTAGTCCAGACAGGTTCCCTGGTAGAGTTTTTTTTTTTGTTTGTTTTTTTAATCAACTGGTGCAAGAAAGTTAAACAGATTTGTAATTGACTTCTATAAAAAAAAAATCTTCACCCTTCCTCTACAGAGGAAATTTTTTTCTTTTTAATTTCTTTTTTGTCTTGTCCACAGTGCTCTCTGCTGACACCTAATGCCCTTATCAGGAACTGTCCAGAGCAGGAGAAAATCCCTATTGCAAACCTATGCTGCTCTGGACAGTTCCTGACACGGACAGAGGTGTCAGCAGAGAGCATTGTGGACAAGACAAAAAAGAAAAAGAATTTCTTCTGTAGCATACAGCTGCTAAAAAGTACTGGAAGGGTAAAGATTTTTTTTATAGAAGTAATTTACAAATCTGTTTAACTTTCTGGCACCAGTTGATTTAAAAAAGAATTTTTTCCACCGAAGTACCACTTTAAATGAGTAGGAAAATATGCAGAAAAATATAAAGCACAATTTGGCATGTGTGACCCTGCCATATGTCACCTTACAGTATCCTGCGCATATTTGATGCTCAGGATTTGAAGCTGCAGATTTTATGCTGCAGATTTCAGTGTAAACTAAATGACTAAACACAGCTTTAAATCTGCAGCTTTAAATCCTTTGCATCAAATATATGCAGGATACTGTACATGTGAATACACCCTAAGGGTAGGGTCACATATAGTGTATACACAGTGTATTTCACGCTGCAGGGAATATGTTGTATATTCCTCTATGAGCAGACACAGGGCGACCCGTAGCAGCCATGTGTGTAGTAAGGTTTGTTAGGGGGCCTAATGCACCGACGTGACTGTGATGCACTGGGCCCGCCTCTAAACCCCACTGCATATACAGGCCTGCGCTCATAGGGGTATACACAGGGTATTTTGCACAGTGTAAAATATACAGCGTTGACGCTATATTTGAATACACGCAGAATACAAAATAAAAGCTGAAGTGCGAATGGTTGCTACAGACAGAAAATACATATGTTTTTTTAGACATTATCTGATTATCTCTCCAGATATTTATTACCATGATTTTACAGTTTGTAGAAATATTTCACATATGGCACCATATTATCCATGTTATGGATTTTTGAGTGTTTATTTTTTTTTTTTTTTATAAGGATGTTTTTTCAGGCACCATTTCATTAGTGCAAAGGCCTTGAGGAGCCATAACATCCTCAGAACTCCCTCAAAAGACCCCATTTTGGAATCTACTTTTTCAGGGAATTCTTACAGGGTTGGTGTATCGGTAACTATTTTGACCTAATGGATATTTCATAAAATTTATTAGCATTTCAAAACAATGAAAATTTTTCCAATAATATGTCAATTAAACTTTTAATCTTTTGGTAACTTTCACATAGTAAATACCCCCTTCAGATAGGGGATAAGATGTTTTTCTCCAGAGTACCCCTTTAAGGACTGGCTTCTGCAGCTTTGTAGACTGCAGGAGTGTTCTTGATGGGGGGGGGGGGGGGGGTATTTGGGCAATATTTCCTATTAAACACTCCTGGTGACTCATTATGACATTAATGTTTAGTTTGCAGATTAGGTGAGTTGCAATGCAAAGCATTCTTTGGAGCACTGCTCCTGTTGTGTTCAGTACTAGCTTATCCAGTTTCTCTCTACTCTCCTATGATGCCTCCTTGCAGGTTGTTATCTTTTTAAAGGGGTTCCTAGTAAAAAAAAATAGTAAAAAAATAATAATAATAATAATTATTGATGGGATAAGGGAGACTATGGAACAGGAGACTTCTACCACAGGATTCAGTGATGGTTGGTCATTGAAAGATTTTAAAAGGTGCCTGAATGAATTTCATGAAACAATATCACAAGTTATGGGTTGTATGATTGCAGGATATGGGAATCGTTCCCTTAAGGTAAAGACAATTGGCTACAATGTCAAAGGAGCTGTATTACCTTTCACTGTAACATTGCAAACAGATAGATTAAACTAGTCAACGAAATGTAAGCCTCAATTCTGCTGTTCTATGTCATTGGAGCTGAACAATGAAAAAGAGAGCATTGCTGAATCACTTGATAAATGGGGTTTCTGACAAACTGCATGCTGTTCTAGTTTGTCTGACATTTGTTTTCCCCCAACGAAAACCTCTAAGGCAGTGGTTCTCAGCCTTTACCCCCAAAGGGTGAAAGTATGTCCATGGGTAGCCCTAGCGCTTAAGTTCGTGTGGACCTTACGCACGAAGGGTACCCGCGGACAAAATAAGTCATAAATGTACTTCATTTCATAATGGCGTTTGCTTACCTTTCTAATGTGATACTTAACCCCCTTGTGCCCTTATTCACCACTCATCTTAATCCCCTTGTGCCATTATTCCTCCCTCCCTCTGATCCCCTTTTGCCATTATCCCCCCTCCATCTTAATCCCCCTTTTCCATTATCCCCCCCTCCCCTCCATCTTAATCCCCTTGTGCCATTATTCCCCCCTCCGATCCCCCTGGGCCAAAATATGAGATACATACAATAACACCCTCCCATACTGCGGTGTTACATTTAGTTTAACATGCTTACCAGGCCTGTGTCTATCCCATTCGACAGGATTCGGAGGGCCGCACTGACGGGTGATGTCCTTCTGTGCTGTGCTGGCACCTCTGCGCAACATCAGGGACGTCACGCGTCAGGCCCAGCAGCCACTTCAGCTCACGTAATGTGGCCGTGGCTGCAGGTACAATATAGTGAGCTGCCTCTGCGGTGTCCAATCCCTGATCTGTGCTGACAAATAATGCATGGCCGGTATTTGTCAGCGAATTGCCATACCGCCACATAACCCTTGGCATACCCCTGGTTGAGAACCCCCTGCTCTAAGGCTACATTCACATCCTGTTTGTGCAATATGGTCTTCCACGGTTTTCAGTCTGGCAATAAAACAGAAATGGTTCAAAGATGAACCGACTGGAGACTCTGACTCCGTCCATCTCATTCAAATGAATGGAGTGCAGTGGAGGTCCAGCAGGGATATGGAAGCAACTTGCTTTGAAATTCCTTAGCGGGATTCTGCAGCCATATTGCTCAAACATGATATGAATGTAGCCTTAGAGGTTCCATTTGGAGCTTTGTTTCAGATTCTGTAAAAAAAACCAAAAAACAGACAAAATAGAACAGCATGCAGTTTGATAGACCCTCTATTTATCAAGTGCACAAATGTTGACCCTAACAGTTGTGAACTGAGGCTTATACTTCAAATAGTGTATGAACTGAAGTAAGGACTACAATCAAAATGTTGTTTTTGATTGTAGTCATGTCACATATTACTGTGTCCTTGCATACATTAATGGAGAGCAGATAATAATTGTTTCTAGTAATGAAGGGAGAAGCCTCAGGCAAAGTCTGGTACAATATTTCCCTGTAGATTTCACAGATACATGACTGTATTAAAGAGATGATTGTGTAATTGTGTCTTTTTATGTGGTATACAGTAATTATACAGGCTCTGTTCACATCTGTGTTGTCAATTTAGTTTTTTCCTTTTCTAGAATAAGAAATATGAAAATGTATTGCCAGATCCTCTGCAGCATACGCTGATGGTGCTTGATGGATGTCCATTGCTTTTACATTACAAACTAGAGTTGTTTTATTAGTCTTACTTCACTTTAGTATTAAAGGGGTACTCCACCCCTAGACATCTTATCCCCTATACAAAGGATAGGGGATAAGATGTCTGATTTTGGGGGTCCCGCCGCTGGGGACCCCCGCAATATAGCACGCACCTGTTACTGCTCCGGAAGTGCTGGAGGGTCTGGCTCCCGACCACGGGGACGGAAGATCGTGATGTCACAACTCCACGCCGTGTCACGTCACGCCCCCTCAATGCAAGTCTATGGGAGGGGGCGTGATGGCTGTGACGAATCGAATCACTGTAACTTCATTCATCTCTAATGGCAATGTTTTTGGAGCAGATTCTGCCTTAAGAATGAGCGAGCAATATCTGCCACTAATAAGTGCTAATCGAGCATTAAACTGCACCGTCACTCAGAGAAGTATTCCCTGCAACTTTCTGTCTGTTTTCATTTTTTTGATGTTGAAGTTATGAATCTATCTGTATAGTGACCAGTCAGCACCTCCTGCTCAGTTAAAGCTGTCAGAAGAAGGATATAGGGGGAGATTTATCAAAACCTGTCCAAAGGAAAAGTTGCTGAGTTGTCCATAGCAACCAATCAGATCCCTTCTTTCATTTTTGACAAGGACTCTGAAAAATGAAAGAAGTGATCTGATTGGTTGCTATGGGCAACTCAGCAACATTTGCCCTGGACAGGTTTTAATAAATCTACCCCATAGTGTTCTCAATTCGGATTTATCACCTTATTGCAGCAGAGCAGAGGAATGCTCTCTGTGTGAGATTCATATATACACTTCAAAAATTCCGTAGTGTGCACTGTGCAGCAGAATCCCATTGCCAGCAATGGGACTCTGCTGCACCCGAATATTTAAACAGAATTTAAAAACTAAATTCCGTAGTGTAAACCTAGCCTTACTGGTATGTTTGCAGACACTTATTAAGGGCATGAAAAAAAAACAGCAACATGTTTATATACCTTATGGGGGAGATTTATCAAAACCTGTTAAGAGGAAAAGTGGTGCAGTTGTCTATAGTAACCAATGAGATATTTTTTACCTTTAAAAAATGAAAGAAGCTAAGAGAAGCTATTTCATTATAAAATATAAAAGAGTTAGAAGCTGGTCACATTAAATGAACAAGGTGCAAAGACTTGTACTGCACCTGTGTGATTAAGCGACTTGGTCAGATTCTCACTTTTTTGGAAGTAAGCAATGACAACAAATCTACTGCTGAATACTTTATTGCCACCTGGTGGTAAACTGTGTAAGTACACACAGTGAAACCACTTTGGGTGATCTTCTCAAAACAGATGGCCAGTAGGCATAATTTATGGTTCAACTTGAAATCTTTCACAGAAATCGGGTCTGCATAAGGGGGTGGTCTTTTCAAATAGGTGATTTTTTTGCAGGGGTTCCACAAAAAATCCACAAAACTGACATATAAATACATGAATAGAATTTAATTCTACCTACAGTCCAAGGTAGAAGCACTCCTCACTGATTCTGATATGAAAGCAAATAGGGGGACATTGTTGAGATTTATCAAAACCTGTTCCGAGGAAAAGTTACTGAGTTGCCCAAAGCAACCAATCAGATCGCTTCTTTAATTTTCCAGAGGCATTTTTAAAAAGGAAAGACGCAATCTGATTGGTTGCTATGGGCAACTCAGCAACTTTTCCTCTGGACATGTTTTTATAAATTCCCCCCATAATGTTAGTCCCTTAAGAAATAATCTGGGTGTAATGGTGGTGGAGGATGAGGAAAAGGCTAATTTACTAAAAGCCTTCTTCTCTACTATAGAAGGGGTGACTAAATTTGGTGCCTCATGGTTTTGTTTTGTTTTTTGCCTTCCTCAGGATCAAGATGATAGTGTTCTAGCTTGAACTTGATGGACTTTTTTTCAACCTTATGAACTATATAATTATGTGAATAATAATTTTCCTTTCATTTAGTGTAACTTTAATGACCATGCACTAACAATGGCTGATTTACAGTCTTGCTGGAATTCAACCACCACTATGAAATGTTCTAAAATATCAAATCCTTTATCGCACAGCAGTTATACAGGACAATCAACACAAAGGTACACCTCTCTCCTGACAATAGGCAGGTTTCATAGATATGTGGTAGGAACTGTGGGTAATACATTCTCTATATTGTTTCCAACTTATCAGTAGGCCACATGGGTCTAGATAGATAATGATAGTAAAACAAGGTATTACCCAAGAATCTGACATTAACAACAGGGCAATTTTCACTTGGAGTTTCTTCTTTGCCGAGCAACAAGCATCATTGTTACCTAATCACAGCTCAGATGTGTACACCAGACAGCAATATCTTGTGTAACTATGAATTTAGCTTTGACCAGCACTTACATTTACTAATTCTTCTGACAATAATGATGAATTTAATGGTGGTAATCCAGAAACTGTAGCAATGAATCACTTGTTGCAAGAACAAACGGTGCTTTATTGCATGGAGCAGCAGAGACAAGCCGTTGCGTCAGAGTGTCAGCGACAATTGTTTTGCGATACATGCGCTTCCTCGCGGCTCACTCACTAGGTACGCTGAGAGCACCAGTAGCTGTGCTGTTTATTAGGAACCTGTTGGCAACATTATATTAAGGGGTCATAAAGTGGATTGCAGTGCCAACTTTGATTTTCTCAAGTCTGCTGAATTTAATGGTGGCATGATCTTCATTACTACATTATTTAAACTGGTCAGTTATCGTCACAACTGCTCAGAAAAAGGGAATTGTGGTTCTGCCTTAAAGGGGTACTCAGCTGCTCAGCGCTTGGAACAAACTGTTCCAAACGCTGGATCCGGGAGCTTGTAACATCATAGCCTGCGCCCTCATGATGTCACGCCCCATCCCCTCCAGACTAGATCTCAGGCATGGAGCCATAAATCGCCGATCAGCTGATCGGGACACTGCAGTTTTACCGCGGTGATCCTGATCAGCCCGACTGAGCTGCTAGGAAGTATTTTCTTTCATTTTAGATGCAGCAAGCAACTTTGATCGCTGCAGCTAAGGGGTTAATACTGGACATCACCGCGATCAGTGATGTCCGGTATTAGCCACATGACGACCCACTATGACGCAGTTACGCCCTGCGTCCTTAAGGACAGACCCATTTTTTATCTTAATGACCAGCCTTTTTTATTTCACATGTTTCCCTTTAAATGGTAATAACTTTAGAACGCTTTTTCAGAGTGGAGCGATTTTGAGATTGTATTTTGGTGACATATTTCACTTTATATAAGTGGTGCATTTTTGCTGACACATGCTGCATTTTTTGTGAAAAACTTCAAAATATAGTGAAAAACTGGAAAATGGCATTTAAATTTTTTTTTTATGGTGTTCACTGTGCGGTAAAAGTGATGTTATATGTATTCTATGGGTCAGTACGATTATGGCGATACCCATTTTATATAGCTTTTTATGTTCTTTTTGCTTTTCTGAGCAAAATTCTTTTTTTTTCCCCTTTTTTGTGTTTTCATATTCCGACAGCCATTACTTTTTCATTTTTCATCTGACACCATTGAGTGAGGACTTATTTTTTGCAGGACAAGCTGTACTTTTTATTGGTATAAATTTTGCAATACATGCTACCTTTTGATCTTTTTTATTCCGCTATTTGTACCAAAAATTGGCGAATTTCAAGCTTTTTTGTTGTTTTTTATGGCGTTCACTGTGCGGGATAATTTACATTACAGCTTTATAGTACACGTCATTACGGATGTGGCAATACCTAGTATGTATAGGATTTGTGTTTTTTTATGATAATACAGGGCTTTTTTTTGGGAAAGGGGAATTTATTTAATTTTTTTTACACTTCATACTTTTATTGAAGAACCTTTTATTATAAAAACATTTTCAGGTTATACTATGCTGCAATACATTTGTACTGCAGCACAGTATAACCTAATGAGCTGCACACACTACAGCCTGTGCAATCCAGCCTGTGTCTGGATCTCCCAGGCTTCCATAGCTAGCAAACAGGCGACCCGCAATGCCGCTGTTGGTGAACAGGGGGAGCGCCCTGTACGCCCCGAGTCCGCTCCCTTTCTATAACGCGAGGCCACGGCGTGTTGGGCCCAGCACTAGCAATGTCCGGGACCCGTGGCTAAAAGCGTGCGGCACTGATCACAGTGCCGCACGATATTAACCCTTTAGACGCAGCGTTCAAAGTTGATCGCCGCGTCTAAAGTGAAAGTAAACTGTTCCGGCTAGCACAGGGGTCTGTTCGGGACTGTAGCGATGAAATCACAGCGACCCGAACAGCTGGCAGACACAAGGAGGGTCAATACATTCCTCCTGCATCGCTGATCACCGAATGACTGCTCAGTGCCTGAGATCCAGGCATGAGCAGTCAAGTGGCAGAATCATCGATCAATGGTATCCTATGAAACACCATTGATCAACGTAAAAGATCAGTTGGTGCAGTATTATAGCCACTAGAGGCTATAAAACAGCAAAAAAAAAAAAAAAAAAAGTTAATAGAGATCATTTAACCCCTTCCCTAATAAAAGTTTGAATCTCCCCCCTTTTCCCATTTAAAAAAAAAAAAAAAAACCTGTGTAAATAAAAATAAACATATGTGGTATCGCCGCGTGCGGAAATGTCCAAGTTAAAAAAATATATATTGTTAATTAAATGTAATGGTCAATGGCGCAAAAAAATTCCAAAGTCCAAAATAGCGTATTTTTGGTCACTTTTTATATTATGGAAAAATGAATAAAAAACATCAAAAAGTCCGATCAATACAAAAATTGTACCGCTAAAAACTTCAGATCACAGCGCAAAGAATGAGCATCAAATCATATCGCCCCGTACGCAGAAAAATAAAAAAAAGTCATAGGGGTCAGAAGATTAATTAAACCGCACGGTCAATGGCGTACGTGCAAAAAAATTCCAAAGTCCACAAAAGCGTATTTTTGGTCACTTTTTATACCATTAAAAAATTTATAAAAAGTGATCAAAAAGTCCGATCAAAACAAAAATCATACCGATAAAAACTTCAGATCACGGCGCAAAAAATGAGTCCTCAAACCGTCCTGTACGTGGAAAAATAAAAAAGTTATAGGGGTCAGAAGATGACAATTTTAAACGTATACATTTTCCTGCATGTAGTTATGTTTTTTTCCAGAAGTACGACAAAATCAAACCTATATAAGTAGGGTATCATTTTAATCATATGGACCTATAGAATAAAGAGAAGGTGTCATTTTTACTGAAAAATTTACTGCACAGAAATGGAGGCCCCCAAAAGTTACAAAATGGCGTTTTTTCTTCAATTTTGTCGCACAGTGATTTTTTTTTCGTTCCTCTGTAGATTTTTGGGTAAAATGGCTAATGTCATTACAAAGTAGAATTGGTGGTGCACAAAATAAGCCATCATATGGATTTTTAGGTGCATAACTAAAAGAATTATGATTTTTTAAAGGTAAGGAGGAAAAAACGAAAGTGCAAAAATGGAAAAACCCTCAGTCCTTAAGGGGTTAAAAGTTAAAAAAAGAAATCTGAATGGTTGCTATGGGCAACTGGTCAACTTTTCCTCTGCACAGGTTTTGATAAAACTTCCCCTATATATTTAATGTAATTTACTGCTTGCCATCACAGATAAGTCTTGATAAATACATTTGTAAACAGTAAACCACTCCATTAAAACAGGTTCACCAATTCACATATAGATATCCTGTACATAAAAAGTAATCCAACTTTGCAAATGCTTTTCTGTACTTATTTTTTGTATTGGTTCTGAATCACAACATATAATAGACAAAAGTCCCACTTATTTACAATTCAGTCCATAAGTAATACAAAATATTTACAAACATATTTTTTAAAAGTTTTTATGTGAAATATATCTGGATAACAAAAAATTCTAATGACATTTAAAAGTGAACATACACTAAAATGGTTAAAAGGATTTTCTGAAACTATATGATTAATAGACTATCCACCGAATAGGCCATCAACTGCTGGTTGACACCAAGCACCGAGAATGTGGTTACAAGCCCTGCGCCCTTTAGTGTATAGTGGTGACGTGGGTAACTGCAGCTCACAAACCATTGGTGCAGGGCTTCTGGCCCCATTTCCTGTGTAGTGTGGCTTAACAACTGACTGGTGGGGGTACTTGGTGTCAGCACCCTGCTGATTGGAGATTCATAGCCTATCTTGTGGAAAGTCCATCATATAGTCATGGAAAACCCCTTTAAACAATAACAATTTTGATTTAGAAATTTGAGGAGATTTATCAAAACCTGTGCAGAGGAAAAGTTGACCAGTTGCCCATAGCAACCAATCAGCTTGCTTCTTTCATTTTTGAAAAGGCCTCTGAAGAGTAAAAGAAGCAATCTGATTGGTTGCTATGGGCAACTGGTCAACTTTTCCTCTGCACAGGTTTTGATAAATCTCCCCCATTTTGTCCAGCTATATCAGGCTTACTGCCATGTATGGATGCTACCAAAATACATTATACTTTTTAAAACTCTTGGCTATTAACACATTACATAACCTTTAACATGTCACATTTACAAAGTGAAATATCAGTAGAGAATAGATCAACCATATAAACAAGAAAGTGTCAAATAATTTACTGATATAGTTTACATATTCTTTACATACAATCTTCAAGTTCACTTTGAGGTAATCGAGTTTTCAGAAAACAACTAAATGAATAACTTCTAGAGATGCATATTTTCTGCACAGCGCTTTCTGCTGAAATGTACATTTAAATATATAATTTTACCTCCTTTAAATAAATTCTATCTGTGCTATTATTATTGTTATATTATAGATGGACCTTTCTCAATATAAGTAAAGACAGTTACTGCAATGCATCTTTTTGAGGCAACTGTTAAAGAGTAGCTCCCAGCATTCTTTTTTCTGTCCCTGCCTATTGCCCATCTATCCCTAACCCCCTCCCTGCCTTTAATTAACTTTTTACTATCTGAGAAATGCCTTTTTGTGTACCTGGTAGTGTGCTCATTAAGGCTGGGTTAACACCACGTTTTTCAAGTATGGTTCCCGTAAACGTTTTCATTATTGAAAATGTATGGAACCGTATTGAAAACCGTATACATAGACAAATAATTGAAAACCGTATGCACCCGGATGCATCCGGTTGCGGACGGTTTGCTTGCAATACGGCTTTTTCCCACACTCAAAACCGTGGTTGACCATGGTTTTGTCTCCGGTTTAAAAACCGTACTGCAACTGCATACGTTTTTTTTTTTTTTAACATGGACGTCAATGGGAAACGCACATGTATACGATTCCATACAGGAAAACCATATACGGCTTTTACTTTGCACATGCACATTTGCATCCTAAAGTTAACATTTTTTTAAATGTATTTATTTTAAATAAAATTTTCAAAAACGTATGTTTTTTAAAAATTAAAAACGGACGGAACCGTATGCAATTTTAAAAACAGTATACAGTTTAAAAACGCATACGGTTTACTTTTTCCCATACTGTTCCATCCATTTTTTTGCCATACGGTTTTCTTTAGAAAAACTGATTGAAAACAGTATGGCAAAAACGTCATGTGAACCCAGCTTTAACAGGCAGACTTCCCCAGCAGGCGCGATGTCACTGATGCCTGCTGGGGGGCCGACTTCCGCCCTTAGCTCATCTATACAGGGTGCCTCCAGCTGTTGCCTGTCAGGTCATGCTGGGAGTTGTAGTGGTGAAACAACTGGAGGCACCCTGTGTTGAAAATAATAACTTTGTTATGGCGCTACCCCGAACCCCGCTCTCATCGGCGCTACCCCGAACCCCACTCTCCCCCCGAAAAAGACATACTGAAGTGCAGGCAGGAACCCCACTCTCCCCCTGAAAAAGACATACCGAAGTGAAGGCAGACAGGAACCCCGCTCTAACCCCCTCCCCCAAAAAGACATACTGAAGTTCAGGCAGACAGGAACCCCACTCTAACCCCCTCCCCCCCCCCCCCCCAGAAAAGACATTCCAGCGTGTGAGGCCAGGGAGCCAATGCCTGTTCTCAGCACTCACTCCTGCCTGTCTGATTGACAGGCAGGGAGCGAGCGCAGACTGAATGAATTAGGACCGATTGCCCGGCCGGCATCGGTCCGAATTCAAGCGTGATGTCACGCCAGGCTGCAGCCGGCCACTAGGAGGGAGACCCCTAGTAGCCAGTTTTCAAATGTAAAATAAACCATTTTAATTAAAAAAATTAAAAATTAAAAAAAATGAAACTATATTAGAGATATGTTGTAGTACATAAGCACTACAACATATTAAAAAAATGTTGTTGACAGTGCCCATTTGAACTAGAAAAACTGTATGGCCCAGATTTATCAGACTGTGTGAGAGAATAAGTGGAGTGATTTTCTCACAGCAACAAATCACAGCTCAGCTAACAAGCTCTGGTAAAGTGAAACCTGAGCTGTGATTGGTTACTGTGGGAAAATCACTCTATTTTTACCCCCACATAGTTTGATAAATCTGGGCCTATAGCCATAAAATGAAGTACTGCTAGTGTTGTCAGTATTTGAATGCCCATATGAATGGTCCATTTGCAAGTCTTGTATTTTATACCAAAAAACAGAATCAAAGTAAATTTTTGAGAACGGTTGAGGTCTGATCAATTCTGTTTGTAGCATACTACTTATTGTATCCAAGTGGACCATTTATCGAATCCTTTGTGCTGTAGGAAAATAGCATGCAAAGCAGAGATCTACACAAACTGACATTACAGCATGTCGGAAAATTTGAACTGTGAGAAAAAAACTGAAAAAATCATCTCTGGTACATTGCTAAGAAGTAAGGTATAGGTGGGCAATTCTATTACATTTGCCCTTTTATTTTACTACAGAGTATCAAATGTGTGTTGACATGTGCAGGTAAGTCTTATGGTATATTCAGATGTGGTAGACTTTTCTATAAATTCAAGGTAAACCTGCATGCATTTTATGCTGATTTTACTACCGTTTTTGCACTATAGGACAAAATATTCTGTAAATCAACTCCCAGATCAGTGGTTTAGAGGTCCCAGCAGTTCTTTGTTTAGAAGTCCAAAGCAATGTTGTGACCATAGGAGCCCATCAATGTCTGCAGCAGTGAAGAGATACTAGCAAACCAGGAAGTATATTGTTACTTGAAGCAACTGAGTGTAAGAAATGGAAATTAGAAATGCATAAAGAAAAGGAATCACATGACCTCATATTTGTAATGCCACCAATTTTGCAAATCAGCAAGGCCAAGAAAACTCTGTAATGTTTTCTTAACAATAAATTAGTTACAATCTTTTGGAATGTAGTTGGTAAAAAAAAACAAAAAAAAAAACATATTGCAAAATACAGTAGAATTATTTATAAAATAAATAATTTACCAGCTACGAAAAGGTAAGGTAAATGCCTATGACCCTATAGAGTTGTAAACTTTGCCATGTCACTTTTATCAAAGACAACTTTGTTGGCAAAATATATTGCTATCAAACCAAAAGCTGCAGCTGATGCCACATAGGCTGTGACTGTTTGTGTCATGTGCACAATAAAGCCCATAATAAGAGAGGGGACCACCTGAGACAACAGGCAGGCACTGTCCAGTATAGCCATGTCCAAGCAAATCCCATTGTGTGTATTAGGGGGCTCTCCAATTATTACAGAGTTGTCACAAGAAGGGACAACACACAAAGATGGGGGATGTGAGGAGAACAATGGAACATCATTATTATTTGATGCCTCTTTCACGAAACCAGATTTTCGCTCTTTTTCCTTTATCTCATTCTCGGCTATGTCCTTATACTTTGGAACAAACACCTGTTAAAAAGATAAACAAAGATAGTTTTGGAAAAGCTTTATTTTTTTAAACTTATTTCTGTGGCAGGAGGCAGTAAGACATTGGCCCTCATTTACTATTGTAAACCCGACTTGTTTTGTCGGGTTTTTTTGGCGCATCTTTGTCTGCGCCATGTCGCAGACATCGTGCGCCAGTCTCCGACACGATGCGACATTTTTTCCCGATGGACCCGATGTGGATTCTCCCAAACCCGAAAACGGGGCGTAACCCGACATTTCTGAGCTTTCCCACATATTTATAAAGGTTTCCAACCCGAATTTGTTGAATTGTTGTGGATTTTTTCCCGACAACTCAGAGGAGTTGGAAACCAACAAAACCCATGTGCGACAAACAGGATACGACATAATAATAAATACCAGGGGAAAAAAAGCAGTCGGGTAAGAAAGCAAGATAGACTTACAACCTGATTTTCTAAGTAAATGAGGGCCATTGTTGGAAAGCACAAGTTAGTCAATAAATCTAAATCTAAATAAAATAAAAAAATGTAAAAGGAATGAATACTACGTATTATATGTAAAACATGACATTACTATGAGCAAAAAGAATATCCTATGCAAGAGCTGAAAAACTTACAGAACAGAAGAAACCTATTTTGTAGTCCATGAGAAAATAGCCATCCAAGGTAAGTAAGCAGGATAGGAGAAAAGAACAATTCAGAATGCAGATAATAGATGCAGCGATAAGAAGATAAAGAGATACAATGGATACAATACAGGCTTATATACCCGTCATAATTTACAAAACTTGAATCGTCATTCTTCCAGAACATGAGCAAGTTAATGAACAACAAGTATTGGAAGCAATAAACTGAGCTGCTGCACACTAGACACCAGTTGAGCCCAATGGGCCCTATTGATTTCAATGGGGTCCATTGAGTTTCTGGCTGTGTCTGTCAGTTCACAGTATGTTTACCAAACAAAAAAACTTTCACTAATCTTATACATCCAATTGTCACTTGTTGTTGTTTCAGGGTCCACTCTCAAGGACCTACATCAGTAATTCCTTATGTTTTTTTAAATTGGTTTACACAGTTTTTGGAGATGGCAGATCCCTGTTTGTATTTGTTTGTGCTGGTCTTTGTAGCTTTATGTTATAGCCTCTAGGTGTCACCTAGTGCTGGGTGGTATACCAGTTCATACCGAATACCGGTATGTTTTTCCTGCACAATATGAATTTTTCCTATACCGCAATACCGGTCGGGCCCCTCCCCCCTCAAATGAATGAATGAATTATCAGCCGTTAAATACTGTGGAACCGCCATAACTTACAAAAATACCATGATATGCATTTTTGGTCATACCGCCCAGCACTAGTGTCACCATTAAAAAATATAACAGTTCTAACTTTTGGCAACCCTATAATCAAAGTAGTATGCCTAAGAAATACCAAGTATAGTAACATATTTTTGTTATAGCAGCTTATGTATATTTACCCCTACACAACACACATGCTGATGACATAGCACTGTGCTGTAAGGCTATGAAATAAGCAACGAAGCTGCGCTTGCTTCATGACCCGAATGATGACGGATATCAGCAGACGACACTCACAGTGAGTGAATGACTGACATCAAGCCCTCATTTGACCTTTTAGATGGAAAAATTAAAAAGTAATCTTCCTTTAGGGTCTATTTACACATACAGTATTCTGCATATATTTAATGCGCAGGATTTGATGCTGTTTTGTCAATTAGTTTACATTGAAATCTGCAGCATAAAATCCTGCACATCAAATTATGTGCATCAAATATGCACAGGATACTGCACGTGTGAATACACCCTTAAAAGGCAAGAAGGAAAAAATGCAAAAATTTTTATTGGCTGTGTCCTATTAAATGGGTAATGGGTAATGGGTACTCTCATTAAAAAAGGTTTTTCTAATTAAATAGATTATGTAAAAAAAAAATGTTTCTAATATATCATGTTTTATGTGTTTTTTTTACGTTTGTAAACCTGGCAACTAGGTGTCACCCTATATGGCTCAGGATTACTTTCCCCCCCCTGACATTCAGCACGTTCGGACCAACGCTGGCCGGGCAGCGTGGCCCAGCGTGGTCCGGAACGCGCGTTCACATGAATGAGGAGAGGGAGATGCAAGGCGGGTGGGGATATTTAAATTTTGTGCGGCGCACGCGGCCGCTGTGCTCGCTCTCTGCCTGTTTCCTATACAGGCAGAGAGCGAGTACAGCGCTCGTGCGCGCGCGGCATGCGACATTTAAATATCCCAGCCCCCCTGCATCTCCCTCTCCTCATTCATTGCAGCGCACGAGCTGCAGGAAAGAGAGAGATGACGGGTGGAAGTGAGCCCCGGCCAGGCTTCAGATGATGTCGCGCCTGCCGGGGCCGCCCACTTCCTGCCCTCACCAGAGAGCTCAACTCTGAGCTCCTGCAGCCGTTCTACATGAGGTAATTTTATGGGGATTTGGGCAGAAATACAAACAGGGATAGATGTAGTTAGTGTCAGGGACAGATGGGGAGGGGGAATAGGGAAATTTAGTTTAGTGATAGCTACTCTTTAAGGCCAAAAATCCACTGTATCTTCTTCAGTTAAGGATTATACAATTTAACTTTTTGTGAAAACTACAGATAGACTAGACTGTATACTCGCTGTAGGGGCGATACTGAAAGCTTGTTAGTTTGGTTAGAAGGTTAGGTATACAACAGGTTTATTTCCTAACAAGCATGGGAAAAAATATGAATTTTAAGTGTCAAAGCAGCTTTGGATATTTCCTATTGGTAAGATATTAATAGAAACAACTTTTATTTTGCTCTAACTTCTTTACACTTAAAGGGGTAGTCAAATAGAGATATGAAAAAGCGGCAACTCACCAGGTTTAGCTGAATAAAATCTTCAATGCTTTATTTCTTTCATGTTAAAATCCATGACATGATAGTGGGGACAGGAAGGACGGGAGAGGACGGCTGTAGATACTTCACTCACACCTGGCGCTTCGTAAGGCTTCGAAGGAGCCTAACAAAGCGCCAGGTGTGCGTGAAGTAGCTAGAGCCGTCCTCTCCCGTCCTTCCCCACCACGCTATCATGTCATGGATTTTAACATGAAAGAAATAAAGTATTGAAGATTTTATTCAGCTAAACCTGGTGAGTTGCCGCTTTTTCATATCTCTATTTGACTGTTGCATATTCGGGACCCTGGACTACAAGCCAGGACACGTTATCTACCTGTTCTAGCAGAGCACCTCCAGTTAGCACTTTTTCATCCAGCCTCCACTATTGCATCTTCATCTACCATCTTAAATATTCACAAGTAGTAGCCGACTCCACACTGTCTTTATGTTTACACTTAAAGGGGTACTCCCCTGGAAAACATTCTTTTAAATCAACTGGTGCCAGAAAGTTACACAAATTTGTAAAATACTTCTATTAAAAAATCTCAATCCTTCCTGTACTTATCAGCTGTTGTATGCTCCACAGGAAGTTCTTTTCGCTTTGAATTTCCTTTCTGTCTGACCACAGTGCTCCTACTCTGGATAGTTCCTAAAATGGACAGAGGTGTCAGCAGAGAGCAATGTGGTCAGACAGAAAGGAAATTCAAAAAGAAAATAACTTCCTTTGGAACATACAGCAGCTGATAAGTACTAGAAGGGTTAAGATTTTTTAATAGAAGTAATTTACAAATCTGTTTAACTTTCTGGCGCCAGTTGATTTAAAACAAATGTTTTCCAGGGGAGTACCCCTTTAAAGTTTTTTTTTACTTTAAAAAGAATGTGTCATCAGAAAGTGACCTATTGTTTAAATCAAGTTTTTATAATACACATATTTTTAAGAATTGTTGATGTTTTTTTCCTATCTATATTTGAAAATAATTCTGACCACTACGCCTAACAATAAGCTGACACTTCCTGTTCTCTAGAGATGACTTTCCAGCAGTGTCCTCCTTCTCATCACAGCCAGGAATACAGTGAACGGTGATAACCTATATATAGATAACACACCATTCTCAATAGCTGATGTTTAGTACTCAGCTCCCCTCTCTCATACTCCCTGTATAATGACTTCTGAACAGATCACTGAGCATGCCTAGAAACTTCTTCCATACATGTAAATAGGGCATAGACCAGACTTTTGAGTCCATGGCGGTTTCTATAAAGCATAGCTGTAAATGCTGTTAATACATCTCATACAAGATGGCTGCCTCTATATTAATATAATAAAAATCTAATAAAAAATTAATCTAAAAATCTAAGTGACACTTTCACTTTATAGCAGGGATCCATTTGTAATGAATCTGATAAATCATATATTGTCTTCAACATAAAACCCCAAATGTATCCATATAAACTATAGAGATAAAATAAATGTAAATAAAAAAATAAGTGTAGTAAAAAGTACCGTAGTAAAATGTTTCTTACTTAAGTGTAGCCATTCCTCACTTTATTCTAATTAAAAATCTACAAAAGCTAAAATGAAACTTTGTATGTATTAACTTATATATATAAAGTCTGGATATGGATGACAAGTCTCGAAAAGCAACTGTTAATAGGTCTTACTTTTGTTAGACTGGCTCCACTTTACTGCAGCAAAGGCTGACAGAAAACACGGTAAACCATATTGGGGGAGATTTATCAAAACCTGTCCAGAGGTAAAGTTGACCAGTTGCCCATAGCAACCAATCAGATCGCTTCTTTCATTTTCCAGAGGCCTTTTTAAAAATTAAAGAAGCGATCTGATTGGTTGCTATGGGCAACTGGTCAACTTTTCCTATTCACAGTTCTTGATAAATCTCCCCCATTGTCTATGTGTTTAGTGTCTGCATTATCGGAATAAAATTTAACATAACCAACTAGGGTGACTTCGCCATGTGATAACTTACCTGCCGGTTATGATGATAAAGTGAGGTAAGAGTGTATGGTAAGATCTGCAGTACAGAAAATGTGATGCCTGTCATAGCAGCTGATGCAGTTACCAATATAATATTATGGGAGAAGCAAGTAATTATTGCAGCAACAGGGAGGCAGGAAACTGCAAACAGGTAGACAAATCGAGTTCCAAATATCTTCACCAGGTAATCCATGGAGAATGAAATCACTATTGATGTCACAGATTGAAGAAAAAGGCCCAGGCTTCCCATTCTGACCCCTAGCAAATAATAAAGATAAAATAAGAGTTGAAAACAGATGATCATACTGTCTATAAAAGGGATTATCACACATTTAAACTGTGACTAACCTTCATCATATCGGAGTCTAGCCTCAGTCCCCGGCTCTGCCATTGGCACACCATGATAAAGTCCTTCACCAATGAAATCAGTGTAAAAGAGAATAAAAGTCATAAGCCCCATCCATGAGCAGAGCTGGGCCACAAACAAGCGCCACAGAGCAACAGGAATTCTGCAACAAAATGTCCTAAATCGTGAAACTAAAGCACATGTACTTCGCAGTGCTAGGGCCATTCGCCATACCCTGTGTGGTAGAGCTGAAAGTTGACATGTCCTTATGCAAGTCCATGCCTTACCTGCTGGTTCCAAACATATATCTGAATGTCCAACATTAACCCTGACCTCTTCTGAAACAAAGAATGTGGCACAGACACATCCGGAAAATATAATAAATAGAAATGTGAAAAGACATTTTTCTTGGCCACCTAACTGTTGTGCTAACCAACTGTCACTCCAGTCCACAGAAGGCAAAAAGTATCCAACACATGCTCCTATTCCAATAGTTAAGGCATAAACGGAGAAGGCTTTTCTGCAGGCTTCACCTTCTGGGAACAGATCAGAGAGCAGTGCTTCCAGAGGAGTAAAACAAACCTGTCCACAGGAGTCTAACAGCCCAATACCAAATATAAGTAAGAACACTTCCATGCCGGCACTGCGGTGACCTGATAAACTGGCTAAATGGTTAGCATAAGGAATAATAATTAGGCTCAGCATTACTCCAAAACACAATAGCCAAATGAAAGGACGCCGACGGCCAAATCTGCTGTTCCAATGGTCACTTGCAGAGCCTATTAGGTTTACAACTAAGAGACCAAGGATGGGGCCGATACCTAGAAGCAGAGAAACAATTTCATTAATGCAGCCATTTAGTAACAAGACAATCTTATTATTAGCACAAAAACTATAAACTCTACTTAAATACAATGCATTAGGAAAGTCTTCAGACCCTTTCACTTTTTTCACATTTTGTTATGTTGCAGTCTTGTGCTAAATTAAAACAAATCCTAATCAATCTGCACTCTGTACCCCATAATAAGAATGTGAAAAAAAACACATTTTAACGCAATTTTGCTGATGTATTAAAAAAGTAGAAACTTAAACTTTGCATGGACATACATATTCAGACCCTTTGCCCTTTGTTTAGCTCTGGTTCCTCCCATTTCTCTTCATAATCTCTGAGATGTTTCTACACCTTGACTGGAGTCACCTGTGGTAAATTCAGTTGACTGGACATGATTGGAAAACACACAGCCCTGTCTATATAACATAAAAAACAAATGATACACAACTATAATATATAACAAGGACACAAGAGTAAGCTGCTGCTGAACTACAAATACACCCTGTTCCAAATTATTATGCAAATTCTATTTAAGTGTCACAAAGATTAAATATTTTGTTTTTCAGTTTAACTCATGGATGGCATTGTGTCTCAGGGCTCTTTTGATCACTGAAAACAATCTCGGACACCTGTGATAATTTGATTGCCAGGTGAGCCCAATTAAAGGAAAACCTACTAAAGGTGGGTGTTCCACATTATAAACCCCTTAATTCCTTAACGACGCAGGACGTATATTTACGTCCTCTGCCGGCTCCCGCGATATGCCGCAGGGTCACGCGGTGTCTCCGCGTTATATCGGGTGGGTCCCGGCAGCTATCAACAGCCAGGACCCGCGGCTAATACAGGACATCACCGATCGCGGTGATGCCCTGTATTAACCCTTCAGACGCGGTGATCAAAGTTGACCGCCGCGTTTGAAGTGAAAGTATCCCGGCTGCTCAGTCGGGCTGTTCAGGACCGCCGCGGTGAAATCGCGGCGTCCCGAACAGCTTACAGGACACCGGGAGGGCCCTTACCTGCCTCCTCGGTGTCCGATCGACGAATGACTGCTCCGTGCCTGAGATCCAGGCAGGAGCAGTCAAGCGCAGATAACACTGATCACAGGCGTGTTAATACATGCCAGTGATCAGCATGAGAGATCAGTGTGTGCAGTGTTATAGGTCCCTATGGGACCTATAACACTGCAAAAAAAAAGTAAAAAAAAAAAAAGTGTTAATAAAGGTCATTTAACCCCTTCCCTAATAAAAGTTTGAATCACCCCCCTTTTCCCATAAAAAAAATAAAACAGTGTAAATAAATAAAAAAAATAAACATATGTGGTATCGCCGCGTGCGTAAATGTCCGAACTATAAAAATATATCATTAATTAAACCGCACGGTAAATGGCGTACGCGCCAAAAAATTCCAAAGTCCACAAAAGCGTATTTTTGGTCACTTTTTATACCATTAAAAAATGAATAAAAAGTGATCAAAAAGTCCCATCAAAACAAAAATCGTACCGATAAAAACTTCAGATCATGGCACAAAAAATGAGTCCTCATACCTTCCTGTACGTGGAAAAATAAAAAAGTTATAGGGGTCAGAAGATGACATTTTTAAACGTATACATTTTCCTGCATGTAGTTATGATTTTTTCCAGAAGTACGACAAAATCAAACCTATATAAGTAGGGTATCAGTTTAACCGTATGGACCTACAGAATAATGATAAGGTGTCATTTTTACCGAAATATGCACTGCGTAGAAACGGAAGCCCCCAAAAGTTACAAAATGGCGTTTTTTCTTCAATTTTGTTGCACAATGATTTTTTTTTCCGTTTCGCCGTGAATTTTTGGGTAAAATGACTAATGTCACTGCAAAGTAGAATTGGTGACGCAAAAAATAAGCCATAATATGGATTTTTAGGTGGAAAATTGAAAGGGTTATGATTTTTAAAAGGTAAGGAGGAAAAAACTAAAGTGCAAAAACTGAAAAACCCTAAGTCCTTAAGGGGTTAAGGACCAGGACCATTTTGCCCTTAAAGAGCTACTCCTCTTTCTTTTGGGATTTCTTTTCTGTCACAAGCACAGTGCTCTCTGCTGACACCTCTGTCCATTTTAGGAACTGTCCAGAGCAGCATATGTTTGCTATGGGGATTTTCTCCTGCTCTGGACAGTTCCTGACATGGAGAGAGGTGTCGGCAGAGAGTACTGTGCTCGTGACAGAAAATAAATCAAAAAAGAAAATAATTTCCTATGTAGTTTACAGCTGCTAATAAGTACTGGAAGGATTAATATTTTGTAATAGAAGTAATTTACAAATCTGTTTAACTTTCTGGCATCAGATGATTTAAAGAAAATACGTTTTCCACCGGAGTACCCCTTTAACCCCTTAAGGACGCAGTTCATTTTCCCTTTAAGGATGCAGCCCCTTTTTGCAAATCTGACCACTGTCACTTTAAGCATTAATAACTCTGGGATGCTTTTACTTTTAATTCTGATTCCAAGAGTGTTTTTTTGTGATATATTCTACTTTATGTTAGTGGTAAATTTTCGTCGATACTTAAATCATTTATTGGTGAAAAATTCCAAAATTTTATGAAAAATTTAAAAACTTAGCACTTTTTAACTTTGAAACTCTCTGCTTATAAGGAAAATGGACATCCCAAATGAATTAAATATTGACTCACATATATAATATGTCTACTTTATGTTTTCATCATAAAGTTGACATGTTTTTACTTTTGGAAGACATCAGAGAGCTTCAAAGTTCAGCAGCAATTTTCCAATTTTTCACAAAATTTTCAAAATCGGAATTTTTCAGGGACCAGTTCAGTTTTGAAGTGGATTTGAGGGGCCTTCATATTAGAAATACTGCATAAATTACCCCATTATAAAAACTGCACCCCTCAAAGTATTCAAAATTATATGAGTTCTTTTTTTCCCCCATTTATCTCATGTGAAATAAAAAGTATGGGGCAACACCAGCCTGTTAGTGTGAAAATTTTTTTTATTTTAGACTAACAGGCTGGTGTAGACACCAACTTTTCCTTTTCATAAGGGGTAAAAAGGAGAAAAAGTCCCCCAAAATTTGTAACGCAATTGCTCCCGAGTACGGAAATACCTCATAGGTGGCCCTAAACTGTTTCCTTGAAATACGACAGGGCTCTGAAATGAGAGAGCGCCATGCACATTTGAGGACTAAATTAGGGATTGCATAGGAGTGGACATAGGGGTATTCTACACCAGTGATTCCCAAATAGGGTGCCTCCAGCTGTCGCTAAACTCCCAGCATGCCTGCACAGTCAGTGGCTGTCCAGAAATGCTGGGAGTTGTTGTTTTGCAACAGCTGGAGGCTCCGTTTTGGAAATACTGCCGTATGATATGTTTTTTATTTTTATTGGGGGGGGGGGGGGGGACAGTGTAAGGGGGGTGTATATGTAGTGTTTTACCCTTTATTATGTGTTAGTGTAGTGTAGTGTAGTGTTTTTAAGGAACATTCACACAAGCGCAGGTTTACAGTGAATTTCCCCCTAGGAGTTTGCGCTGCGGCGGAAAATCTGCCGCAGCTCAAACTTGAAGCAGGAAACTCACTGTAAACCCGCCCGTGTAAATGTACCCAGTACATTCACATGGGGAGGGCAAACCTTCAGCTGTTGCAAAACTACAACTCCTAGCATGTACTGACAGACCGTGCATGCTGGGAGTTGTACTTTTGCAACAGCTGGAGGCACCCTGGTTGGAAAACCTTCAGTTACGTTCTGTTACCTAACTCAGTATTTATCAACCAGTGTGCCTCCAGCTGTTGCAAAACTACAACTCCCAGCATGTACTGATCGCCGAAGGGCATGCTGGGAGATGTAGTTATGCAACAGTTGGAGGTACGCAACTATAACTCCCAGCATGCCGAGACAGCTGTTTGCTGTTTGGGCATGCTAGGAGTTGTAGTTTTGCAAGATCTGAAGGGCCAAAGTTTAGAAACCACCGCACAGTAATCTCCAAACTGTGGCCCTCCAGATGTTGCAAAACTACAAATCCCAGCATGCCCAGACAGCAAACTGGTGTGTGGGCATGCTGGGTGTTGTAGTTTTGCAAGATCTAGAGGGCCACAGTTTAGAGACCACTGCACAGTGATCTCCAAACTGTACCCCACTAAATCTTGCAAAACTACAAATCCCAGCATGCCCAAAAGGCTGTCCGGGCATGCTGGGAGTTGTAGTTTTGCATCTTCTGGAGGGCTACAGTTTAGAGACCACTGTATAGTGGTCTCCAAACTGTAGCCCTCCAGATGTTGCTAGGCAACTACTCACCGGCTTCCGTAGTCTGTACCAGGGAGCCGCACGTCATCGCCGCCCGCCGCCGAAAGCAGCTTAGGGACCTCCACCACTGCCAATCACACTATAGTTCCCCAGATCTGCCCGGATTACCATCGATGGGCAGAATGGGGGAATCGAACTTTAACCCCCCCCCCCCCCCTAATCTATTGGTCGGTCGCTTCTGAGCGACCAATAGCAAGGATAGGAGGGGTGGAACCCCAGCCACCTAACTCCTATCCTTTCAGGGGGACCGGGGGTGTCTTGGACATATGGGCATATGCTCGGGATGCCTGCTGATAGATATCAGTAGTCATCCCGGTCCGGTCCCCGACTGGCTAGCGGCGGGGACTGGAATTCCCACAGGCGTACCCATACGCCCTACATCCTTAAGGACTCAGGATGCAGGGTGTATGCATACGCCCTGCTTCCTGAAGAGGTTGAGGACAAGGCCAGTTTTATTATTGCATTTGTTTTTTTCCTCCTTACCTTCTAAAAATCATAACTTTTTTTTATAATTCCATTCACAGACCCATGAGGGCTTGTTTTTTGCGTCATCAATTTTACTTTGTAATGACATTACTAATTTTACCATAAAATGTACGGCGCAACCAAAAAATACATTATGTGGGGAAAATGAAAAGAAAACCGCAATTTATGAAATTTTGGAAGGTTTTGTTTTCACGCTGTAAACTTTATGATAAAAATGACATGTTTTCTTTATTCTGTGGGTCAATATTAGGGATGTTCCAATACCATTTTTTTTAAGACCGAGTACAAGTACCGATACTTTAATTCTTGTACTCGCCGATACCAAGTATGAGTACTTTTATTTTAAAGGGAATCTGACACCAGGGTGATGCGGTTTCTGTCGCTGCTTACCGTGCTGATATGTGGGTTCCTTGTTGTGTTCAATGGAGGCGGCTGCTGTAGTATGAGCAAAGATTTCTCTCTTCTCCATTGGGCAGAACAGGGAATTTGCATTGGCGGCGAAACCGATGTCTCCGGAGCGATTGTGCTGATGATCACATGGTGAGCAGCGATAGAAACCGGGTCACCTGCACTATCTACATATAATTTCAAGTTAGTGCAAGTGACTCTGCTGTAAGATTGCCTTTAATAGTAGGGAGTATAGATAGGTGCAGACAGTAGTAGCAGCCCCCTGTAGACCGCAGCCCCCCCTTGTAGATAGCAGGCCTCCCCCTTGTAGATAGCAGGCCTCCCCCTTGTAGATAGAAGGCCTCCCCCTTGTAGATAGCAGGACACCCCCCTCTAGATAGCAGGACACCCCCTGTAGATAGCAGGACCCCCCCCTCCTTGTAGCCAGCAGGACTCCCCTTGAAGATAGCAGGACCCCCCCCCCTTGTAGCCAGCAGGACCCCCTTGTAGCCAGCAGGACCCCCCTTGAAGATAGCAGGACCCCCCTTGTAGTTTCTCACTTGCACCTGTTCGGTGTCGCAGCTCTGCAGCCCCGTACTCAACACTGCCGTTGCCCCGTTCTGCCGTCCGCATCATGGAGTCTTATGGAGGAGCATGTGATATACACGTCACTCTGCTTCCTCTGTAGCGTTACGCTGGGCGCAGTGGAGTGACGTGTGTGTCACATGCTCCTCCATAAGACGCCATGATGCGGATGGCAGAACGGGGCAGTGGATCGGAGCACTCCACCAGGTATCGGGGACATTAGACAAGTCCCTGATACCATGCAAATATCTGGTATCGGCCCCGATACCAATACTAGTATCGGGATATCCCTAGTCAATATGATTAAAATGATACCCATGTTATATGCTTTTCTATTATTGTAGCGCTTAAAAAAAAAAATCTCAAACTATTTTAACAAAATTAGTATGTTTAAATTTGCCCTAGTTTCACCACCTATAACATTATCATTTGTCTGTATATGGGGCGGTATGAGGGCTCATTTATTTGCGCCGTGATTTGTAGTTTTTATTGGTACCACTTTTGCTTATATTTTACTTTTTAATCACTTTTTATTATTTTTTGGGGGGAATAAAATGTGACAAAAAAAAGCAGCAATTCTGCAATTCTGAACTTTTTTTTTTTAAGTTTACACCGTTCACCATACGGTATAATTAACATTATATTTCGGACATTTACACAAGCGACAATACCAAATATGTTCATAAATTATTTTTTTTACGCTTTTTGGGGGTAAATTGGGGAAAAAAGGGACGATTTTTATTGGGGGAAGGGGTTTTTCACTTTTTTTTCACTTTTTTTTATTTGTTTACTTTTTATGTCCTCATAGGGGACTATTTATAGCAATCACTTGATTGCTAATACTGTTCAGTGTTATGCATAGGGCATAGCACTGATCAGTGTTATCGGTCATCTTCTGCTCTGGTCTGCTTGATCTCAGACCAGTGCAGAAGACCCCAGGAGATGGCCGGAAGCAGGTGAGGGGACCTCCAGCCGCCTTGCTGGATGATCGGATCAGCGCTGCGGGCCATCTGATCATCCATTTTAAGTGCCGCAGATGTCGTGATCTGTATTGATCACGGCATCTGAAGGGTTAAAGGGGTACTCCCACCCTAGACATCTTATCCCCTATCCAAAGGATAGGGGATAAGATGTCTGATCTCGGGGGTCCCGCCGCTGGGGACCCCCACAGTATTGCATGCGGCACCCACCTGTTTTTTGTGCGGAAGCGCTGGAGGGTCTGAGTCGCGACTACGGGAACGGAAGTCCGTGACGTCAGGACTCCGCCCCCGTGTCATGTCAGCCCGTCCCCTCAATGCAAGTCTATGGGAGGGGGCGTGATGAAAGCAGCCGGGACCTGCCGTGCATAAGGCGAGTACCGGTCCGGTGCGCACGGTCATCACGGAGAGTAAATATACGTCATGGCACACTAAGTACGACGGCACCATGAGGTACATTTACGTCCATTTTCGTTAAGGGGTTAGGCAGAGCACCATTTTCAAGCAATATTGGGAAGAAAAAGAATCTCTTTGCTGCCGAAAAGAGTGAAATAGTTCAATGCCTTGGACGAGGTATGAAAACATTAGATATTTCACGAAAACTTAAGCGTGATCATTAAGAGATTTGTGGATGATTCAGAGCACAAACAGGTGCAGATAAAGGCACAATGAGGTAGAGAGCAGCTAAAATACCATTACACAGCAGCAAACAGATATTTGAAGCTGCTGGTGCCTCTGGAGTCCCACGGACATCAAGGTGTAGAGTCCTCCAGGGTCTTGCAACTGTGCATAAAGCTTCTATTCGGCCACCACTAACCAATGCTCACAAGCAGAAACGGCTGGCTTGGGCAGAAAAAATACATGAAGACTAATTTTCAAACAGTCCTGTTCACTGATGAGTGCCATGCAACCCTGGATGGAGTAGTGGATGGTTGGTGGACAGCCACCCTGTTCCAACAAGGCAACGACGTCAGCAAGGCGGTGGAGTCATGTTTTGGGCCTGACTCATGGGAAGAGAGCTGGTCGGCCCTTTAGGGTCTAGGAAGGTGTAAAGATGACCTCTGCAAAGTATGTGGAGTTTCTGACTGACCACTTTCTTCCCTGGTACAGAAGGAAGAACTATGCTTTCCGTAATAAAATCATCTTCATGCATGACAATGCACCATCTCATGCTGCAAACAATACCTCTGTATCAATGGCTGCTATGGGGATAAAAGGAGAGAAAGTCATGGTGTGGCCTCTATCCTCCCCCGACCTCAATCCTATTGAGAACCTTTGGAGTATCCTCAAGCAAAAGATCTTTGAGGGTGGGAGGCAGTTTAGACTTGTGAAGCTGCTATCAAATAAGGGGTCCTATGTTAAAATGTAACGTGACCTGTTAAAATATTTAAAAAGTTAATATATTGTTAAAAGTTTTATTGAAATAGCTTTTAATTTCAGTAAATATGCTGCAAACACAACAAATGACAATTTTCTGTTCTTTACAACCTATAAAGTGTTTTTAAACTTACTGGCCCTTATTTACTAAGAGTGGAGTGTAGGTTACTTTGTGGGTTTTAATTCCCTATAATATTTTTTCCACGGTATTTACTAAGGTTTCCCTACATTTTCCATGTTCCCTACACTTTGCTTTTTACACATGCTCTGATCTGTAGGGTTTTCCTCAGCTCAAATGCACCACATTTTCTGTGCAAACCTTAGTAAATATGTTGGGTTTTTGTGAAAATGTCGGGACCACGCCCCTTTTTGGAGACCACGGCCCCTTTTCCCGACAGCCACGCCCCCTTTTTGGGTTTTCTTATCAAAATGAAGAGGTAGTCAGGGTTTTTTCAATTCTGGCGCAAAATCTGGCGCAGACAGAATTTCTGGCGCAATGCGACAGAATCTGGCGCACAACGCGTCAAAACATATCGGGTTTGCAATAGTAAATGAGGGCCACTGTGCATAATAATTTGGAACAGTGCACTGTAAGTTTTTTATGTTTAAGAAAAAATATTGTTATCATTAGGAGGTTTGTTCAATAAAATTTTAATTGTACTCTTAATAGTTGATAACATGAGAATTATGCTGACTGTTTTTACAATTATTTAGGTAAATGAGAAAAATATAATTTGCATAATAATTTGGGACAGGGTCTACAAATAAGAGGATTACAAAAAAATACCTGCAGAGCTTAAATAGAGAGAGGACTGTGTAGAGGCACAGATCTGGAGACACACAAAATATTCTGCTGCACCAAAAGTTCCCAAGAGCCCACTAGTCTCCATAATTCTTAAATGGAAAAACTTTGAAAAGACCAGGACTCATCCAATGGTCATTCTGGCCTGTAAGCAAATGGGAGAAGCTTTCGATGGTCAACAAATGCTGCAGCACCCAATCTGGGATTTAGTGGCCAAAAAGAAGCCTCTCCTTAATAAAAGACACATGAAAGCAAGGCATGAGTTTGCAAAAACAAAGCACCTAAAGGACACTCAGACTGTAAAAACAAGATTCTTTTGTGTGAAGAAACCAAGATTTACCTTGTTGGTCTCAATCCAAGCATCACGTCTGGAAGAAACCAACAACTGCTAATCACCTGCCCAATACCACCTGTACGGTGATGCATGTGGTAGCACCATCATGCTGTTAGGATGTTTTTCATCAGCTGGGACAGGGAGATTAGTACATTTTAAATGGAGCAAGTACAGAGATATTCTAAATAAAAACCTGATCTTAAATGCACTGAACCTCAGACTGGTTTAGGGCTGCAGCTAACGATTATCTTAATAATCGATTAGTTGTCGATTATTTTATCGATTAATCATAAAAAAAACCATCAAAATAAGGGGTCCTGCTGATTCTACTTGAAGAATTATGTACAATGGCCATATTTAAAGTATTCTAGCATGTGATGTGACCAAACAGCAATTTTAGACTTTTTTTGTTTTGTTTAAGTTTACGCCGGTTGCTATACAGGGTCATTATTAATGATCCTGTACAGAAACCAGCGTAAATTTGATACTGTTGCATAGGTAACTGTCTGAACTATTAAAATAAAATGTTAATGATTTACTAATATTTAATTTTAATAGTTCAGACAATTAGCCATGCGGCAGTATCAGATATGTAAAAAATTATTATAATTTTTTTTTAACGATTTTTGTGTAGCAATAGGAAAAGGTGGAGCTAATTTTTATTGGGGGGAGGTTTATTTTCATTTAATTTGCTTTTACTTTACACTTTTTCTATAGCACTCCTATACACATGGGGGTATTTGCAGACTGCAGAGCATTGCACCCGACCCATGTCTGTAGTACAGACACTAGGATGTAATGCTCTGCACCACCCCCCATGTGTATAGCAGTGTATATGTACTACATACACACTGTTTTACATATGGGGGTATGTTTAGAGCATGGCACCCTTGTGTCTGTACTACAGACAAGGGTGGAATGCTCTGCACAAACCCCCACAGGTAAAGCGGTGTGCACTGCTTACCAATATAAACATAGGGGTATATGCAGAGCGTTGCACCCTTGTGTCTGTAGTACAGACACAAGGGTGCAATGCTCTGCACATACCCCCATTTGTATAGTAGTGTAAGTGTGTACTACATGCACACTGCTATACACATGGTAGTATGTGCAGAGCATTGCATCCTAGTGTCTCTACTACAGATACAGGGGTGCAATGCTCTGCACATACTACCATGTGTATAGCAGTGTGCATGTAGTACACACTTACACTACTATACACATGGCGGTATGTGCAGAGCATTGCATCCTAGTGTCTGTAGATGACAAAAGGGTGCAATGCTCTGCAGATACCCCCATGTGTGTGTCAATAAGCAATGCGGCAGTAACAGGGGCAGGGCGCATTAAACTGCAGGAAACTGTCCTACCGGCGGCAGTAGTATGGAGTACTCCACGGCAGGCTGAGGCTCCATAAGTGTAGAGCGTCCATAAGCGGCGGGGGAGGGGAGGAGTTAAGAGAAGCACCCGCACACGTGATTGATATGCAGTGGGTAGCGGAGGGTGGGACAGGAAATAGACTAACGGAACAGAGGCTGCGGCGGTGCGGACTAGCGTCTGACCGCGCGCCCGCAGCAGTGTTCTCACAGCCGGAACCCGGATAACGAATCAGCCGATTATTCGATAATGGGATTCGTCGACAACAAATCCAGTTAACAAATTTTATCGATAATGCCAATTAATCGTTGCAGCCCTAGACTGGTTCCAACAAGACAATGGGGGAGATTTATCAAAACCTGAGCAGAGGAAAAGTTGACCAGATGCCCATAGCAACCAATCACATTGCTTCTTTCATTTTTTTAAAAGGGCCTCTCAAAAATGAAAGAAGCAATGTGATTGGTTGCTATGGGCAACTGGTCAACCTTTCCTCTACACAGGTTTTGACAAATCTCCCCGAATGACCCTAAGCACACAGCAAAGACAATATAGGAGTGGCTCTGTGAATATCCATGAAAGGCCCAGCCAAACACTGACCCAGTTGAACATCTCTAAAAATAAATAAAAAAAAAGACCTGAAAATGGCTGTCCACTGATGGTCCCCATCCAACCTGATATATAGAAACAGTAGATGCTGAAATGATGGATTTTGTTCTGGAGCTTGTAATATCTACTAGGGATCAACCTATAATGATTTTTTAGGGCCGATACCGACAATCTGGTACCTTTCAGGCCGATTGCCAATAAGTTATCGGCTATTTCTGCCGATACGATAATGTCCAAAATCGTGAATATCGGCCGATAATATCAGCCAAACCGATAATCGGTCGATCCCTAATATCTAGATGTCTATACAGATGTTGTATTCTTGTTTTGGTAAGCACAATGAATGCTATCATATACAGTGGGGCAAAAAAGTATTTAGTCAGCCACCAATTGTTCAAGTTCTCCCATTTAAAAAGATAGAGAGACCTGTAATTTTCATCATAGGTATACCTCAACTACGAGAGACATAATGACAAAAAAAATCCGTAAAATCACATTGTCTGATTTTTTAAGAATTTATTTGCAAATTATGGTGGAAAATAAGTATTTGGTCACCTACAAACAAGCAAGATTTCTGGCTCTCACAGACCTGTAACTTCTTTAAGAGTCTCCTCTGTCCTCCACTCGTTACCTGTATTAATGGAACCTGTTTGAACTTGTTATCACTATAAAAAAGACACCTGTCCACAACCTCAAACAGTCACACTCCAAACTCCACTATGGCCAAGACCAAAGACCTGTCGAAGGACACCAGAAACAAAATTGTAGACCTGCACCATGCTGGGAAGACTGAATCTGCAATAGGCAAGCAGCTTGGTGTGAAGAAAACAACTGTGGGATCAATTATTAGAAAATGGAAGACACACAAGACCACTGATAATCCCCTCCATCTGGGGCTCCAAGCAAGATCTCACCCTGTGGTGTCAAAATGATCACAGGAATGATGATCAAAAATCCCAGAACCACACGGGGGAACCTAGTGAATGAGCCACAGAGAGCTGGACCAAAGTATCAAAGGCTACCATCAGTAACACACTATGCCGCCAGGGACTCAAATCATGCAGTCCCCCTGCTTAAGTTAGTACATGTCTGGACCTGCCTGAAGTTTGCCAGAGAGCATTTGGATGATCCAGAAGAGTATTGGGAGAATGTCATATGGTCAGATGAAACCAAAGTAGAACATTTTGGTAAAAACTCAACTCATCGTTGTCATATCTGTCTTGGTCTGTGTTCACACACAGCTATTGGATTTGCATGTGTGTGAACAGTTTTATGTTCCCCGGTAAGTGAATAGTTAAAGCCTTTGGCTTGCTATCCAATAGCGCTGAGTGTGTTTAGATAGGATCAGCTTCTGGGCTGGTGATACATTTGACATTTTGACTTCCTGAGATCCTGACATGCTGCTATGGAGCTCTTGGTGAAAAACTCTTTATTTGAGCTTTTAATCTACTATCTCTGTCTTAGCATGCACCTCGTATGTTCTGGTTTTAGCCATGGTTATGTGGCATGCTCTTAGTAGATTTTAAGCTGTGTTTGTTTAGTCGATTTTAGGATATGTATATCCTTTCTATTATGTATCTGTTCACACTGTGTTTTCTCTTGTATCTGTTTTCTGTGTTATCGCTCCATGGGGACATTCCTGTGTCTACTGGAGGCTCTGATCTAGATATCCCTATTACCTGTCCATGGGGACTCTGTCTACTGGAGGTTTTCTGAGGGAATGCGACTATTCCTGTCTTGTGTTCAGTGCGAACAGTGTACTATAATTAAATTCTGTGTATCTAGGCATCCCTGTTATCGATCCATGGGGACTCAGAGGGTATTGCTATTCCTGTGTCTATTGGAGGGTTTCTGAGGGATTGCGGTTCCTGTCTTGTGTTCAGTGTGGAGTGTTCTATAATTATATCCTGTTGTATCTGTTTCCTGAGTTGTAATTGGGCATCCCTGTTACCTATCCATGGGGACTCCTTGTCTACTGGAGGTTTTCTGAGGCATTGCGATTATTCCTGTTTAGCGATAGATCCCTGTTACCGGTCCATGGGGACTTTGTGTCTACTGGAGGTTCTGGGGGATTATGCTATATTCCCGTTTGTTCCTGGAGTCTGTTTAGACTCATCCGTTTTCCTGTCTGGTGTATTGAACTCTATTTGTTTATTAGTTCTTTATTCAGATCTTTGGAGTTTTTGTACGTGCACTGATCTTAGAGTACATGATCACTTAGCTAGTGTTTTCCGCTGTGCTTTACCATAGGTCTATAGTGTCCTCTGAACTTAACAGGAACATAGAACTCTATTACAGATTATGTTTCTGATTTGTGACCAACTGTTTATTAGTATGTGTTTTTAGGTCCCTGCACTTTAGCTCAGGGAGGGACCGGCACCCAGTTGTAGATCCACCGTTTAGTAGACAGGGAGAGCGGTTTTAGGGTCAGTTTAGGGCTCACTCTCCCTGTCCCCAGGTCAGTCCTTGACAGTTGTGTTTGGAGGAGAAAGAATGCTGAGTTGCATCCAAAGAACACCATACCTACTGTGTAGCATGGGGGGGGTGGAAACATTATGCTTTTTTTGCAAAGGCACCAGGACGACTGATCCGTGTAAAGGAAAGAGTGAATGGGGCCATGTATCCTCAGATTTTGAGTGAAAACCTCCTTCCATCAGCAAGGGAATTGAAGATGAAACGTGTCTGGGTCTTTCAGCATGACAATGATCCCAAACACACAACCAGGGTAATGAAGGAGTGGCTTAGTAAGAAGCAATTTCAAGGTCCTGGAGTGGCCTAGCCAGTTTCCAGATCTCAACCCATAGAAAACCTTTGGAGGGAGTTGAAAGTCCGTGTTGGCCAGTGACAGCCCCAAAACATCACTGCTCTAGAGGAGATCTGCATGGAGGAATGGGCCAAAATAGCAGCAACAATGTGTGAAAACCTTGTGAAGACTTACAGAAAATGTTTGACCTCTGTCATTGCCAACAAAGGGTATATAACAAAGTATTGAGATGAACTTTTGTTATTGACCAAATGCTTATTTTCCCCCATAATTTGCAAAAAAAATTCTTTAAAAAATCAGGCAATGTGATTTTATGGATTTTTTTTCCTCATTATGTCTCTCATAGTTGAGGTATACCTATGATAAAAATGACAGACCTCTCTCAACTTTTTTGCCTCACTGTATATATATTAGTCTCTGATTTTTAACTTTTTACAGTAATCATCCAACCGGACAGACCTTAACCCCTTAAAGACTCAGGGTTTTTCCACTTTCGTTTTTTCCTCCTTACCTTTTAAAAATCATAACCCTTTCAATTTTCCACCTAAAAATCCATATTATGGCTTATTTTTTGCGTCGCCAATTCTACTTTGCGGTGACATTAGTCATTTTACCCAAAAATGCACGGCGAAACGGAAAAAAAAATCATTGTGCGACAAAATCGAAATTGGGCTTCCGTTTCTACGCAGTGCATATTTCGGTAAAAATGACACCTTATCATTATTCTGTAGGTCCATACGGTTAAAATGATACCCTACTTATATAGGTTTGATTTTGTCGCACTTCTAGAAAAAATCATAACTACATGCAGGAAAATTTATACGTTTAAAAATGTCATCTTCTGACCCCTATAACTTTTTTATTTTTCCACGTACAGGGCGGTATTAGGACTCATTTTTTTGCGCCGTGATCTGAAGTTTTTATCGGTATGATTTTTGTTTTGATCGGACTTTTTGATCACTTTTTATTCATTTTTTAATGGTATAAAAAGTGACCAAAATACGCTTTTTTGGACTTTGGAATTTTTTTGCGCATACGCCATTGACCGTGCAGTTTAATTAATGATATATTTTTATAGTTCGGACATTTACGCATGCGGCAATACCACATATGTTTATTTATTTATTTTTTTTACACTGTTTTATTTTTTTTATGGGAAAAGGGGGGTGATTCAAACTTTTATTAGGGAAGGGGTTAAATGACCTTTATTAACACTTTTTTTTTCTTCTACACAGATCACAGGCGTGTATTAACACGCCTGTGATCAGTGTTATCGGCGCTTGACTGCTCCTGCCTGGATCTCAGGCACGGAGCAGTCATTCGCCGATCGGACACCGAGGAGGCAGGTAAGGGCCCTCCCGGTGTCCGATCAGCTGTTCGGGACGCCGCGATTTCACCGTGGCGGTCCCGAACAGCCCGACTGAGCAGCCGGGTCACTTTCACTTTAGAAGCGGCGGTCAGCTTTGACCGCCGCTTCTAAAGGGTTAATACCGCGATCGGCGATGTGTGGTATTAGCCGCGGGTCCCGGCCGTTGATGAGCGCCGGGACCGACGCGATATGATGCGGGATCGCGGCGCGATCCCGCTTCATATCGCGGGAGCCGGCGCAGGACGTTAATATACGTCCTGCGTCGTTAAGGGGTTAAAAGTAGGGGTGTGAATAGCCTAGAATTTGGCGATTCGATTCGAATCGCGATACCAGTGTGGCGATTCGATATATCCCGATATATCGCGATACCGTCTAGGTGACGATACATCGCGATATATCCCGATACATCGCCCACCTGGGAGCATTCACAGATCCCAATAGACGCCGCTGTCAGCTTTGACAGCGGCGATCTAGTACTCCGGTGCTCACTTTTCTCATGTTATCACGTCCGGGCTGCAAAATAAAAGAAAACGCACTTTATCTTACCTGCCAACGAACCCCCGGAGCTCCGGTACAGGTGTTCGGTCCCCGGGCTGTATTCTTCTTACTTCCTGTTAGCCCGGCACGTCACATGGAGCTTCAGCCTATCACCGGCCGCAGCGATGTCCCGCCTCGGCCAGTGATAGGCTGAAGCTCCGTGTGACGTGCCGGGCTAACAGGAAGTAAGAAGAATACAGCCCGGGGACCGAACACCTGTACCGGAGCTCCGGGGGCTCGTTGGCAGGTAAGATAAAGTGCGTTTTCTTTTATTTTGCATAACATGAGAAAAGTGTGCACCGGAGTACTCCTTTAATAGCCAGCCGCGGCGATCGCCACATGCTGGCTATTAGCGGCGGCCCCCGGCTACTGAAATCAGCCGGGGGTCGCATAGTACGGAGCGGGCACGAGTCGGAGCCCGCTCCATACACCCAGAGCGACGCCGTGTCAGATCCGGCCTGCCCGGCTCCACAAATGTGGAACTTTTATCTCCTGATGCCCAGGACGTGCTGTTCCGGGCGTCAGGAGATAAAAATTCCACATCCCTAAAAGAATCGATTCAAAAATATTTTGAATCGATTCAGTATCGGCAAATGAAAAAAATCGTGATTATCGCGAGAATCGATTTTTTCTTTCATCCCTAGTTAAAAGGGGTATTCCAGGAAAAAAACTTTTTATATATATATATATATATATATATATATCTCAACTGGCTCCAGAAAGTTAAAGAGATTTGTAAATTACTTCAATTAAAAAATCTTAATCCTTTCAGTACTTATGAGCTTCTGAAGTTAAGGTTGTTCTTTTCTGTCTAAGTGCTCTCTGATGACACCTCTCTGATGTCTCGGGAAACGCCCAGTTTAGAAGAGGTTTGCTATGGGGATTTTCTTCTAAACTGGGCGTTTCCCGAGACAGGTGTTATCAGAGAGCACTTAGACAGAAAAGAACAACCACTTCAGAAGCTCATAAGCACTGAAAGGATTAAGATTTTTTAATAGAAGTAATTTACAAATCTGTTTAACTTTCTGGAGCCAGTTGAAATATAAAAAAAAGTTTTTTTTCTGGAATACCCTTTTAAGAGGATCTGCAGAGAAGAATAGCAAAAAAAATCCCCAAATAGAGGTGTGCAATGCTTATGGCATCAGATCTGGAGACTGGAGGCTGAAATCGCAACCAAAAGGTGCTTCAGTAGGTGATTAGTAGAGGGTCTGAATACTTGCGTCACTGCAATATTTTAGTTTTTCCTTTTCAATAAATTAGCAAAGATTTCCAACATTTCGTAATCACTTTATCATTAAGGTGTATTGACTGCAAAATGTTAGATTTTTTTTACTTTTATTTTAGAACCATGCTGCAACTAAATGTGTTAAGAGTGTCTGAAGACTTCCTGGATGCATTGTAAGAAAATATAGTATCTGAGTAATCCTAAGAATATCAGATTCAGGTTATAGGATATTAATGTAATAGTTTGTATATCACATACAGGGCTATATAATTATAAAGCTAAGACAACATGTATCTGTGAAATAGAGCATAATGCTGTTATATAAAATGACTGGCCAATGAATTCCATTGTATAATTTATAATTAAAAGAGAACCAATCAGTATATTTTACCATATATATCGGCAACACATTATATATATTAAATTCCTCCAGGGATGGTGAGGATATGAAGTTATAAAGTCTTCCCGGCTGCCCAATAAGTAGTCCCCTAGGCAGGGGAGCTATACTTTACAGGTCCCTTCACTCCGGCTGTAGTGACGCCCCCCTCTGCTTGATTGATGGCCCGTGTGATGGCTCTGCTCCCTAAGCAGACGGAGCAGAGTGATGATGAGGGTCATCAATCATGCTGAGGGGGACTCACTACAGCCGGAGCGTCGGAACTAGGTAAGTATAGCTCCTTCACCCAGGGGACTACTTATGGGGAGGCGGGGGAGCCTTTATAACTTCATATCTTCACCATCCCTGGGGGCAAAACGTCCACCGGGGATGGTGAGGATAAAGATATTACCATATATAAAGCATTGCCCTTATATATGGTAAAAATATACTGCTTAGTTCCCTTTTAATTATAAATGATACATTGTAATTACCTAGTCATTTTATATAACAGCATTATGCTCTATTTCACAGATACATGTTGTCTTATCTTTATGGTTATATAGCCCTGTATGTGATATACAAACTATTACATTCATATCATATAGTATGGTATGCAAGTAGATAAAGGTAAAAGACACGGCAACTCAATACCCTCGATAGCGTGTCTGTATGGACTTGTGATTTCTGCTTTTACTTCAGAATAACTCACTGCTTTACAGTCATCAACTTTAGTGAGTTGCCGTGTCTTTTACCTTTATCTACTTGCATACCATGTTTCTTCTATAGACACTGAGCACCACGCTGACCTGGTTTCTTTTGACTGCTATCTACATATGTGGTTGTGTGAATCTATTACATTGCATATATACTTGCAGTGCCTGGTTACTTTTTTCTGTGTGGGATTTCAAACCTGAATCTGATATTCTTAGGGTTACTCAGATACTATATTTTCTTATAATGCATCCAGAAAGTCTTCAGACACTCTTCCCTTTTTTCACATTTTGTTGCACTGCCATATATTTGGTAAAATCTACTGCTTGGTTCCCTTTAAAGTGCTTATTTTTGGATGATATGCTCATTTACTTTAAATGTTATTTAGCAAATATGTCAAGATGGCCAAATCTATTCAGACATTTAGGAGTAATAACATGGCTGGCGTTACTGCTTCCACATAGAGTGTCATTATTGAACACACTGACTCTTGGGAGGGCTGCAGATTACTGAGGGTACAACCACTGAGACCTTTGCAATCTTGTGAACAGGGACCAAGTTACATCTCATAATGGAGTGGCTAGTCGCACATGCAATCTCCACCATTTCCATGGAAAATGAATAGGGGAGCAGCGTGCATGCGTGACTTGCCGCACCATTCCAAGGTGCGACTTGGGTCCTGTGGATAGGGAATAAGTGTATTAAGTTGGAATAACCATTAGAGGTGCCCTGCAATGATGGTTGACAATACCTGCAAGATATGTAAGATATTCAGTGTGTTTAATTTTTTTTATTTTTCTGGTCCTCTTTTTGTCTGATATTTCCTCATTCTGTGTTATACTGTTGTGTGTTTGTAATTGCACTAAATCTGGGCCTTCCTGCAAGACACCTACTACTTCCTGCAGAACTACAGGAACCAGAAAGTGCAATTGTTAAAGGTAAAGCCTGGTTCTGCAGTCTCACGATCCGTCAGCATTGTTACAATTTGATATTATTATTGTGAAGCCATAGTTGGAGTTGGTGCATTTCTGTTGTCTAGCTCTGCATAAGGACATTCACAATCATAGCGTGAAATTAAAGCAATACCCAAGTCTATAACATTCTGAAAAGAAGAAAGTTTGCTGATATTTAGAACACTGTTAAACAAAGTCAGGGTTATGAAATGACAATGTATTCTCCAGTTTGCATTTTTACTTACCTAGTACCATGGTCATGAATTTTTCTTCCACTTCAGCCTTAAGAAGCAAAGGTGGAACAAAGGTGATCCCTGCTGCCAGGCAGACTTCAAGGCCACATGTCAGAGAATTAACCAGCAGGAGTTGTGCAAGTGGGCTGTATTCGCTGACCCCTGCCTTCTGCATCATGAAAACTAGTGTCGGCAACTTGATAATTTTATGCTCCGCTGATGGACACAGTGTAGAATCTTTGGCTATCACTCTGTTTGGCCTGGCAGAAGCCCATTTCTACTGTAAGAGTCCCAGTAATAAATACAGCTTCCACATGCCATGAACATCAAATGTGATAAACTGAAACATTGGAGTGTTTGCACATTTCTTTCCATGAAGTTATATTCAGCATGTCAATATGCTCTGTAAAAAGAGACAAATGAAATGTTAACACATAATACACCATGAATACACAGTATAGGTAGCTATAATAATACTCTCTATACTTCTCTATAAATTATATTTAGAGATGTTGCATAAAGCCATGATACCAAAACTTTACCAAGCTGTAAACTCAATTAAAAGGGGTTGTCCAGTGAAATCAACAACCTGTATAATACAGTAATTGCAAAACATAATGGGGGACATTTATCAAAGCATTTAGTAGTTTTGTTTTTTTTGCTTAAAATTGTCGCAAAAAAGTCACACGTGCGACTACGCTCTTTTTTCTGCGACTTTTTGCATGTTCAGTGTCCTAAGCAAAAAATTAAAATCTTGCTTACCAAAGCAAAAAGTTTTGACTTGCAGTGGTCAGAGATTTATCAAGTGCGAAAGTCGCAAAAAAGTCGCATTGCATGAAAAAACCTACTAAATTGACTCCAGCTCAGACATGGAGCAGAAAAAGCCACTACCAAAGCAAAAAAAGAAAAAGTGCTTAAGTGAAAGAAATTTATCAACAGGCTGAAAGCAGTTGATAAATAAGTCGCACATAAGCAAAAAAAAGTAAGAAAAATATAACTAAAAAAAGGAAAACATAAGCAAACATTGATAAATGTCCCCCAATGTTATTAGCCATACTGCACAGATCTTCCATTATCAGCAAAGTTGTCTTCCTTGTAGCTGTGACGTCATGTCATATACTCTCTGAAGAAAAGGTGGCTCTGTCCCTTTTCCCTACTTTCTGCTTAGGACCAGACCATTGATGTCAAGAGGGGGAGCTACAAGGGAGAGAGTAGTGCTGATATGGAGAGCCTATGGCTTATAACATTATATTAGTATGTTGCTTTATTATACTTTTTGACACCATATACAGGTTGTTTCTTTCACTAGACAACAGTTTTAATAGGTTGGTCAATGGTGCAAATGCCAATTTTAAATGGCACAAGGTTGGAAATACCAAGGTTTAGTTGTTTTTGAAAGAGTTTGTAAAAGAAGAACGGTGGAAAGAGGAGATCCATAGTTCCCTATTTTTTTATTTTTTTTACAAGACATGGGGGAGATTTATCATTGCTTTTAGAGCATTTTTTTTTTTTTGTCTATGTTCAGGCGCAGTTCAGGCGCAAGCAGCATATTTTGAGACTTTTATGCGTCTTTTGATATAGACAGTTTTACTCTTTTTGCCTACCCGTAGAACTTTTTCTTTTTGACCATGCAGTGGTCACGTATTTATCATTTGTGACTTTTTTCAAAAGTTGGTATTTTGGTCGCAAAGGTAAATTTTTAGGTGCAAAGCTACACCACCTACCAGTAGGCATGAGAATAATTTCTACCTTCCGCAATTCAACCTTTAACCCCTTCCCGCAGAACCCCGTCTATAGACGGCTAATTGCGCAGGTCCTTTGCGCATTCCGCCGTCTATAGACGGCATTCAGTTAACCCGGCGATGCGCGGCATCGCACAGGTTAACTGGCAGAAGTCCCGCTGTTACCAGCCCGATAGCCGGTAACTTATACTGATATTCCGGAATAAGTTATTAGCTATTTCTCTCCCCTCCCCCCCTCAGAAGCCGCTGCAGATCAATGATTTAAAGCGGGCGCTTTAAATCAATGAACTGCAGCGGCTTTTGTGGGGCAGAGACCGCTGCCGCTTCTCTCCCCCTGCCTGTCCTGGGGTCCTCCCTAGTCCAACCACCACTGCCGCTGCCCCATTGCCTCCCCCATCCCCGGTTTTGTAATTACCTGTTCCCGGGGTCCGCGCTACTTCTGGCTCCGGCGGCGTCCTGAGCTGTCACTGTGCGCACTGACGGTGATGTCGCGTTGAGGACGTCACTTGTCATTGCGCTGCGCAGCGCGCCGCAGGAGCCAGAAGTACCGCGGACCCCGGGAACAGGTCATTATAAAACCGGGGATGGGGGAGGCAATGGGGCAGCGGCATCAGAGGCATCAGTGAAGATAGTCACTAATCTTTGCTGCTGCTTCTAGGAGTTTTAAAACTACAACTCCCAGCATGCCCAGACAGCCTTTGGCTGTCTGGACATGCTGGGAGTTGTTGTTTTGCAACATCTGGAGGGCCACTGTTTGGAGACCACTGTGCAGTGGTCTATAATCTGTGCTCTTCCAGATGTTGCAAAACTAGAACTCTCAGCATGCCCAGATAGTCCAGGCATGCTGGGAGTTGTAGTTCTGTAACATCTGGCCCTGCAAATGTTGCCGAACTACAACCCCCAGCATGCCTAGGCAGTCTGGGCATACTTGGAGTTGAAGTTTTGCCACATCTGGAGGGCCACAGTTTGGAGACCACTACACAGTGGTCCCCAATCTGTTCTCCTCCAGTTGTTGCAAAACTACAACTCCCAGCATGCCCTTCGGCTGTCTGGGCATGCTGGGAGTTGTAGTTTTGTAACAACTGGAGGCACACTGTCTGGGAAACATTATCTGTTTTCTAACTCAGTGTTTCCCAACTAGTGTGCCTCCAGCTGTTGCAAAACTATAACTCCCAGCATGCACTGACAGACCATGAATACTGGGAGTTTTAGTTTTGCAACAGCTGGAGGCACACGGGCTGGGAAACACTGAGTTATGTAACAAACTCTGTGTTTTACAACCAATGTGCCTCCAGCTGTTGCATAACTACAACCCCCAGCATGCACGGGCAGCCAAAGGGCATGCTGAAAGTTATAGTAGCGTGCCTCCAGCTGTTGCATAACTACAACTTACAGCATGTACTTCTGTCACTGCATGCTGAGAATTGTAGTTTTCGAACAGCTGGAGGTTTGTCTGGCTATGCGCTGACAAGTACTTGCCAGTGCATGGCCAGTATTTGACGGACCTTTCGCATACCAACGCTCAACCCGTGGCGTACCCCTATGGGTACGTGTACCCTTGTTGAGAACCCAGGCCTCTGGTTGTTGGTCTGACTCTTTTTTAGAAAAGGTGAAAGTTAGACAACATTTCACCCTAAAGGAGAGCTGCACCTTATTCATCATTACGCTGCGCATTATTGATGAATAAAGCGCACGCTAGTCAAAGTATAGACAAAAAAAAAGGTGGAAATTTGATCTAACATATACATTTCCTGATAAATCTCCCCCATGTTGTATGAAATATTCAGGTTTTAGGCAATTTTACACATGGTATTGCTCTAATTTTGCCCGACTTAAAATAAGCACATCCCACATTGCCAGTGTCTAGAGATGAGTGAAGTTACAGTGATTCGATTCGTCACAAACTTCTCAGCTCGGCAGTTGCTGACTTTAGCCTGCATAAATTAGTTCAGCTTTCAGGTGCTCCGGTGGGCTGGAGACTCTCTCCTAGGACTGTATCCATCTTTTCCAGCCCACCGGAGCACCTGAAAGCTGAACTAATTTATGCAGGATAAATGACAAATCGAATCACTGTAACTTCGCTCATCTCTACCAGTGTCAAACATTAGTGTAAAATATACCATGGAAATCTGATTATGCTGTCAAATCAATAATAATTTCAAACAATGATAGCCAAATGCAACAATTTTATCCATATGCAAGTGTGCTTTTACTTTCTTGCTATGCCACCTTATTCTCAAGCTTTAGGTGTTTTACTATTTGGTTGACAGATTATTCGTAGTATTCAGATGGACAAGACATTTATTGCAAAATGGAGTGTGAATGCTAGGCTAAGTAGGTGTGATTAGGCATTCAAGATCACACCTTCCAAACAAGATTCACGCCCTCTAGTATTCACATCTCATTTTGCATTAAAGTTCCCGCCTATATGACTATGCAGTGAAAAGTACAGATGGTCAACGAAACAGGAAAACTCTTTACCTAAGTACTGGGGGAGATTCTCCCAAAAATTTGCGCCAAAAAATCTATTTTGGCGCGAAAAGTATCAACCACATTTTCAAAGAGCTTTGTGCCGCTGTTACGTGTTACACTGTTCACGTCAGTTTTCTAAAAGTGGGCGTGTCCACGTATATTGTCTGCTTTACATGATATTTTCAAAGAGGTGAGAGTCAAGTTTACATCAAATATTTCACACCAGCTTTTTGATAGTTTATATATATATAATCTATTAGTACAGGTACTACTATTCCCATCATGGAACAGTCTGTTAGTAGTACTACCTAAAAAATAAAAAAATGTAAATGTATTCAAATTTCGTTATAAAAAAAAATAAAAAATGTACCGTATTTTTCGTCCTATAGGACGCACCGGCGTATAAGACGCACCCAATTTTTAGGGGCAAAATCTAAAAAAATAAAGATTTTGAACCCAATAGTGGTCTTCAACCTGCGGACCTCCAGATGTTGCAAAACTACAACTCCCAGCATGCCCGGACAGCCGTTGGCTGTCCGGGCATGCTGGGAGTTGTAGTTTTGCAACATCTGGAGGTCCGCAGATTGAAGACCACTGCAGGAGGAGGTAATACTCACGTGTCCCCGCCACTCCGGACCTGTCACCGCTGCCCTGGATGTCGCTCCATCGCTGTCGCCGTGTCCCTGTCGCTCTGGAACGTCTCTGCTGCCGGCCGGGTATCCTCGCTCTCCGTCGCCGCCATCACGTTGTGACGCACGTACGCGACGACGTGATGACGAGGAAGGAGAGCGCCGGCCATACAGGGGATCCCTGAACGGAGAAGACACCGAGGAGGCAGGTAAGGTCCCCCCCGGTGTCCTGTAAGCACTAACCCGGCTATTCAGTCGGGCTGTTCAGGACCACCGAGGTGAAATCGCGGCGGTCCCGAACAGCCCGACTGAACAGCCGGGTTAGTGTCCCTTTCCCTTCAGACACGGCGGTCAGCTTTGATCGCTGCGTCTGAAGGGTTAATACAGGGCATCACCGCGATCGGTGATGTCCTGTATTAGCCGCGGGTCCCGGCCGTTGACGGCCGCAAGGGACCGCCGCGATAGGGGTGTATTCGCCATATAAGACGCACCGACTTTTTCCCCCCAGTTTTGGGGAAGAAAAACTGCGTCTTATATGGCGAAAAATACGGTAGTTGAATACATTTCTTTCCATCCCTACTGCATCCTTTTTTTTTTTTTTTGGTACCCAACAAATTTTGAAAAAAAAAATTTAATAAAATAAAAAGGAAATTCCACACAAAGGTAAAAACGCCAGAAAAAACACGCCCAAAACACAGGGAAAAACAGCAGCAGTTTTTCTAGTGTTTTTAAGCCTGAAAAAAAGCAATGCAAAAAGCTCAGTGGAATCTTAGCCTAAAGGTCTACAAGCCAGTTACTCCCTCTACTCAAGTTGAGATAGAGTAGAGATTGAGCTAGAACACTGCATCAAAAATTCCACCAAGAATTAAATGTTAGTTACCGTATATACTCTAGTATAAGCAGAGTTTTTCAGCACGATTTTTCCTGCTGAAAACACCCCCCTCGGCTTATACTCGAGTGAACTCTCCACCCCCAGTGGTCTTCAACCTGCGGACCTCCAGAGGTTTCAAAACTACAACTCCCAGCAAGCCCGGGCAGCCATCAGCTGTCCGGGCTTGCTGGGAGTTGTAGTTTTGAAACCTCCGGAGGTCCGCAGGTTGAAGACCACTGCGGCCTTCGACATCATCCAGCCCCCTCTCACCCCCTTTAGTTCTGTACAGTACTCACCTCCGCTCGGCGCTGGTCCGGTGCTGCAGGACTGTCCGGTGAGGAGGTCGTCCGGTGGGATAGTGGTTCCGGGCTGCTATCTTCACCGGGGAGGCCTCTTCTAAGCGCTTCGGGCCCGGCCCCAAAATAGTCACGTTGCCTTGACAACGACGCAGAGGTACGTTCATTGCCAACGTACTTCTGCGTCATCGTCAAGGCAACGCCTCTATTCTGGACCCGAAGCGCGGAGAAGAGGCGCCCCCAGTGAAGATAGCAGCCCGGAACCACTATCCCACCGGACGACCTCCCCACCGGACAGTCCTGCAGCACCGGACCAGCGCCGAGCGGAGGTGAGTACTGTACAGAACTAAAGGGGGTGAGAGGGGGCTGGATGATGTCGAAGGCCGCAGTGGTCTTCAACCTGCGGACCTCCGGAGGTTTCAAAACTACAACTCCCAGCAAGCCCGGACAGCCGATGGCTGCCCGGGCTTGCTGGGAGTTGTAGTTTTGAAACCTCTGGAGGTCCGCAGGTTGAAGATCACTGCGGGCGGATGATGACAAGAGGATGATGAAGGGGGGGTGTGGGATGATGAAAAGAGGATGATGAAGGGGGTGTGTGGGATGATGAAGGGGGGGTGTGGGATGATGACAAGGGGATGATGAAGGGGGGGTGTGGGATGATTACAAGGGGATGATGAAGGGGGTGGGGATGATGACAAGGGGATGATGAAGGGGGGTGGGGATGATGAAGGGGGGTGTGTGGGATGATGATGAAGGGGGGTGGGGATGATGACAAGGGGATGATGAAGGGGGGGTGGGGATGATGACAAGGGGATGATGAAGGGGGGGTGTGGGATGATGACAAGGGGATGATGACAGGTGATGATGATGAGGGTCTGGATGATGACAGGCGGTGATAATGATGAGGATGTTAATGATGGGGGTCTGGATGATGACAGGGGGGGATGATGTATTTCCCACCCTAGGCTTATACTCGAGTCAATAACTTTTCCTGGGATTTTGGGTTGAAATTAGGGGTCTCGGCTTATACTCGGGTCGGCTTATACTCGAGTATATACGGTATGATATTGAAAGTGAATGTAATCATACTGCTAAAAAAAAAAACTGGTAGCTTAAAGGGGTACTCCGGTGAAAACCTTTTTTCTTTTAAATCAACTGGTGGCAGAAAGTTAAACATATTTGGAAATTACTTCTATTAAAAAATCTTAATCCTTCCAGTACTTATTAGCTGCTGAATGCTTCAGAGGAAATTCCTTTCTTTTTGGAACACTGATGACATCACGAACACAGTGCTCTCTGCTGACATTTCTGTCCATTTTAGCAACCATGCATAGCAGATGCATAGCAGATGTATGCTAAGGGCAGCATGGTGGCTCAGTGGTTAGCACTGCTGCCTTGCAGTGCTGGGGACTTGGGTTCAAATCCCACTAAGGATAACAATAAATAAAGCGTTATTATTATTATTATTATAATAACATCAGCAGAGAGAACTGTGGTCGTGATGTCATCAGAGAGCATTCCAAAAAGAAAAGAATTTCCTCTGTAGTATTCAGCAGCTAATAAGTACAGGAAGGATTAAGATTTTTTAATAGAAGTAATTTACAAATATGTTTAATTTTCTGCCACCAGTTGATTTAAAAAAAAAAAAGGTTTTCACCGGAGTACCCCTTTAACCCGTACAGGACCTAGGGTGTATGCATACGCCTTCTGTACCTGGGTCTTAATCCCTTAAGGACACATGACGTACTGGAACGTCATGTGTCCACTCCCGATCTATAACACGGGGCCACCACGTGGCCCCGCGTCATAGCGGGTCGGGCCCGGCCGGGACCCGTGGCTAATAGCGCGCGGCACTGATCACTGATCAACCAGAGGGAAAGGTAGGGAAATCCATGTAATAAAGTAAAAAAAAAAGTTAAAAAATAAAAAATCCCCCCCCCCCTGACCCCCTAATAGGGCTCAAGAGTACGCCTCATCTTTTTTTAGCGTGACCCGGGCCCTATTAGCGGTTCAGGGCGCTGCAATTTGCCCCCCCTTTTTTTTTTGCCGCAGCGTTTTTTTTTTGCTCACATAACGGTGTGTGATTACTAATCACACACCGTTATACATAGTTACACCAAGCACACACTACACACTCACTTTTTTTTAGTTTTGGCTATGCTCTGGGTCATCATTCTGGGAACATAACCTGTTTTATAATTTTATGTCCCACTGTACTCCTTGTTAGTTATTAGTGTACCCCATATAATGCCCCTTGAGGGGGGGTCCCACTGTTCTGGCTCCATAGGCAGCTGTCTAGAAGCTCCAGGCCCCTGACTGCCCTCCTGTTCCTCCGTGACCAGTGAGCAGAGCCGATCCATCCCCAGATATGAGGTATGTCCTTACTCCAAAGAAATGTATTTACAATTTTTTTTTTTTTTGCTGTTCTGGCACTAAATGTGACATGCCCCCCCCCCCCCCCCCCCCCATTTCAGCAAAATGTGACTCCTTCTCTTCTGAGCATTGTAGTGCACCAGCAGAGCCCTTGACATCCACACATTGGGTACTTCCATACTCAGAAGAGATGGGGATACAGATTTTGGGGGACATTTTCTCCTATTACACCTTGTAAAAATGTTAAATTTTAGGAAAAACAGCATTTTAGTAAAAAAAAAAAAAAAAAAATAATAATAATTCATTTACACATCCAAAGTCGTCAAACACCTGTGGGGTGTTAAGGCTCACCCCTTGTTACGTTCCTTGAGGGGCGTAGTTTCCAAAATAGTATGCCATGTGTTTTTTTTTTGCTGTCCTGGCACCATAGGGGCTTCCTAAATGGGACAGACCCCCCAAAACCATTTCAGCAAAATTAGATTTGCAAAAGCCAAATATGACTCCTTCTCTTCTGAGCATTGTAGTGCGCCAACAGAGCACTTGACATCCACATATGTGGTGTTTCCATACTCAGAAGAGATGGGGTTACAAATTTTGGGGGGCATTTTCTCCTATTACCCCTTGTAAAAATGTAAAATTTGGGGGGAAACTAGCATTTTAGTGAAAAAAAATAAAAATAATTTACACATCCAACTTTAACAAAAAGTCATGAAACACCTGTGGGGTGTTAAGGCTCACTGTACCCCTTGTTATGTTCCTTGAGGGGTGTAGTTTCCAAAATAGTATGCCATGTGTTTTTTTTTTTTGCTGTCCTGGCACCATAGGGGCTTCCTAAATGGGACATGCCCCCCCAAAACCATTTCAGCAAAATTAGATTTGCAAAAGCCAAATATGACTCCTTCTCTTCTGAGCATTGTAGTGCGCCAACAGAGCACTTGACATCCACATATGTGGTGTTTCCATACTCAAAAGAGATGGGGTTACAAATTTTGGTGGGCATTTTCTCCTATTACCCCTTGTAAAAATGTAAGATTTGGGGTGAAACTTGCATTTTAGTGAAAAAAATAAAATAATTTACACATCCAACTTTAACGAAAAGTCGTGAAACACCTGTGGGGTGTTAAGGCTCACTGTACCCCTTGTTACATTCCTTGAGGGGTGTAGGTTCCAAAATAGTATGCCATGTGGGCTTTTTTTTTTTGCTGTCCAGGCACTATAGGGGCTTCCTAAAATGGGACATGCCCCCCCCCCCCCCAAACCATTTCAGCAAAATTTGATTTGCAAAAGCCAAATATGACTCCTTCTCTTCTGAGCATTGTAGTGCGCCCGCAGTGCACTTCAGGTCCACTTATGGGGTACCTCCATACTCAGAAGAGATGGGGTTACAAATTTTGGGGGGTCTTTTCTGCTATTAACCCTTGCAAAAATGTGAAATTTGGGGGGAAACCCACATTTTAGTGAACATTTGTTTTTTTGTTGTTTTTTTACATATGCAAAAGTTGTGAAACACCTGTGAAAACAAAAAAGAAAATCATTTACACGTCCAACTTTAACAAAAAGTCGTGAAACCCCTGTGGGGTGTTAAGGCTCACTGGACCCCTTGTTACGTTCCTTGAGGGGTGTAGTTTCCAAAACAGTATGCCATGTGGTTTTTTTTTGCTGTCCTGACACCATAGGGGCTTCCTAAATGCAACATGCCCCCAAAAACCATTTCAGAAAAACTCACTCTCCAAAATCCCTCTGTCGCTCCTTCCCTTCTGAGCCCTCTAGTGCACCCGCCGAACACTTGACATACACATGAGGTATTTCCTTACTCGAGAGAAATTGGGTTACACATTTTAGGAAGATTTCTCTCCTTTTACCCCTTGTAAAAATTCAAAAAATGGGTCTACAAGAACATGCGAGTGTAAAAAATTAAGACTTTGAATTTTCTCCTTCAATTTGCTGCTATTCCTGTGAAACACCTAAAGGGTTAACAAACCTTTTGAATGTGATTTTGAATACTTTGAGGGGTGCAGTTCTTATAATGGGGTCATTTGTGGGGCATTTCTAAAATAAAGGCCCTTCAAATCCACTTCAAAACAGAACTGGTCCCTGAAAAATTTCGATTTTGAAAATTTTGTGAGAAATTGGAAAATTGCTGCTATACTTTGAAGCCCTCTGAAATCTTCCAAAAGTAAAAACATGTCAACTTTATAATGCAATCATACAGTAGACATGTTGTATATGTGAATCAATATATAATTTATTTGGAATATTCATTTTCCTTATAAGCAGAGAGCTTCAAAGTAAAAAAAAAAGCAAAACTTTCAATTTTTTCATCAAATTTTGGAATTTTTCACCAAGAAACGATGCAAGTATCGACAAAATTTTACCACTAACATAAAGTAGAATATGTCACGAAAAAACATTCTCGGAATCAGAATGAAAGTTAAAAGCATCCCAGAGTTATTAATGCTTAAAGTGAAAGTGGTCAGATGTTCAAAAAATGGCCGGGTCCTACAGTGAAAATTGGCTGGGTCCTTAAGGGGTTAAATGGCAAACAATTCATCATTTTCTAAATAAGCTTTAAAAGAAATGTAAGCAAAAAGTAACCATCACCTTTGTTTCAACATACAATATAGTGTAACTGATTTACATTTCCTGTATTTCAAGTATAAAAAAGTATGTCACCATTATACTACTTGCTTTTATAGGTGCACCCAGAAATGTGACTTAAAAGAAAATCTTTAGCTGGCATCATAATTTACTTCCTGGGAAAGACATTTCCTTATCTCATAGCTATGATACGCACATTTGGTACAAACTAGTATTATGAAAGACTGTACCTGCAACTTTCCAGGAAATAGATTAATGTAGAGATTTTAACTGAATACAAAGTCGTCTGCATAAAATGTTAACATTCAGTAACTTTGTAAACACTTTATTTGTATATTTTCTCAACTAATCTTGCTTTTTTCTGCTTTAAAGGGGTACTCCGCCCCTAGACATCTTATCTCCTAACCAAAGGATAGGGGATAAGATGTCTGATTGTGGGTGTCCCGCCGCTGGAGACCCCCGCAATCTCAGCTGCAGCACCCCAGACATTTGGTGCACGGAGCGAACTTCGCTCCATGCCGGATGACTGGCGATGTGGGTTGGAGGCTCGTGACATCACGGCCACGACCCGCTTGTGACGTCATGGTAGACTTGCATTAAGAGGACATCGCCGTGATGTCACAAGCGGGGCATGGCCGTGACGTCACGAGCCTCCGGCACTGCACCGAACGTTCGAAATGAAAGCCGTGTGCAGCAGGGAGATCGTGGGGGACCCATGCAATCAGACATCTTATCCCCTATCTTTTGGTGCTGACTGCACTTAAAATGCCACTCTATTACTAAGATGCCAAATTGTACATAGGGAAAGCTCCACAGAACTCCAGTTGTAATTGTTCTAAATATAAGCTTTGACCTTGAATATTATTCAACTTATAAGAGAACTAGGTAACATTTATTACCATGTTAGTAACTTTGTCCTGTCTTCTGAGAGAAGGTTCTGCACTCATAGGTCCAATACTTCCCCAAATCTTTCTCCAATATTCCAATATTTTTGTTTAAATAAATTTTGTATTTTATAATTCTGCAAGCAGAATATACCAATTCCTTACTGTCAAGAGAATTTCATTTGATCCTTGCAATGTGTAACCTTGCCATAGAAATACATTTTGCTATTGTTTATTCATTACCTGAATAAGGATAAGGAGCCTAAATACCAGAAAATCCCCACAAAAGCAAAATTCCAGGGTTTTTCCAAATTCTTAAGTCCAAATACTTTACATATTTTAAATCTCATCATATTTTAATGATTATACAATGAATTTTAATATATAACATTAACCCCTTAAGGACCCGTGCTTTTTTCCGTTTTTTCATTTTCAATTTTTCCTCCTTAACTTTAAAAAATCATAACTCTTATAAATTTTCACCTAAAAATATATATAATGGCTTAATTTTTGCGTCACTAATTCTACTTTGTAATGACATTAGTCATTTTACCCAAAAATCTACGGTGAAACGGGGAAAAAAATCAATGTGCGACAAAATTGATGAAAAAACACTATTTTGTAAGTTTTTGGGGCTTCTGTTTTTACGCAGTACATTTTTTGTCAAAAATGATACCTTATCTTTATTCTGTAGGTCAATATGGTTAAAATGATACCCTACTTGTATAGGTTTGAATTTGTATCACTTCCTAAAAAAAACAGGAATACATGCAGGAAAATGTATACGTTTAAAATGGTAATCTTTTGACCCCTATAACTTTTTTATTTTTCTGTGTTCAGGGCGCTTTGAGGACTCATTTTTTGCGCTGTCATCTGGAGTTTTTAGCAGTACCATTTTTGTTCTGATCAGACTTTTTGATCACTTTTTATGGTATAAAAAGTGATCAAAAATGCGCTATTTTGGACTTTGGAATTTTTTTGCACGTACGCCATTGAACAAGCGGTTTAAAAAGCTATATATTTTTATAATTCGGACATTTCCGCACGCGGCGATACCACATATGTTTATTTTTATTATTATTTACATAATTTTTTTTTATTTTTGGAAATGCCAGGTGATTCAAACTTTTATTAGGGGAAGGGATAATTGAAAGGGTTAATGATTTTTTTTACACTTTTCTTATGCAATATTATAGCTCCTATAGGGGGCTATAACATTGCATGTACTGATCTTTTACACTGATTGATCCATCTCCATAGGAATGGATCAATCAGTGTTTTCGGCGATTGAATGCTCAAGCCTGGATCTCAGGCTTGAAGCATTCATTCGGCGATCGGACAGCACAGGAGAAGGTAAGAAGACCTCCTCTTGTGCTACAGCTGTTCGGGATGCCGCGATTATACCGCGGCGATCCCGAACAGCTCCCTGAGCTAGCCGGGCACTTTTACTTTCGTTTTTAGCCGCGCGGCTCAGCTTTGAGCGTGCGGCTAAAGGGTTAATAGCGAGCGGCACAGCGATCAGTGCCGCGCGCTATTAGAGGCGGGTCCCGGCTTCATTATGACGCCGGGCCCGCCGCGATATGATGCTGGGTCACCGTGTGACCCTGCGTTATATCGCAGGACCGGGACTCATGACGTACGCATACGTCATGGGTCCTTAAGAGGTTAATGAGCAACCTGCTATTTTAAAAATCAAATGCCAATCTACCCCAACATGTTTTGGCATACTTCCTTTGCCATCATATGAGATCATAGTCTCTATAATCCCCTGATAAAGCCAGTGGTATGACGAAACATGTAAGGTAGGCTTGGCATTTGATTTTTTAAATAGAAAATTGTTCAGAGAAGTTATCTTTGGCAGGGCTGCAGGTGCTATGATTTTCAGAGCATGTGCGATTGCAGTGGCATTCATCTTCTTTTTTTAAAGTGACTCTTTATCTCCTATTTAATCTGTCAACCAAACAGCCATTACTGTATAATAACACATTGAACTGAGTACTCCCTGTGCATCTGCATTTTTAATAGTTGCACTATTACCATTTATCTATTAGTGACAGTATTGAACTGAAGCAAAAGACAGATCCCTCCAGGACAGCACAGGATAGAGCTGGCGCACAAGACTTGTGAGGTAAAAACTGATTTATTTTACCCGGCATGCACCGCGTTTTGCTGGATAACCAGCTTCATCAGGCATGATCAGTTTTTACCTCTCAGCTCTATCCTGTGCTGTCCTGGAGGGATCTGTCTTTTGCTTCACCTTGTGTTGCCAGGAGCGGCTGCCGAGTCTTACCTATCCAGGGTTTTATGCCTACACCATTGTTGTACTTGGTCTCAGTACAACCAACAACGGTGAGCAAGTTTGCTTATAGCCCTTTTTCATTATCTTACGATATCACACTAGGAGCGCTGTCTCCCTTTGTCTATAGTATTGAACTGAGTACTTTCTGAGATTAAGTGTTTTTAATAGTTGTACCAAACACTATTTATCTATTAGTGACACTATTTATTTTAACCCCTTAAGGACCAAGCCCATTTTGGCCTTAAAGGGGTATTCCAGGAAAAAAACTTTTTTTCTTATACCGACTGGCTCCAGAAAGTTAAACAGATTTGTAAATTAGGAAGAAAAAGTGCGAAAGCCGGCGGTATAATAAACTTCACCTTTATTCGTAATCCATATAAAACTTCGACATGGCGTCTCAAAATACAAAAGATAAAACCTCCTGGATAAGCAACATGTTGCTTATCCAGGAGGTTTTATCTTTTGTATTTTGAGACGCCATGTCGAAGTTTTATATGGATTACGAATAAAGGTGAAGTTTATTATACCGCTGGCTTTCTCACTTTTTCTTCCTGAATTGGAGGTCTTCTTGCCGTGCGGAGGATCGGGTGAGCTGACAATCTTTGTTACTATACAAGATTTGTAAATTACTTCTATAAAAAAATCTTAATCCTTTCAATAATTATCAGCTACCGAAGTTGAGTTGTTGTTTTCTGTCTGGAAACAGTGCTCTCTGCTGACATCTCTGCTTGTCTCGGGAACTGCACAGAGTAGAAGGTTTGCTATGGGGATTTGCTTCCACTCTGGACAGTTCCCGAGACACGTGTTATCAGAGAGCACTTAGAAAAGAACAACTCTACTACAGCAGCTCATATGTACTGAAAAGATTAAGATTTTTTTAATAGAAGTAATTTACAAATCTGTTTAACTTTCTGGAGCCAGGTGATATATAACAAAATGTTTTTTCCTAGATAACCCCTTTAATGGGGTACTCCGCCCCAGACATCTCCTATCCAAAGAACCCTGGCTGCTGGGGACCCTCGCAATCTCTGCAGAGCAAACTGGGACGGAGCATCGTGACGTCATGGCTCCGCCCCGTGATATCATGCCCCACCCCCTTAATTCAAGTCTATGGGAGGGGGCGTGACGATCACCACGCCCCTCCCATAGATTTGTATTGAGTGGGTGGGGCGTGACATCACGGGGGCAGAGCCGTGAGGTCACGATGCTCCGTCCCCTGCATTGCCCCATCATCATGCACAGAGATAGTTTGCTCTGAAGTGATGACGGCAAGGGTGCCACTGCAGAGATTGTGGGGGTCCCCAGCGGTGGGACCCCGCGATCAGACATCTTATCCCCTATCCTTTGGAGCATTTTTTGCACATCTGACCACTGTCACCTTACGCATTAATAACTCTGAGATGCTTTTACTTAGAAATTTGATTCCGGGATTGTTTTTTTGTGACACATGCTACCTTATGTTAGTGGTAAATTTCCGTCGATACTTGTATCATTTCTTGGTGAAAAATTCTAAAATTTCCCGAAAAAATTGAAAATTTTGCATTTTTCTAACTTTGAAGCTCTCTGTAAGGAAAAGGGACATGTCAAATAAATTACACATTGATTCATATATACAAAACTTCAAAAAGTTTGTTAACCCTTTAGGTGTTTCACAGGAATAGCAGCAAAATGGAGGAGAAAAATAAAAATCTAAATTTTTTTTACACTAACATGTTATTGCAGCCCCATTTTTTCATTTTTACAAGGGGTAAAAAGGCCCCCTAAAACTTGCAATTAATTTTCTCTCGAGTAAGGTAATACCTCATATGTGGAAGTGTTCTGTGAGTGCACTAGAGGGATCAGAAGGGATGGAGCGACAATGGCATTTTGGACAGCGAATTTTGCTGAAATGTTTTTTGGGGGGCATGTCGCATTTAGGAAGCCCCCATAATGCCAGAACAGTAAAAAAAAAAAAAACACATGGCACACTATTTTGGAAACTACACCTCTCAAGGAAAGTAACAAGGGATAAATTGAGTCTTTATACCCCACAGGTGATTGACGAACTTTCGTTAAAGTGGGACGTGAAAATGAAAAATTTGATTTTTAACACTAAAATGCTGGTATTACCCCAAACTTTTCATTTTCACAAGGAGTAATAGGAGAAAATGCTCCCCAAAATTTGTTACCCCATTTCTCTCGAGTAAGGAAATACCTCATATGTGGATGTAAAGTGCTCTGTTGGTGCACTAGAGAGCTCAGAAGGGAAGGAGGGACATTGGGCTTTTGCAGAGCGAATTTTGCTAAAAAAAAAAAAGGTTTTTGGGGGGCATGTCGCATTTAGGAAACCCCCATGATGCCAGAATAGTAAAAAGAAAAAACACATGGCACACTATTTTGGAAACTATACCCTTCAAGGAACGTAACATGGGGTAAAGTGTGCCTTAAAACCCCACAGGTGATTGACGAACGTCCGTTACAGTGGAACGTAAAAATAAAAAAATATTTTTTTCAATAAAATGCCGGTGTTACCCCAAATTTTTCATTTTCACAAGGGGTAATAGGAAAAAAAAGCCCCCCAAAAATTTGTACCACCATTTCTTTTGAGTATGGAAATACCTCATATGTGGATATAAAGTGCTCTGCGGGCGAACTACAATGCTCAGAAGAGAAGGAGCGCCATTGGGCTTTTGGAGAGAGAATTTGGTTGGAATGGAAGTCGGGGGGTCATGTGCGTGTACAAAGCCCCATGGTGCCAAAACATGTGACCCCATTTTAGAAACTACACCCCTCACAGAATGTAATAAGGGGTACAGTTTACACCCCACTGGCATTTGACAGATATTTGGAACAGTGGGCTGTGCAAATGAAAAATCTAATTTTTCATTTTTACGGACGACTGTTCAAAAAATCTGTCAGACACCTCTGGGGCGTAATTATTCACGGTACCCCTTATTACATTACGTGACGGGTTTAGTTTCCAAAATGGGATCACATGTGGGGGGGGGGGGGGGTCCAATGTTCTGGCACCATAGGGGCTTTGTAAAACACACATGGCCTTCAATTCCAGTCTAATTCTCTCTCCAAAAGGCCAATGGCGCTCCTTCTGTTCTAAGCATTGTAGTGCGCCAGCAGAGCACTTTACGTCCGTGTAAGGGTGTGCATGTAGCATTTTAATTTTTATTTAGTTAGTGTAGTGTGTAGTGTTTTTAGGGTACATTCACAGAGGCGGGGGCTCACAGTGATTTTTCCGCTGTGAGTTTGAGCTGCGGCAGAAAATTTGCAGCAGCTCAGCCCTGTACATTCACATGGGGGGAGGGCACCCCAAACCTTCAGCTGTTGCAAAACTACAACTCCAAGAATGCACTGACAGACCATGCATGCTGGGAGTTGCAGTTTTGCAACAGCTGTAGGCACACTGTTGGGGAACCACTGAGTTAGGAAACAGACTCTAGCTCAGTGATTCAAACCTGTATGCCTCCAGCTGTTGCAAAACTACAACTCCCAGCATGTACGGTCTGTCAGTGCATTCTGGGAATTGTAGTTTTGCAACAACTGGAGAGCTACGGTTTGGAGACCACCATAGTGGTCTCCAAACTGTGCCACTTCAGATGTTGCAAAACTACAACTCACAGCATGGCCAGACAGTCAGGGATGGTGGGCAGTGTAGTTCTGCAATATCTGGCCCTTCAGATGTTGCAGAACTACAACTCCCAGAATGCCTGGACAGTCAGTGCATGCTGAAAGTTTTAGTTTTGCAACATCTGGAGAGCTACAGTTTGGAGACCACCATATAGTGGTCTCAAAACTGTGCCACTTCAGATGTTGCAAAACTACAACTCCCAGCATGCACTGACTGTCCAGGCATGCTGGAAGTTGTCGTTTTGCAACTTTTAGAAGGCCACAGTGAAGATCACTTACCAGCAATCTTCACTGCAGCCTCATCCACTGCCGCACTTTCCGGACGCACTGCTCCTGAAGCCGCCGATATCACTGCTGCTTAGGTAAGCCAGCCATTCCCCCCGCTCTGCCCGGACTCCAATCGGTGGGCAGAGCGTGGGAAATGAACTTTGACTCCCCCATCCCCAACTGCCATTGGTCGGTCAGTCCTGAGCAACCAATGGCAGGGGATAGGAGGAGGTGGCACCCTGTCACCTCCCTCCTATCCTTTAGGATGGTCGGAGCTGTCTGACAGCTCCGATCATTCTTATTTTCCAGGCGATCGGGTCACCAGTGACCCGACTGGCCCAGAATCGTCGCAAATGGGGAGGGTCTCAGGATCCCCCTTGGCATTGCCACGGTATGCCTGCTGATAGATACCAGTAGTTATCCCGGTCCGATCACTTTCCGGCGAGCGGTGGTGTTCGGAAATACGGAGGGCGTTTTCCTCCTTGCCTTCTAAAAATCATAACTCTTTTATATTTCCATCTACAGACACATATGAGGGCTTGTTTTTTGCGTTACCAGTTTTACTTTGTAATGATATCACAAATTTTACCATAAAATGTATGGCGCAAGCAAAAAATTATTATTTATGTAGGGAAATTTAAAAGAAAACCGCAATTTAGCAAATTTTGGAAGGTTTACACTTTGTACACTTTATGGTAAAAATGACATGTTTTCTTCATTCTGTGGGTCAATACAATTAAAATGATACCCATGGTATATGCTTTATTATAATTGTAACGCTTAAAAAAAAAATCTCAAACTATTTTAACAAAATTTGTATGTTTGAAATTGCCCTATTTTGACCACCTATAACGTTCTCATTTTTCCATATACCAGGATGGCATGAGAGCTCAGTTTTCACACCATGATCTGTAGTTTTTAGTTTTTATCGGTACCACTTTTGCTTATATTTTACTTTTTATTAATATTTTATAAATTTTTAGTGAAAAAAAATTGACAAAAAAAAATCATAAATTTTGGATTTATTTTATGCTTACGCCATTCACCATACTGGATAATAAACATTATATTTTGATAGCTCAGACATGCGGCAATACCAAATATTTTTTTTTTTTTTTTTTACAGTTTTTGGAGATAAAATGGGAAAAATGGAAGATTTACATTTTTATTGGCGGAGGGGATTTATCACATTTTATCTTTTTTATAACAAACTTTTTGTTAATTTTTAAACAGGGATCAATTTATGTGGCCGACAATAATAAAAATGTAGTGTGTGTGTTTTTCACTTTATATATTTTTTAGGTAGTTCTACTCCCAGCATGGAACACACTGTTCCATGAAGGGAGTAGTAGTACCTGTACTAATTGACCTATCGCCCCGGGTCCGTTGCGATCCTCCTGTATAATGTATAGATGCGGCCGGCTGCTCTTCAATAGTCCCCTGCACTGCTGTATATATACACATATTCATATTTCCCGCAGAGAGCTCTGATTGGCCAGATGGTTCCAGCCAATCACAACTCTCTGTGTAAAATATGAATAGGTGTATATATATACATCAGTGCAGGGGATCATAGAAGAGCGGCCGCTCGCATCTATACATTATACAGGAAGATCACAGCGGGTGTCAGGAGAGACACTCGCTGCAATCTGTTTATTAATGCAGGTACTACAGCTCCCAGCATGGAGCAGAGTGTGCTCCATGTTGGGAGCAGTAGTACCTGCAGTAAGCGACAGATCACAGCAGATGTCACTCCTGACAGAGCCGGGAGAACAGCTGATGCTGAGCAGTAGATATACATCCTATATCCACTGCTCAGCAGGAACTTACAGTGAGCCTGCAATGTGTATACAGTATACACATTGCTGGCTCACTTAACCCCTTGCTGAGCTGTGCACTATGCGCCAGCCCAGCAAGGAAAGAAGTAACTTACACTGCTGGACAGTGTAGGTTAACCCTTTGGGCGGTATACACTATATACAGCTATCTATAGATAGCTGTGTATAGTGTATAAAGAAGACGAAGTCCGCTTACTTCCCTCCAGTCCCGGCTGGGTCCGTGTAGCTCCGCCCCTAGTGGTACGTCATTAGGGGCGGAGCTTCAAACGGGAGCCAGGCTGGTAAGGGTGTGAGGCTCTGTTTACATTGTACGTTTTGTAAAATGTGAACAGACCCATTTGGCAGTGTCTTCCCAGACAGGGAGACTCCACCTGTTGCTAAACTACAACTCCCAGCATGTCCAGACAGCCAAAGGCTGTCTAGGCATGCTGGGAGTTGTAGTTTTGCAACAATTGGAGGCTCCCTGTTTGGCAAGATATTGCATTATGGGCACTCTCCTCAGCGGAGAGCGCCAAAAATGTACTAACCAATTTTTTGTGTTTTTTTCTTTCTTCTCGTTTCAGATCCGTGTATGCAGAGGATTAAGGCGGATTCGGAGGACTACTGCGGATGAACTGGATTTTTTTTCCTTTTAATAAAATGGTTAACGAGGGCTGTGGGGGAGTGTTTTTTAAAACAAAATTTTCTTTCAAGTGTGTCGTCTTTTTTTTTTTTCTTGAATTTTTAGACTTAGTAGTGGAAGCTGTCTAATAGACGGAATCCATTACTAAGCCGGGGCTTAGCGTTAGCTCCAAAAACAGCTAGCGCTAACCCCCAATTATTACCTCGGTACCCACCGCCACAAGGGTACCGGGAAGAGCTGGTACCATCAGGCCCGGAGAGTCAAAAATGGCGGGGAACCCCATAAGAAATTTAAAAAAAACGCATAGGGTTCCCCGTATTTTTATGCTGGGCGTTATAGTTTAGCGACAGCTGCAGTCTCCCTGTTTGGGAGGACACTGCCAGAAGGGTCTGTTCAGATTATACAAAACGGACAATGTGAACAGAGCCTCACACCCTTACCAGCCTGGCTCCCGTCTGAAGCTCCGCCCCTAATTATGTCATCTCTAGAGGGCAGAGCTACACGGACCCAGCGGGGACAGGGATCGAGGGAGGTAAGCGGACTTCATCTTCTGAATTTACCATTTATACTGCTATCTATAGATAGCTGTATATAGTGTATACCGCCCAAAGGGGCTATATGAGGAGGGACTGACTGTCACCAGACTGACAGGATTCCCAGCTCCTGTATAGTATACACGGGTACACTATGCACCCCTGTATACTATACGGCCGGCTATTCATCACTCCTCATCTCCTTACACTCTGTATACGGGGCGCTCAGCATCCGACCCACGGAGTGGTACCCTGAAGACAGTTAAAAGAAACTGCCTCAGGGTGTGTTCACACGCTAGTAACTAACAGCGGATTTTCCACTGCGGGAAATCCACTGTGAGTTACGCTACCATTGATTTAAATGAGTCCACAGACAGTCCGCAATAGTGTCAGATTTGCGGACTGTCCGTGGAACCATTCAAATGAATGGTAGGGTAACTCGCAGCGGAAAATCCGCTGCTAGTTACTAGCATGTGAAAGCACCCTCAGGATACAAATTTGGCTGTTTCCACACACGAGGAAAAACACCAGAAAAACTGCCAAAAAACAGGAAAATGCTGTGGCAGTTTTTCTGGTATTTTTGCTGGCTTTTTTTGGGTGTAAAAAAGTGGAAACCTAGCCTTAGGGGTTAGTAATACAGAGAGTTTTTTTTTTTTTTTCTTATCTTGATGGCTTAACCTGATGGGCTTGGTAATGGCCTGTGTCCCTTCATACCTGTGAAAGGATATTTAGACAGTAAGGCTAGGTTCACACTGCGGAATCTCCAAGCAGAAAATTTCCAACCGGAGATTCAGAGTGCGGCCAGCGCCAACTGAATCAGGCGGAAATTCCGTAGTGTGAATCTAGCCTAAGGCTAGGTTCACACTACGGAATTTCCGCCTGCAATTTCACTGAGAAATTGCAGGCAGAAATCCCCTTTTGCTAAAATGTATAGTGTAGTGAATGGGTTTCCGTTCACAAATTCACACTTCGGAATTTGTGAAGCGGAATTTGTGAACAGAAAATCTGCTTGGAAATTTCCACCTGAAGAATGTTGTTGCTCATTCTTCAGGCGGAAATACTCGCGGAACACATTGCAGTCTATTGGAGATTTTTTCTGCCTGGAGATTCCGCAGTGTGAACCTAACCTAAAACTTATCTAAGCTCTGAGACTGACTAAGAGACATTGTGGCCAACAAGGACACATGTAATGAAGGCCAAAGGAGGTACAAGTTACAAATAGGTAGGTGCCTCTAATCAAGGGGCCATTAAGTGTATGTTATTCTGTACTACCTTATCACAAAAACTACTACAGAAAATAAATAAGAATTAATAATAGTAATCATAATACAGAGAAACTCCCATTAAATCCAATTCCATTTTGGATGACTTGGAATCAGGTAGTCTCTATTCTATAAAACTTCTGTTGCCCCTGGATAGGCAGAATCATTCAATATTTTTTGCTATTATCCTTAGTAAAAAGCAGAATAAACACTATGGATATGACAGTAACAGAGGCCTTGACAGGATTTCAAAATGTATCTGTTGTATTTGTCTTTGTTCTTGTGAAAATTGTGATCAGTTTTGCAATAGATCCTAATGGATCTTAATAATTCCTGCTGCCCTATTGACCCAAAAACTAGTGTGAACAGCTCCTAATGATTAGATGACTAATTTGCCAGTGAGTCAATTTAGTACGTCATCCACACAGCACAGTTCATAATACACACGTAGCTAGTGTATTTGAAATATCTAGATAAACCAGACAGACCAGAAACGCCTGCATTGGCATAACCTCCAGTTTACCAGGAAACTTACAGAAAACTAGACAGTTTCCATTGAATTGAAATTTTTCTGAGCCAGTATTGCCTAGCTGAAGAATGAGGCTATGTTCCCAATCTGTATTTTGGGCCATTTCTTGAGATGTAAAACAGCCCAAAACTTACAAAACACAGCCTTTATAACATTTTAGAGGGAGATTTATCAAGGGATTTAGGGTCTATTCACACGTTCAGTATTCTGCGCAGATTTGATGCACAGGATTTCAAACTGTGTTCAGTCATTCAGTTTACATTGAGATCTGCAGCAGAAAATCCTGCATATCAAATCTGCGTGGAATACTGTACGTGTGACTAGACCCTTAAGCAGCTTTTTTTGCTTACAAAAGTCGCACAAAAAGTCGCACTTGCGCAACTTTTGTGGGTAAGCCAAAAATACCAATCTGCCCTTACCTAAGCAATTTTCAGTTTTTACTTTAGAGTGGTCCAGGATTTATCATTGCGAAAATCGCACACAAGCAAATAAAAGTCGCAAACCCACTTCAAAAAGTCGCAAGTGTAAGCAAGGTCAGACCTGGCTTACAAACTTACCTATGACACCATTTTCAAAAAGTCACACAAAAAGTCGCACGTGAGACTTTTTGTACAGCTCCGCTCCCCGGCACCCACTCACATCTACCACCTCACTGTAAGGGCATGCTGGGAGTTGTAGTCCTGCAAAAGCTAGCGGGTGGGTGGTAGATGTGGGCAGGTGGTCGAGGAGCGAAGCTGTGAAAAAAGTCGCACAAAAAGTTGCACAGAAACTTTCATTTTCACAGGCACGGTGGGACAAGCGGATTCACCTGCCCGCACATCTCCTGCCCACGCAACATTACTACAACTCCCAGCTTGTCCTTACTGTAAGGACATGCTGGGAATTGTGGTTGTGCGGCACGGGGGGAGTGTGTTAGATGGGCAGGCGGATAACAAGCTTGTCACCAGCCCCGTGTCATGCAGTGGGGGGCAGGTGACAAGTTTGTCACCCGCTTGCACATCTCCCCCCAGCCTTGCTGCATGACTACAACTCCCATTATGTCCTTACTGTATGGGCATCCTTAGAGTTGTAGTCATGCCGTGCAGGCGGGAAAGGTGCGGGTGGGTTACAATAAATGTACTAATATATTTTCCTTGTTTTTTTCCCCTTCTCATTTTAGGCTCATGTATCCTGTGGACTACATAGAGAAGAGAAGAAATCGGCAACTCACCATCTCAGCTGGTATGTTCTTCTTTATTGAAGCATACTCACATTACAATATAACAGAGGGAGAGGGTAGTGGGGGGATAGTGATGTGCGACCGAGCTCCTGTCTCGCACACTAAGTGTGCTTCCTCCGGCCATCATGGTCGGAGGAAGCACACTTAGTGTGTGAAACAGGAGCTCGGTCGCACATCACTATCCCCCCACTACCCTCTCCCTCGGTTATATTGTAATGTGAGTGTGCTTCAATAAAGAAGAACATACCAGCTGAGATGGTGAGTTGCCGATTTCTTCTCTTCTCTATGAATACCATATGAAAATCTCATTGTGTCAGAGCACCACCAGCAGCACTCAGCTACACCGACGTATATCCAACACGTTAGTTTCCTCTATAAGCGCAGTGCCGTGCTACTTCTTGTATGAACTGTATCCTGTGGACTACGGTGATGACCAGTTTTTTTGTTTAATGATAATAAAATGGTTAACAAGGGCTTGTGAGGGAGTGTTTTGGGGAATAAAAGTTTTTTAAAACATGTTTATTTTTTTTTACTTTACAGGCTTAGTTGTTGAAGCTGTCTTATAGACGGAATCCATTACTAAGCCAGGGCTTAGCGTTAGTACCAAAAACAGCTAGTGCTAACCCACAGGGGTGCCGGGAACAGCTGCTACCAACAGGCCCGGAGAGTCAAATATGGCATTTCTGGGCCTAGGCGGTAACAGGCTGGCATTATCTAGGCTGGGGAGGGCCAGTAACAAAGGTCCTCGCGCACCCTGGTAATGTCAGGCTGTTGCTGTTTGGTTGGTATTTGGCTGAGAATGAAAATATGGGGAACCCTATGCATTTTATTTCATAAGTAATTAAATAATAAAAGAAAAACATATAGGGTTCCCTGTATTTTTATTCTCAGCCAGATACCAACCAAACAGAAACAGCCTAATGTTACCAGAGTGGGCGAGGACCATTGTTACTTGCCCTCCCCAGCCTAAATAATGCCAGCCTGTTACCACCTAGGCACAGGAGCGCCTTTTTATATCTTATCTTATACTGCGGCCACATTTTGCAGATTATGGCTGCATTTTCACAGGAAATCCATGGGAATTCCAGAGCTCAAAATGCAATACGAGCTGAAAAATTTATGATGTGTGAACTCAGCCTTAAATTCCAAAATACAGAAATGTTGTGGCTCATAAACAGCTATTCATTTTATTTCTCTAATAATTTACTTTAACCCCTTAAGGATGCAGGACGTAAATGTACGTCCTGGTGCGGTGGTACTTAACGCACCTGGACGTACATTTACGTCCTAAGCATAACCGTGGGCATCGGAGCGATGCCCGTGTCATGCGCGGCTGATCCCGGCTGCTGATCGCAGCCAGGGACCCGCCGGCAATGGCCGACGCCCGCGATCTCGCGGGCGTCCGCCATTAACCCCTCAGGTGCCGGGATCAATACAGATCCCGGCATCTGCGGCACTGCGCGATTTGAATGAATGATCGGATCGCCCGCAGCGCTGCTGCGGGGATCCGATCATTCATAACGCCGCACGGAGGTCCCCTCTCCTTCCTCCATGCGGCTCCCGGCGTCTCCTGCTCTGGTCTGTGATCGAGCAGACCAGAGCAGAAGATGACCGAAAACACTGATCTGTTCTATGTCCTATACATAGAACAGATCAGTATTAGCAATCATGGTATTGCTATGAATAGTCCCCTATGGGGACTATTCAAGTGTAAAAAAAAAATGTAAAAAAATGTAAAAGTAAAAAAAAAGTGAAAAATCCCCTCCCCCAATAAAAAAGTAAAACGTCCGTTTTTTCCTATTTTACCCCCAAAAAGCATAAAACATTTTTTTTATACACATATTTGGTATCGCCGCGTGCGTAAATGTCCGAACTATTAAAATAAAATGTTAATGATCCCGTACGGTTAACGGCGTGAACGAAAAAAAATTATAAAAGTCCAAAATTCCTACTTTTTTAATAAATTTTATTTAAAAAAAATTATTAAAAATGTATTAAAAGTTTTTTATATGCAAATGTGGTATCAAAAAAAAGTACAGATCATGGCGCAAAAAATGAGCCCCCATACCGCCGCTTATACGGAAAAATAAAAAAGTTATAGGTCATCAAAATAAAGGGATTATAAAAGTACTAATTTGGTTAAAAAGTTTGTGATTTTTTTTAAGCGCAACAATAATATAAAAGTATGTAATAATGGGTATCATTTTAATCGTATTGACCCTCAGAATAAAGAACACATGTCATTTTTACCATAAATTGTACGGCGTGAAAACGAAACATTCCAAAATTAGCAAAATTGCGTTTTTCGTTTTAATTTCCCCACAAAAATAGTGTTTTTTGGTTGCGCCATACGTTTTATGATATGAGTTATGTCATTACAAAGGACAACTGGTCGCACAAAAAACAAGCCCTCATACTAGTCTGTGGATGAAAATATAAAAGTTATGATTTTTAGAAGGCGAGGAGGAAAAAATGAAAACGTAAAAATTAAATTGTCTGAGTCCTTAAGGCCAAAATGGGCTGAGTCCTTAAGGGGTTAAGTGCGGAAATGTGGCCGCAATATAAGATGCACCCACATCTAATCCATTGAACTGAATTAAGATTTGTATGAGCCAGTCTTGTCTAGCTGAAGAATGAGGCTATGTTCCCAATCTGTATTTTCGGCCATTTCTTAAGAGGCAAAACTGCCCAAAACAACTGATTTACATAAAAAAAAAAAAAAAAAAAAAAAAAAAAAAATTGTACAAAACACAGCCTTTATAACATCTCTTAGGTCTCACTCTTTTCACTTTGGTCAAAAATTATTAGAGACATAAAATTAACAGCTGTTTATGTACCACAACATTTCTGTATTTTGGAACTTAAGGCTGGGTTCACACAGCGTAAATGTTTCAGCTTGCATTGCATTTTTCGCTTGCAATTCCTGCACAATATGGGTGCATCCTATATTGTGGCCACATTTTTCTGCATTTTCACAGGAAATCCACACTTAAAAAAAAAAATATGCACCAAATTGTATGCAGTGTGATTCCAGCCTCAATGTTCTAAAAAATAAAAAACTAATTATAATTACCTAGCTGTGTGTAAGGGGAGAGGGGTTGCTGTAGCCCACAAACATAAAAGAAAATTACCAGAAAAAAAACAAAAACAATAAAAAAAAGGTCCTGAATGCAAAAAAAGGCTAAAAAAAAGTTTTAAAATACAGAAACAGTATGACTTTTTGGGCCATAAAATAGGCCTTGTTTAGCCTTAAAATACAACAAAGAAAAAAAAAAAATTATAACTATGTTTGAACATAGCCTGAAACAAGCATCCTGACATTTGGGCCTCTTAATGTAAAACCTGTGTCCATAGACTACAGGGAGACAGATAAAACTAATATGGCAGCAGATACAAGGATGTGAAGAGGGGAGGCAGTAAGCAGATAGGAACATATGGAGAAAGAAAGGAAATGGTGGACAGAAGTCAATAGGCAGGAGAAAGTAACATGCAGAAAATAAGAGTTAGAGAAAAAAATAGTTCATGTAGGAAAACAGTGAACTAGAAGAAAGTCTAGTTAGTTTAAGGCTAGGGTCAGACTATGGAATTTCTGATTGCAATTCCGCTTTGAAACTGCAGGTAGAAATTCTGTTTACTAAAATGTACAAGCTAGTGAATGGGTTTTCTGTTCACCAATTCACACGTCAGAATTTTTGAAGCGGAATTTGTAAACAGACAATCCACTTAAAAATATCTGCCTGAAGAATGGAGGTGCTCTTTCTTCAGGCAGATATCCTTGCGGAACACATTGCAGTCTATTGGGGACTGCAATGTCCGCGCGTTCCTAGCGCCGACTAATTCAGTCGGCGCTGGCAGCACTCGGAATCTCTAGATGGAAATTTTCAGTCTGGAAAAATCATAGCCTAACTGATAGCAGAAGAAATTACCCACCATTCATTTGCTTGCTTGATCTATCAAGGAGGAGAAGTGTACGTTCTTCCTTTTTATTTCCCATTCCTTTTGAATACACTTCTAGCTTTGATTCAAAAGCTGCAGTGGCAGATATCCAAAAGCCAGAGTGAAAACCTAGCCTAAAACTGGTGCAAAAAAGAGCAACTGTGCTGGCCTGGTCCACCAAGTAAGGCATAACCAACAAGTGCACACAATTAGGTGCTCTGCTAGTTTTATGGATTAGATATGCTAATGTAAAATGCATGTGTACACTGTTGGTTTTATTGGGAATTTTACACTTAACCATTTAATGAAGGGGTATTAGTATTACAAGCTCACAGCAATCCTACAATTCTTATGTGTGCTCTTGATCTCCGTAAACAAACAAACCTGTAACCATGATTCTCGGAAGTACAAAGGCCACTTCTGTGTATAGTATAACTTCAGGTAGTTCAGAGGCAAGGTAAAATTGCTGCATGCTTTGCAAAGCTGCCTCCCTTTAAGTTTACTCCACATTGCTGAGTCACTCATTTATAAAGAAGTCTAGAAGTGACTGAATTTACTTTTCACATGCAAGAAAACTAGCAACAAAGCTACAATATTAACTATTTTAGGGACAACATTGCAGCTACAATATATTGTACCCTAAAAATAAATGACTCGACACACTGTATTCCTTAACTATGTCCCTTTATTTAAGCGTATATTTTCAGAATTGAAGTGGTGGGAGACCTTGAAACTTTTCTAGGCCACTGTCACCTTCTTAAAATTAGGGATGTTCTGATACCATTTTTTTTTTTTTTTTTTCTTTTAAGACCGAGTACGAGTACCGATACTTTAATTCTAATACTCGCTGATACCAATTACGAGTACTTTTGTTTTAAAGGGAATCTGACACCAGGGTGACCCGGTTTCTGGCGCTCCTTACCGTGCTGATATGCGGGTACCCTGTTGTGTACAATGGAGGCGGATGCTGTAATATGAGCCAAGATTTCTCTCTTCCCCATTGGACAGAACAGGGAATTTGCATTGGCGGCAAGACCGATGTTCACATGGTGAGCAGCGGTAGAAACCCCGGTCACCTACCTATAAATTCAAGTTAGTGCAGGTGTAAGATTGCCTTTAATAGTAGGCGGTATCCCCTTGCAGACATTAGCAGCAGCCCCCCTGTAGAAAGCAGCCCCCCCTTGTACACAGCACCCCCCCTTTAGACATTAGCAGGGCCCCCCCTTTTGACAGCAGGGCCCCTTTAAACATCAGTAGCAGGCCACCTGTAGACAGCAGCCCTCAACCTTGTAGACAGCTCACCAGCGGCTGTCCTCTGTCAGGTGCTCGGGTGCTGCCGCTGCGCTGCCCCGTCCTCCCGTCCGCATTATGGCGTTCTATGGAGGAGCATGTGACATACACGTCACTCTGCTTCCTCCGTAGCACTACGCTGGGCGCAATGGAGGAGGTGGAGTGACGTGTGTGTCACTTGCTCCTCCATGGAACACCATGATGCGAACGGGAGAACGGGGCAGCGGAGCGGCAGCAGGTATCAGATTTGGTATCGGGGAATGGAAATGGCTAGTATCAGCCCCAATACCGATACAAGCATTGGTTTCGGGACATCCCTACTTAAAATGATCAGCTTTCCATGTTTATTGTACCCTTTACAGACCCTCCCACTTCTTTTAAAAAATGATGACTTGACACGTCTAAATACGATTTCTGTGGCAAGGCAAACGCGTTGCAGAATAGCGTTGCAGAAGCTGATGTTGTGTAGAGCGGAGGGGGGAGTCAACTTTCCAAATGTCCGTGGTTATATTTAGCTTGCCTGTTACGTCATGAGATGGACTGGATACATGGTTCAACCTCTTTTTCCAATCTGAGGGTGGAAAGAGCCTTGGTGGCGCCTTGGTCTCTTTCAGCATTGCTGCATACCTCTTATGCTGAATTGCCATCTGCAAGGAGATGTGGAAGGCTTTTGGCCTCCTCTTCCTTCTCTCTAAAAGGATGCCCTTGCTTGATCATCCAGAGTTTCCGCAGGGTAGGTCTTCTTCCTGGCTTGGACACTAAGTGTATAACTACGGTGGGGACACTGATGCATAGGGACGAACATCGATGGCTCAAACCGAGAGAGATATTTAGTTATTTTGGTCTCCCTCAGTCTCATACGCTCCATGCTAATCAAGTGTTTGCTTTCTGTTCCTCTAGACTTAGGGACCTTACATGGGAGGCGACCACACATTCCCTAGATGACAATATAGGAGGTGAACCGTGAAGAGCCACAATATTGATGCTCTACATGGCTTCCGTAATCAATTTTTAAAAGTAGACCCTAAAAAGTTATTTCAAACTTGGGAACAGTGAACGGGTGATGGGGAAATTACTGCCACGATCCTGGAAGGATGGGGAACAGTGCATAAATATGTCATTAACGAAAGATGGAGAAAGACATATTTTCAATTGGCTCACGCAGCCTTGTATGGTTTCAGTATTCTCCCATCTCCATCCTTCCCGGATAAGATTACGAAATGCCCTAAGTGCCAAACACCGCTTACAAATCTTTATCATGGAGTGTGGGAATGTTCTCACACTGCTGACTATTGGCGGGGGATTCAAAATTACATTAGGGACCACTTCATGCCCCAAGTTCTGCTATTCCAACAACTGCGCCCAACGAAGGAGGAGGGGGGGGGGGAGAGGATCCTTCAGTTTATTCATATCGTACTATTGGTTGCACTGAGATGTCTCTTTACCAACTGGTTGGATGCAAATACTCCAGGTTTGCCACTGCTGATGTCCCAATTGAAAACCTTTTTGGCAGTTGACAAACTGGATGCTGAGAGACATAGGGAGTTGGGTACGAAAAAGTTATTTCGGAAATGGAGATCTTTTATTGTGACTCACTTTGACTCTTGAGGAATTGCTGAAATTGTTCCTCCTTTCCAGTATACCACTTGGTACAATGTGGAGGCACATTGGGGGATTTCTTATTGTTTTGAAATTCCATTTTCCTTTTGTGCTTATTTGTACAAGCATTGTTTTGTTTGGTAAAATCTATTTAATAAAAATATATTTGAAAAAAAAAAATACATGACTCTATGGTAAACTAGTCAATAGTTCTGAAGCCCTCAGAATATCTAAAAAAAAGAATAAAACTAAAAATCTTAATTAAAGAAATATAAAAAAGATAATACATGTAATGTGACTATTTAATAAATGTTAGTAATAGCTCCAGGAAGTTGGTGAATCACTTTACATGGTCAGGAGCACTTTCAGGATTGTGTACATCAAGCATGTCAAACTCAAAAGCTAACATGGGCCAAAAAAACAAGGTTTAAGTTTATGTGGGCCGCATCAAAATAAATAAATAAATAAAAAACATGCCCTCCCTATACAACACCCCATGCCCCCCTGCACAAGACCCCATGAACCCTTCACAAGACCCCATGCCCCTTTTGTACAACACCCCATGCCCCCCTGCACAAGACCCCATGCTTCCCCTGCACAAGACCCCATGCCCCCCCTGCATAAGACCCCATGCCCACCCTACACAAGACCCCATGCCCCCCTGCACAACACCTCATGACCCCCTTCACAAGAGCCCATGCCCTTTTTGTACAACACTCCATGCCCCCTTTGCACAAGACCCCATGCCCCCCTGCACAAGACCCTGCCCCCTGCACAAGACTGTCCAGTACAGTTCCCCCACATTAGATGCAGTATAGCTCCCCCACATTAGGTGCAGTATAGCTCCTCACATTAGGTGCAGTACAGTTCCCCCACATTAGGTGCAGTACAGTTCCCCCACATTAGGTGCAGTACAGTTCCACAACATCAGGTGCAGTACAGTTCCCCAACATCAGGTGCAGTACAGTTCCCCAACATCAGGTGCAGTACAGTTCCCCCAACATCAGGTGCAGTACAGTTCCCCCAACATCAGGTGCAGTACAGTTCCCCCACATTAGGTGCAGTACAATTCCCCCACATTAGGTGCAGTACAATTCCCCCACATTAGGTGCAGTACAGTTGCCCTACATTAGGTTGGCAGTACAGTTGCCCCACATTAGGTTGGCAGTACAGATCTCCACATTAGGTTGGCAGTACAGTTCCCCCACATTAGGTTGGCAGTACAGTTCCCCCACATTAGGTTGGCAGTACAGTTCCCCCACATTAGGTGCAGTACAGTTCCCCCACATTAGGTGCAGTATAGTTCCCCACATTAGGTGCAGTATAGTTCCCCACATTAGGTGCAGTATAGTTACCCACATTGGGTGCAGTACAGTCCCCCACATTAGGTGCAGTATTAGTTCCCCCACATTAGGTGCAGTATAGTTACTAGCTCCCCACATTAGGTGCAGTATAGTTCCCCCCACATTAGGTGCAGTACAGTTCCCCCACAGACATACAGCCTTCAGCCATATACAGTGTATGGCTGGAGGCTGTATGTCTGTTTACTGCCCCACTTCAGTATTCCGACCACCACTCCTCCAATCCGGGGTCACGATCTACTGCTATGGCCTATGGGCCATAGCAGGAGGTCCCGGGAGTGGTGGTCAGAACACTGAAGATGAGGTGCCGCTGGTGACTTGCCATGCGCGCGCATCCTCCTCGCTGCTCCGCTCTGCTCTTCTATGGGCGCATGCACGGGACGTCAGTGACGTCCCTGCGTGCGCTACCTCCCGGCGGCCCCTGCGTTTTTAAAGTTAATGCGGGGCCGCAGAGAGGTAACCGGGGCATCCTTGTGTTCTGAAAAGATTTTTCGGGACACAGGGATGCCGGGCCGCAAAGACATTCATTGTGGGCAGCATGCGCATGTTTGACACCCATGGTGTACATTATGCACAGTGTACAAGTCATGAAGCCTACCTTGACTGCTGTCCAATTTCTGCCTCAGGTAGATAGTGGTTCAATAAATAAAGCTGTCAGAAAGCAATATTATACAGCCAATAATGCATGCCCTTAGTAATACTGGCTGGCTTAGTAATACTCACTGGCAAGCTCTAGTTGCTCCCTATAGGACTTGTGGATTTAACTGGATCCTCCAGTCAAACACATTTGTTGCTGTCTGTGGCATAGTAATGGTTTTTAGAATATGATTTTGAATAACTACAGCACAAGAAATGCCATTGTAAGCTAAAATTATTGTCACTTGAGGGACCGCTGTACAATATTAAAAACCACACTGTTCCTATATGCCTTTTATATGTTCCTTCCTATAACTTGAAAACATGAGTCACAGTGTAGGAAATTTAACAAGAAGAACTGCCATTAGCCATTTATTGCCCATCGGAACTAAACTGCACTTTCGAGTCCTTCCACCTTTTACAAGTTGTGTAATGTATCTTAATTTTAAGTGGAATTGTTTAAGGACTCATTATCTGGCAATTTTTGTCAGTTCAGTCCTATCACTATTAACATTAAAAGGTTTATGTGTGCACTGTTTTTCAAAAATACAATTTGAGGGGGAGACAAGAAACACGAATACGAACAGACAAGGAGAAACACAAATTAGACTGTCAGCAGATCATGTAAAAATCATCTGTACTTGCTGACAGATATCTACTTTTTATCCCCTTAAGGACCACGGGCGTATGGGTACGCCCTGTCGTCCTGGTACTTAACCCCTTAAGGACTGAGCCCTTTTTCACCTTAAGGACTCGGCCATTTTTTGCACATCTGACCACTGTCACTTTAAACATTAATAACTCTGGGATGCTTTTAGTTATCATTCTGATTCCAAGAAAGTTTTTTCGTGACATATTCTACTTTAACATAGTGGTAACATTTTGTGGTAACTTGCATCCTTTCTTGGTGAAAAATCCCAAAATTTGGTGAAAAATTTGAAAATTTAGCATTTTTCTAACTTTGAAGCTCGCTGCTTGTAAGGAAAATGGATATTCCAAATAATTTTTTTTTAATTCACATATACAATATGTCTACTTTATGTTTGCATCATAAAATTGACGTGTTTTGACTTTTGGAAGACACCAGAGGGCTTCAAAGTTCAGCAGCAATTTTCCAATTTTTTAAAAAATTTTGAAACTCGCTTTTTTTCAGGGACCAGTTCAGGTTTGAAGTGGATTTGAAGGGTCTTCATATTAGAAATACCCCATAAATTACCCCATTATAAAAACTGCACCCTCAAAGTATTCAAAATGACATTCAGTCAGCGTTTTAACCCTTTAGGTGTTTCACAGGAATAGCAGCAAAGTGAAGGAGAAAATTCACAATCTTCATTTTTTACACTCGCATGTTCTTGTAGACCCAATTTTTGAATTTTTGCAAGGGGTAAAAAGTAGAAAATTTTGACTTGTATTTGAAACCCAATTTCTCGAGTAAGCACATACGTCATATATCTATGTTAATTGTTCGGCGGGCGCAGTAGAGGGCTCAGAAGGGAAGGAGCGACAAATGGTTTTTGGGGGGCATGTCACCTTTAGGAAGCCCCTATGGTGCCAGAACAGCAAAAAAAAAAAAACACATGGCATACCATTTTGGAAACTAGACCCCTCGGGGAACATAACAAGGGGAAAAGTGAACCTTAATACCCCACAGGTGATTCACGACTTTTGCATATGTAAAAAAAATAATAATAATTTCCCTAAAATGCTTGGTTTCCCAAAAGTTTTACATTTTTAAAAAGGGTAATAGCAGAAAATACCCCCCAAAATTTGAAGCCCAATTTCTCCCGATTCAGAAAACACCCTATATGGGGGTGAAAAGTGCTCTGCTGGCGCACTAGAAGTCTCAGAAGAGAAGGAGTCACATTTGGCTTTTTTGAAGGAAATTTTGCTCTGGGGGAATGTCGCATTTAGGAAGCCCCTATGGTGCCAGGACAGCAAAAAAAAAAAAAAAAACACATGGCATACCATTTTGGAAACTAGACCCCTTGGGGAACGTAACAAGGGGTAAAGTGAACCTTAATGTAAAATAAAAAATAGAAAAAATGTACCTAAAATGCTTGGTTTCCCAAAAAATTTACATTTTTCCAAAGGGTTAAAGCAGAAAATACCCCCCAAAATTTGAAGCCCAATTTCTGCAGATTCAGAAAACACCCCATATGGGGGTGAAAAGTGCTCTGCTGGCGCACTACAGGTCTCAGAAGAGAAGGAGTCACATTTGGCTTTTTTGAAGGAAATTTTGCTCTGGGGGCATGCCGCATTTAGGAAGCCCCTATGGTGCCAGAACAGCAAAAAAAAAAAAAAAAAAAAAAAACACATGGCATATTATTTTGGAAACTAGACCCCTCGGGGAACGTAACAAGGGGTTAAGTGAACCTTAATACCCCACAGGTGTTTCACGACTTTTGCATATGTAAAAAAAAAAAAATTTTTTTTTACCTAAAATGCTTCTTTTCCCAAAAATTTTACATTTTTAAAAAGGGTAAAAGCAGAAAATACCCCCCAAAATTTGTAGCACAATTTCTCCCGGGGTACGGCGATACCCCATATGTGACCCTAAACTGTTTCCTTGAAATACGACAGGGCTCCAAAGTGAGAGCGCCATGTGCATTTGAGGCCTAAATTAGGGACTTGCATAGGGGTGGACATAGGGGTATTCTACGCTAGTGATTCCCAAACAGGGTGCCTTCAGCTGTCGTAAAACTCCCAGCATGCCTGGACAGTCAGTGGCTATCTGGTAATACTGGGAGTAGTTGTTTTGCAAAAGCTGGAGGCTCCGTTTTGGAAACCGTGGCGTACCAGACGTTTTTCATTTTTATTGGGGAGGGGAGGGGGGCTGTGTAGGGGCATGTGTATATGTAGTGTTTTTAACTTTTTATTTTATTTTGTGTTAGTGTAGTGTAGTGTTTTTAGGGTACAGTCACAGTTCACAGTAGTTTCTCGCTGGCAGTTTGAGCTGCGGCAGAAAATTTGCCGCAGCTCAAACTTGCAGCCGGATACTTACTGTAAACCTCCGCCCATGTGAGTGTACCCTGTACATTTACATTGGGGGGGGGGGGGGGGGGAACATCCAGCTGTTGCAAAACTACAACTCCCAGCATGTACGGTCTATCAGTGCATGCTGGGAGTTGTAGTTTTGCAACAGCTGGAGGCGCACTGGTTGTAAAACACCGAGTTTGGTAACAAACTCAGTGTTTTGCAACCAGTGTGCCTTCAGCTGTTGCAAAAGCTACAACCCCCAGCATGTACAGACAGCGGAAGGGCATGCTGGGTCTTGTAGTTATGCAACAGCTGGAGGCATACTACTTTGCCTGGGGATGCTGGGGATTGTAGTTATGCAACAGCTGGAGACACACTGGTTTGCTACTTAACTCAGTGTGCCTTCAGCTGTTGCAAAACTACAACTCTCAGCAGTCACCGACAGCCAACGGGCATGCTGGGAGTTGTAGTTATGCAACCAGCAGATGCACCACTACAACTCCCAGCATGCACTTTAGCTGTTTGTGCAAGCTGGGAGTTGTAGTTATACAACAGCTGAAGGTACACTTTTCCATAGAAAAAATGTGCCTCCAGCTGTTGCAAAACTATAAGTCCCAGCATGCCCATAAGGGCATGCTGGGAGTTGTGGTGGTCTGCCTCCTGCTGTTGCATAACTACAGCTCCCAGCATGCCCTTTATGCATGCTGGGAGCTGTTGCTAAGCAACAGCAGTAGGCTGTCACTCACCACCAACGATCCACGCTGCAGGTCAGTCCCTCGTCGTCGCCACCGCTCCTGGGGCCCCAATCCCAACATTGACGCCGGGGATTGGGGTCCCCAGCTCCCGGGGTCTTCTTCCCGCACCCGCTCAAGTGACACCCGCAGCAGGCGCCCTGATTGGCCGGCCGACGAATCAGGGCAATTGTGAGGTGGCACCAGTGCCACCTCACCCCTGCTGGCTATGGCTGTTCAGGGCCGTCAGAGACGGCCCCGAACAGCCTGTAATTCCGGGTCACCGGGTCACTGGAGACCCGATTGACCCGGAATCTGCCGCAGATCGCTGGACTGAATTGTCCAGCGATCTGCGGCCATCGTCGACATGGGGGGTCATCATGACCCCCCTGGGCGATATGCCGCGATGAATGCTAAATGATTTCAGTAGGCATCGGGCACAGGCTCCCCTCCAGCTAGCGGCGGGGAGCCAGGATTTGACAGGACGTACTCAAACGTCCTGAGTCCTTAAGGACTCGGAAAAGGGGCCGTTTGAGTACGTCCTGCGTCCTCAAGGGGTTAAGGACCAAGGGCGTACCTGTACGAGCACTGGGCGGGGACCGGACCGGGATGCCTGCTGAAATCATTCAGCAGGCATCCTATGACAATCCCCCCCCCTAGTCAGCGATTGCCACAGATCACCAGTGAATTCACACCAGCGATCTGCGCTGAATCCGGGTCATCGTGTGACCCGATGACCCGGAATTAGAAGGTGATTGGCGGTGTAGTATACACCGCCAATCACCCCCTGTTGCTGGGGGGAAGTGGTGATCCAGTCACCCCCCCCCCCCCCCAGGAGCACTGCTATTGCGACCAATAGCAGCTGACAGAGGAGGGGTTAATATCCCTTTCTCTCAGCTCTGCTCGACCACCGTGCTCAGTCCTGCGGGCAGAGCTGAGAGAAGGAGCCAGGGACCCCCCCCCTCTGTCAAGATCTGTGCCCCTCAGGACAGAAGAAGTGGCCTCCAGCAACCTGTAGTCAGAGTGCATTTACAGTTAAGGGAAAAATAGGGGTCCTCAAGGGTCTGACGCAGATTTTGCAGCAAGACCCGGGCCCTATTAGGGGTTCAGGGTGCTGCGATTTGCCACCCCCTTTTTTGGGGGCTGCAGCATTTTTTATTTTATTTATTACAACGGTGTGTGATTTCTAATCACACACCGTTATGTTAACACCGAGCACAAACACACTACACACTTCCCCGCCCCCCCACCCACACCCCACACACACACACACACTAGACTATTTTAGTTATTTCAGTGACGACTTTGTCAATCTAATGGTGGAGCAAATGAACTTGTACGCCCAACAGTTCATTGCCCACCACCCTGATTCGCTTTTGGCTAAGCCCAATCAATGGTACGTCGTTAATGCAGCCGAAATGAGGACATTTTGGGGCCTTGTGCTGCATATGGGCAAGTGTCAGGCAGTACTGGAGCGGGGACGTCCTTTGCCAGACCTCGCTTACAGTATGGCCATAGCACGGAGGCGGTTCAAGGCGGTTTCATTTATCATAATTTGATCCCAATGTACCAAGTCCAGAGTACATTCCAAATTTTAACCCATAAACCACTAAATTGCCCAAAACCTGATAAGACCTCGGGAGGGTGGGGGGTATTTTTTCCAAAAAAGGGTCATAGGTCACTGAGTCACTATCATTAGTGACTTTTTTTATGTTGCCTTAGGTTAGGGACGGTCACACACATCCCATTCACAGAATGATGATTTAGAGCATAGGGTTTGGGGTGGGCATATTTTTTAGTTTTGGCTATTCTCTGGGTCATCATTCTGGAACATAACCTGTATTTATCATTTTACGTTCCACTGTACCCCATTTTAGTAATTTACCCCATGTAACGTTCCTTGAGGGGGGGTCCCACTGTCCTGGCTTCATAGGCAGCTATGTAAATGCCCAAGGCCCCTGACTGCACTCCTGCTCTTCTGAGACCTGGTGTGCACCTGCTTGTTACGTTCCTTGAGGGGTTGTAGTTTCCAAAATAGTATGCCATGTTTTTTATTTTTTATATTTTTTGCTGTTCTGGCACCATAGGGGCTTCCTAAATATGATATGTGTGCGACCCCCCCCCCCCCCCCCATCCCCATTTCAGCAAAATTTGCAAATGTGACTCCCTCTCTTCTGAGCATTATAGTGCGCCCGCAGTGCACTTGATGCCCACACATTGGGTATTTCCATACTCAGAAGAGATGGGATTACAAATTTTGGGGAAAACACAGCATTTTAGTAAAAATAAAAAAGAATAAAATAAATAACATGTATTTACATATCCAAAGTCATCAAACACCTGTGGGGTGTTAAGGCTCACTGTACCTCTAGTTACGTTCCTTGAGGGGTGTATTTTCCAAAATAGTATGCCATGTGCAGGTTTTTTTTTGCTGTTCTGGCACCATAGGGGCTTCCTAAATGGGACATGCTTTCCAAAAGCCAAATGTGACTCCTTCTCTTCTGAGCATTGCAGTGCACCCGCAGTGCACTTGACGTCCTAACATGGGGAATTTTCATACCCAGAAGAGATGGGGGAAAACCAGCATTTTAGTAAAAATAATAAATAAAAATTTAATTTACACATCCAACTTGTGGGGTGTTAAGGCTCACTGTACCCCTTGTTACGTTCCTTGAGGGGTGTAGTTTCCAAAATGATATGCCATTTATTTTTTTTTGCTGTTCTGGCACCATAGGGTGCTTCCTAATCTGACATACCCCCCCCAAAAACCATTTCAGAAAAACTCACTCTCCAAAATCCCATTGTCCGCTCCTTCCCTTCTGAGCCCTCTACTGCGCCCCACCGAACACTTTACATACACATGAGGTATTTCCTTACTCGAGAGAAATTGGTTACAAATTTTGGGGGGATTTCTCTCCTTTTACCCCTTGTAACAATTCAAAAACTGGTCTACAAGAACACGTGAGTGTAAAAAATGAAGATTTAGAATTTTCTCCTTCACTTTGCTGCTATTCCTGTGAAACACCTAAAGGGTTAACACACTTACTGAATGTCATTTTGAATACTTTGAGGGGTGCAGTTTTTATAATGGGGTCATTTGTGGGGTATTTCTAATATGAAGGCCCTTCATATCCACTTCAAAACTGAACTGGTCCCTGAAAAATTCAGATTTAGAAAATGTTGTGAAAAATTGGAAAATTGCTGCTGAACTTTGAAGCCCTCTGATGTCTTCCAAAAGTAAAAACATGTCAACTTTATGATGCAAATGTAAAGTACACATACTGAATATGTGAATCAATATATAACATTTATTTGGTATGTCTATTTTCCTTACAAGCAGAGAGCTTCAAAGTTAGAAAAATGCAAAATTTTCTAATTTTTCATGAAGAAATTTTTCACAAAGAAATTATGCAAGTATCGGCAAAAATTTACCACTATGTTAAAGTAGAATATGTCACGAAAAAACAATCTCGGAATGAAATTCATAGCATCCCAGAGTTATTAATGCTTAAAGTGACAGTGGTCAGATGTGCAAAAAATGCTCTGGTCCTTAAGGTGAAAAAGGGCTTGGTCCTTAAGGGGTTATGGTCAAATTTAGCCTTTTGTGTGTTCAGAGTATTAGGTTTCTTTAAAGACAGTATGACAGTAAAATAAATGTCTGCAGTGAACAAGGATATGTTGCTCCTGTGTACTCACCAAACACAATGAATAGTTTATCTCTCTATAAATGAACGTGCACTAACTCACTCTTACTTCTGTGGAAAAGAAAGACTTCGATTATGCCAGCAGCCAGTTGACAAAGCACCTGACAGTGTAGAGGAAGGAGGTATTAGCCTATTCTTTTTAAAGAGCAGCAGGTATTTCTACATTCCTTTGCTTTAAACACTTGTCATAGTTAGCTAGTTACCCAGTCATAGCTGGAAATGTGTAGTACAACTGATATTACTTATCAAAGCAGCTGATCGTACAGACATACATGCTAATTTTGCTGATCCATGAAAGTTAAAAAGTACTTTACCACTGCTCTTTGTATTAGAATAGCTGCACCTCTGTTCACCCAACCTCAACTAATCACACTAAATCTTATGACAAGGACAAGAGAACATATCAGGAAATGACAATATGTGCACAAAATATGCAGTACAGGGTGGGACATTTATATGGATACACCTTAATAAAATGGGAATGGTTGGTGATATTAACTTCCTGTTTGTGGCACATTAGTATATGTGAGGGGGGAAACTTTTCAAGATGGGTGGTGACCATGGCGGCCATTTTGAATCCAATTTAGTTTTTTCAATAGGAAAAGGGTCATGTGACACATCAAACTTATTGGGAATTTCACAAGAAAAACAATGATGTGCTTGGTTTTAACGTAACTTTATTCTTTCATGAGTTATTTACAAGTTTCTGACCACTTATAAAAGGTGTTCAATGTGCTGCCCATTGTGTTGGATTGTCAATGCAACCCTCTTCTCCCACTCTTCACACACTGATAGCAACACCGCAGGAGAAATGCTAGCACAGGCTTCCAGTATCCGTAGTTTCAGGTGCTGCACATCTTGTATCTTCACAGCATAGACAATTGCCTTCAGATGACCCCAAAGATAAAAGTCTAAGGGGGTCAGATCTGAACTTGTGCCACTACCCTTAAAGGAGTACTCCGGTGCACACTTTTTCATGTTATCCCGTCCGGGCTGCAAAATAAAAGAAAACGCACTTTATCTTACCTGCCAACGAGCCCCCGGAGCTCCGATACAGGTGTTCGGTCCCCGGGCTGTATTCTTCTTACTTCCGGTTAGCCCGGCACGTAGCTTCAGCCTATCACTGGCCGAGGCGGGATATCGCTGCAGCCGGTGATAGGCTGAAGCTCCGTGTGACGTGCCGGGCTAACCGGAAGTAAGAAGAATACAGCCCGGGGACCAAACACCTGTACCGGAGCTCCGGGGGCTCGTTGGCAGGTAAGATAAAGTGTGTTTTCTTTTATTTTGCAGACCAGACGGGATAACATGAAAAAAGTGTGCACCGGAGTACTTTAAAATACAAAAAAATCCTTCCTAGATCCCGCCTTATGCTACTGCTGTACACTCCACTTTTTTCAACTAAAAACAAACCAAACAGCAGAGAATCGACCTTGGCAGGAACAATCTAACAGGTACAATGGGATTTTGTAACAGTCAGGTATTTTTTTTTCCCGTACAGTATAATCTTCACAATACTCTTAATTAATCATCAGAATAAGATTAGCACTTTCTCCACCCATTGCTATTTTCCTCATGCTTTATCACTGATTTATTTGTTGAAGCAAAGTTCATACCTGCTAGATACAAAAGATTCCCAAGTGACAGCTGTGTGAAATGATAAAGTCATACGAGTTGCTTTGAGGCTAAGTTTCCACTTATTTCTTTTTCTGGAGTTTTTTGACCTGAAATAAAAAAAATAAACTGTCCTGTCATTTTGCACTTCCAAGATGTAGTTTTTGTGGTGTTTATATACATAAATGTAATATAAATAATAAATAAATGGTTTTAGTATTGACGTTTTTCTTTGGCATTTTTCCCCTGTGTTTTCATCACAAGTCGTGATTCTTTCATCATGTGACTCAAGGATATCTATTGAACAAATGGGGGAAAAAACTACAGAAAAAAAAAAAAAAAAAATCGCCAATACTAAATCCACATGGCGTTTTTTTAAATGTTCTTTCCCCTCTCATAGACTTCTATGAGAGAGAAACAACAAGATTTTGTAAAAAAAAAAAAAGCCATAGACTCAACATGTTGAGATCTTTTTAAACTGCCAATGAGTGCAAAACCGCAGAAAAAGGCCAAAGAAAAGTGAATTAATACCAAAGGAAAAAATGTTAAGTGGGTTTGGCGTTTCATAAATCTTTATTCACTTTCAGTGGAAACCTGGCCTCAAAGGGTATTCTGATCTGGGGTATTTATTAGGGATGCACCGATATACACAGGAGCCGGCCCGGGCACATAAAAAGAAGTATTCCTAATCCTATCCTGGACATCCCTGTGTCCCAAAAAATCTTTTCGGGACATAAGGATATCCGCCGGTCACTCACCATTCCCCGGCGTCCTTCTGCGATCCTCCCGCGATCCTCCTTCGGTTCTTCGCTTCTCCGCCTCTATGGTCGTACGCACGGGACGTCACTGACGTCCCGGCGTAAAACCATAGAGACGCAGGAGGACCGCAGGATCGTCGCGGGAGAACGCACGCCGGCCGGGGCCTGGTAAGTGACCGCGTCATCTTCAGTGTTCCGGTCATCGCTCCTCCGGTCCCGGCACCGGCACCTACTGCTATGGTCCATAGGCCATAGCAGTAGATGTGACCCCGGGCCGGAGGAGCGATGACCGGAACACTGTGGGTGCAGCAGTACAGACATACAGCCTGCAGCCATACACTGTATATGGCTGGAAGCTGTATGTCTGTGGGGTGGGGGGGAACTGCTGACCTAATGTGGGGGGGAGCTGCCTACAAATGTGTGTGTGGGGGGGGGGGGGGGGAGCTGCCTAATATTGTGGGGGGGGAGCTGCCTAATATTGTGGGGGGGGAGCTGCCTAATATTGTGGGGGGGGGGGAGCTGCCTAATATTGTGGGGGGGAGCTGCCTGATATTGTGGGGGGGGGGAGAAGCTGCCTGATATTATGGGGGGGGGAGCTGCCTAATATTGTGGGGGGGAGCTGCCTAATATTGTGGGGGGGGGGGAGAAGCTGCCTGATATTGTGGGGGGGGGAGAAGCTGCCTGATATTATGGGGGGGGGGGAGCTGCCTAATATTGTTGGGGGGAGCTGCCTGATATTGTGGGGGGGAGCTGCCTACAAATGTGGGGGGAGCTGCCTAATATTGTTGGGGGGAGCTGCCTGATATTGTGGGGGGGGGAGCTGCCTACAAATGTGGGGGGAGCTGCCTAATATTGTTGGGGGGAGCTGCCTAATATTGTGTGGGAACTGCCTACTATTGTTGGGGGGAACTGCCTACTATTGTTGGGGGGAACTGCCTACTATTGTTGGGGGGAGCTGCCTACTATTGTGGGGGAAATGCTGACCTAATTTGGGAACCTGCCTACTGTTGTGGGGGAGCTCCCTACTATTGTGGGGGAGCTGCCTACTATTGTGGGGGAAATGCTGACCTATTGTGAGGAACCTGCCTACTATTGTGGGGGAACTGCTGACCTAATGTGGGGGGAGCTGCCTAATATTGTTGGGGGGAGCTGCCTAATATTGTGTGGGAACTGCCTACTATTGTTGGGGGGAGCTGCCTACTATTGTGGGGGAAATGCTGACCTAATTTGGGAACCTGCCTACTGTTGTGGGGGAGCTGCCTACTATTGTGGGGGAGCTGCCTACTATTGTGGGGGAGCTGCCTACTATTGTGGGGTAACTCCCGACCTAATGTGGGGGAGCTGGCAATCTAATGTGGGGGAATCTAATCTAATGAGCGGAGCGCTGCATTTTACCAGAAGACGGGGAGAAGTCATTTTCGGTATCGGTTTCGGCCGGACATTTTTTTTTATTTCGGATTTGTTTCGGTTCTGAAATTTCCATTTCGGTGCACCTCTAGTATTTATAATATATCCATAGGATATGCCATTAACATCTGATAAATGCCAGTTCCACATATAGGATCTGCACCTAGCTCAAGATTAAGGTCTCCCTCTCACCTTCAGCCTGCTTGCGGTGGCAGGAGGTGGTGGAGAAGCTGAAATAGTTGAACAGGTTGTTTTATGCATTTTGTGTAACTCCTATCGACTTGTGAGCTTTACAAACAGTGTAGCTGTGGTGCTATACTGTTACTGTTTACATACCTTTCATTTAAGTTAAAGGAAGTTACACAAAATGCACACAACAGCTAGCTCCAGAGAAAGTTGTGTAGTTCTTTTTAGTCTGACCACAGTTCTCTCTGCTGACACCTCTGTCCATGTCAGGAACTGTCCGGAGCAGGATAGGTTTGATGTGGGGATTTGCTCCTACTCTGGACAGCTCCTGACAAGGACAGAGATGTCAGCAATGAGCACTGTGGTCAGACTGAAAAGAACAACTCAACTTTCTCTGGAGCATACAGCAGCTGATAAGTACTGGAAGGATTAAGCTTTTTTTTTTATAGAAGTAATTTACATATCTGTTTAACTTTCTGGAACCAGTTGATTTGATTTTTTTTTTCACAGGAGTACTCCTTCAAAGGGATATCCCAATAGTAAAGTTATGACATATTTACAGAATAGGTAATGGCTAGCTGATCAATCATGATCAAACTGCTGGGGCACCCACTGATCATGAGAACAGAGCTTCGTTATCCCTTTGGTAAATAGAGCCATATAGCACATATGCTTAACTGACACTATTAACTCTCTATAGGATTTCTTACAATAGCCAAGCACTGTATCCTTCTGATTAATTCTAGTGATCGTTGGGGTCCCTGTGATCTGATCCCAACAGATCCACTAGCTATCTTAGCTGATCTATAGCTATCAGCCATAACTATTAATAATTGGGACAATACAACTCCTTTAAGTGCCCATACACAGAAAGGTGCTCATTTGGATTGTTGTGAGCGGACAGGTTTTCCTCCCAACTGCACTTCATACACATGCAATGTAGGCTTAACTAAGCAGGCATATCTCCTCACAAGGAGACTTTCACATGAGGTCTTCTGATCCCTGATTTAATACTGTAGTGCAGTGTATTATGCCTATCAGCATTATGCTGACATATGGCAGGACTGCCAGCCTTCAGAAGGCCCCTGGCTGCCATTGAAACTCATTGTCACTTGCCAATCGCGTTGCTGGGTTGCTGATGGGATAACAGAGCTCCACAGATTAGTTACACACCGCAGTCATGATTTGACCGCAGCAGGTTCAATAGCCAGAATTGGAGGTTACTCCGGTCCTGGCAGTTAGAAGTGAAGTCCAATACAGGTCTAGACTTCTGCCGCACAAAGATGACGGTATAGCCTAAAGCCCATAGGCGGGCACACGGGGTGTGCCTGGGCACACCCTAATCGCCCCCGTCACATTCGGGACATCCCTGTGTCCTGAAAAGATATTTCGGGACACAAGGATGTCCCTGTTACCGTCCTGCGGCCCTGCGTTAACTTTAAAAATGCAGGGGCCGCCGGGAGGTAGCGCATGCAGGGACGTCACTGACAGCCCGTGCGTGCGCCGTAGGAACGGAGGAGCGGCACATTGAAGAGGAGGACGCGAGGGCATGGCAGGTTGAACGTCGTCTTCGGTGTTTCGACCACCGCTCCTCCAGTCCCGGGACCTACGGACCGGAGGACGGACCACTGAAGTAGGCCAGTATACAGACATATAGCCTCCAGCCATACACTGTATATGGCTGAAGGCTGTATGTCTGTGGGGAACTATACTGCACCTAATGTGGGGGGAACTATACTGCACCTAATGTGGGGAACTAGGTGCACCACCACATTATGGGTGTCAGGTCCGAGCATTCCTTGATGAACAGTTTCCTGGAAAGTGGATTGGTCGTCGTGGGCCAGTTGAATGGCCCCAAGGTCTCCCGATCTGACCCCCTTAGACTTTTATCTTTGGGTCATCTGAAGGCAATTGTCTATGCTGTGAAGATACGAGATGTGCAGCACCTGAAACTACAGATACTGGAAGCCTGTGCTAGCATTTCTCCTGCGGTGTTGCTATCAGTGTGTGAAGAGTGGGAGAAGAGGGTTGTATTGATAATCCAACACAATGGGCAGCACATTGAACACATTTTACAAGTGGTCAGAAACTTGTAAATAACTCATGAAAGAATAAAGTTACGTTAAAACCAAGCACATCATTGTTTTTCTTGTGAAATTCCCAATAAGTTTGATGTGTCACATGACCCTCTT